>NC_045428.1:608483340-609101897 GCF_902635505.1 Sarcophilus harrisii
ATTGCAGATTTAGAAAATTAACTAATATTTTAATCTGGTATAGGCAAGAGCTTGAATAGGGGACCCTGGAACTCTGACAATCCTTGAAGGAGAAAATCTCCTCAACTTTCCTCAATTGGAAGTCTTTTTCTTTTCATCACAAGTCTTTTTCCTTTAAATGAATTGAAGTTTTGACTGCTTGATGGGGGAATGAAGAGGGAACCCCAAAACTCTGAAAATTTTTAAAGGAGAAAATCTCCTTCAACTCTGCCTCAATTTAAGAGAGTCCATCCCAAGCCCAAACAATTTCATCTTTGTTATCTGGGTGGTGTGGGCTCAGCCCTGAAACCCATTGAATTCAATTTAAATTCTAGCCCTAGCTGAAACCCCTTGGGGAGCCAACCTAGCACTCCACCCACAAGCCCTGTCCAGCTTGTAACCAAAGCCCCTTATTATAAAAGAGCCAAACTAAAATCCGCTCTTTGCCCAGGTTTCAAACATGCCAGCCCTATGCTTGGCACCTACAGGAGCTTCTGCCCACTGGAATACTGTTTCCAGTGCCATCTTCTCTTTACCCTCACCTATTTCCTTACTTCCTATCCCCATAATAAACCTCCTTTATTTATCTAGGTTTTCGGGTCTGTAAATTCCTTTGCCGCCAGAAGGGAGTTCCTCAAAACTTCCTACCCTTGCGCTACCACTAGACTTCATTTAACTCTGTGACCACCAGAAACCCTAATTTCATTTGGGTACCCCAAATCTAAACCTCATCAAGATTAAATAGAAAAAAACAGAACCTTTAGGAAATTTCACATTAATAAAGTTCAAAATCAGGAAAAAGATAACAACAGCTTAGTGCTCAGCTTGAAGCAGTTTCCAAATACAGCCCACAGATTGCTGAAAAGGTAGATCTCAGAAAATCCCTTGCCTCATTGTCTGGATCACCCTCCCTGCCCCTTCTCCCAAAGGGTTCTGGGTTCAGTGTGACCAGCACATCCTGATTAAGCAACAAATCTGGTCTGAAAGCTTCAAACAAATCTAGTCTCTATGATACACAAGGCAAAGGTCAAACATGGAAACCTCATTTTTCCAAAGTTTCTAAATTAGTTTCTTTTTTTTTTTTAGATTGATAAAAGAGTTTTATTATTGAGTTTAGAAGTAGGAGATAGGTAAAGGTAGAGATAAGGAGGCCACTGGACAGAGGGTCCAGTGGACAGAGGGTCCTCACATGGCTGCCATATTTGGAATCTCTGCAAAGAGGGGTTCCCAGTGTGGTCCTTTGAAGTTGGAGACTTAGCTCAAGGGGCTTTGGGGTATAGCCCCAAAGTTGGCTCAGATCCGGGTGGGGCTGGGACAGGTCCGGATCTTCTATTGGAATTCAAAGGGACCAGGATTTGTGAGTCAAAGGGTAATTTACATTGACTAGGGGGTTGGGAATCAAAGATTGGAAGCTTTCCTGCATCATTCCCCCCTCAAGCAGTTGGAACTTAAATTCATTTAAGGAAAAAGACATGGAGCAAAGTCTCTTATTGAGGCAGAATTGAAGATCTAAATTAGTTTCAAGGGAAAAATGTCCACAATGGTGTCAGGAACACTGAAAGGTTCCTGCTAGGGTCAGACTGGTTTTGAGTGGTCTCCCAAGATTCTGAGGTTGGGTTTTCCACCAACATCCCAGAAATGAGGCTGATCCAAAGTGCGGACTTTCCAGGCTTTCCAGGGAGAGGAGAAGACGCTGGAACCTAAACTGGGTATTTAACAAGAAATGTATTCAATACAAGCAGCAAGTTTGGGGTTCTGATCCCAGGAGCAGAGTGAGGTTTCAGATTCAGCATCCAGCCCAGCCTAATGCCTGTCAATGGCAGGAAACTAGACCACTTTCATACAAAGAAAGGACCCTGAAATTTTCTCAGTCTGTACCAATATAGTTTTCTAGCTGGCTTAAAGAGACAGAATCTATCAGTATTATTCTGAAACCCCACATACACAAAATCCAAAGAATTACAAGCGGAAGTCAGATTTTTGAGTTCCACTAATGGGGAAGAAGAGAATAATGAGACCATCTACAGAGCAATGAAAGACTGAAGGACCCTAGCAAGAGGTTTTTGTTTCTTTTTTCTTTTTCTTTTTTTTTGTTTTGATATCCTGGGAAATTTCAAAACTCATTATCCTTAGAAAGAGCAACAAGAATATCCTGGACATTTCCTCCAAATATGGAAGAGTCAAGTCTTAGGTCAGAAATGAGGCTGGAAGGATAAGTAGACAATAAGTAATAGCACCACAAATGTTATGTTGGGGACATGGTAAACTCGGAAGAAGAGATTGACTTCAAACACACTAAGTTTGCTTATACATGGACATGTTGTCAAAATTCTTCAAGCTGTGTCTTCATTACAGAGAAGTATGGAAGAAAGGTGAGAGCTGAGTTGTGTATGATGGAGTGATTCTAAAAAACAAATCTGCGAATGTTTGTGGGAGCCCTTTTTGTAGTGGCTAAAAACTGGAAACTGAATGGATGTCCATCAGTTGCAGAATGGCTGAATAAATTGTGGTATATGAATATTATGGAATATTACTGTTCTATAAGAAATGACCAACAGGATAATTTCAGAAAGGCCTGGAGAGACTTACACGAACTGATGCTGAGTGAAATGAGCAGGACCAGGAGATCATTATATACTTCAACAACAATACTAGATGATGACCAGTTCTGATGGACCAGGCCATCCTCAGCAACGAGATCAACCAAATCATTTCTAATGGAGCAGTAATGAACTGAACCAGCTATGCCAGAAAAGAACTCTGGGAGATGACTAACAACCATTACATTGAATTCCTAATCCCTATATTTATGCCCACCTGCATTTTTGATTTCCTTCACAAGCTAATTGTACAATATTTCAGAGCCTGATTCTTTTTGTACAGCAAAATAACGTTTTGGTCATGTATAATTATTGTGTATCTAATTTATATTTTAATATATTTAACATCTACTGGTCATCCTGCCATCTAGGGAGGGGGTGGGGGGGTAAGAGGTGAAAAATTGGAACAAGAGGTTTGGCAATTGTTAATGCTGTAAAGTTACCCATGCATATATCCTGTAAATAAAAGGCTATTAAATAAAAAATAATAATAATAAAAAACAAAAAAACAAAGCTGGCCAGAAAAGGGTAAAATGGAGCAATCACCTCATGATGTTGGGTGTTGAAGAAGGAACTGACACAGAGCCTGCAGGTGGGATATGTTGAAGATGTTGGAACCTTCCTCTCCTCAGAATTGAAGGGGAAACAGTCTGGAAATTTAAAAGTGTATTCTGAGCTTCTAGAGAGGTAGAAAACTGGGGAAAGGATAGCAGCAGGACTTTTAGAAAGGGTGGGGGAGATGATAAGGAATGAACTCCTAGGGGAGCAAGGGGGAGTAACAGAGATAGGGTAAAAAGAAAGGCTGAGAAGGACAATAATGAGTAACAATAAGATGGAGAGAACCTCACAAATTGTAATTATTTTAAAAATGAAATAAATCAATCATTGTTTAACTTGATTTTAAAAATATAGAGAAGAAAACCAAATCACTAGAATCAAAAATGAAAAGGATGCATATATCACTATGATGAAATCAAAGAAATCCTAAGGAATATTTTGCCTAATTTTATGCCAACAAATTTAATCATTTAAGTGAAATGGAAGAATATTTTCAAAATTGTAAATTACCGAGATTAGTAGAAGAGGAAATACAATGTCTAAATAGAGGTATATAAAAATAAAAGAAATTGAACAAGACATAAATGAATTCCTAAGAAAAAAGCACCAGGACCAGATAGATTCACAACTTGTTACCCATCCATAAAAAGATGGCACCCTGCAAGTGACTCCAATCTATGCCCATTCTCAGCAGAAAGTAGTTTCAGAAGATGAGACCATGCCCACTGCTCCCAGAGGACTTTGAACCACATTTCTTTAAAGAGGGGGAACTGGAACTGATTGGTGAACAGATCCCAGATAGGGGATTCCATGATGTTTTCAAGACCCTCAGAGATATACTGTACAGTATATTTAACAATAACCACAGGTATTTCTAACTGGAGATACTGTTGTAAGGAGAATCTAGAGAGCCTAAAGACAGGCATACCAGGAAAATAAAGCTAGATGGGATTCCAGGAAGAAGTCTCCTTTGACCTAGGAGAATAGTTAGAAAAGATAGGGGCCCTTGAGAAGTCAAGACAAGTGTCTCAATTCTTGTACTTATGAGAGGAGTAGGAGAAAGTCAGTAAACCTCTTCTTGTAAAGGGCTGAAACTCTGAGTCAGTGCACTGGAATCAGACAACTGAGCACTTAAGGCTAATTACCCATTGGACAATACTCTATTAGCATATTCTTGGAAAATAGCCCTTCCCACTATTCTGTTCTGGCTGGATCTTTTGATGTATACAAATAATTGTAGGAGGGATTAGGGGGGGCACTAAAATAATCCGGAGTCACTTTTTCGGTGGATTAACAGAAGGGAGATTTTGGAGAGCTTGTGTCCATTCCCTTCATTTCTCCCCCTAAAGAGCGAGAATAAAGATCAAGGACTTTTGCTTATCCTGACTCCTGCTGATCCTAAGGCATCCGGTGCTAACTCGGTCTTCATATTTGGTGCCCAATGTGTGAACTAAGTACCCAAAAAATGAATCCTGGAGACCAGTAAATAGAGTGAGTATTTTAATAGACAAACAGGGAACTTTAAGAGCTAAGCTAGTAACCTTTTCTAGCTGAAATGGGGCAGATATTAGGAAAAGATTCTTCCCCATCCCCAGCTCTACCCCCATCCCCACTCCCAGGGGTCACTATAGAAACATACTCAAGTTGATCAAGGAATAAGTCTTACTTGTAACTTGAGAGAAGTTTGCTGGACTCTTGGGTATATTAAAACACATGTCCCCTTGGTTCTTAAAGGAAGAAGATATAGGGGCAGGTAAGTGGAAGCTGGTAGGAGATCAACTATGTGAATACTATAATGATAAAGGTCCTGATTCAATTTCCAAGGAAACATTCTGTATATACAACATAATACAATTGACCTTAAAGAATCCTGCAACTTATAGAAAAAAGAAAAGTTTTAAGAACAGCCAGATGAGGAAGTGTGAGGAAAAAGAGGAAGACAAAGGACAGAGTAATAACAATATCACCAGAAGGCATGAGAAATTAAGTGACGTTGAAGGGCGTGATGATTCTTGCTCTCACAAGGCAGCTTCAAACCTGCCTCAACTGGAGCAGGTTCTTGGCATGCCCAGATCAACTCCACCTTTTGGGATGGAGGGAGGAGGAGGAGTGGCAGGGGTAGTGATACCACCAGCACCTCCTCCCCCAGCAATCACCCCTTCCTATTACTAGATTGCAAAAGGCACTACTTACAGCCACAGAAGAAGGGCAGGATATAGCTGATTTGAGAATAGAAATGTATCCTGTGATTCAAGAGTTTAACTCTTCAGGTCAAGAAAGTAGAAGATACACTCCTTTTGATCTAGAAATCCTCAAAGACCTGAAAAAGGCTTGTACTCTTTATGGGGCTACATCATCTTACATTAAGATGTTATTACATAATTTAGCTTATGAAGTCTTAACCCCTAAGGACTGGAAATCTATAGCAAGGACATGCTTAGAACCTAGACAAAACTTGTGGCTTTCTGAATATAGTGAGCTCTGTAGGATACAAACCCAACAAAATATTCAAAGTGGCGTTCCTATGACCAACTAACAGCTGTAAGTTCTTATGCAGACATTTCAGTACAGAATAATTATCCCATAGCAGCATTTTAGCAAATTTAGCAAATAGCTATCAAAGCATGGACTTTATCCCTGGTGAAAACGACAAGGAGAGGCCTTCACAAAATAGCACAAGGGCCAAACGAACCCTTTGCTGATTTTGTGGACGTTTGCAGACAGCTGTTGTACGAACTAATGGTGAAAATGCAGTAACAGTCATTATGATAAGACAACTTGCAAAGAAAATGCTAATGAGGTTTGTAGAAGAATTAGACTAGGAATACACAAGGATGCTCCTTTAGAGGATTATCATAAGATGCTGTGCCACAGTTGACACAAACATCTTTTATAGCCAGGCTATGATGCAGACTTCCCAAGATCCCAACATGGCAAGACAGGGTCCCTTTTGGCAAGAGACTTCCAGAGAGATCCATCAATGCTTTCAATGTGATAAAGTAGGACATGTGAAAGTTTAATGTTGGCATAGAGACATAGTGAGAAAACAGGGTGGGAGAACAAGACCCAATACCCCATGTCCAAAATGCAACAGAGGCTTCCATTGGGCATCAGAATGTAGACTGATTCAGGGAAATTGGATGAGGGGCTCAGCCTCAGGGCCCAAGGCAAAAATACTTTGGGCATGACGGCACCCCATGCTACACCCAGAGAGCCTTTAGAAGTTCAATACCAGACATGACCAATCAGCCAGGAAGCAATCTGATGGGAGAAGGTGATTATACAATCAATCAGGCAGGAAGCAACCTGATGGGAGAAAGGGATTACAGTTGGGGAGAATAGAGTTGTATGCAACTGGGACAACTGAGATATGCCCTAGAGAAATGAAGTCTGTTCCTCTCCAGCCTATGGACCCCTTGCCTCCAGGCACAATAGGCTTGACCATTTCACCTCCTGAGAGTACTTACAAAATAGTGTTTATCCATACATTGATGTGGGAAAGTGGGGAATGTGTAGATACTATCGCAGTTACTAATACAGGTAGACAATGTGTGACTTATCAACCAGGAGAAGTAGTAGCATCAGGTTTACTGATAGAGACTCCTAATAAGCAATCTGGTGATAGTCGCCCAGATTCTGACTCCAAGCAACAAAATCCAGGAATATATTGGACAGCAGCTGTGACAGCTGACTGACCTATGCTCACTATCTATATAAATGGCATACCATTAGAAGGATTGGTAGACACTGGTGCAGATCATACAGTCATTAGAGGTGCCAGCTGGCCCAGTCACTGGCCAAAGATTAAGGCAGATACCTACATGTCTGGCATAGGAGGATCAATAGCAGCTGAAGTTAGTGCTACCCCTTTGAGATGGATATTTGAAGGTGAAACAGAGTTTTACTCCTTTGTAGTTGAAAAATCCCCATCAATCTGTGGGGAAGAGACATTTTACAGGAATTAGGATTAAAAATGAGTACTTTGATTTTTTAGGCAGGGCTGCTGTTGAAGGCCTGCCAACACTTTTACCTGTTCCTATCCAATGGAAAACTGATACACCAGTGTGGATAGAATGGTGGCCCTTAGGCAGCGATATAATTCAGGCCTTATTAGATATAGCACAGGAGTAACTTGACCAAGGACACTTACAACCTTCTTTAAATTCTTGAAATTCCCCAGTATTTGTTGTAAGAAACAAATCTGGAAAATGGAGGATGTTGACTGATTTAAGAAAGGTAAATGAACAAATGAAAACTATGGGAACGCTTCAGCCTGGACTTCCATCTCCTACTCAATTGCCCAAAGAATGGTCTCTTTGGTTTATACACATTAAGAATTGTTTCTATTATCCCTCTACATAAGGCGGATATAAAAAGATTTGCTTTTTCAGTGCCCAACATTAACCTAGTTGAGCCTTATAAAAGATATAAATGGACAGTTTTGCCACAGGGAATGAAAAACAGCCCGACTATGTGTCAAATATATGTTGCTGCTGCTCTTACTCCAGTAAGAAAAGCATTTCCAAAAGTAATGTTGTTATATTCCATGGATGATATATTGGGATGTGCACCTGAGGGACAAATGTTGGAAGCATGTCTACAAAAGACCATAGAAACACTAAAGAACTACAAATTGCATATAGCTCCAGAAAAAATTCAAAGACATGCTCCTTTTCAATATTTAGGATATGAAGTATATCCTAAGGTGCTTACAGTACAAAGATTTTTCCTTAAGAACAGAGAAGCTAAACACCTTAAATGATTTTCAGAAATTGATAGGAGATATCCAATGGATGTGTCTAGTGTTAGACTTGATTACCTATCAATTGCAACCATTATATGACATTTTAAGGGGAGACAATGCTTTAAATTCACCATGCCAGCTTACAAAAGAAGCTCAAGATGCTTTGAGAGAAGTTGAATTGGCTTTATCCGATGTGGTTGAAAGAGTCACTCAAAACCCTTGGAAATATCAGTTTTGCTACACAAGAGGCGCCCCCAGCAGTCCTTCATCAAGTGGACAGTGTGATAGAGTGGGTGAACCTCCCGGCACAACCAGAACAAAGCCTTACTTTTACCCAGTGCTTGTGGCTAGAATGTTATTAAAGGCCATTAAGCAAGCAGTACAATTATCTGGGATAAGCCCTGATAAGACATATAACTTTTATTCTAATGCACAAATTAATGTATGCTGTGAAACCATCTCAGAGTGGCAAATTTTATTGGCCACAGCTCCAAATTTTACACACGGATCTCCCTTAAAGATAACCAGACTATTATATAATTGGCAATGGATTCTTGAAGAAAAGTTTCTAAAGTTCCTCTTAATTGATGATTTGACCTATTAGAAATATAGGAAAATCTGCTCCTTATGTTGTTGTTGTTGAATTATTTCAATCATGTCTGACTTTCTGTGGTCCCATTAGGGTTTTTCTTTCCTTAGTAAAGATAACTTGGCAAAGGTAAAGGTTTGCATTACTTCTCCATCTCAATTTACAGAAGAGGAAATTGAGGCAAGCAATGTTAAGTAACTTATCCAAGACCACACAGCTAGTAAGACTCTGAGGCTGAATTTAAAACCAGATCATCTTGACTCTAAGACCATCCCTGCTATTCATGATACCATTCAGCTATTCTGTACAAAAATTGGCTTCTTTCCTGTCTTAACAAAAGCAGAATTTCCTTTCCCATGTAATAAACTCATCTTTCCATGAAGCTACAATGTGTCTTCAATATATATGATATATCAATCAATAATGATTTATCTCACGTTTGCTACAGTATGTCCAATATGCTTCTGGTAGGAGTATGATGATAAATGTTTAACAACTAGCTTTTGGGGAGGAGATAAGTATAAATAATATCCTTTTAATTTAAATTTGTCTTATTAACATTTTCTCTATCACCTTAAGTCTAGAAAATCAACAAAATGATAAATCAAGCTCTAATTTGTAGTGTTTTTCAATTTTTAAGAAAATATAACAATTGGTTCTCTCAAGCTGGTACAACCTGGATCCAGCACATCATTGGCTGTTGGTATATTGTTCCTCTTCTCTCCTCTAAATATTTATGTTGAACTGCACCCACACCACACCCATGCACATGCACTAGCATACATAGACAGACACACACATACACACACAGGTATGTATCTACTTTACATAATTTCTTTGCATTCCTGTGGATCTTTAGTTTTTCTCATGTGTGGATTACATTCTGCTCAGAGAAAGGAAAATTTTCTTTTACATATTTGGAGAAGGATCAGTTATACTTTCAAGTGCATTAAAAATGTCAAATAATAAAAATAAATAAAGTTCCTCTTAAAGGATCAACTATCTTTACAGATACATCCAAACATAATATTTATGCTGGATACTCTCATGACTTAACTATAAAAAGAGTAGTCAGAACTCCTTTTCAGTCCACTCAGCAGATGAATTGTATGCGATCATTCTAGCTCTTACATATATCCAGGAAATATAAATATAATATCTGATTCGGCCTATTCAGTAGGTGTGGTACAAAGAATTGCCACAGCCCAAATAAAATCTGTAGCTTCTAATGTATATCAGCTCTTTAAGGAACTTCAAGAGCAAGTGAGAAAGCATCCAGGTAAGATTTATATTTTGCATGTTCACTCTCATAGTGGATTCCAGGTCCTATTTTTGATGGTAATTCAAAAGCAGATAACCATCTAATCATGTTGGCCAATACTCCTTTATTTCAGGAAGCCCAAGAATCTCATTTTAAATATCATCAGGCTGCTTGAGCTTTACGTTTACAATTTAGAATAACAAGAGAGGAAATTAGGAGTATAGTAAAAGCCTGTATAGACTCCTCCATTTGAAATAATTCCATCAAATCATTATTTCTTTAACTGTTTATAAGCTGTTCATTTTCCAATTCTGTTTTCCTCTTCTGTATAACTTGCTTTCATTGGGCAACAGTAATGAAAAGAAAACCCATGTTCCAATGGCCTTCACTTTCTTACCTCATAATTTTTGGTAAGCTTTCTCAAGTTCCTTCTAACAAGGCTATCTGTACCAAAGTGAATCATTAGAAATAGTGATCATCCAGTTTGATAAATCTTGGGAAGTTCTTGGTTGTAACTTGACTATGTGCCTCAGGAAGATAAAAATCTCTTTTGTGGTTTTGAGCTTAAGAAATAACTGCCTCTGTATGCCTGAGAAAGGAATCTTGAGCTAAAACTATTCTTCCTTCTGTCTCTGACTCTTACAACATGATTTACTACCTGATGATTTCTCTGGAAGAGAGAGATTTGGGTGTCAGAATAAAAGGAGCTTCAGATGGGAAGAAAACAAGCACTTATTAAGTACCCACTATGTATTTGCAACTATACCAAGTGCTTTACTGATATTATGTCACTTTATTCTCACAACAATCCTGAAGGGTAGGTGCTATTATTATCCCCATTTTTCATTTGAGGAAACTGAGGCAAGCAGTGATTTTTTTTAACCCCCCCCCTCCAAGGGTCACACAGCAACTGTTGAGGGCAGATTTGAATTCAGGACTTCTTAATTTCCCAGTAGACTATCTCCCACATCACCTAGCTGCCTCTATGTAGAAAGGATAATGGTCCCACTCAAGTATATTTCCATGGAACTATGTGCAAAGGGCTATAAAAATGTGCATATTCTATGATCCAGTAATACCACTGCTAAGTCTGGAACTCAAAAAGACATAAAAGGAAAAGTTTCTAAATATACAAAAATATCCACAACAGCTCTTTTTATGGTGAAAAAAAATTGGAAGTTGAGAGTGTGCCCATCATTTGGGAAACTGCTGAATAAATTGTGGCATATGAATGGAAATTAATATTATTGAGTTATAAAAAAAGTGATATTATTTCAGAAAAACTTAAAAAGATTTAGCCGGCCTGATAGAAAGCAAGCAGAATTAGGAAAGCTTTGTAACAGTAAAAGCAAGATTGTACGAAGAACTCTGAATGATTTAACTATTCTCAGCAATATAATGATCCAATGTAATCACAAAGGACTAATCATGAAAAATACTATACACCTCCAAAAAAAGAATTAATGTTATTTGAATACGGGCTGAAACATACTATTTTTTTTACTTCTTTCCTCTTTTTTCTTCTTTCCTTTCTTTCTTTTTATTTGAGTCTTCTTACAAAAATTGCTAATGTGGAAATATTTTACATAATTGCACTTATATAACCTATATTACTGATTGCTAATCATCTCAAGGTAAGTGATGGAGGGAGAGCAGGAGGTAGAGTTAATATATCACATACAAAAAACATACTTAAATAGAGTCTGAATACTAATATTCTGGATAGCTTGGTAAAAGAATAAAGCATAGAAAAAAAATCACTATGTATAAGATAACAATCATACTACTTACACAAATTTCCCAGATGCAGCTAAAATATTCCTCACAGAAAAAGTCCATCTCTGAAAACATGCATTAAGAAAATGGAAAAGGAAGGGATTGGTGAACTGAAAATACAGTTATAAAATTAGCAAGACCAAAATAAATACACCAAAAATAAATACCAAAAGAGCATCTTCAAAATTAAAGAAGGTATACTTCAACAATCAAAAAGGAGACTACTGAATTGAATTGCTTCTGATGTTGTAGACTTTGCCATCAGCCTCAGCTGCATTCTCACTTTTAAATAGCCTAGTATCCCCATGGCCTCCATGCTCCAATAATGAATTCCTTCTAGAATCTCCATTTTCTTTTTATATTTTTGAAGATATTCTATTTCCCTTCTATTTTCAATGTTACTATAATATGCCTGTATAAAATCTGTTCTAATTACTCTTTTTTTTAAACTTTTGCTGTGATTTTATCTTATTTATTTACTATTATATTAATTTAATTTTCTGCTCTTGGTTTTACTTAGATTAGATAAGCATTTATGAATTTTGTTAGTCTTTTTTTTAAAAAGACTTTAGCCTTATCAGTTTATGGGAGGGCTTTCCAATTAATCTATTTCTCCTTTAATTTTTTATAGTTCATTTTTTGTGCTTATTTTAGGCTTATTTGATCACTTTCCAATTTTTAAAATGCATATTCAGTGCCTTGTCCTTTTTTTTTCTATTTTGTTAATGTATGGTTATGAGGATATTAGTTCTCAGAAAATTTTGGTATGTTGTTTTATCACTGTGTGAAATGGAGATAAAGTGAAGAACTTCCAGAAATGTTTAATTCCTTTTCTATATTTAATTTTCATTATTTCTATGTCTCTGTGACCTGCAAAAGTATGTTGTGTGTTAGCCAATATTTACTTAAACTTTAGATATATTTATTTAACCTGAAATGATGACATTTATCGCTATTCAATGTCATCAATATTTAGACTATTAGTTGAATGTTGTTAGTTTAGTAATCTAAATTTTGAAGGTCTGTTAGCACCCATGTCTAACATTCAATTAAGGGGAGAGGGCACCTATTTTCTTAATGCTCCCCAACCTATGATGTAATCCTTTGTATCCAAACCTATAAAAACTGTATATCTTTCCTAAATCTTTAGCCCTTTTACTCTTTCCCTCCTCACAGTGGAATTGCTCATTCTCCTGAGAATCTATTAATAAACAACAACTTTTCTGCTTTTTACTTCGAGAAGTCTCTGAGTAGTCATTTTTGGATAGGAGTTCTATCCCTCACATCACTATCACTTTTTTTTTTCATAATTGTTCATTATTTCTCTGATTTATTCTTTGATCCATTCATAATGTAAGATTTCATTGTTAAGGGTTTTTTTTTTAAAACATCTTTTCTTTTGTTTATCATCCCTGAAATAATTTTTATTCCGAATATATGGTGATCTATCAAGTATGTGATAAATACTTTAGCCTTCTTACATTTGTTTGCAATATCCCTATGTCTTAGTATATGGTCAGTTTTTGTTCAAGTTTCATATGCTACAGACCATGTACTTTATTTTGCAGTACTATTTAGAAGATGCCAAAAGTTTTTTTAAACCCTACTTTGTCTAGTATTTGGTTCAGTTCCACATTTTCCCTTTTATTTATCTTTCTGATAGACTTATTCAAAATTGGTTGGTCACTGTCCATTCCCAAATTGGACCAAAATGACATCATTATGTTGGGGTCAAGGTGTAGTGTGTCCAACTGTGGCTGATCAGACCAATACAAGCTCAAAGACACTGAGAATGTTGGGCAGAAGTAGTCCATATGAGCATTTGGAGTGAAAATGTCTCTAAATTTGCATGTCTCTCATTTCTTTCGAGCTCCTCCAATTCTCATTTACTCATTTAGTACAATGGCATCTTTGACATGAGCAGGCTCATTTTGTATTGTCTCTTATGTCTCACAATTGATTCAAAAGTTCTACAAAGAGCCCTTGAGACTGTCCCTTTTTGACTTCTCTGGATTTGAATGAATTCTTGCATTCTGTGAGTTCTCCTTAAAACAGTCATTTAAGCAAACATATGTCAGGGATTCAAATAGCATAGACAGCCCATCACAGTTGTGATCTTTGCAGTAGGGTTTGAACACTTGGCAGTTCAGCTTGAAAAATTATCCAATCCGTTATCTTACCAGGTGACCTTCAGAATCTTCCTCAGGTAATTCAAATGCAAGAGATTCAGTTTCCTGGCATGGTGCTGGTAGACTCTCCAGGTTTCATAGGCTCACATTAAAGTCAGCAAAATGGCTCTATAATCCTTCAGTTTGATAGGCAGTCTAATATCTCTTTTGCCTATTTTTCCTTCAGAGTCTCCCAAACACAAACCCAGGTCCTCTCAAAATCTCATGTCATCATGGTGTTACTCTCTATATCTTCTTGAAGCTCAAATACTGTTTCTTTTACAAACTTGAATGCTAAGGCATTTGGAGTATACATTTTTTATTGAATTGTGATCTCTAGTTCCTTTCAGCATAACATAGTTTCCCTGTTTATATATTTATATTTTTGAATGTTTGCTTTTGCTTTGTCTGGTAGCATGATGGCAACCTCTAGTTATTTTTTAAAATTCACTTCATGAATAATATTTTTTCCTTCTCCCCAGTTTTATTTTGTGTATATCTTTGTTTAAGTATGTTTCTTGAAAGCATCAGAACGCAGGGTTTGTTTTCTTATCCAATCTGTCATTCTTTTTCATTTTATTGGATTGTTTAATCCATTCACATTTCAAGTTGTAAGAGTTACATTATATTTTCCTTTAACTGTCTCCTAGTTGGGGAAGAAGGTATCAAATTATTATTTCCCTTCTTCTCTTGGAAAAACAGTATTAAATTCTTTCGGTTACTTTCATCATTTTTTACAGTGACCTGTTCCCAGTGATTCTCTTCCTCTTGCTTTAGATTCTTTTTCTCATTTGTTAGCCCTTTGTCATTTAAAGTTTAGTCTACTAGTTCCTCTCTCTCATTTCTTCCCCTTCTTTTACCTCTTAGTGTGGTTCAAATCTTCAAAATCAAAAATCAAAAAAAGATTTCCTTTTCCTCTTTGTCCATTCAACTAGTCCAGTTCATTAGTCTATTATTAATTTTGGTTTTATTTTGGTGCATTTGGTTTAATTTTGGTGCATGTTCTCTCACACTCATCATCTTTTCTCTCCCTTTTATGTTTAATCTAGATCCTCATTTCTAATTCATGACTCCTATCATTCATCTCTTTTCTTTGTATTTTTCATACAATTAAAGCTTTCCAAACTGTCTATTCCAGTTTTTACCCTCTAGGCATTTTCTTCCCCTGCTATGTATTCCCCTTTTCCATTGTGTCTCACTCTCAAAAACAATATCAGTTATTGCAAAAGGACATTCTGCACTCTAATCTAGAACTTCTTCTGTTGACCTTTCTATGTTTTCCTGAAAATATCCTCCCTGTGTCCTGCTCTCCCAATCTTCCTGATGCCAGTTACTCTTAAAAACTTCAACTCTGCCTTCAGGATGAGAACATTTTTCAGGTAGAGTCAAGAGAGAGAAAGAAAATTAAAGACTAATTTCCCTAATGAATAATGGTGCATAGATTTTAAATACAATACTAACAAAGAGATTACAGCAATATATCATAAGGGTAAAACACTATGACCAAGTGAAATTTATACCAGGAATTCAGGACTAGTTCAGAATTAAGAAAACTATCCGCTTAATTGACAATTCAATAACAAAATCAACAGAAATCATATGATTATCTCAATAAATACAGAAAAAGCACTTGACAAAATACAGCACTATTTCTATTAAAAACAATAGAGAGCACAGAAACAAATGAAGCTTACATAAAAATGATAAGGAATATCTAAAAACATCAGGAAGCATTATGTGTAATGAGGATACACTAGAAGCTTTCCCAAAATAATTAGGGATAAAGCAAAGTTATCCATTATCACTATAATATATCCATTATCACTTAATAATGTGCTAGAAATGTTGGCTTTAGCAATGATGGAAGCAAGAAAAATTAAAGGAATTAGAATAGGCAATGAAGGAACAAAGTGATCGCTCTTTGTAGATATATGATAATGTATTTAGAAAATCTTAGAGAATCAACTAAAAATCAATTTGAAATAATTTACAGCTTTATCAAAATTTCAATATATAAAATAAAACCACATAAATTATCAGCAATTCTTTATGTTACCCAGAAAGTACAGCAGCAAGAAATAGAAAGAGAAATTCCATTTAAGATAATTGTAGATGATATAAAACACGTGGGCATTACCTACCAAACCAAACCCAGAAATTATATAAACACAACTATAAAATGCTTTTCATTCAAATAAAGAAAGAGGTAAATGATTTTTTAAAAATATTAATTGTTCAGGGCTAGGTAGAGACAATAAAATAAACATGACAGGTCTAGTTAAATAAATCGGCTCTATGCCATACCAATCAAATTGTCAAAAGTTATTTTACAGAACTAGAAAATAACAAAATTAATATGCAAAAACAAAAGCTCAAGGATATCAAGGGAAATAAAAAAATGCAAAAGAGGTAGTTTAGTTCTACCAGATCTCAAACTGCATTATAAAATTGTAATTGTCAAGGAAATCTGTGTGTACTTGATAAGAAACAGTGGTGGATCAATGGAATAGATAAGAAAAATTACATTATAATCAATAATTGTAATTGTCTAATATAAGGGTAAATAAAGATCAAAGCTTTTGGAACACAAATTCATTATTTGACAAAAATTGCAGAGAAAATTGGAAAACAGCATGGCAGAAACTAGGTATAGACCAACATGTCTATGTGTGAACACCATATATTAAGATAAGGTCATAAAGAGTACATAATTTACATATAAATGGGAATGTCATAAGCTAATTAAGAGAGCATGGCATAGTTTACCTGTCAGATTTATGAATGAGGAAAGAATTTAACATAAAAGAAGATATGGAGAGTATTACAAAATGAAAAAATGGATAATTTTGTTTATGTAAAGTAGATTGTGCAAAAAAATTGCACAATCTAAACCAATGCAATCAAAATCATAAAGAAGTAAGAAAGGTAGGGTGGGAAGAGGAAATTTGCAACAAATATATCTGATGAAGGCCTCATTTCTCAACTAGAGAACTGAGGCAAATTTATAAGAATATAGATCATTCCCCATATGCTGAATGGTCAAAGGATATTAACAGGCAGTTTTCAGACAAATAAATCAAAGCTAAGAATAGTCATAAGAAAAATGTTGCAAAACACTACTGATCAAAGAAATGCAAATTAAAATAACTCTGAGGTACTCATATCATACATATCAGAGTAACTAATATGAACAAAAAGGAAAAATGTTGAATGTTGGAAAACTGAAACACTAATGCACTTTTGGTAGAGTTGTGAACTGATCCAAGCAGGAATTTGAAATTATACCCAAAGGTCTATAAAACTGCATAACATTTTAAATAGCAGTATCACAGTTAGGTCCATATTCCATAGATGTCCACAAAGAGGGAAAAGAATTTAAATGTACAAAAATATTTATAGCATTTCTTTTAGGAATGGCTAAGAATTGACATCAAAGGATATCTCTTAGGAATGGCTAAACAAATTGTGACATATGAGTATATTGAATATAATTGTGCTACAAAAAATGACAGGTAGGATGATTCCAGAAAAATCTAGAAAAACTTACATGTGCTGATGCATAGTGAAGTCAAAAGTAACCAGGAGAACATTATACACAAGTAATATTCTTCCATGAAGAACTATAAATGACTTAGCTATTTTCTGAAATACTATAATCCAAGACAATACCAAAGCACTATTAATTAAGTATACTACATGCTTCCAGAGAAAGAACTGAGATTGATTGAATATAGACTGAATTTTCTTCACTTTTTTCATTTTTTCTTTTATTCAAGTCTACTTGATTATGATTATGAAAATGATTAATAGGGAGATGATTTACATAATTGCACATGGATAATCTATGTCTGATTGCTTACCATCTCACAGAGGGCAAAGAAATGAAGGGATAAAAATTGAAACTCAAAACCTTAAATAAATGCTTTTTTAATTGGGGAAAAGAGTTTCCTGGTATGAAGAATACAGGAGCTAAGAAGCAAGAGCTAGGATAATGAAGGCTGGCCAAACTGAAACTTTCCTCAAGGTGAAGATTCCAGGAAGAAGTCACAAATGGAGAAGGGAACTATAGAATGGAAGGAAATTTCCAGTAAAAGAAAGTCAACACAATTAACAAGTTTCTGAGTAGGAAGAAAGTTGATAGTGATAAGTTGCAGAGAGACAAAACAGCCCAGAAAAATGTAACTTGGGCCTTCTTCAAAATGAAGATTTCTGGAAGAATTTACCAATAAAAAGAAGAGGGTCAGGAAGTTGAAAAGGTAGGAAGCAACTTTGACATGAATGGAATTTGTATGAAAAAGAATACCATGGAATAATATGGAAAGGTAAATTAGGGATTTAAGTATGAAGATACTTGTTAATTGAAGAGAGATGATTAACTTTTGCTCTATAGGCAGTAAGAAATAATTCAAAGCAAGAAAGTAATGTTGTCATATCAACACATTTAGGGATATCAATGGGACAGTTTTGACAGATGATTGACTGGGGAGAAAAGAGACTTACAGCAAGGAGTCCTATTAGAAATGCTACCCACACACTAGCAAAGATGATGGATTTGGAATGGAAAATTTGGGCATAGATAGTACCTGAATTCATTTTACTTGATTATATATATTTGGTATAAAGAAATGGTTGTTTTTCCAGGGGAAAGGAAATATAAGGAAGAGAAATTTTAAATAAAAATGCCTTGGGAAAAGACAGCTGTTTCAATATCTTGAATGAAGAATAGTTATCATGTTAGATTTAAAGGTTTAGAAGAGTGAGAATGTGGAAGATATGAGAATTTTAGCTCTCCTCTTCCCTCTTCTCTTTCTCATATAAAGAAACAAATACATACCTAAAATAATTTATTTATCCACCCATCTTGTTAAATGTGGCACTTAACATCTATTAATTATCCAATACTTCTAATAGCTGCTTCAAGGGGAATGTGAAATTGAAATCACTGGAATCTAGAAGTCTACATTCTAACATTCCCACAGAAAAGAGAGCACACACAAACCAAAGCTGGTATTGTTACAGATTGTAAATCCTTTGAACTCCGATTCAAGAGGATTGGAGTTATCTGAATGATTATTTAAATAATTTATGAACTGCTTAGAAAAGAATAAACAATATGCAAACTTTAATGCCAACTTGTGCTTTCTTGAGCAATAGATTGAGAGCTTTGTTCCAAGTATTAGTATGGAGAACTGTTAAGACCAGAAAAAGATTTCCCCAACAGAATCTATTAAGATGGGGGGACTGAGAAAGGAATGATCGTGAATATCAATTTCTATTTTTCTTTAGGTCTCTCATGAATATCAATTTCTATTTTTCTTTAGGTCTCTCTGACTTTGGTGATCATCAAGACACCACTATGATGAAATCTAAAAAGTTAATCTTGAGTGTTGCCTTCTTCTCCCAGACAGGAATTGGGGTTTTAGGGAATTCCCTCCTTATTTGTCTCTTCATCCTTCTGTTTCTCAGTGGACATAGGATAAGATGAATAGATACCATTATCACTCAACTGGCTTTGGCTAACTGCCTCAGACTTCTCTCAGAAGGCATCCCTCAGACAATGACAGTTTTGGGACTGGTGAATTTCCTGGATGAAATTAGCTGTAAAATTGTTTTCTATCTTCACAGAGCAGCTCAGAAGCTTTCATTCAACATAAGCTGTCTTCTGAATTGCTTTCAGGCATTACACCAATATTCCCTCCACTTTAGATTTGGCTGGTAGCCTTTTCAATGTGAAAAATTTATCATCAGTGTGGAAGTTGATTTTAATGTTTGTCCTCATCGAGGGTATTTGACAACATGGCTAAAATCATGCTAAAAGGCATGGGAGTATGGACACGGTCTTCACTTGATTGGTGACTGGGAAAGCTTGGGAGCTGTGTCCATTATCCAGAACCCAGGCAAGCATGCCATCATGAAATCTATGTACTATACTGATGATCTCTTGGCAAGCAAATTTTGACACAATTTTCCATAAGCCTTCACAATTGACAGTATCAAAGGCCTTGGTCAGATCTACAAATGTTGTATTTAAACCTCTGTTATGCTTCTGGCATTTCTGCTGGAGTTGTCAGACAGCAAATACCATACTGACCGGCTCTCAGTTACATGAGCTTCCTGCAGATGTGGGATATGATATTAAGGACTCTGGCAAGAATCCTGCCAGTGATGATTAAGAGAGAGACTTCCCCTGTGATTGCCACAGGATAATCTCTTCCCTTTACCTTTTTAGACATGGACAGTGGAGCCATCCTTGAACTCCTGGGGCATAACCTCTTTGTAATATTCTTTTTTTCTAAAATATGATCATTCTCTGGGAACAGATTTCTCGGGAGGTGGGGGGCTTCTGGAGGCAGCCTTAGTTTCAGTTCAATTCAATAATCACCTCAAATGCAGCCAGGAGTTAAAAGTTCAGATCCTTTAGTATCTCTTCCAAAATAGCCTGGTTAGTTTTCTTAGAGGCCTATCTCCCTCCTTGGTTCCAAGAGCTCCTGCAGCTTGTCCTTTTTCTCTTCCAGCTTCAGCTTCAGCCTCCAGCTCCCTCTGAATCCTGGCTCTGAATCTCCCAACTGAATTCTGGCTCTCAGTCTCCTCAACTGACTCCTGCTTTCTCCATCTCTCCAAGTCTCTAGTGCTTGTACTTTTATGTGTTCTTTTAGAGGTGAGAACTCAAAGGTTGACTCCTCCGAGAGTGGGATTGTGGGTTTCTGACTTGTGAATCTCCAACGCTAATGTGTGAACTCTTAAAGGTGTGAACTCTGAACTAGAGAACTGCTAAGCACGATGCTAAAATTAAACAACTGACATCACTTTTTAAGAATTCTAACACCTCCTCTTGCTACATGATCTAAAAAATTCAGTCAGGGCAGCTGGGTGGTGCAGTAGATAGAACACCAGCCCTGAAGTCAGAAGGACCTGACTTCAAATCTGATCTCAGACACTTAATACTTCCTAGCTGTGTGACCTGGGCAATTAACCCCAATTGCCTCAGGGAAAAAAAAATTCAGTCAGCTTTTATATGATCATTGGACATCCCACTTTGTGAATCTCACCTGGTATAGAATCAGCACTAGTTAAAAGTGGCCGAATGGCATTCAATATTTCTTCCTCAGCTGGGGAAGGATTCATTTCAAACTAAGGTTAATGGTCACTGACTTCAGTGTTGATTGATGATGGTCTGTTGAGAACCCCATGTAAGGGTTCAACCCATCTCTCTAGTATCATGTCCTTATCACTAAGTACTGTGACTCCATCAGCACTGAGTAGTTGAGATCTTTCAGCAGACAGGATGAACCAGGTTGAGGGTAAGTAAGGGGTCTCAAACACTTCAAGGAATTTGAGAACATTATAAGTACTTGGGATAACACTAAGTAAGAAGAAAATCCTCTTAAGGGGTTCAATGGGGACACACACTGGGCCTGGGAGCACTCAGGGAATGATCCCTAAATCTAATGGACAGACACAGATTCAGAGGTCCTTATTTCTCAAGTCTAATCATTGTAAGAAGATCTCTAGTCCTACCTGACCCATTTTCATATCACTCTCTCCCTCAGAGTACAAGAAAGTTTCTTTCCTTGCTGCTCCTTCTATTTCCTTGACACTTTTAATATTCATTGGTAATTGCTGTTGAAGAATACTGCTTAATCAGCTGTAATTGCTTTCATGAGTTGCACCTAGGGAAATGCAGACATGTGTTTTTCAAGAGACATGATTACTACTCTGGGGGCAGATCAGATCAGAGAATCATGTCTTATCTTATAAAAAACAGACCTGGATGTGTCCCCCATATATGCACACACTCATAACCAAACCAAAGTCTGCACTCATTGCTGGAGTCATCCTCAGCCCCAAAACAGAGAAAGAATTGAGGTGAGTTTCTATGTTTCATCCTCAGCCAAAATATTCTGTGCTCAGGGAAAGAGCATGTCCAGTCAGGAAGTGGAGGGGAAATACAGAAAGGGATGCTAGTTGTTTGTATGCTGCAGGGAGGAAAGCCTCTGAAGCAGGGAAGGGGATTTTTTTTTTCTTCAGCATCTGAGAAATAATCGTTCTGATGGGTACTTCTCTTGCACCTCTAAATCAGCTTAGTTCTCTTTCCTCTCCCTGTTCAAAGTCCTCTGAAGTCTATAACTTTTCTCTTTTCCCAGTCTACATCCTTCTGCCATTTCTTATACTGTTGATCCTCTTTTATACTGCTTTATTGGTTAGATATACATATACATCTTGAAATTTCTCCTTCCTTCTCAAAGAGGTCCATGACATCAGGGAGGTGACGCCAAGGCATGCAGGTGAGTTGGATTTAAGTCAGGGAGGGCTGAGTAAAATCACCTGCTTCACTTTCCCCTCCAGAACCATCTGGGTCCACTGTCCAGATACAGATCAGGACAATTGAATGACTCTGGATGCAATGGGAGATCTTGACCTTTTGAAATCCTGATCTTCAACTTTCAATGATTAAGACCAGGTAGCAACTGAGGCAAAGAATTTCCTCTTTCACCTACTCAAAAAACTAAATGGAATAAATAAATGAATAAATTTGAGGGAAAGAGCTTCAGGATTCAGCTACAGAAGCTTGGTCCACTTTCTCTTTATTTAGCCTATCATGTGCTAGGCACAAACACTTTACAAACTATCTGCCCTGAGTTCTAACACTCCTCTGTTACATTGGGTCCCTACTGTCACCATTTACTACAAAGAAACCTGAGCCCAACTCTTTAGGAGGCATCTGCAGCCAGATCTAAACTCGGTTTTCACATCATATGAGACATTAAGAGAAAATGGAAAGGTATATTAAATAAAGTGTGTGAACTCTACCACAGCCTCTTTCCTTGTGTAACTATAGACCACTGCTGATCTTATACACTGTGATCTGAATCGTTGTTCGTTGGAGGGCTGTGGGAATGATTGGAAAGGAAAGGAAATTAATTTCTCATAGTAGAAGTCAGCATACAGAACTGGACTTGCAGTCAGGAGGACCAGAGTTCAAATCCCATCTCTGGTACTTACTAGCTTACTCTGCCTTAGTTTCATGATGTGTAAAATAAAACAGTCACAAAGTTCCCTTTTAGTTCTAAGTCAATGACCCTATGATCCTGTATCATACAATTGCCTACAATTAGTAGCAAGTGCTTTTCATGTGAATGATTTTGTTATAATATAGATAGGAGACCAGAGGGGAAAAAAACAGTATGATGGGTAGGAACCCATCATAATGAGGTTTGTTGGAGGATGTTTTATATAACCAGCCAAGACAATGAGCAATAGTGAAGAGAGAAGGTATTATGGTTCCTTGGGTATACACTTCAAATTGTGTGTTCAGAATTAATGAGGGCCCTGAAGACTCTAATCAGCCAGTGGGGGGTGAGAGTGGAGTCAGAATATCACAAGATAGACTCTAAGTCTCAAAATCCCAGATGACGTGTTATCCCCCCAAAATGGCTCACCAGCTTTTATTTTTATAGGAAAATTTCAATCTCTAATGTATGTTACTGATGTTTCAGGTTTGAACTTCTCAAGGATTAGCTAAAGGTGGTGGCCTGTATGTGATCAGAATATTCATCTATATTCTCACCCCTCAGGATGCAGAAATTGTTTGCCTTTACTCCTAGGATCTAAAAAGTTACAAGAGACTCGTCCATATACCAAATCTTTGGGATTTTGTATCTGATTACTGAGCTGTTCATTTTTCAATTCAGTTTTTCTCTTCTGTATATCTTACTTTCCTAGTGTAATTAAAAGAAAACATGTGTCTCCTCGGCCTTCACTTTCTTACCTCATAATTTTTTATAACTTTTTTCAGCTTCCTTCTGACAATGCCATTTGTGCCAAAGTGAGTCATTCGAAATAAGTTGCGATAATCCACTTTGATATGTCCTGATTATAACTTGGCCATGTGCCTCAGGAAAATAATAAACAACTATTCTATTGTTATCAGGTTAAAAATAACTGCCTCTGTACTCCTGGGAACCGATTGGTAGTTAAAACTATTCTTCCTTCTGTCTCGGATTCTTACAGCATGGTTTATCACATGATAACTTTTCTGGAGGAGAAAGGCTGGACAGCAGAGTAAAAGGGAATCCAAGTGGGAAGGAAACATGCATTTATTAAGTACCCACTGTATGCTGGGAATTGTGCCAAGTGCTTTACTGTTATTATCTCACTTTATTCTCACAACAGCCCTGAAAGGTAAGTGCTATTATTATCCCCATTTTATAATTGAGGAAAATGAGGTTAGCAGTGACTTTCCTAGGTTCACATAGCTAGAAAATGTTTGAAGTCAGATTTTAATTCAGTCTTCCTGTGTCCTAGTACCTGATCTACTACATTACTTAGTTACTATATTACTATATTTATAGGATAATAGTCCCACTCAAGAATATTTCCATGGAACCATGCCCAAAGGGCTATAAAACTACATACCCTTTGATCCACTATTACCATTGGTGGGTCTGTATTCCCAAAATATATAAGAAGGAAAGGATCTAAATGTACAAAAATATTTATAACAGTTCTTTTGTGGTAGCAAAGAATTGGATATTGGGGATGTCCATCAATTGAGGAACAGCTGAACAAGCTGTAGTATATGGTGATAATGGAATATTATTGTCCTATAAGAAATGATGAGCAGGATGATTTCAGACAAACCTAGACTTATCTGACCTGGTAGAAAGTGAGCATAACTAGGAAACATTAACACATACGAAAAACACAAAACTAAATTGACTGAATATTAACAATCCTAATAACTGGTTAAAGAAGAAAGCATAGAAACAATAACTATGTATACGAGATTGATAACAATCATACATCTTACCTGAGTTTCCCAGATGCAGCTAACTCATTTCTCAGAGGACAAGAGCCATCTCTGAAAACATGCATTAAGAAAATAGAAATAAGAAAATAGATAATAGGAAAAGGGAAAATATGTGATTGGTGAATTTTCTAAAATTAGCAAGACCACAAATAAATACACCCAAAATAAACACCAAAAGGGCATCTTGAAAATTAAAGAAAGTATATAAGAAAGATCAAATAAGAAAACTACTAAACAAATTGTTTCTGGCATTCTAGACTTTGCCATCAGCCTCAACTGTTTTATCACTTTTGAATATCCTTCCTCCCCTATAATTCCATCTTCCCAGGATGAATTCTTCCCAGGACTTCCTTTTTTTATTTTTAAAGGTATTCCCTACATCCTTTCTATTTTGTATTTTGTTAGACTATTGTCTGAGATTTGTTCTGATTTTTTCTTTTGATTTTCTTATGATTTTAGCTTATTAATTTACTATTGTATTGATTTGATTTTCTGCTCTTCTTTTCAATCAGATTACCTAAGTGTTCCCCAATGTCACTAGTCTTAAAAATGTTAGTCTTGTTTATCAAATTATGGGGTGGGGGGTTCCAATTTGTTTTCCTTCTAAACTTTTGTATCTCCTCTTCTGTGCTTATTTTACATTTGTTGGTTTTCTAATTTTAATAGATATTAATTTAATAGATTTAATAGATATTCATAGGCCTCTTCTTTTTTTATTTGGTTAATGTATGATCATAAAGATATTATTCTTTCCTTGATGACTGAATTAAATGCATCTCAAAATTTTGATAAGTTGTTTAACCCTAGAACAATCAGCCTTCCCAATTGATGGGCATCCCTTCAATTTCCAATTCTTTGCCACTACAAAAGAGATATTCTGTTTTTATAAAATGGGGCCTTTTGCTTTTTAATCTCTTTGGGTTGGTTATTGTTGCTCTTAGTTCTCAAAGATCAAAGTGACATGACTGTTAGAGTGGGGTTACAATATGGAGTTACAATACTATGACTGATTGGAACAATACTATCTCAGAATGGTCTATCACAGGTTAGATGGGAATAATCCCTATGATCATTTGGGGTGGATTCCTGACTTTGCACATATCATGATGTTTTTTTTGTTTTTGGTTTTTTTTTAAAGCTAATCCAATTCTGCTTTCAGTGTGTGCACATTGCACGTACCAATGGTGAGCAGAATCAACTTTGCAGAAGTTTTTGTACAATTTTAGCATTTTGACGCAGGGTGGGATCCCCATCTGCAATGGTAATTAGGCCAGAGTTGGGTAAGCAGACATTTTAGGGAACCTTTTTAGCCCCTCCCTTACACCTTGAGGTAAGCATGTGATCCTTGATAGGTTGCTCAGATACCCAGGAGGTTGCTGAATGTCAGTGCTCCTTCCAGCAAGAAGATGATCCTATGGGCTGGTCTCCAGGTTAGGCAAGCTTGTAACTAGAGCTCTCAGGATATCCACACCTACTGCTTAGTCTCTTCCATCACTACAGCCTTTCCCTCCAGGCTCCCAGAGCTCCGATGATAAGACCCAACCACAGTAGGGATCCTGGTGTGGCATCTGTGGCCCTCTCAGAAAAAGAGCATTACCAGTATTCTGAATGAGAAAAGGGAGTCTGAGAAGGCAAAGCAAGTGGAGGTTTTTTGGGGAGGGTCTGTGTGCTTCTTCTATCCCTCTCTCAGCTTCTCTCTCTTGTTCCTTCTTTTCTTTGGGGTACAGACCTAGTAAGAGGTGGTGCTGGGTGACAAATATGTTTTGACAGGCATTCTTTTTTCCTTTGGCCATGACTAAAATTGGGAGATTCTCAGTTTCTTTATTCTGGTCTTTTTTCCATCGGCCTTTATTCTGGCAGCCTGTCTGTATGAGAGTAGCTCTACATTGTTCTCAGAGCATCTCAGGCATGACTGCCTTGTTGACACTGTCTTTCAATTCTCTCTTTGATGATCTTTGCCATATAAAGTTAAGTTCTTGACTTTATATTTGTATCCTTAGCACCTAACACAATGCCTGGCAACACCATCCTTAATAGATGTTTGGCTATTGATAGGTAGTTGTAGTAGCTTTCCACTCTCAGATAGAATATTATCTCAGTAACCTCTCAAAACTTTGTACCATATACAAATCATGATGGCACCCAACTATTCTTTTCTAGTTTCTTATCTCAGATGCCCATGAGGCATTCCACTCCTAGTCTGCTATTCTCTTAGCAGATCTCCTGACTCTAGTGCTTTTCACAATAGCTGGCACATTGTAGGTCTTAATAAATGTTTATTGACTGACTCTAGCAATAGGGGACCGACCATATCATGGGATTCCTTTTTATGGTAGTTGAAGAGTGATCTCAGAGATCAAGAACATTTCTACCTTTTTTCTTTCTGCATCAGTTGCATCTCCAAGTATTTAATAAACCCTTGTTGATGATGGGTAAAGTAAAAGGATGTATCTCCATATCTTCTGTATGGTGTCACACACCCTTTATCATGAACATTTCACCATGAGATCATAAGATCATAGATCTAGAAGAGGAAGAGATGTCAGAAGTCATCCATACTAACTCTCTGAGTTTCTATAGATAAGGAAACTAAGATCTGAATAGGTTAAGATGCTCACCCAAGATCATATGCATAGGAAATGTTGGGGACAGGATCTGCTAACTCAAGGTTCTTTACAACATTTCATGCTTAGAGCCATCATGGGATCTCAAAGAGTCGGGCAGCTCTTTACTCCAGAAGATACATGAACAAGAACATCTTCTTCAGGATAGCACACCAAGGGGGGGGGTTGTTTTCTTTGACAGCTTCCCACAAGAAGAATTCTATTACTAAGGGGGCCATTGAACCTTATATCCAATGTCCTGCCTCTGTCCTCTAATGCCAAACACAACAACTGTACTTCCTCTCTCACTTAACAGTCCTGCAGATGCTTGTGTAACTGCCTCACACTAATCACACCTAAGTCAAACCTGGGAAAGATTTTCACTTAAAAAGGTGTAGAGGGCTGAAACTCTGAAAAAGGTGTGCTTGAATCAGACAATGAGCACTTAAGGCTAATTACCTATTCGATGTGAGACAACTCTATAGCATATGTTTGTGTAAATGGCTCTGCTCACTGTTTGGTGTTAAGATAATTGTAGACAAGGATTTGAGGGTAGGGTGTGAGGGTGCAGGGTGCAGCAGGATGAGGAGAGAGGCTGGTGATTCTGGACTCGAGAATCCAAGATTCTGCTTGGCTGCCTCTTTCACTTTTCCCCCTAAAGACCAAGGACTTTGATTTATCCTGACTCTGGCTAATCCTGAGGCCATCCAGAGAGCTAGCCTGTACTTCACAAAAAGGCCCTGGGCTCCCAGTGCATCCCAAACCATCACCATCCAGGACCATCTCCAGTCTTCCTGATCTAGATCTTGCCACTGGTCCCAGATGGCTCTGGAGGAGGCTGGAAACTTTGAAAAATTCACCCTTACTCATTTGCATCTCATGGTATCACCTGCAAAATGGCATAGTCCTCTTTCAAAACAAAGGCCAAAAATAACAGGAGTCAAATACAGGAGGTTCAGACTTCCTAGTTGAATCAATCAATCAAAGATGTAAAAGGTTACCAACAGGTATAATTCCCAGCCATTTCTACTGAATTAATTAAGCAACTAACCAAAAGTATAGAATAGGTACAAAAAATCTTTAACTTATTTGGAAGGAGGAAATGTTTTGAGCTGTGGGATAAATTGGGATCAGACTATGCAGGAAGAATATTGGGATTGGCTAAAGAAAAATCAGCATATTCTTGAGGGATTAAATAAAACAGCAACCCATTTCAGAATCCAATTTGCCAGTTGCAGGCAAGCCTAATTGTGGAGTGGTTCCAGGCAAATCCTTGAAAGGAAATCACTAGAGGAGGGCAAGAACTGAGTCTTCCCTTTCCCCTTCCTTGTTTAGAAAAAAATATTGAGAACATCAAAAATCAGAAGATTTAGACATCCCAAGAATAACAATGGCTGATCAGAGCTTCTCTATCAGAAGTCAAGGAAAAATGGAAACAACAAGGAAACCTTTGAAAACAGCTTTCTTGTCTCACTTATGTCCTGTGTTCTCCAGAAGCATCTACTTCTTGTAATTATGCTTTACAAAAGCATGAATGGGAGACCATCTAGAGTTCCCACTGCCATCTTCTATATATTTTCACCATCCTTCCAAAAATGCAGAGACCAGAGCATAATTATCACTGTCCCCACAGGCACAAGTCTAGAGTCTATTAATCAATGTAGCCCAAGATTGCATTAGCTTTTTTGTCTGACATACACTAATGATTCATATTGAATTGCCAATACATAAAAAAATCAGATCTTTTTCAGAAAACTCTCCTGTAACTATAGCAGTCACATCTTTTCTCTTATCAAGTTAGGAGACAGGATTTGCACTGTCCAGAAAAAAGAACAGAAACAAAGACTTTGCCTTCTGGTAGACACAAAGAACAAAGGAAGAAATGTGAGCCAGAAGGGGGTAGGATCATAATCTTGACTTCTTATCTTATTTTTCATCTTCCTAATGCACCCGAGGGAATAAATACTCTTTACTATACCCTTAAAAGCTAGTCCTCTCCTTATTCTTAATCATCATTTTTAAAAGTATGTCCTTTCCTCCAAAGGGAACCTGCACTTGCACTGGAAATTTCACTTTATTTGATTCAGCCTAGTATCTGAGCCTGTCTAGCTCTTTCTAAATTCATTGGGTTGAATCTCATAAAATTAAATATAAAGTCTTAGACCTGGAATCTAAAATGATATCACATGAATTTAGGAGGGAAACATGAAACAATTGTGCCTAGAAAGAAAGGAGTGTGTCTAGAAAAGATGGGAAGGTAATTTATGGACTGTAAGTTCAAAATAAATTGGCAGGGGGACCAGTTCTGAGGGAGGGAGTTTGAGCCAGAACGGCTACCAATTTCCAAGGTAAGTTTCCTTAAGTGAGATCAGGAAGAGCAGAAAACTAAGCCAGAAACAAAACATTAACCACTTTCTCTTGGTTTGTTGTACAAATCAGATCATGAAAGCTGAGCCTATTCATTTTAGCTAAAAAAATAAATATTATGATCCAATAATGTGTAAATGACAGAAGGCATCCTTAAGTCACACAAGCAGAGTCATTGCAGAGAAATCCCTGACTTTGTCTAAAGCATGGAAGGAGTCATGTCTTGGGTTCTTCTCAGGTGAGAATAAGATGGCATAAAGTCCTTGTGTTTCTCTCCAGGTCCCTCAGGCTCAGACTGAAATTCTTCTGCTCACCACATCAAGAACATGATTCCTATGGATATTTTCCTGAGCATTGTCTTCTTGGCCCAGACAGGAATCGGGATTCAGGGAAACCTCTTCCTACTTTATCTCTTCAGCTTCTTGTTCTTCACTGGTCAGAGGCTGAGGCCCATAGATCTCATTCTCTCCCAGCTGACTTTGGCCAACTCCTTGGTACTTCTCCAAGGGCTTCCTTCAGGGATTGGTAACTTTGGGTGTGAAAATTTTTCTGGATGATATTGGCTGTAAAATTATATTCTACCTTCATAGAGTAGGTCGGGGGCTTTCCCTTAGCATAACTTGCCTCCTGAGTGGTTTGCAGGCCATCATCATCAGTCCCCAGAACTCCAGGTTCATAAAGTTTAAAATCAGAATCCTAAAATACATAATCCTTCTATTCTCTTTTGCTGGATTTTCTCCGTGCTGCAAAATATTATTTTACTTGAGAAACTTAAAGGACCAAGGAGCACCAGAAACACCTCAGAGACAAAAGAATTCTGGTTATGTTCTGTTACTGTGACTCCTATTAGTGTCCCACCCATGCAATTGTGTTCTCCCTGCCTGATGCTGTGTGTATGACCTTCATCAGCTTTACCAGTGGCTACAAGGTTTATCTCTTGTATGAGCACCACAAGAGAGTCCAGCAGTTTCACTCTGACAGATTTCTCCCTAGAGCCTCCCCAGAGACCAGAGCCACTCAGATGATCCTCCTGCTGGTGAGCACCTTTGTTACTTTTTACTTGCTCAATTCAATCTTGGCAGCACGTATGCACTTAAGGACACCTAGACCTTGGCTGCTGCATAGCTCTGCTTTCTTAGCTTCCTGTTTCCCAATGGTTAGTCCCTTTGTGCTGATCAGCAGTGACTCACAAATCCTGAAGTACTATAGGGCTGTCCATGGGAGGAAAAGTCCTCATAATGAACCTGACTACAGTAATACCCAGTCCCTAATCTCTTTCCAGGCTTTGGTCAAACAGAAAAATTCACTAAATGATCTTAAGCCAGAAGTGTCAAAACAGATCCAGAATCCTCATGTAGCTATTTGAACTAGCTCCAAATTCACAGAAAGAAGACAGTTGAAAATAGAGTCAGGGCTTGAATTCAAGTGGAAGGCACCTGTCACTAGCCTCCTGAGAAAACCAGATTATTAAATTGGTAAAGCCTCTGCCTGCATTTTTGATTTCCTTCACAGGCTAATAGTACACTATTTCAAAGTCTGATTCTTTTTGTACAGCAAAATAACTCTTTGGACATGTATACGTATACTGTATTTAACTTATACTTTAGCATATTTAACATGTATTGGTCAACCTGCCATCTGGGGAGGGGTGGGGAAGGAGGGAAAAAGTTGGAACAAAAGGTTTTGCAATTGTCAATGCTGAAAAATTATCCATGCAGATATCTTGTAAATAAAAAGCTATAACTAAATAAATAAATTAAATTAAAATTTTTAAAAAGCCATAAGACCTATCTAATCTAATGCATAGCAAAACAAAAATACCATTTGCAACACCCATAACTTGTAGCCTTCCCTCTTTCAGCACCTTCATTTAAGGATCTTCCTGTCTCTCCAGGGGCAGCCCTTACCACTGATTTTTAAGTTTTTCCTTACCTTTGACACCAGGATAATTCTCAAATCATTCGTGCATGTGTTTTGAAAATAACAAGCTTTAAAAATTAAAAAGAAGTCAAAGAATACAATTGCCTTTCTGTCTCCTTGTACCATTATCATCCTCTCACATGACACATGGCTTTGTGCAACTTTAAAGGGTCCATCAAGCTAAACTGTCATTCATTTAGGTTCATTCATCCCTTAGGAGACACCCAGATGCCATCTAATCTCTTTTACATATGGCACCAATTGAAGAAAACTATATCTCCCACGCCTTATATTCTGGTAATTCTTGGCTCAAGTGCAATTACATGGGCCTCATCTTCATTGTTAGAGATTAATTATTCAGTAACCTGCACTTGTATAAGAGGCAAAGATGGTGAGAACAGGAGAGGAGAAATCAAGGTTACTTTGGCTTCTAGCTTTGAAGAGCAGGAAATGGAAAGGAACAAGAATTTATTAAACATCCTCTGTGTGCCTGGTATCATACTAAGCAATTTACAAATATCTCATTTGAAACTCACAATAATCCTGTGAGGCAACTGCTATTATTCTTCCCATTTTACAATTAAGAAAACTAGACAGGAGTTAAATAACTTGCCCAAGATTATACAGATAATAAATAACTAAGGTCAAATTTGAACTCGGGTCCTTCTGGATTTAGGCTTCCTAACAAAGGAAATAATCATATATAAAGCACCTACTATATGCCAGATATTGCAGTAAACACTTTATATATACTTTGTCTGCCATTCTTACTTCTCTTCAAGTCGCTAAAGAGAGAAAAAGGCTTCGGGAATGCTGAGAACCACATTTAAGGGTGGAACCAGAAAACCAGTAAAAGGTTAAAAGGGACTGTATCTTAAGGGCAGGTCGGTTCTCCAAAGCCCCACAGCTGTGAATCACAGCACACTAGAAAAACTAAAGGAACGTTTGTTATTACAATCTTTATCTTCCTCTTTGAGGAGAGCTAACAGGCTAACTAACTAACTAACCCAAAGAGTCAGAGATATCTCTCTGGAGGTCATAAAACAAATTTACTGAAGCAGATGGTGCTTGTGCAAAAATGCTTGTGGCAGCCCTTTTTGTAGTGACAGAAACTGGAAACTGAGTGAATGCTCATCAGCTGGAGAATGGCTGAATGTCAAACTTTGGTGTATGAATATTATGGAATATTAATGGTCAACAGGATGATTTCAGAGAGGCTTGGAGAGACCTACATGAACGGATGCTGAGTGAAATGAGCAGAATCACGAGATCATTATACATGGCAACAATAAGACTATATGATGATCAAATCTGATGGACGCGGCTCTCTTCTACAATAAGATGATTCAAACCAATTCTGATTGTTCGGTGAGTGAAGAAGATCTACACCAAAGACGGATCGTGGGAGCTGAGTGTGGACCACAACATAGCATTTTCCCTCTTTCTGTTGTTGTTTGCTTGCATTTTATTTTCTTTCTCAGGTTTTTTTTTCTTCTTGATCCAATTTTTCTTGTACAGCAAGATAACTGTATGAATATGTATACATATATTGGATTTAACATATATTTTAACATTTAAAAGGGGGAAATATATGCTTTTCTTTAAACAACAAAACCATGCTGTGCTTAAAAAATATATACTTGGTATAGGGCATGAAATAAATCAGAAGTAAGAGGTTAGAAGTCAGAGAATAGGATCATTGTTCTCAAATTATCCATGCATATGTTTTGAAAAATGCGCTTTAAAAATTAAAAAAAAAGAAGTCAAAGAATACAACTGCCTTTCTGTCTCCTTGTATCATTACCATCCTCTCACATGACGCAATCTATTCTGCTAGTCCGAATTAGATCCCCAGCAGCCACTAGCAGGTGAGTCCCATAACACAGGAAGACACTAATGTCAGAAGAACTAGCACTCTCTATGTAATACACCTATCCCCAGGTTAGTGTTCTAGACATTTTGGGGAATTCTCTCTTCATTAACTCTCCCAGTGTGAGAGCTCATTCACTCTGTAATACCTGGTATATGTTCTCCTAAGTATACTTCCCCTGATTTCTGCTTTGATATCAACTTAGATAAATGGATTTACTTGCTATCTACTAGTGTATTCGTTGTGGATCTGACATCTGGTAGGAAGAAAAGTCAACCCTTGGATGTTTAGCTTAGGGATCCTCCTTTCTTGCTAAATAATCAGGAGTACTCCTAGAAATTACTTGTCAGTTTTTTTCAGTCATGTCTGACTCTTCATGATCCCATTTGGGCTTTTCTTGGCAAAGATACTGGAGTAGTTTACCATTTTGTTCACCAAGAAATTATTAACCATGGAATAATAATATTTAAGGGAGCCAAAAGATCTAAGTTCAAACCTCCCTCAACATTTACTATCTGTATTACTCTGGGAAAATCATTTAATTTCTGTCCACTTTAATTTTCTCATCTGTAAAATGGGGGTTATAAAAGCATAGATGCTCTAAAAATTTGTTTCTTCCCAGTTAACAAAGTTGAATACTGCAATCATAGAGTATCTTATCTGAGACCCTCCTTGAATTTTCATCTACCCCATTAATTTTTGTCGTTTGAATTTGATCATCCAAATAGCCTGGATTCCACCCCATTAAGCTATCATCTATGGAGAAGATATAGGTAAGTAATAGTTTGTCTGGGAATAAAAAAGTCCTGGAGAGTTTGATATGTTTCAAATGCAACAAAGGGCCTCCATCTAACATGGAAAACAAAGAAATGATTTAATTAGTTCTTAAGAAAAGTATATCCTGAACTAGTTCCCATAAATCTCCTTTCTGATCAACTATCTCTGAAGTATAGTGGGTCACCTCATTTTGGAAAAGTAGACGAGAAAGGAAGAGTAATTAGCAGAAATATGTCTAGAGGACAAAGGCCTTGAGTCCATGTCAGGACCAGATGAAGGAATTAGAGATGTTTAGACTGGGGAAGAACAGCTCTGGGACAGAACAAGTATTCTGTTATTTGAAGGGACACCACCAAGAAGATGGAATCTTCTGTTTTGTTGCAGAGGATAGGAATAGGAAGAATAGATGAGAACTGTAAAGTCACTTCCATCAGAATACATCCTCATACCATATTGTTGTTGCCATGTATAATGATCTCCTGGTTCTGCTCATTTCACTCAGCATCCGTTCATGTAAGTCTCTACCAGCCTTTCTGTATCATCCTGCTGATCATTTCTTATAGAACAATAATATTCCATAACATTCATATCCACGACTTATTCAGCCATTCCCCAACTGATGGGCATCCACTCAGTTTCCAGTTTCTGGCCACTACAAAAAGGGCTGCCACAAACATTCTTGCACACACAGGACCCTTTCCCTTCTTTAAGATCTCTTTGGGATATAAGCCCAGTAGTAACACTGCCACATCAAAAGATACCTGCATTCTCTTTTAAAAGCACACAGACCAAAAAGGTGTATATTTCTGGATAAGGCCAACATAAACATCTTTTTTTTTAATTTAGCAGACCAGTGAGAGAGATAATAAATGCTTATAAAAATAAACTAATTATAAAATGAAATGAATGTGATGCAAAAACTAAAGGCACCAATACCAACTAGATTTTTTAAAAATTGGGTACTACTTCATATCTATTATATTGGCTAAGATAACATAAAAAGATAATGATAAATGTTGGAGGGTATGCAGGAAAACTGAGGTATTAATGCATTGTTGGTGGAGTTGTGAACTGATCCAGTCCTTCTGAAGAGCAATTTGGAACTGTATCCAGAAGGCTATAAAAAGCTATAAGAGCAATGCATACCCTTTTTCTAGCAGTGTTTCTATTAGACCTGTATTCCAAAGTGATGGTAAAAGAGGGAAAAGGACTGACATGTGCAAAATGTTTGTAGCAGCTCTTTTCGTGCTGGCAAAAAATTGGAAAATGAGTGAATACCCATCAGTTGGGAAATGGCTGAATAAGTTATGATGTATAAATATAATGGAATGCTACTGTTCTACAAGAAATGATGAGCAGGTTGATTTCAGAAAAGCCTCAAAAGATTTAAATGAACTGATGCTGAGTGAAGTGAGCAGAATCAGGAGAACATTGTACACAGTAACAACAAGGTTATATGATGATTAACTGTGATAGATTTAGTTCTTCTCAGAAACATGGTGACCCAAGAAAATTCCAATAGACTTGGAAGAGAAAAGACCATCTGCCTCAAGAGAGAGAACTATGGAGATTATTGGGAACTGAAGCATACTGTTTCCTTTTGTGTGTGTGTGTATGTATATATGCTTTTTCCCTCATCTTTTTCCTTTTATTCTGATTTCTCTTTCACAACATAACTAATATGTTTAAAATGATTGTACATGTATAATTTATAGCAAATTGTTTGTTATCTTGGGGAAGAGGGAGGTAAGGAAGGGAGGGAGAAAAAATTTGGATTCCAAAATCTTACAAAATGAATATTGAAAACTATCTTTACAAATAATTGGGAAAATGAAATACTATTGAGAAAAAATAAAAATAAAATGCTGAATTTTAAAGAATTTTATTTCATAGTATTGAGTATTTCCTATCCTATTACACTGTTTTTTAAATCAATGTGTATTGTCCTAATCCTACTTACTTTGTTCTACATCCATTCATACAAGTCTTTCCATTTATAATTGTTTTTGTTTGCTTTTTATTACATAATATCTCATGGAATTCATGTCTAAATAGATATTCACATTGTTTGTGGTCATTTGCTACCACAGAAAGGGTTGCTATGAATATTTTAGCATGTCCCTTTTGAGCCAAAGGGAAGCTCTCTCATATGAGGGTTTCATTTCTAAGATCAACATGACTTGGATTCATTTTGGAGACAACCTAATCCCAAAGAAGAAAAATTCAAGCTTTTTCTCCCTCATTTTGGAGGCAACCTAATTCCAAAGAAGGGAAATTCAGGCTTCTTCTCCCATGCTCTTACTTATTGCACCTGCAAACCAGACCAGAACTCCAGTGAATATATCTTAACATAAAGTTTAGATGTGGCTCCTGTCTAGAATCTCCCCAGAAGGAATGGATAATATATTCCTTTTGAGAAAAGTACTAAGATATCCAAAGTAGGCATCATGTCTAAGATGTTTATTTCCTCCACCATAAAAAGAATACTTAAAACAGAAAAGATCCATAATCAAATTAACTAGATACTTAAAATATGAACAATACATCACAATCATTGAAATCAATCCTTCCCCCAAAAGAAGCAATTTATGGGCATGATGGGCAGCTATTTTACCATTGTCTGACTTTTGCAGTTAACCCCTGGGTTGTCTTATAAGATTAAACCCACAACTAAGTGAAGGATTCCAGAGACTGGTGACAAAGAAAAGGAAGAAGGAGGAAAACAAAAATGCAGGACTAATAACAGAGTCCAGGAGGAAATAGGTAATAAAGAGAAGGAATGAGAGTAAGATGCTTGAGAAATGCCCCAGGTGCCAAGGTTTTTCTGAGCTCCTTACCCAGCAGTGTTGGGCACAGTGTTGAAGAAAGCCAATGACAGAAATGGAGAAAGTACCTAAGCCACCTCTCCTGGATGTGGCAACCTCCTTGGAACAATGCAATCCTCTCCAGACCCTTTCCTAACCAAGGAAAATCAGTTGCAGACAGGATAGAAAAGTCAAAATAGGAAAATTAAAGAAAGAATTACTCCAAAGATTCACTGGACTTTTCCCCTATCTGTGAACCATCTGGTCAACTTCACCAACTCAGAGAAACAAAACTTATTCAATTCTAATGATCTGAGAGAAGAGAATAGGCCTCAAGGTATGCTGTCCAATGCAAAGTAGCAAGAATAACATGAATAAATCGGCAGCTTCATTAAGACAGAAGGAATGAACAAACATTGGAGGAAGAGTGATCTCAGTGAAAGAATATGCAAAACAAAGGAACCTGAATAAAAATAACTTGATGAAAGAGGAAGAGAAAGCTATTCCAATAAATTAAGAACTTCCAAAGTACAAACAGGGCACCTTAGAGTACTTCAGAAGAGCAATCAACAAATGAAGTGAAAACAAAAAATTAAGGACAGAAGTTAGAGATCTCTAGAAAGAAATGAGCATGTCTAAAAAGCAACTAGAAAATTCAGACAAAAACAGGCACAAGCTTTAATGGTAGATTCTCTGAAAAAGAGCTAAAGAATGAAGCTGGGGAAAAAAAGAGAGAGGCATGAATAAAAATAATAAAATAAAATGTTTGTCAGAGATTGGCAGAACACTTGAGAATTATACACAATGATGGTGTTTCCTGAGTCTGCATATTTCTAGATTATTTTTGTAGCATTTGACATTTTTTGACCACCTTCTCTGTAATGTTCTTAGTTCATTTTCTGGAGGTCTTGGGGCAGCCTTCTTTTCAGCAGATTAATCACCACAAGAATAGCCTCCTTGCCTGGGTCCCAGCTAGCTTTCTTTTTTTTCTTTTTTTTTTTTTTTTAATAGCCTTTTATTTACAGGATATATACATGGGTAACTTTACAGCATTAACAATTGCCAAACCTCCTGTTCCAATTTTTCACCTCTTACTCCCCACCCCTCCCTAGATGGCAGGATGACCAGTAGATGTTAAATATATTAAAATATAAATTAGATACACAATAAGTATACATGACCAAAACGTTATTTTGCTGTACAAAAAGAATCAGACTCTGGAATATTGTACAATTAACTTGTGAAGGAAATCAAAAATGCAGGTGGGCATAAATATAGGGATTGGGAATTCAATGTAATGGTTTTTAGTCATCTCCCAGCCCAGCTAGCTTTCTTAAAGACCTTCCAGAGTCTTGGTTTCAGTGGAGAATCGAAGGAAGAGAGCCTGCCACCATGATGGTGTGAGATGGAATGAATGAATCTATCTCTCAGTCTCTTCCCAGTTTGTATCTGGCTCTTCTGAGTCTCTCTCCAAGCCCTTCTGAGTCTGTCTCTGGCTCTGGCTCTGAGCCTCTCGGTCCCCCAGGAGAGCCACCAGAAGCCTGACCGAAGATAGACTGAATCTCTCTCCTTGGCTCAGAGAGCTTGAGCTCCCACCTCCAGTCCTTTGTCTTCTCTGGCTCTGACTCTGGCTGAGGCCCCCAGCTTATATCCTCTTTTAGAATTACATTATCATAAGTGTGAATCTTTTAGAACTATATTAAATACTAAGGACATGTACTGAACTAGAGAACTATTAAGCACCATGGTAAATTAGATAACTATTGTCTCTATCAATTCCACTGACCTAACACCTTATAAGAATCCTTATTTCAGAGTTCTGGCCCATAACACTTTTCATCTTAGATACTCCCTCCTCTGGATTTCTGTGACATTGCATTCCCTCAGTTTTACTTCTCTGAACACTCTTTAGCTGCCTTTACTTCTAACTATGGATTTACCATTATCCTACATCTGTAGTGGGCTAGAACTCTGAAAAGGTATACTTGAATCACAGCATGGTGCTTATGGTTGCACATGTTTAATGTGGTATAGTAAGATAATTGTAAGGAAGGATTTAAGGACTGAGGGAGGGACACAGAGCTCTCTTGGCTGCAGCGTTCTCAGAAAGAGAAGACTTCAGGCTCCAGACTCCAGAGTCTAGGCTCCATCTTTGACCAACCACGTGGCAGCTCTCCTGCCTCTTTCACTTCTCCATTTAAAGACCAAAGGATTCTGGCTGATCCTGAGGTCCTCCAGAGAGCTAGCCTAGACATTATATTTGGTACCCAACACTCAGCAGTTCAACTGACATGATCGTAAGCTCAGTGGAGAAGTCTCAGCGACTAGAAAATAGGGTGAGTATTAAAATAGACAAGCAGAAACTTTGGTAAGGGCTAAACTAATCACTTTCATTTTTCAGCTGAAATGGGGTAAATACTAAGAAAAGAGCCTCCTCCACCCCAAGAGAAATATGTACAATTCATAGTTAGGTTAATAAAGAAGCAAGGTTTGTTGGTAACTCGGGATCAGGTTGTTGGACTTTTAGATACATTAGAATACAGGTCTCCTTTGTTCTCTAAGAAAGAAGGATTAGAGCCAGATTAGTGGAAAATAGTAAGAGAGCAATTATTTGAATTTTATGAAAATAATGGTCTTGATTCAATTCCTGAAGAAACATTTTATATATACAATATAATACAATTGTCTTTAAGGAATTACATAAGTTTTAGAATAAGGAAAAAAGAAGAAAGAGCAGGAGAGGAAGGGTACTAACAAAACAGCTGAAAGGTATGGAGAGTGGGATCTTGAATAGCATGTCAATAAGCACAGCCAGACAAGGAATTGTGAGGAGAAAGAGGAAGAGGGGAATGGGACTGACAATGCAGCTGGAGGGCATAATAAACCTCCAGATCTACACCATACTCTCATTATTCTCATCTTAAATTATGTGTCCCTCCTTGTCAATTCTAATGGCTGTACTTATACTTTTGTCTCAATTCCATCAGATCATTTCAGGGCTCTCGATTCATTTTCCTGTCCTCTCTTTTCATTTCTTTCTCTTCTTTCTTCTTCCTTCCCCTCTCCTTTTTCCCTCCTTTTTTCTCCTCTCCTTTTTTCTTCTTTCTCTTTCTCCTCATCTTTTTTGTTACTCCTTTCCCTTGGTTTCACAGTGGACTCCAGTGGAAAGAATGGCCTTCAAATGTGTCTTTGTCACTGACTTCAGGCAAGTCAAGCGACAAGTCAAGATTAAGTAATCTTTTGGGGCTCCAGTTTGCTTTTTTTTTTGTCAAGTGGGATAGCTGATCCAAGTGATCTACCAGGTTCCTTATCACTCTAAATATGTGATTCCATGATGCTGCTTTCTTGAATGTATTTCAAACTCTGTCCCCAGCCCTTAGTTCACTCTTTCTTCATTATTGCCAAGTCACTCCCATGGCTTCCAGTATTGCTTCTATGGAAATGATTTCCAAATCTATAGCCAACATCTTCCTTCCCTGTATCTTCCTTAAGGCTTCAGAGCCCATTCCTCCCCCCAGTTAATAATATTTTGATTTTTTTCCAATTACATGTAAAAGTAGTTTTCAACATTTATTTTTGTTAGGTTATGAGAAAGGTTTACAAAAGAGATTGCCAATAGATTCCTTAATTTTAAAAAAAAAATAGGTCATCTCATAGGCTGAGTAGTGAAAGTAGTGGTCAGAAGCAAAATACTGGGGAGGAGGAAAAGGGGAAAGAAAAAAAATATATATATAACTTGGAGTAAATAACATGGCAGGAGTGCTACATACAGAGGAAAGATAAAAGGCTGGAGCAGAATCTATTATGCTTCAAGTGAAGTAAAGAAAAAAGCAGGGATAGCTGCTCTCAGATCTCAGATCAAACATAATTTTAAAATAGAGCTAATTGCAAGAGATAAGAAAGGAAACTGTATCTTGCTAAAGGTTACCATAGAAAATGAAGCAATATCAAAACTAAACATATATGCACCAAGTGGTATAGCATACAAATTCTTAGAGGAGAACTTAAGAGAGCTGCAAGAAGAAATAGACAGCAAAACAATACTAGAGGGGGATCTCAACCTTGCTCTCTCAGAACAAGATAAATTAAATCACAAAATAAATAAGAAAAAATTAAGGAGATAAATAGAACTTTAGAAAAGTTAGGTATGATAGATCTTTGGAGAAAATTGAAGACAGGAGTTTACATTTTTCACGGTGCTTCATGGAAGCTACACAAAAATTGACCATGTGCTAGGCATAAAAACCTCAAAATCAAATATAGAAAGGCAGAAATAGAAAATGCATTTTTCAGATCATGATGCAATAAAAATCACATGCAATAAAAAGGCCAGGGAAAATAGACCAAAAATTAATTGGAAATTAAATAATCTAATCCTAAAGAATGAATGGGTAAAACAATAAATCAGAGACACAATCAATAACTTCATTCAAGAGAATGACAATGATGAAACAAATTACCAAAATTTGTGGGATGCAGCCAAAGGATAATGAGGGGAAATTTTATATCTCTAGATGCTTGCTTGCATAAAATAAAAAGAGAAGATCAATGAATTGGGCTTATAACTTAAAAGCTAGAAAAAGAATTAAAAACGCTCAATTAAATACCAATTTTGAAATTTGAAAATAAAAGGGGAGATTAATAAAATTAAAAGTAAGAAAACTATTGAATTAATAAAAAGGAGGAGTTGGTTTTGTGGGGAAAAACAAACAACAAAAAAGTACATAAACCTTTAGTTAATTTGACTAGAAAAAGGAAAGAAGAAAATCAAATAGTTAACCTCAAAAATGAAAAGGGAGAACTTTCCAAAAATGAAGAGGAAATTAGAGCAATAATTAGGAGTTATTTTGCCCAATTATATGTCAATAAATTTGATAACCTAAGTAAAATGGAGGAACATCTACAAAAATATAGATTGCTCAAATTAATAGAAAAGGAAATGTTATTTAAATAGAAAAAGAAATAGAATAATCTATTAATCAACTCCCTAAGAAAAAATCTCCAAGGCCAGATGGATTTACATGTGAATTCTACTAAACATAAAAAAAACCCCAATTACGATACTATATAAACTATTTTTAAAAATAGGGCAAGAAGGAGTCCTACCAAATTCTCTTATGACACAGATATGGTACTGAGTAGGACAAAAGCTGAGAAAGAAAGTTATAGATCAAAACTAGTGCAGATAAGATCAGAAGGGAAGCAATAAATTGGGAAAACATCTTTACATTTAAGAGTTCTGATAAAAGCTGCATTTCTAAAATATGAAGTAATTGACTCAAATTTATAAGAATTCAAGACATTCTCCAGTTGATAAATGGTCAAAGGATATGAACAATTTTCAGATGAAGAAATTAAAAACATTTCTAGTCATATGAAAAGGTGCTCTAAATTACTATTGATCAGATAGATGCAAATTAAAACAACTCTGAGGTATTACTACACCACCTCTCAGATTGGCTGACAGGAAAAGATAATGATGAATTGGAGGGGATGTGGGAAAGCTGAGACACTAATACATTGTTGGTGAAATTGTGAATGGATCCAGCTCTTCTGGAGAGCAATTTGGAACTATGCTCAATAAGTTATAAAACTGTGCATACCCTTTGATTCATCAGTGTTTCTACTGGGCTTATATGCCAAAGAGATCTTAAAAAGGAGGGAAAGGGATCCATATGTACAAAAACATTTGTGGCAGCTCTTTTTGTAGTGGCAAGAAACTGAATGGATGCCCGTCAGTTGGAAAATGGCTGAATACGTTATGATATATGGATGTTTGGAATATTATTGTTCTATAAGAAACTAACAGCAGGATCATTTTAGAGAGGCCTGGGGAGACTTACACGAACTGATGCTAAGTGAAATGAGCAGAACCAGAATTTCATTGTACCCAGCAACAAGATTATATGATGATCAATTCTAATGGAAGTAGCTCTTCTCAATAATGAAACGATTCAATCCAGTTCCAATAATCTTATAATGATGTGAACAATCTACACCCAGAGAGAGGACTGTAGGAACTGAGTGTGGATCACAACATAGTATTTTCACTTCCTTTCTTGTTGTTCGAATTTTATTTTCTTTCTAATTTTTTTTTCCTTTTTGATCTGATTATTCTTGTGCAGCAAGATAATTGTATAAATACATATGCCTATACTGGATTTATATATATTTTACCATGTTTAACATTTATTGGATTACTTGCCATCTAGGAGAGGTAGTGGGGGAAAGGCAGGGGTAAATTAGAACACAGGCTTTTGCAAGGGTCAATAGTGAAAAATTATCCTTGCATATGTTTTGAAAAAAAAAAAGCTTCAATTAAAAAAACCCACAACAGAACAGGAATTCAAACAGGCAGTGTGAAAAGAAGGCACAGATAAAACAATTCTTTAAGTATAGGGAGACAGATGAAGGTAAATGGGAAGAAATAATACCAGAGTGTAAAATATTGTTTTATTACTTAACCCTGGGCAATCACTTCATCTGCGAAAGCCCTAGTGTTACCAGATATTTCACATTTCCAGTCTCTCCTAATTCCCAGGGCCTCAGAGTATCTCTGGCCACTAACCTTTGCAGTGTGAACTAGTTCTATCTGGCTCACCTTCTTTGAGGCCTTTAGAGATCTCTGGCTATGATTTCTTGAATTGTAATTTAATAACCGATAGCATGCTCAAGAACAGCCATGTGCAAACTTAAAGCCTTTATTATACTTGTTCACATAATGCCCTGACTTGTTAACTCCCTAGTGAACACCTGGTCTGGAGACCCACGTGTTCACTATCTAGCTCCTTACCTATCTTTGCTATCCATCCACTTGGCTCAGCTACCCCAGGATAAAGAGATCGAGCTCCTACCGGCAGTGGGCTTAAAAAGGGTCTGTGAAGTCACACACACAGCCAATCAAAGAGAGAGCCATCTCCCGTTATGAAGCTATCTCGATATGACAAGAGCCCTGCTCATGGGGCAGTCCCTAGCCACAGAAAATTACTTCTGGGCCACTCAAACCTCCTGTTGTGCTATGCTGGCCCATTTAAAGGACCCTTATACTAGAGAAAAGGAATTTTTGGTTAGAAAAAAGAAGTGCTGAATGAGATGAGGGAAGCAAAAGGTTGGTATTTCCCAGTTATTGGGCATAGGATAAACATAAGTAGAGTTGACAATGTACTTTATTCAGTTACCTACTTAAAATAAACTTCCTTGCATTGTTTTTCTTATGGACACCAAATAGACCAGAAGGAAGGATAATCTCTATTTCCTTACTAGCCTTCTATGTGGAATTCAATAGATATTTTGGAATTTCTAGTCAACCCAAACAGTCAGTTATAGAGTAAATCAATATCTTAATAAAAATTGTACACGTCAATCCAATTCTATATTGGGCTAACCATTCTGCTAAATGCTCCTCCATACATGCTGCTGAAAAAAGCGGAGAAAATCCAGAAACTGCTGTCTCCAACCAAAATTTATGTTACATAATCTCAACTGTACCCTCACTACAGCAAGGCAATCCTCCCTGATTAACTCACTATCTCATTTATCACAGTGGTTCCTCCAAACATTTCGATATCTTTTCAAATCTCCTATAGCACACCTTTCTCCGTTACTTTCCCAGGTTAGAATCTTGCCTCGTATTTTATGGTAGGGAAAGGGGAAAAGCTCTCTCCTTTCCTTCTCATCTTGTATCCCCCACATGCCTTCTGCCACTATTTCCTCCTTTACTCCTATCTCACAGGATGAGATAACCTTTCTCTTTACCAAAGTTAACTCCTCTGACTGCATATGTGTTTCTGGGTGTGAGATTGTATGACTACTAAAGCTGACTGAAGAGAAGAATAGAGAATTTCCATCTTGATTACTGTTTTGCTAATGAGATGAATTGGGTGAAGATGTTGATTTTCAGATAGAACAAACCACTGTGGTTTAGTGTGGGAGAGATTAATGTTATGAGAATTGGTACCCGATGAGGGAAAATGTAGGTGAGATTAAGAAGGGATTTTGAAAGAAAACAGAGGAAGTTCAACTGAATCAGAGAAAACTTTGCTTCTGATTCTGGATCTGCTTCAGGTTTACAAGAATGAGGAGGGCCACTAGTCAATGGAACCAGAGCTCTCATTCCCCAAGATGTGAATCAGGGAGTCAATCTGTTCCTCAATTATACTTCTTCCCAGTTTCTACTGCAGGAGAATCTGCTGATCACAACTATAATAGTAGGCCCCGTTCATAGATTTTTTTCTCAGAATTAACTATGCTCAGCTCATGTAGACCTTTATGATTTTTTAGGCTTTCTAGGTTGTAATTCTTTAACTACTATGGGACCAAGGGACAAAACTCAAAGCTTTTTTGCCTTTCCCAATATCCTCAAGTCCCATGGGTAGAAGATGAATTAGATCAAGTCTTAACCTTTTTTGTATTCCGGACTCCCTAGGGCAGGAAAGCTGGTAAAGACTACAGAGCCCTTCTCAAAATCATGTTTTAAGTGCATGAAATATGTGAGCTCTCATCAAAGGAAATCAATGCTGTGGAAACACAGAGATTGAATGTTATGGGCCAGAACACTGAAACAAGGATTCTTGCAAGGTGTTAAGTTAGCGGAATTGATAAAGACAATGGTTGTCCAGTTTAGCTTGATGATTAAAAGTTCACTAGTTCAGTACATGTACTTAGTACTTAATATAGTTCTACAAGTTTCACACCTATGATAATGGAGTATGTAACAGCCAGAAAGGACTGGATGAGATTCATTCCATCTCCGGTCAGGCTCCTGGTGGCAGGCTTTCCTCCTGCATTTCTCCACTGAGACCAAGGCTGGTCTGAAAGGCTCTGTAGAAAGCTGCCCAGCCCCAGGAAGGAGATAATAAAAAATTTGGACTTTTAACACCTGGCTATTCTTGTGGTGATTTCTGAACTGAAAAGAAGGCTGCTCTAAGACCTCCAGAAAACCCGCCAAGAACACTACATTTTTGGCAATTGAACATTGCAATTGAAATAGTTTTAAAAGTAAGTTCATGAACTCCAGGTTAAGAACATTCACAATAGACCATGGTTACTTCTCCCTTCCAGATTTGATTTTCTTTGATTCTATCCTAAATCCCAGGCTGGAAGAAGCATAAATTGGACCCATCCAAGCACAGCAAAAGTAATTTAAATCTCAAGACAAATTTCAGCTATACATAATCCATATATTAAGTATGTCCCTATTTTGGGTAAAAAGGAAAAAAAAATCACCTTAGTCATTTTTCAACCATCTTTTATTCCTTTACTTTGAAAATTAAAAGATTTAATTGTTTTGCAAAATAACAATGATCTGGGTTGAAAATTTATTCCACCTCTAATTGAAGAAATATAAATTATACGATTTCAAAAGACAACCTTATACTCATTAAGTTGGCAAAGATAATTCAATCAAATGATAAAAATTAAACAATTATGTAACTGTGAAATTCACAATAGGCACATAATTACAGTGACAAATCTGTACACTGGTCCAAACTTTCTGGAAAGCAATATAAAACAAATATCAAATACTACAAAAGTATTAATAGCCTTGACTCATTAATTCTACTTCTAGGACGAGACCTTCCTAAGGACATTTTTTAAAGAGAGAAAAACTACTAAAAACACTCATAGGGGAATTAGTCCTAATAGCCCCAAACTGGAAACAAATCATGTGTTTATGACTAAAGGAATGGTTAAACATGTCTGGGTATGTGAATGTAATGGAATACCAATGTGTCTCCAGTAAGGATTAATGTAAAGATTACAATGAACTATGAAGAAGGTTTCTGTAAGTGATACAGATCAAATAAAATCAAGAAAAATGAAAAGAACACTGATCTAAAATGATCTAAGTACCAGCAATAGCAACATAACAGTGTAAAATCACCAGAAGAAAAAGCATTCTGCAGGAGACCAGGAAGCCATTGGGATGCTTGTGTTGCCATCTTGTCATAGTTAATATAAACTGTTAAATGTTTAATAAATTTTAAATAATAGAATTTATTAATCTGTAATTTAAAAATTTTTTTGTCATATTCATGTATGTTTTGTTTATTATTTAAAAGTTTAGAACAAAAAGAAATATCAAATGGTTTGTTTTAATCTCATGGGCTAAGAGTTGGTTCAGATCCTGTATCAGCCTCCCAAGCTGACCTCACTTAGGTGATGTGCCCCACCTCCCACCCTTGCAATGATAGCAGAGAGAAACAGCAGCAGGGACAGTATCTTTACATCTAAAAGCACCAACCAATAGCCATCAAATGTTGCAATTTTCTTCTATGTGACAGATGACAAGTCTTTATGAAACTTCACCGACATTACAATCTTCAAGGGATTCTCTAGCCTGAAGTCTCTGTGGTGAAATGAACCTGCCTCAATGAATTCCCATAGTCATTATAACTTAGCATGAATGGCCTGACACTTTCAAAGGTTCAGCAGCATTGGAAGCTTTTGCACACTCGTGAAATTTGGGGGGTTTCTCTCCAGGGTGAACCCTCTGCTGTGTAAGAGGATGTCCCCTCTGACTGAAGGCTTTGCCACGTCTGTTACTTTTATGTTGCTTCTCTCCATTATGAATTCTCTGATGATAAATCGAGGATGACCAATGGCTGAAGGCTTTCCCACATTCATTGCACACAAATGGCTTCTCTCCAGTGTGAATTCTTTTATGTTCAGTAAAGTTCCCCCTGTGGCTGAAGGCTTTCCCACATTCCTTACATTCAAAAGGTTTCTCTCCAGTGTGAATTCTCTGATGTTCAGTCAGTTTTCCCCTCTGGTTGAAAGCTTTCCCACATTCACTGCATTCATAGGGCTTCTCTCCTGAATGGATTCTCTGATGATAAATAAGAGATGTCCTATGGCTAAAGGTTTTCCCACATTCGTTACATTTAAAGGGTTTCTCTCCAGTGTGAATTCTCTGGTGCAGAGTAAGATTTGAATTTTGCCTGAAGGCTTTCCCACATTCATTACACTGATAGGGTTTTTCTCCAGTATGAATTCTCTTATGTTCAGTAAGGTGTCCGCTCTGGCTAAAGGCTCTGCCACATTCGTTGCACGCAAAGGGTTTCTCTCCAGTGTGAATTCTCCTGTGTTTGTTAAGGTTTCCCCTCTGACTAAATGTTTTCCCACAGTCATCACACTCAAAGGGCTTTGACCCCGTATGAATCCTTTGATGTTCAGTCAGGCTTCCCCACTGATTGAGAGCTTTCTCACACTGGGTAGGGGGTATCTCTACAATGTGGATTCTTTTGTGCTTAATAAAGGATGAACACGTACTGAAGGCTTTTCCACATTCATTACACTGATAAGGCTTCTCCCCAGTGTGAGTTCTCTGATGGTCAATGAGATGTCCTCTCTGGGTGAAGGCTTTGCCACATTCATTGCACTGAAAAGGTTTCTCCCCCGTGTGAATCCTCTGATGCTTAATCAGGTGTCCCCTCTGACTGAAGGCTTTCCCACACTCGTTACATTGGTAGGGCTTCTCTCCAGTGTGAATTCTCTGGTGTTCTGTAAGGCTTCCCCACCGACTGAAGGCTTTCCCACATGCATCACACTTGTGAGGCTTCTCTCCAGTATGAATGCTCTGATGCTGAGTCAGATATGACCTTCTGCTGAAGGTTTTGCCACATTCATTACATTCATACAGCTTTTCTCCAGGATGGAGTCTACGAAACTGAATGAGGTCGGAGTGGTAACTGAAGGGCTTCCTGCATTTATTATACTTGCAAAATTTACTCCCTAAGGAGATTCTATTACGCTTAATTAAGTCTGAAAAGGGTTTTATGTTCTTTCCGGGTGTATCATATTTATGAAGGCTTTTTCCCATTGGAACTTTTGGCTGTAAAACAAAGATTGATCCCAGACTAAAACTTCTTCCAAATGTATTGCATTCTGGGACACTCACCTTATTCAAAGATTTTCTATGAGTGACTGTTACTTGTTTGAATTGTTTCTCCTGTTTAGCCTTCTGTCTCTGTAACCTGACACTCCACTCCCCAGCTTTTCCTATCTTGGAATACCAGGGACCATCCTTTGGTAGGCTTTGCTGTAATGGAGCTCCCATGGGAATGCCATGTATTGGAGTTGAACCCTGGATTTCACACTTAGCATAATGATGAAGGGAATCTGAAAGAAATCAGGAAAAAAGGCACCATCAATACACTAATCTCTGTGAGGGAGACTGCAAACAAATTTAGGTCTAGATTTCTGAGTCTTTCAGCAAGGAAAAAGATACTCATTTTGGGAAAAGTAAAACAGGAGGGATTTGAAGCCCAAGATGAGCCCTTAAAGGCAATTTTTTCTCTTTGGGGGCTAGACTACCTACTAATACATCACATGCACAATCACTTACAATCATTTTTGTTTTGTTTTTGCTTCATCTTACATGCTCGGTTTTCTTACTTTCTCTTTTGCACTCTGTCCTAAATTTCTGAATATACATATTTGTAAAAGGAAATTAAAATAAAATTATACTTAAAAAAAAGTAATTAGAAGGGCCAGAAGAAAATATGTTCTAAGGTTCTATTGTTAAAAGATATTTAAAAGCTATAATAAATTCACACGAAATGACAAAAGCAAGATTTACTCCTCAATAGATACGTCCAAATAAAATCTCCCAAACTTTATCAAATGCCTCAAAAGATGATTTTTAAAACAACTTTAAAAATTCAAAGTTCAAATTCTCTAGTAACTGGAAAAATTAAAATTAAAATAACTGTTATATTGCTTTAAATATATTAACTTGGCCAAAATAATTATGAAGTTAAATGCTGATAGATCTGTGGGAATATAGGCATACTATCATATAAATATAGATGTCAGATTGTCTCAACTAATGAATGCAATCTTTGGGAAGTGATTCAGTGTTACGAAATTGCTCATATCCTCTGAGGCAGCAACCCCACAATTAAGATTATACAAAAAGACTTCTTTATAAAAAATAATCATAGTAACATATTGCCAGTAAGAGCACCAATCTTCCAGGGTAATTGTGAAAATAAACTGATAAAATATATTTAGAATCTGGAAATAGTCCATACATCTAATTGGGTAATGGTTCGATTGTGATAAAAGCTTAGTGGAATACTGTTACTATACCATAAGAAATAGGAAGACTACAAATCAAATCAAGTGACAGGACACAGACTGAGGAAAAAGAAAAGCAAAAAGACACACCTTCTTACTCTTTGATAAAGGCAAAACCAAACTCTGGAGGGGACACAAAGGAAAACCATTTAGAAGGCTACAGGGAAGTGAACAAGACTTTGTTCCTCTTTCATGAAAGTTACTAGATACTGAAAACAAAAACAAAAAATAAAAACCGCCAAAAATTGTTGGAAATTTCCAACCTGAGAGATGATTGTATCTTATCTCAATGGTAACTAACAATGAGGCAGGGAGGGTCCAGTGGGAAAGAGTACTAGACTTGGAGTCAGGAAGAACTGAGTTCAAATTCAGTCTCAGAGATGTATGAGCTGTGTGACTCTGGACAAGTCACTTAACCTCTGTGCGCCTCTATTTCTTCAGTGATAAAATGAGGATGATAATAGCACCTACTTCCAAAGCAATCCCAATAGACTTTGGACAGAAAATGCCATTTGCATCCAGAAAAAGAACTGTGGAGATTGGATACCAACACATGCTATGTTCACTTTTTATTTCTGCTTTTTTTTAATCTCTCTCATGGTTTTTCCCTTTTGCTCTGATTTCTCTCTCCCAACATGATTCATAAATGTGTATTAAAACAAATAAACCGATAGAAAAAAGATAATAGTACCCCTTTTCCAGTGTTGCTGTTGGGATAAAATGAGAGAACATGTGCAGTGATTTGCTTATAGCACTATGTATTTATTCATGATAATTATTATTATATGTAATAATAATATAGTACCACTTATAATAATTAAGCACCGATGCTTGTTTTGATGTATAGCACTAAATTTTAAAAGAATTCTTTAAATTTAAAAAAATAAGTAAAAAGAAATGACTTTCTATCTGAAACTAGGAAATATGGGGAGGTAGAAAAAGGAGAGGTTGGGAAACTGATTTGATGAATTGGAAGAAAAGAGAGTCCATGATTCAGCTCAAGTTAGCTAAGATTAAAAGTGATTTTTAAGAGAAGTGGATTGAGAAAAGCTAAGAGTGGTCTGCTAAGAGGTGAACATAGCTAACTCCATTTTCTTGTGGGTCTGCCATTTTTGCTCTGTGACCCCTGCATGAACTCCAGACCAGCTTACCACAGCTGGGGCCCATTAACCTCTTCTTTCATCCCATTACAAAGGACATCACCTTCTCTTTGTTTATCTTGTCTCACAGACCTTGTGAGACAAGGGGTGACCTTGAGGTCACCCCTGATTTGAGGTAACTAGCCTTACTCTAAGGGCACAGTCCTTCTCCAAAGCCTCCACTAATTCTACAATTCACTATAACAAACAGGCTCCTTTCTTTCTCTTTGTCTCAGGGAATTACTAGCTAGAAAAGTGTCTCTCACTCTAGATGGTTCAAAACTTCAGGGTCCCAGTCTCTGGCTAGTTCTGGCAGGCTCTGGCACACTGGGAGTGGCCCGTGAAACGGACTCGAAGATACCACACAACAGAAGCCCAAGATTTTCTCCGCAGACCGCCATGTGAGGAGAGCTCCCCGCCCAGCATGTCAAAGGGGCAGCCCCCTCACAGCCCGTCTACCACATCTGTCCGGTGTCACTCGCTCACCTGAACGGACGCCTCTCAAGACTTCTCCCCCTGGTGTCCACGGGTCTTGACCTCTCTCCAGCTGGGAGATAACATCTGGTTTGGAAACTTGAAGCCCTATTCATGAACAAAGGAAAAGGGAAAGTTCTGGGGACAGAGGGGCAATTCAAAATTCATTATCTACAAGGAAACAAGGGCAGAGAAGAAGGACCCAGTGTCAATGCATGGAGAAGACTCTGATCCTGCCAGTCTTCCACTATAACAGAGGGCCTCCCACGGTCCTGTGCTCCACCCATATGACCAGACCTCTCAGAAGGTGCAGGAGTGAGGGAGGTACCCAGGACTCTACACCATATGCTGGATTCCCAAGAAAGCCCAAGACCATGGATCACCCATTTGGTTTGGAAGCAACTTACCCCCTCCCTTCTAAGAGTAGGAAACTTCAGGGCTCCAGGTGCCTGGACTAGGGCCTTAGCAATGCCCTTGACCTGCTCCCAGAGGAGCAGCCTCAGGGTTTCCAGAAGGAAGTTAGGGGGTTTCTCTAAGGAAGTCCACAAAGGACTCCCGATATCCCCTAACACTGAGTATTCCCTCACAAAAAGCCAAAGCTCAGATTAAGCTTCTAGTTGTATACACACACATACACATTCCGCGCTGCCCCAACCGCTAGCAGGTGACATGGAAACGACATCCAAGGGAACTGCTCCTGAATCCGCGGGAAAGCCGTCCTTACCCAGAGAGACCAGGTTCTCGAAGGTCTCCAGCATCACCTCCCTGTACAGAGTCCTCTGGGCGGGGTCCAGCCTTCTCCACTCCTCCTGGGTGAAGTCCACGGACACATCCTGGAACGTCACCGATTCCTGGAATATCGGACAAATACCTGGACCCAGGACCATCCATGGAAGAGTCAGGGCGCTGGCAAAACCCACTGGTTTTTGAAAGGTTATCTGGAGGTCATTTAACCTAACCCCCCTCATTGTGCTGATGAGGAAACTGAGGTCCACCTCCCTGCCAGAATTCACACTCAGGTCTCAGGACTCCAGCGTCAGTACTCTTCCACTCGCTGCCCTGTACCTTCTATGAAGATGGCAACAATGAGGAGGAGGAGGAGGAGATAGGAGAGGAGGAAGAGAAGAGCTAACACTTACATAGCACCTACTGTGTGCCAAGCACTGCTAAGCACTGTCCAGGGTTATCCCATTAGATCCTTACACCCTCTGGAGGTAGCTGCTGTTACTGTTCCAACTTTACAGATGAGGAAACTGAGGCAAACAGAGGTGGAGTGATTTGTCCAGGTCACAGGCTATGTAAGAGTCTGAGGCCACATTTGAATTCAGGTCTTTCTGAGTCCAGACCTGGCACTCTCTCCCCTGAGCCACCTAGCTGCCCCTCTGGGGATCACACACTGTGACATATCAAAGCAATGGCACACAAGCCCCGACTCTCTCCCTGCACCACCTAGCTGCCTCTCTGGGGATCATGCATTAATATATCAAAGTGATGGCACATAAGCCCCCCACTCTCTCCCCTGCGTCTTCAGAAGGCACCACTGTCGATGTCAGTTCTGAGATGAATCGACTTGCGTAAGGGAGGGATCCCAGCTGGGGTCTATCGAGAGCGCTCCCACAGGAACAGCTCTTCCTCCCAGAGACGGTCACTGAGCGCTCAGGTTCCTGTTATGGAGCCACCACCATCGGATAAGGTAAAGAAAAGTTTCTCCCATCGGAGAAATGAGCGAGTCCTTCAGCAGAAGAATAGGAAAATTCAACTCACCTGAACCCTGGGGGCAGGACCCCAGAAATCATTCCTTCCTCCTGGTCCTCAGTGCTCTTAATGAAAAGCAGAGTCTTGGAAAGGCAGAGCTGCAGCAGAAGAAAGGGAAGGAGGGAGGATGAGCACGTCACACTTCTAAAACTCACCAGTGGAAATTTCCCACAAGTCACTGGGTGTGAGAATCCAAAGGCAGTCAATAACTGCTGGTTAAACAGTTTAGGTAGAGACTTGCAAGCTTCTCTGCCATCAGGGAGAAGGGCTGGGAATATCAATAAACCAACAACAGACAAGCAATCGTTAAGCATTTTCTTTGTGCTAGGTGGGGTACTGGGCCTAGAGTCAGGAAGTTCCAAATTCTCAGGCCTCAGACATTTACTAACTGTGTGACTCTGGACAAGTCATTTCAACTCATTTGCCTCAGTTCCTCATCTGTAAAATGGGGATACACTGAAGAAGGAAATGGCAAACCACTCCAGTATCTTTGCCAAGAAAAGTTCACATATAAAATCCACAAAAGACTGAACGACCACAAAGTGTCCTGGCCACTGGAGACACAAGTACCAGCCAGCCTTCCAATAGTCTTTTAAGGTTTGCAAAGTACATTACACAAAATTATCTCATTTCATTCTCACAACAAACCTGGAAGGTGCTATTATCATCCCTATTTTACAGATGAAGAAACTGAGGCAGAGAAAGGCTAAGGAACAGAATTTGAATTCAGGTCTTTCTGATTCTGAGATCAGCGCACTATCCACTGAGCTGCCCCAAAAAAGATAAAAATGAAAAGCCCTTGCTTGTAAGGAGCTCATAGTATGTTGGGGAAAAAACAACAGAGACACTTATACAATGTAAGTACAAGATGATCTCAAGGTGGGGGCGGGAGCAGGAAGGCCTCAGACATGTGAGCTGAGTGTTGGAAGAAGCCAGGGAACACGAGGGACAGAGATAAAGGAGGGCATCCCAGGCACAGCAAAGGGAAGGGGGCATTCAGGGCATGGCAGAGGCAAAGGAGGGCATCCTGAGTCCAAAAAGGGAAAGGAGGCATTCAGGGCATGGCAGAGGTGAAGGAGGGCATCCTGAGCATGGCAGAGATAAAGGAGGGCATTCTATGCATGGCAGAGGTGAAGGAGGGCATCCTGAGCCCAGAAAGGGGAAGGGGGCATTCAGGGTATGGCAGAGGCAAATGAGGGCATCCTGAGCATAGCAGAGGTAAAGAAGGGCATCCTATGCATGGCAGAAGGAGGGCATCCCAGACAGAGGTAAAGGAGGGCATCCTGTGCATGGCAGAGGTGAAGGAGGGCATCCTGAGTCCAGAAAGGGGAAGGGGGCATTCAGGGCATGGCAGAGGTGAAGGAGGGCATCCTGGGCACAGCAAAGGGAAGAGAGCATCCTATGCATGGCAGAGGTGAAGGAGGGCATCCTGGGCAGACAGCTTGGTGACAAACAAGGCTGCTCTGGCAACCCTGCAGAGTCTGAGAGACCAAGCTCTGACACCTTCTTCCTTGGCCCTGTCCCCTATCCCGTCCCACCCCTGTGATACTAACTATGCAGCCCACCCTCCTAGGGCCTTAGTCATTTCTTTCATTAGAGAAGACAAATGCTTTGTGCTCCCCTTCCTGGCTCCCCAGAGGAATCCTTGGGGTGAGTCCTCTGGCAGCAGCCTCATAGCTGTAAAAGAGGAGATGGAATGGCCTTAACACACACCCCCCCCAAAGATGACAAAAGATGGAAACGGAAGGAAAATATAGATAGATGGGGCTGTGCAAGTGACTTATCCAAGTTACATTATCCAAGAATACTCCAAACCACTAATTAGAGAAATGCACAAGAAAAGGGAGAAGGAGGAAAAGAAATAGAGGGAGGAGGAGAAATAATAGGAGATGAAAGGGAGAAGGTGGAGGGGAGAAGAGGAAGAGAAGGAGGGGGGAGAACTAAGAAGAGGAGGAGAAAGAGAGGTAGCACCTTGGACAGCTCTTAAGGGTTTGCAAAGCATTTTAAAAGTATTAGCTAATTTGATTTTTACAATCACCATGAGAGAGATTTTCACAACCATCCCCATTTTACAGATGAGGAAAATGAGGCAAATACAAGCTAATAGACAGGGTCATACAGCTAGGAAGTGTCTGAAACTGGATTTGAACTCAGGTCTTCTTACCTCCAGGCCCAGTACATTATCCACTGAACCACCTAAATTGAAAATAATCTCAGAGGGAAGGCACATGGGGATGGAGAGAGTCATAGAGGACTTCCTGTAGGTGGGAAGCCAGAGAAGCCAAGAGGCAGAAACAGAAAAGGGGAAGAGGGAAGGGATCCCCAAATGTCTAGAGTCTGGAGAGGGGTTGTTCTGTACAAAGCACAATCTGGCCAGAGTCACTGGATCTCAAAGTACCAGGAGGGGAAAAAAGACTGAAAATGGAGGGGACTGGTTACGGAGGCCTTTAAGGACCCAAAAAGAGGATTTTAAATTTGATCCTGGAAGTAACTTTAACAAAGTCTCTCAATAGGTAACTTGTGGACAAAGAGGTGAGTTGTTGGTTAGATATTACCAGGTGAATTCAACACAGTTTAAATCACCAGGGATCAAACCACCCTATTCAACTCAAGCTCATGATTTATAACCTGGAAGGGGAGATCATCTCAGCTAATTTCCTCATCTTATTTTTAAAATCGCTTTTGTTTTTATTCAATTAACCAAAAAACCATTTTCTTTTCCTCCTATCTCTACTTCCCTATTAAAAAAAAAAAAAAAGAAAATCCTTATAACCAATACACAGTCAAACAAAAATTTTCCTGTGTTGCCCACGTCCAAAGAACATCTGTCTCATTCTGCATAAGCATCACATCTCTGTCTGGAGAAGGGCAGCATGCTTTATGATTGCTTCTCTAGATGTGGGGAAGAAGAAAAAAAGAAGAAAATAAAAAGTACACAGCACAGAACAAAAGAAAACCTATAAGGAACCAAAGAAGAGATAGACAACTTGGAATACAATGTATAATATTGATTATACAGGTTTTCTTGAAATGGAAATATTGTTTTATATTTTGAATCTTCTGTTGTTCTGTTGGATATATGACAGTTTTTTCTATTTTGAATTTAAGCTTTAAATAATTAAATAAAATTTTGAAAAAATATGAATTCAGGAAAAGGGAAGAAGGATAAAGTTAAAAATGCGTAGCAAAGGACAAAAGAAAATCTACAAGGAAATAAAGAAAGATGGGCAGTTCTCAATGCAATGCTTTCTATTATAATATATGCTTTCTTGAAATGGAAATTTATTGTTACATACTTTATATATGTTACATATATCCCTTGATATTCTACTTGGTACATGACAATTTTTTGTTTTTGTTTTTCTTTTTCTGTCTTTTTATTGTTTTTTTTCTTATTTTGCATTTAAGTTTTAAATAAAGAAATACATTTTTAAAGATATGAATTCAAATCCTGCCTATATACTTAGCAAATTGTGACCCTAAGATGTTTAGCTCCTTTGCTCAGTTTTCCCATCTATGACATGAGGAGGTTGGACTTGATGGCTCTGAAAGTCCCTTTTCAGCTCTAAATCTGTGATCCTGTACCTTCTCTGTTCAACAAATTTACTGCCTGGATCAAATCTTCCTTTCTACTCCTTCTCCTGTTCTCATAAGTGGACTTCCCTTGTACATTGGTGTTGCCCCCAATCTCCAATTAATCTACTTATTCTACTAACTTAACCTCCCTACACTCACCTCAACTACATGTCCACCTCTAAGCCTTCAGGTGTTATATTTTGACAGTTATAAACTCTGAAATTCTCTTATCTCATCCCAATTATTTACCCTCTGCCTCTCTGCCTAATTTCCTTCATCCTATTCTTCCCTCTAACTGGGACGTCTACTCCTTCCATCACTGTGCACTTACTGTGGATATAGCCCCTGCTCTGACAACACTCTCCTCCCTTCCCAGCTTTAATCCTTTGATGAACCAGCTCCACTTTCCACTTATCTTTTACCTCCAATCCCATGTTTCCTTATCCTATCACCCCTCAAGTCTGGCTAACCACTAGCTCATCTCCACTGTCAGTATCCTTCACTCCTACTCATGAACTGCTAGACCGAGTTGGAGGAAGTCACAAAATCAGATTGATTGTGTCCATGACAAGCTACCATTAACCTGGCATCAACCAGGCCTCCACAGCAGCAAGAAAATTCTTACCACTCCCTAATTGATTCCCTTTTTCTTCAAAACTTTCTAGCCTCCCACAACACTCTTTTATCCCCTACTTTCTCAATTGCCAAGTCCACCTGATACTTTGCCAAAATAAAATAAAATAAAGTAGGTTATTTACTAAAGCTCCCTTTCTCACTTCTCCTTACCCCCCAACATCATCTTTCTCCCTCTTCTCCTGCATTCCAGGCTGATAAAGAGGGAGCCCTTCTTCTTGACATGACCCTTCATCTCATCCCTTCTTGTCTTTCAACCATTGGGCCAAATATTATTCCCACTTTCTCTAACCTCCTATCCTCCATATACTGCTACCTGTAAGTGTGCCCATGTCTCCCACATCCTGGGGGGAAAAGATAGATTTTCATGTTCCTGCTATTTATTATCTCATATCTTTCCTCCTCTTCTCAATTAAACCAGTAAGGGAACGATATGGAGGTGAGGACTCCCAACTAGGGAACTATTGCAATATTGAAAGCAAGGGAAAAGAAAGACCTGAACTGAAGGGACAAGGAAGAGTGAGCAAGTACCGAGAAAGAAGGGAAGGATCAGGGGAGATGCTGAATGGTAATAATTTATCTATTTTTTTAAGTTTGGATTTTGTAATGGATGTTCAAAAGGTCTAGAGATATTATACAGCAAATTTTTTAATGAAGGGGGAGTACAGGGTAAAGGCAGAATGACTTGAAAGCCTAAAAAATTATATTCACCACCAAAATTCAGAACCACAAAGCCATTTCCTTAAGCCCTTCATAACTAATGCTCCCTGTAACCTAGTAACAGCCCAGTGATGCACACCTACAGGAGCAGGCAGCCCCCCTCATTTATATTCAATCTAATCACCAAGTTGTCAAGAGACAATAGCCCAGCAGCTGCTGGGGAATGAAAGCCTATTTTACCAATATAGCCAAGGGAGTGAGAGGCTCTGCTACATAAGGGAAAAGGTACCTCTGCCCTAGCGTTTTAGCAACATGGTAGAAGGCAGCTATTGCCTCCAGGTATACCCACTGGTCAAGGAACTAAGCTAATAGAGATGGAATGAGGGAAGGAAGGAGGGAAGGAAGGAAGGAGGGAAGGAAGGAAGGAGGGAAGGAAGGAGGGAAGGAGGGAAGGAAGGAAGGAGGGAAGGAGGGAAGGAAGGAGGGAGGGAAGGAGGGAAGGAAGGAGGGAGGGAAGGAAGGAAAGAGGGAAGGAAGGAAAGAGGGAAGGAGGGAAGGAAGGAGGGAAGGAGGGAAGGAGGGAGGGAGGGAAGGAGGGAAGGAGGGAAGGAGGGAAGGAAGGAGGGAAGGAGGGAAGGAGGGAAAGAGGAAGGAAAGAAGGAGGGAAGGAGGAAGGGAGGAAGGAAAAAAGGAGGGAGGGAAGGAAGGAAGGAAGGAAGGAGGGAAGGAGGGAAGGAGGGAAGGAAGGAAGGAGGGAAAGAGGGAAGGAAGGAAGGAAGGATGGAGGGAAGGAGGGAAGGAGGGAAGGAAGGAAGGAGGGAAGGAAGGAAGGAGGGAAGGAAAGAGGGAAGGAAGGAGGGAAGGAGAGAAGGAAGGAAGGAAGGAGGGAAGGAAAGAAGGAAGGAGGGAAGGAGGGAAGGAAGGAGGGAAGGAGGGAAGGAGGGAAGGAGGGAAGGAAGGAGGGAAGGAGGGAAAGAGGGAAGGAAAGAAGGAGGGAAGGAGGAAGGGAGGAAGGAAAAAAGGAGGGAGGGAAGGAAGGAAGGAAGGAAGGAGGAAGGAGGGAAGGAGGGAAGGAGGGAAGGAAGGAAGGAGGGAAGGAAGGAAGGAAGGAAGGAAGGAGGGAAAGAGGGAAGGAAGGAAGGAAGGAAGGATGGAGGGAAGGAGGGAAGGAGGGAAGGAAGGAAGGAGGGAAGGAAGGAAGGAAGGAAGGAGGGAAGGAAGGAAGAAGGGAAGGAGGGAAGGAAAGAGGGAAGGAGGGAAGGAAGGAGGGAAGGAGGGAAGGAAAGAAGGAGGGAAGGAGGAAGGGAGGAAGGAAAAAAGGAGGGAAGGAAGGAAGGAAGGAAGGAGGGAAGGAGGGAAGGAAGGAAGGAGGGAAGGAGGGAAGGAAGGAAGGAAGGATGGAGGGAAGGAGGGAAGGAGGGAAGGAAGGAAGGAGGGAAGGAAGGAAGGAAGGAAGGAGGGAAGGAAGGAAGGAGGGAAGGAAAGAGGGAAGGAGGGAAGGAAGGAGGGAAGGAGAGAAGGAAGGAGGGAAGGAGGGAAGGAGGGAAGGAAAGAAGGAGGGAAGGAGGGAAGGAAGGAGGGAAGGAAGGAAGGGAGAAACAAAGAAGAGAAAAAGCAGGATCATGGATGGAAGGCAGCAAATCTCACATCTGCCATTTGCAGGTCTGAGCAAATGAATTACTCAGGAGCACCAAGTAACTCTGGGGCTCAAAGTGGCCAGTCTGTACCATGGAGGAGCTTCCTCACCAGAAGTTGATGTCTGACATGATGAAATCCCATCTCTGGCCCAAAATAACAGTGCCCACCAAAGCTGAGGCAGCATGGAATTGTGAGAAGAGGGCCAATCTGGGAGTCCAGAAGACCTGAGTTCAATACTTTCCTTCGAAACTTTTGACCTTGGTCAAATCACTTAACCATCAGCATGCTAAGCAACTCCCCAGTGAGACTATTAGTTACACATCTTTCTTCCCTAACCCGGTCATCCCCCCAATACATATACCGACTGAGAAAGATGCACATGCACACACACACACAAGCAAACATACACACAAATACACAGGCAGACACACACATACACCCTACAATCCTTACCTCATTCAAGTCCTTTGTGGCCACCTTCTTTTTGGGGGAGGAGGGGTGATCCAGCTGTTCTGTCTCTACTTAGTTCACATCTGCCCAGCCAGGTTGGACAGGAGTTGCTCCAGCCCCACTGCCTCCAGGATGTGCTCCTTCAGCTCAGGGTCCTCTCAAGTGAAAAGGGTTCAGAGTGATCTGTTCTCACCAAAGGCCGATTCCTGCCTCCCAAAGGGGCCTGGAATAGCTTCACCTTCATGCAAAGCTGGAACCTGGAGACTTAATAGCAAGGCCATGTTAGCTGAGACCTTTACTCTGGGATCGAAAGTCTTCCTGGCAGAGAACTATACCTGTTCTAGGACTCTAGGTTGACCCCTGGAGACTCCCAGGAGCACCTAGTACCAGAGAAAGAATGGGGGTGACGGAATAGAACCAGAAGCCTCATTTGTACATCCAACCTAAGACCCACAGAGTCAACCACAATGTCTCTGGATGTGTCCATAAGGAAGCATGAGATGTACGGCACTCATTCAGTCATGCCCATGTACAAGGAACTCTGTAAGATGCAACCGAGCATAGGGGAAAGAGTACTGGATTTAGAATCATGAAGACTCGGGTTCAAAGCCTGCTTCTGGTGCTCAGGGGCTGTGTGATATCCAGTGGGTTACCTTCTTTGAATCTCCTCTATTGCGGAGTTTGGATCAGGTGTCTCCTGGTCTCCCAGCTTTCAATCTAGTCAATGCCGGGGTTACCGTAATCAAGTGAATTTAGAGTCCCATGAAGCATTCATTCTTTACTGTGGTACGGAGAGGATGGAGATTCTGGGACTGTGCTCATCAATCACCAGCTGGTGGATCCTATCCCAAGCCGTAAAGGCTTCATTCTGGGGCCCAATAATAAGCAGCTTTGATGACAGGGTGAAAATGCTATGTTTGAAGACACCGAAGGATCACAGAACTAGAGGAAAGGGGAACTTTGAGGCCATGTTGTCCTCCCATTTCACAGAGGAGAAACCAAGGCCCACAGGAAAGGGAAGTGACTTGCCCAAGTTCACACAGCTGATAAGGGGCAGGCAGAATCAATATTTGAATTCAGGTCCTATGACTTATCCAGGTACCATGTGGTGTCCAATCTAGAGAGACATTCTGTCTCTGTGAGGGGAGGGACCACCCATGCCAACAATTCTGTCCTTGAAGTGCTGAGGGAGCTTTTGAGCTCAGTGCCAGGGACCTCAATAAAAACTAAAATAAAAACTACTGAAGAGAAGACATGGTGAGTGAGCAAAGGGATTTCAAAGACAAAGTCTTACAAATGGGGAAAGAGATAAGAAGGAAGATGGAGACAGTCCAGGGGCAGGGGAGGGAGAACAGCTTTGGTTTAAAAAAAATTTGATCAATCAATAATCATTTATTAAGCACTACTATATGCTGACAAGTTCTGCCTTCAAGAAGCTCTAAAATTCAATAAAGGAGACAAACAGTTACCTATAAATGACATTTAGACAAGATCGAATTAAGGGATTAACAGAGGGAAGGTCAATAAACTAAGAGGGAGAATGTGGAAAGTGGGATTTTAGTTGGATTTGAAGGAAGCCGGGCCACCGGGAATCAGAAAGGGGGGAGGTTCCAGGCAGGAGGGCCAGACAGAAAATATGCCCAGAGTGAGGGACAGAGTGTCCTGTTGGAGGAGTGTCTAGAAGGCCAGTGTCACTGGGTCTAGATGCACCATATGGTGGAGGATGGTATAATACTGGAAAGTGTCAGGAGGGACACTATATCCTGTGATCCTAAAGGCAACGGAGCCACTGGAGATTACTGGGTTGAGACTAGACCTGAGCTTGTGGAAAATGGCTGACTGACAATTTAGGAAAATCTCCTCTCCTTCTTCTACCTGTGTGGTCTTAGGCAACTGGTCCAGATCTCAGTTTCTTCATCTGTAAAAGGGAGCATGAGACTTGCTGCTGAAGTTTTAGGAGCCTAAGATGCTGAGAGACAGCAACAGCAGCTGGATTCAGAGGAGGCAGGAAGCCTGGAGTTCCGATCCAGACACAGACAACTGAGCTTTGCAAAGCTTAAAGCAATGACAGTGATGACGGTGATAAGGATGGAGGAGGAGGATAATGGTGTTGGACAGAATGATGATGATGGTGTTGGAGAGGATGATAAAGGTGTTGATGGTGAGGGATGAGGATGATAGTGGGAGGGTGAGGATAAAGGGATAATAGTGAGGAGGAGGATGGAATCAGGTCAAGCAGCAGCAGAAAAAGAGCGGAACTGATCTCAGAGACATGAGCCCAACTCTCTTGCTTTGTGCATGAGGGACTCTAAGGTAACTTGCCTAAAGTCACACAGATTTTCTGAGGTAAAGTTAGCATTTAAACCTGTTCTTCCCACTGCACCATCTATGGCTCCCAGAGGCTCCCAGCGGGCAGAGCGCGTCAAACAGGACGGTCTTAAGCTGCAGACAGCTGGTCTGGGGGAGCCTCGGCAGGCAAGAGTGGGCTGGCGGGGGCTGAGCGAATGGTCTGCGTGTAGCCACCGTCCCAGGGGCTGGGGATCTCTCTCCAGACCCGCCCCCGCCAGCCTGTAGCTTCCCCCCAGACAGTGCTAGGCCGGCCAGCCCGTCCGCATCTCCCCCTGGCCACCTGGAACTCTGCCCCCCCTCTCCCCCAGACTTCTCCCCCCCGACGCGGGAGGGACAGCGCCCGCGGTCCCCGGGCTCCCTCCAGCTTCCTACCAAGCCCCCCCCTCACCGAGCCGCAGCTCCGGCCGAAGCCCGCCTGCGGGCGGAGAAAGCAGGAGGGAGGATACAATGTGGCTGTTGGGAGGATACTTTGTGACTGGAGGACGGCCGGGAGCCACGTCACCCCCTCTGGAGCCCGGCCCCAGGCTGGCAGGCACGCAGAGCGCCCACGCACACCCCCCACGCCCGCGCCGCTCCCGCCCCACCCACGCGTGGCCACGCCCACCCGCCCCGCCCACCTCCATCCCCGCCCCACCCTTCCTCAGTCGCACCCTCCTTTAGCGCCCCGCGGACAGCCCACCCACGATCACCCTGCCCCCGGAAGCCCCAGATTTCTCCACGATGAGGCATGTGTGCTTCCCTCCGGGACTGACACCCACCAGCTCTCCCTCACCTGTGCGTGGCCAAACCCGCCCACGAACAAAGAGCCGGACCGGCCGGGCCCCGTGAGGAACTGCGCCTGCGCACCGAGAGCCTCCGAACTACGATTCCCAGAAAGCATCGCGCCCTGCAGGAGTCTTGGCCGAGACCAACAGCTAGACAGTGACACGCGTGGGTGTGCGGGGGATTCTGGGAAATGTAATCCGGCCACTAATAGTCACCTGGAATGCCCACATTGCTGGCCCCCTCTCCACAAACGCACCTTGCCCCCTTGGTCCCAGCCACCTTGGCCCGGGAGGAGCGATGCTTCCGAGGGGAAGCGGGAAAAGCTGGTGCTTTCCAAGGGGCGGGAGTTCTTCCAACCCACCCGAGCTCAGAAGGCTGGATTTACCCATTTTGATGGGCATTGCCCACCTTCCGCTTATCGGGGAAAAGGGAAATTAATAATTATTTACATGGGGCAGCCAGATGGCGCAGTGGATAGAGCACCAGCCCTGGGTTCAGGAGGACCTGAGTTCAAATCTTGTCTCAGACACTTGGACACTTCCCAGCTGCCAGACCCTGGGCAAGTCACTTAACCCTAATTGCCTCAGGGAAAATAATAATAATAATAATTATTATTTACATGGAGCTGAGCGATGAGCTAACTATTGTGCTTGGCAAATATTGTCTCTTTAGAAAATGTTCTTATTTGATCCTAAGAGGTCAATGCTATTATGATCCTCAATTTGCAGTAGAAGAAACTGAGGCAGAGTTTAGTGAATTGATGGCTTGGTAAGGGGAGACAAGGTGGACTGAACTAATGTCTTCTTGATTCCATGCTCAGCGATCTATTCACTGGATGACTAGATGCCCCTGAATGACTTTTGAACCTCTCTAAATAATGGTTTTCTCTTTTCTTCCTTCCTTCCTCCCTTTTTTCTTCCCTCCCTCCTTTTCTTCCTTCCTTCTTTCCTTCCTTCTTTCCTTTCCTCATCCCTCCCTCTCTCCCTCCCTTTCTTCTTCCCTCCCTTCTTTCCTTCCTTCTTTCCTTTCCTCCTCCCTTCCTCCCTCCCTTCCTTTCTTCCTTTTTTTTTTTTTTTTTTTTTTTTTTTTTTGATGAAGAATTGGGTTTAAGTCACTTGCCCAGGGTCACATAGCTAGTAAGTGTTAAGTATCTGAGACTGAATGTGAACTCAGGTCCTCCTAACTTCAGGGCTGATGCTCTACACATAAATAAAAATAACAATAAATTCCCACCAGATCCTGACTCTCATGCCCAGGGCAGAGTTGAGATCCTGAGCCAGGGGTTGCTTTGGTTGCTTTTATAATTTGCATCATATTCCTGGCCCAGCTGGATGTATGTGTCAAATCTGTGGAAACTGTTGTTTGGGAAGGAATCAGATTTTCCATATTGTAGAATATTGAAGTTCAGATCCATTCTCTGTTTAGGGCCAACTCCTAGATCTAGGATTATGAGGGACCTGGAGCTGCTCAGTGGATGGATTATTGTCATTAATTGTTTTCTTGTTACTGTAGGAAGTTGAGAGGAGGACTTAGTGTTCACCATGAGATGGGGCATATAGGTTACTGACTTTCTGAAACCCTATAAAAGTTTGGCCATTACTCAGCCCTTCTTTCCAGTAGAACAGGAGAAAGAAAACAAATGGAGACTGTGCCTTTGGCTAGATAAGATGAGCTAAGTGAACACTTAAGAAATAACTCATCCCAGTATTCCCTGATTTATACTTGGATTTGTGTTTCCAACTCTTAGCATAGCCCTTACCACATAGTAAACACTTAATAAACACTTTTATCTATCTGAGTACACATCAGTGAAACCTGGTGGTAATAATTTTCAAAAAGACAAAGGTAGCAGGGACAGCTCAGTGGCACAGTGTCAGTGCTGGAGTCCAGAGGACCTGAGTTCAAATTTGACCTCAGATACTCATTAGCTTTGGAGCAAATCACCCCAATTGCCTCCAAGAAAAAAAAAACCCAATGAGCGACAGAATTCTGTGGTATAATGGCATAAACCTAACATGGAAACTGTAGTAAAAAAAATTTTTTAAAGCTAGTGCTACAATATTGTCCTACAATATTTGGCAGAAATCATTAAAAAAATGTCAGGAAGGTAGAACCTGTAAGGGACTACCCCCAAGAGCAGGAGTCAAACATCATCATTGCAAAAATAACTTGAGAAAGGCCTGTGATGAGCTACAGAAAGCCAAAAATAGCCAGCTGTCGTCGCACATAGCCGATAATGTGGGCCCAATTTGGCCCAATTAAAGTCAACAAAAAAGAAACCTGGGCAAAGGAATCTAGAAACCAAAAACTTATTAGGAATTATAGATCCCTTTAATCAGCAACTAATAGTAAAAAAATCAAAAAGTTATTTAAATTATTACAAGGATCCAAAGTAGCACCAAGAACAAAATAAATAATTGAATGTTAAATCAAAAACTTTTACTACAAGGACTTAAGAAGAAATAAAGGGCAACAAAGAACCATCAGAAGAATACAATAGAAAATGTCTTGGTGTTTATATGCTCTCAACTCAACCCAAATTCCAGCTAGTTGAAAGAGAAACAACTTGCTTACCATTAAGATGAATGGCTGATCAAATATAATAAAGGAAGTAACTGGTTTTGCTAGGTAATGCAACAGATAGAACACCAGGCCTGTAGAGAAGAAGACTCCTCTTCCTGAGTTCAAAATCTGACCTTAAACACTTATTGGCTTGTCATTACCCTGTTTGCCTCAATTTCCCAATCAGACAAATGAGCTGAAGAAGAAAATGGCAAACCACTCCAGTATCTCTGCCCAGAAAACCCCAAATGGGATCAAGAGTGGGACAGAAAAAGTAGTTTCATCTGAAACTACTGAACGGCAAGAAAAACTCTAGCCTGGATATAAAACCAGAAAGTAGTAAGGATGGATAAAACGGAGAAAGAGAATAAGCATTTTTACCTGAAGTAGCCCAGGCAATAAAATTCAAGACAACCACAGTGGTTCATAATTTAGAAATAATTTATTTCTTACTGGCCTAGATGGCCTGCATGGCCGGGACGGACCTCCAGTAGGATTCTGGCATGGTTCCGTCCCGAACTGAAGTAGAGACAGCCTTATAAGCATTCTTGTTCAACCTTGCTGGCACATTTTGACATTAAACAGGGACTTGACTTTATGGGACAAAAGATACAATGGCAGATGTTTAATATAGTTTATAGGTCAGGGTTATCGAACAGACACCCCTCGATGTAGAGCAGGCACTTTGAAATGCAAAACCCCTCTTTTAATTTAGCTGAGCAGACATTTCTCTGCGAGCCCCAGGCCCTTTAACCTAAGACTGAGGGAGGGGAGGGGAGGCCAGTCCTTTGTCCATTTCATACCGAATATACTATGTGCCAGGCTCTCTGTTAAAAGCTTTTACAAATATTATTTCATTTGATGCTCACAACAACTCTGGGAAGTAGGGACTATTATTATCTCTATTTCGTGGTTGAGGAAACTGAGGTAAACACAAGTGAAATGATGTTCCAGGGGTCTACAAATATTGTCTCAAAGACAACACAGGGATATATGAATGACTAAGGTTCTTTACCAGTGCCTCTCAAAAGGAAGCCCTATGGGACATTTTTTTTTTTAATGCGTGCTTTCCATTATACTTTCTTGGTAAGATTTTTTTACCCCCTGAATGGGAAGTTCTACTTCATTGTTTCATGTCAGGGAGATGTCCCTTGGTCCTTGAAGAGTAGGCGAGGTCCTTTCACATTAGAAAAACATTAAGTATGGTTCCAGTGTAATGCCAGAGAAACTGAGGCAAGATAGAGATTAGAGAGTTTTTAATAATTTATTTGAAAGGGAGAGATTTACTGGGACCAAATGGATCCATGGTTTGGTCCCAAGGCTGAATGAGACCCTCATCTCCAAGAATCCAGCAGCCAGCAGCGAATGTGAGTTCTCAATGACATATTTATACACAGTAGCTAAACAAAGGTGGGAGGGGCAGGGGGTCCAAACTCTGGTTATTGGGAATCTCCAGGCAGGAACCATTAATATGGTTCTGACAGATTTGGGGGAGGGGGGGAAGGATCATAAATTCCAACAAACTGGGAATTAAGAAAGTGTCTGGCTAGAGACAGAAAGTCTGGACTTCCCCTTTTTGAGTTTACATATTGAAATTTATAACTTTAGAGTAAATAGCCCTGAGTTATATCAGTCTTAATGAACTGGAGGGGAGGCTTTGCAACTAAGGGGATTAAAGCAGAACAATTAGGGAAACTGAGTGAGGACGATAAAAGAGAACTGTGGCACAACACCAGCAAGAAATTTTGGTTTTATGCTGTATGAAAGTCTATAGCTATGTATGATTACTTTATTTAAAACTATTTTCTTCCTTTTCTGAGATAAAAGGTTTTCTTAAATAGTTTTCATAAAGTTTCTGTGATGCCTACATATTTAAAATCATCTGGAGTCAGGAATTCTGGTTAGGGGAAAATATTCTATCTTTATTCTTTGTGGAGAGGAAGAAGGATCGTGATCGCAATGTGAGCAGCTGTGACAAGACGCCAGCCAGCGCTCCTTTTCTGCCTCTCTTCCTGCCTCTCTGCCTTCACCCACCAAAATTGTCATTTCCTATACAACACATCAGGACTTGCACAAAGAGTGGGCAGGGGCCATTCTTTCTCCAAGCATATATATTAATAGAATATGGTCCAATTACTATTTAGCCTCATGTGCTTGGGACCTCAGTGCATCAACTCGAACTTCAGCCCATTACATCTCCCGCTTTCTTTTGTTTTAGAACATAGATGGTCATGCCATCCCTGACTCCTCAGGGAGGTCAGAGCCCCCAAGGGGAGGTGATCACACCCTCCCTGACTTCTCAGGAAAGGAGGTGAAAGCACCAAAAAGGAGGTGATCATGACCCCCTCCCTGACATCTCAGGAAGGGAGATGAAAAGCACCAAAGGGAAATGGAGGTTGCTAGTGTGTTTCTGGGCTGAAAAGTCTTTTTATGCACAAACCCATCAGCATGGGAGGTATTACAACAGCACATAGCAATAATGCAGAGGTTATTAGGATGACCCTCCCCTCAGCCAGTGCAGGCTGGATGTGGTGTAACAAACATGAATTGTACACGCAAGTAGTGGTATAACAAACACTATAAATCAACATGGTGGTGTAAAAGATTGCCAGAAGTCCTAGAAGGAGGGTATGTAAACAACAGTCACACATGCACCTTCTTCAGCAGCCAAGAGATATCCAAAACCAATCTACTGTCCATTGCTTCACATGTCAGGGAATCCAATGATTCCTGAAGGTTTTCAAGTCCTACAACAATCTTCTCATGTCTCAGAGAATTCAATGGTTCCTGCCTGGAGATTGCCAATCACCAGAGTTTGGAACATCCACTCCCCTCCCTGCCTTTGTTTAGCTACTGTGTATAAATATGTCATTGAGAACTCACATTCGCTGCTGGCTGCTGGATTCTTGGAGATGAGGGTCTCATTCAGCCTTGGGACCAAACCATGGATCTATTTGGTCCCAGTAAATCTCTCCCTTTCAAATAAAATATCAAAAACTCGCTAATCTCTATCTTGCCTCAGTTTCTCTGACATTACACTGGGACCATACTTAATGTTTTTCTAATGTGAAAGGACCTCGCCTACTCTTCAAGGACCAAGGGACATCTCCCTGACATGAAACAATGAAGTAGAACTTCCCGTTCAGAGGGTAAAATATCTTAACAAGATCACTTGTACCTAATTGTTTACATGTTGCACTCCCTGTTAAATTGTGGGTCCTTAGGGGCAGGGATTATCTACTGCCTTTTTCTTTCCTGTGTTTAATAGTATCTGATCCGTGGCCAATACTTAAAGTGCTGCCTTCTTAAAGGGTCTCTCAGAGGCCATCAGTACCCATCTTCTGCGCTCCTGATAATTTTGTATTAGTCTGTGAGCAAGAAGTGACTTACAAATGCTTTGTTGAATCAGTTATCTCTATCCAAAGCGCTTCCATACTCTATAACTCTGGTAACTTAAAAGAAGGAACAGAATCAATGACTTGTTCTTGATGAAACGAAAAATAAAAATTTTTGGCATCTTCCTTTTCTACCTATTCTGTAACATTTCTAAGGTTTCATTAAGAGTGCCTAGAGTTTGCAGTCTGGAAATACTCGGTTCTAATTTAGAAATGCTGCAGAGCTGGGGCACTTTCTCCATTATCCGCGTGGCACCTCCTCCATTATCCGTGCGCCCCCCGTATTGTCCGCGGGCCGCCCCCACCACCCGCACCTGCCGCCCAGGGTCAGCGGTGCTTCGCAGCCAGGCGCCACCCACACCCGGAGGCCTCCGTCACAGTCCCTGTTGCGGGGCAGCGAGGCCCCCCGCCGCTCGGCCCCGCCCACCCCTGCTCCCGCCCCGGAGCCTCGCCAGCGCCCCTCGCGGGCAGCGCCTCTCCCCGCCTTCCAGGCGGGCTCGGCGGCCCCTCTGGTCACATGCGGCCTCTGTCGGGAGGGGGGGTGGGGGTGGGGGGGGGGGAAGGAATGAGCACCGATACTGCACCCACTGCGCGTGTCCGCACAGGGATAGAATCTCACCCCCCTCGGGAGGTCGGGGCTGCTGTGAGTCCCGTCTCATACACAGGGAAACGGAGGCTGAAGGGACTTGGGCGCGCTCTGACCTTCCCGCGCCCCCCGGCCTCCCCACCCCCTTCCCACACCCCCATGACCGCAGCTCCGTTATGCTGCGCGCCTCCAATTCTGCAAAGCGCTTTGCAAAGATCTTTTAGGAAATGGCTCGATAGAAACTGTCCAGAGGACAGAGGAGCCCGCAAATGCTGATCCGCCAAGGTCAAGTTTGGTAGGGGGTGAAGCTGGAGGAGGGGAGGTCAAGAACAACCTCCCGGGTCCTCAAATTCTGGCGGATTAGGCAGGCTAAATACTGCTCAACCTCCAGTGCGCAGGCGCACTCCAGACGCGCTAAATGAGAACGCGGAGCCCTCTGGGAGATGAAGTCCAGGGATGCGCCTGGCGAATCGGCCCAGGCGGGGGTGTCACGCATCTTCCTACATACGGACTTCATCTCCCAGAATGCAGAGGGAACTGCTCAGGCGGAAGTTGTCGCGCCCGGTGTATGTTGGGAATCGTCCTTCCGTGTTCTGGCCCGGCTGTCCTTCCGGTCCAGAGAGTGAGGCCTCCCGTTGCCCCGAGAGTCGGGACTGTCTGATTAGGCTGCGTGGAGGCCCCGGGACTGCGCAGGCGCAGCCTTGTCCCTGCGCCCCCCTGGTGGAGCTGAGAGGCGGGAGCGCGCCCTGGCGCCCTCTGCGGGTAGGTACTGCCCCAGCATGTGGGTGTGCGCCTGTGTGCGGGAGAGGGCGGGGGCGTCCTTAGGTGGCCTCCCACACCTCCGGGGGGTGGGGGGTCTGCGCAGTCACCCCGGCCGTCGTTGGTGATGACAGTGACGCCTGCAAGCGCTTGAGATCTCAGAGATCCACCGCTGCTAACCGCGGCCCCGGAGGCGGCTCCGGGATGGGGAACTAGGGCAAGCGGGTCCCTCGAGCTGGGGCCGGGGCGCGGCTGGGACAGCACTCCGGGGTCATGGGGCCGCGGCCCCCTCACAGCCGGATGCCCCGCCCTCGGGAAGGGCTGAGTTGCCCTGTGACCTTTCCGAGGGGTTGTCACTCTGAGGAGGCCCCGCCCCCAAAGCCCGGCGGCTTCCTCAGAGCTCCTGGGGGGCCTCCCGCTGCCCCACCGGTGCTGTCCTCCCCCACCTCCCTGCATCTTCCTCAGAGCTCCTGGGGGCCTCCCGCTGCCCCACCGGTGCTGTCCTCCCCTGCACCTTCCTCAGAGCTCCTGGGGGAGGCCTCCGCTGCCCCCACACCGGTGCTGTCCTCCCCGCACCTTCCTCAGAGCTCCTGGGGGAGGCCTCCCCTCCCCCACCGGTGCTGTCTCCCCCTGCACCTTCCTCAGAGCTCCTGGGAGGCCTCCGCTTCCCCCCACGGTGCTGTCCTCCCCTGCACCTTCCTCAGAGCTCCTGGGGAGGCCTCCTCACCCCCCGGTGCTGTCCTCCCCTGCACCTTCCTCAGAGCTCCTGGGGGGAGGCCTCCCGCTGCCCCCCCCACCGGTGCTGTCCTCCCCCCGCACCTCCCTGCACCTTCCTCAGAGCTCCTGGGGGGAGGCCTCCTGCCCCAAGCCGGGGCTCCGATCAGCGGGGCTCCAGGTGTGTATAAGGCAGGTGGTGAAGGACTCGGAGCAGCTCCCTCGCCTGTACCAGGAGCTGGAGGAGGAAATGGTCGGCCGGGCCAGTCTGTGTCCCCGGGGCCAGGCGCAGGGCGTCCTCACAGAGGAGGGCGTGCCCCCATTTTCCCACGGATGTGCCAGTGTCCGGGCTTCCGCCGCCTCCCTCCACAGGCTCCAGAGGAAGGCGGCGGGAACAGCTGGAGCCTGCAGTTTTGCAGCCTCGGCGGGTCATCCCACCGGCCCTAAGAGAGACTGAGGTAGATGCTGAGCCAGGGCAGTGTATTCATGGGTCGGGCCGAGCCGCTTCTCTGTCCGAGATGCTGCCTCCTCTTAGTACTGCAGGTACAAAGGGCTACGGGCGGCGCCTGCGGGACGGCGCTCTCATTGGCTCACAGAGGTGCGATACACAGGCAGCCTTACTAGTGCGGTGAGGCCGTGGCCTGCGCCTGCTGGACAGAGGATTCATCTGGAGGCACAGAGACGGTTGGGGATACTCTCCACGGAGTCGTGACCCCGGCCACGCAAACAAGGCGGGGAGAGGGGGCCCTTTTGTTAACTTCTATAGTCAAGCAAGTGAACTCACAACCTGCGGCTTTCAGCCCCGGAGCCTCATAGACACAGTTTGGCTGCGGTCCTATCAAATTAATTAATGCTGAGTAGAATAGCTGCGGGTCCCAATGTTTGGCTCAGGAAGGGCAGGCCTAGTGGAGGCCCTACGGGATAGGCTACTGGGCCACTTACGCCAGATTCCCGCGCCCCGGCCCAACTCAATCATGCAGCCCTTCAGGTTACAGGGGAGAAAGGCTCACCATAATAAATCTGGGATCTGCTCTCCCGAGAGCCAAACCGTCCACCCAAGGTCAGAGTCTCATGCTTGGCTGTTGGGGGCTTCAGGCCTTGCCCATGATGGCCCTGGGAACTTGACCTCTTAGGATGGTGCTTGTCCCTTATGGCCCATCTTATTCCCTTTACCCTCAGGGCAATGCCCACTTGTGCCTCAGTTTTTGCCACAGGAATAATATCAATACAATGACTTCAGTGTCAGAGTCGAATAGTCGGAGTGGGATTGGAGCTTGGCCACTGTCCATCCTATATGTGCATAAAAATTGCTTCTGTGGGGATGGATCACCACTTATGTGGAGCAACCATGAAATCTCCCCAGCGGAATTGGCCTGATAAAGCTGCTACTCGAACAGGGCAGTTTGTTGTTCTTACTATACCTGTTGGTCAGAAAGGACCAACCAAGTCAGGGGACAAGCCTCCCAGGGCAATCCCTCCCGATGGATAATTGGTATGAACTACCCGGGTTTCTAAAGAGTCTCCAGGATTGCGTGGATACCTGCCTCAAATGCCAGCTGGCACCTCTCACTGTGCAGCTGCACCCCTGTCTTCAGAGTGCCATATTGCAACTAGGTAGAGAGATCCCAGGCAGATTCAGGCCATTTCCATAAGTGCCCCCCACTACTGCCACCCTTTTGTGGGTGAGACTCTGTCACTGTAAGGACCACCATGATTTAGAGCCTTCCACCATCTTCCTCACGAGCCTGGGAAGGGATGGGTTTGAGGGACAAGCTCTCTCTGGGACAAGCTGAATGGCAGCTGGGTGCCCTGGGGACCTTGGGCTCCTAGCTAGCCGGACACTACTCTGAATGAAGATGCCCAGCCCTGTAGCACTTCCTCTCCCTGGTCCCCCCTTTCTTGAAAAGATATCCCGCCAAGGCTCTTCACCTCCCAGCACTTCCTCCAGATTTGTTGGGCTGAGTCTGGCCAAAGAGCAGCGATGGGCACAGCTTGATTGCTCCTGACACGGGGAGGAGGAGGAGGATAGCTGCTCGGGGAGGTGCCGGAGTCTACTTCCAGTGAGTACCCAGAGTGTGAATGAATATCCGAGGCCAGGTGGAAGATCTGCTTTGCAATCTCTGTTAACCTGAGCATCAGCCTTTATATACCTTTTAGGCCAGTGTTACAGTATTACCAACTACCATCAGGTGATGTCATATCCCAACAGGGTTAATGCACCAACAGAACTGTAACTAGCTGTGAGTTTATCAGTAACAAAGTACTTGTCCAAACAGAGCCGGAAATGGCAGAAACCATCAGACTATGTGCTTCGCAGTATGTCCCTGATATGCCTTGTTCCTGTCCCAGGCATTCTCCAAGGTTATCCTGAATTTACAATCCCTTGAGAGGGAGATGGCGAGCCCATAGTTTGAATCATTGGCCCCAACAGAGAGAAGGTCTCAAGTAATACCTGCCCCGAACTCTAGTTTACACTGGTCCTCTACAGGGAGGCGGTCTTAGTCTATACCTGCAGCTGGCACCCAGTAATGGGGAGCAGGGAGAGGCTCTGGGCTCAGTGGAGTTTTAGACAAAGAGCAGGTAAGAGCAGGTCTGGTGCCTGTGGAGACTGGTGTGTTATGGGAAGGATGGGTAAAGTGAAGGTGTTCTCCAAGCACCTGAGGAAGCCAGGCTAGCGAGGCCACAGGACGTGATCTCTGCATTGGTCGGTCTTGGCATCTGGAGTCATCCTGTGCAAACGAGTTTTCAGTGGTCTGCAGTGAGCTAATAAGGCAGACATCAGGAAATTGCAGCACGACCACCTCCACAGGAGCTTGGCTCCCTGTCACCAAGGCCTACGGAGTCTCAGAGAAAATGAGCCCAAACGTAGAGAGACCAAAAGGAAGGCAGTGATAGGGCCGAGGCAGCTGACCCTTTGGACAAACGGGCTCTGGGGCAGAACCAGCCTGGTCTTTCCAGGCTCCTGGATACAAATGCTTTCTGCTTCTCTTGGGCTGCTCAAGCAGCAAGCAGACCCCTTGGCGGGCAGAGGCCCGAAAGCCACAGAGCTTCCCACATCTGCTCTCTTTCCTGGGCATTGAGGGGCTGGGACAAGTCTTCACAAAGCCCAGGATCTGCAGATCTGCTCTCTGCTCCACAAGGGTTTTCCCTTCTGGAACCCACAAAGTCAAGTTAGGTCCCCGAGCGTTTACAAAGTACCTTCCGTGTGCTGGGCGGTGACTAAGTACTGGGGATACAATGAAGGGCTGACCTCAGGGAACTCCCCGCCTGATGAGGAAGACACAAAGAGCTGTGAACAAACAAGATCTGTACAGGACAACTGGATGAACATCCCTATAAAGGGGGGAATTTATCTTCGGCTGGAGGAAGCCGGGAGATGGAGATGAGGCACAAGAAACAACCACTAAAATGCATAGAATTTTATGTGAGAGGAACAGCTAGGAAGCCAGTGTACTGCAAAGTGTCAGGGGTGGGGTGAGGTGGAGAAGGCAGGGGAGGCACAGGTTCATTGAGTGATGTGGTCAGACCTGTGCTGCACGAATGTCCCCCTGACAACTGAGTAGGGAATGGACTGAGGAGAGACTCGAATAGGAGAGTGACCAGAAGGCTGTCAGTAGTCTGTCAGTGGTGATGTGGCAGCATCTGAGCAGAGAAGGGAACTGTGCAAGAGATGTGCTGAAGGACTGCAGGACTCCGTAACAGGTGGAACATAGGAGATGAGAGACAGTGAGGAGTCTAAAATGGCAACTGGTGTGAGGGAGGGAGGGAGCAGGAAGATAATCACATCCTGCCTGGGATGTGTTGAGTTTAAAATATAGAGGACCCGTAGTTCAAGATGTCCAACATGCAGTGCCAGCCGCGAGTCTGGACTCATTAGCTTAAAGATGGTAATCGGGTCCCTAGAAAGACCAGCAGGCTTCTGGGGATTTCTCTTGTTGAACGTGGCCCTCCAGAGGCAAGGTAGTCTTTCTCAGGTAGTTTTTCTGTCTCCTTTTCCCAGACAGCTCCCAGCATCAGAACTTGCCTTCAATCAGAACAGTTCCCCTCCCCACTATTGAGCCCGGTGATGTTTCTCTGGGCTTCTCATCTCTGTCAGCGACTGCATCTTTCCAGTGTCTTGGCTGCTGTAAGCAGCTTATGGCATTGTCTTCTTCCTCCCAACACCCTTGCGCCTCTGCTCGGGACCTTCTGGCTTGGACTAAGAAATCCAAAATCCTTATTTCTGTCACCTCTAGTAGAAAGAGTTAATAGCAACTTGTTCTGTGGTTCCCCAACAGTTCTTTGACTTAGAGTTTCCCAGCTACAAAGCCAAGGTTTTTAAATAGCCATGTGAAAATTAGCCGCTGGGAAACGATGAACTGTGACCACAAGCAAGTCCCTTTACCTGTAGAAAGAAGCTGATTTTCTTGTAGGTCTTCCCAGAGCTCTATTTCTCCACAAGCTGTTTTTCTGTGTTTCTCACTCAAATTTCCTTTGTCCCTTTCAGTAAATAAAGTGGAACATTGCTTTTTGTTGTTGGTCAGTCATTTTCAGCCACCCCATCTGGGGTTTTCTTGGCAAAGACGCTGGAGTAATTTGCCATTTCCTTCTCCAGCTCATCGTACAGATGAGGCAAACAGGGTCACAGAGCTAGTAAGCCTCCAAGGGAGGACAGCTTTGGCTCCGCCCCCACTCTGTGCCCTGCACCACCCAGCTGCCCTACTAGGAGTCTGAGATTTGCCTATGAAGGGCTGGTCCCATCCGCCTTGACTGACCACTGGAGGCTGATGCGTCTTCTCGGGTGGCTGGAAACACCAAAGAGCCGCCTAAACCCGGCAGTGACTGAACGGTGCCAGAGCTCCCTCAGGTGCACGGCCAACTGTTTTATACCCGAGCTCTCAGGCAGCCCCAGCAGCTGCTACCTGGGAGCCCAAAGAGCCTCCAGACCACCTCCTGGCTCAGTAACCATGGCACCCACTGTTCCTGGACATCTTTGGTGCAGGCACCGACATTCAGGGCGCTCCTGATCCGGCTACAAATGAGGGCGTCTTCCCGGACACTAAGGAAGCCCAGAAATGCTTTGAGCGAGAGGAGGCACACATGCACTGTGCACATGCAGGCTCACACACACAGCACACACATGCACATGTGCGCGCACACAGAATATACACACACGCACTCCCCTTCACACAAATAACCAGGTTCCTCCTGGCACCTGGCAGAGGGAGAGGGGGTTTGAGGAAGGAAGGACGTGATTACTCCCCTGGGTGAAGACCTCCCCTGATGAGGTCTGGCAGTTCCTCCCCCTTGCAGAGTTGCAGGAGTCTGGTCGGCTCCTTCAGGTGCTTCCCCCCCAATGAGGGAGACCCCGATGCGGACATCCACATGGGCTCAGTGGCCCCACAGACACAAGGCACTCTCACCTCACCTCGCACCGTGATCTGCAGGACACCGACCCCTCCCCAGTACAGGGTACAAGGAAGATCGTTCACACTTTACAGAGGGGGAAACTGAGACCCTGAGACTTAGGTGACATGCCCATGTCCACCAGCTAGTGTCTGAGCCCAAGTTGGACCCCCCCCAATCCCCACCTCCTCAGCCTAAAGCCGTCTGCCCCATGACTCTGCCTGTGACTGCTCAGGTGGCCCCGAAGCAGCAGCCTGGTGAGCAGATGGGGAAACCAGACTCAAAGTGTGGGTGCTAGGGGGGAGTCTGTGTGTGTCTGTAAAAAACCACATCCAGGATAGTGTGGATTACCGGAACCTCCCCCCCCTCCCCCCCCCCCCAGGTCACCTGGGAAGGATCCCCCCCTGCTGAGGGCCCAGGTGCCTGGGGGAGGGGCGGGGCTTTGGGTCAGCCCCTGGCGGGAGGAAGCTGTTGAAATGCAGAAAGCCTGTAAAAGGTCCAAGGGGACTTCCCCATTAAGGGAGGGGGGATCCAAGGCCCCACAGCTGTGAATCCCAACACCCCTGAAGGAATTGCAGATGTTGCAATGTGAGGCCTCATGAATTGGGCGCGGGATGGACTGGAGGCCAGAGGAGGGAGGCCAGAGCCTGCTCCCGCGCCTCAGTCGGTTTTCTTCCTCTCACACGAAGGGATCCCCGCGGCTGCCCGCACTGGGCCCCCGGCAGCCCCTGGCAGGTGGCTCCCGTCACGGAGGCGGGCGCTGGGGGGGCCTCGGCCGCGCTTGCTGACTGACCTTCTGGGCTGGGCAGAGAAGACCCAGGGAGGAGCCATAAGTGAGCAGCAGCCATGGAGAGCTCGGCCTCCCAGGCCCGAGGTGAGCTGGCGGAGGCTTGGGGGGCCCGGAGGTCGGGTCCTGGCGGGAGGGGGACGAGGGAGGGGTCAGTAATGGAGAGACAGGAGAGCAGCGGCCCCTCGGGGCAGCACCAGATCTGCCAGCCTGGCTCCCTTCTAGCGGGTCCGGCAAGGAGCGGGCACCTGGCGAGCACCTACTAGATGCCAGGCGCCCGCCGGTCCTTCCCTGAGGGCGGGGCGTTCCCTGCTACCTTTCCCTGACGGGCCTTTCCCCCAACTGCGTGGGGCGGGCGCCCAGAAACGGCCGCTGCACCGGCGACCCGCGCTCAGCCCTGAAACACCCGCCTTGCGGCCCTTCCCCTCCTGCCGCCAAACCCGAAAGGCTCAATGACACGTGCCGGGCGTCAAAGAGAACGCGCTTCCCTGGCGTTTGCGCCTCCTCCGGGAGGCCGGGCTGCAGCCCCCCGGGGCCGAGCACTTGTGGGGGAAGCGGCCGGGAAAGGGGGCGCGGCTTCGCGGGACGTGGGCCGCGGCTCCGGTATCTGCTGCTGCCTCGGCTTCTCCCGCCGCCTTCCCTCTTAAGCGAGTTATTGGAGCCGGGAAAAGGAAAGCGATGCGAGCTTGACACAGAAGGCGGGTCTCCTCACCGTCCGTGCCCCGCACGGAAGAGGCGGCTCCTGGGGGTGCTCCCTTCGGCCGCCAGCCAACATTGGGGAGTCTGCTGTGTACCCCACCTCTCTCTGGGTAACGGCTCCTGCCTGGGAGCCTGAATTACGGGCTGCCTCAGTAACTTCTGAGAGGCAGCACAGAGGGTTTTACAAACAAAGCTTCTTTGCTTCTTCCAGCAAAGAGAACAATGGGAAGTTAGAGTCGGTCATAGAGGGAAGATGTAGAAGGGAAAAAGTGATAGCCCATAGCCGTGACCGGCATCCAGCATTTATTGAGCACTTAATGTATAAGAAATGCAGAAAAGGACAGAATTCACCAAATTCTAGGCCAGGTGAGTAGAGAAGCATGTTAATAGAATCTCAGCAGAGAAGCATTTATCCAGGATCTTTTATGGACCGGGCACTGTACTGGACAGTGGGAATATAAAGAAAGGCAACTATTCTTGTCCTTGGATAGCTCAGAGTCTGGTGAGAAACAACTACAAACAAATGAGTTGAATACACAGTAAATGGGAGATAATCTCTAGAGGGAAGGCATTACAATTGACAGAAGATGGGAAGGTTCTTGTAGAAGGTGGACTTGAAGCTGGGACTTAAAGGGCCAGGGAGGTCAGCAGTCAGAGCAGGGCAGCAATGCAGGCCAGAGAAAAGGCTGAGACCCAGGAGATGGAGGATCTTGTTCCTGAACAGCCAGGAGACCAGTGGGTCAAAGTGTTCAGAACAGGTAAAAATACTATGGGACATGGATGAAGGAACGGGTGGTTTTCCAGGTCAGGGATCCTCATGTAAGGTTAAAGACCGAGTTTTCTATTTGAGTTTGATACCCTGGCCCTGGGTTGTGGCAGAGGAGGTCCCAGGTGAGAGCATCCTGAGGCTGGGGGACAGGAGATTGTTTGCCACCTGCAGGGGAGGCTGGCTCTCTGCCCTGACCCCTTTCATTTCATCCAGTTCAGGCTCCTCAGTATCCTGCCATCCCCCAAGGCTGGAGTGTGGAGGATGACGAAGGAATGACTTCTGGGTTCCTGTTATCCAGATTCCAGGTGAGTTCAGATTTATCCTCTCAATGAAATACCATATCATTGCTGAGTATATACAACCATCTCTTTCTCTTATCATTGATGGTCTCTCTGCTTCCAGGTTCCTTCTAGGGCCTCTAGTTTCCAGGATTCTCTCTGACTTCTTTAGCACTTGCTGTAGAGGTTATAGATCATTTCAGTTGGAACATAAATTAGTAAGTTTCACAATTAAAGTATAGCATTTGCTATATCAATAAGGTGTAGCATTTGATAAGCAAGTTTCACAATTAAAATACAGCATTTAACAAGGATATTTTTTAGCTCTGCTGTGCTGGTGAAAGCTGAGTATCTGAATGTGGACTGAGAATTTACACTGGATAACCTCAAAAGTCCCTTCCTTCTCTTCAGGGATTTTTTTTTAATTTTCCAAATTATATATATGAAAGTAGAACCAATATTGGACAAGATGGCAAGCCTTAATAAACATCCGGAGAGAGTCAGATTTCCATAAGTGCCAGAAGACTAAAGGGAAAACCTAAAGCAAAGAAAAAATTGTTGATTATGGGCCTGAAATACCAGAACAGGCATGAAAAGTTGTCATGTAAGAAACAGCAACAAATTCTACTGAGCTCAATGCTGGGTATATATACATGTATGCAAAAATATAAGCAAAAAGAAAAACATTCCCCAATTTTAAGGGGCTTACATCACGAATGGGGGAGACAAAGCATAGTAGGAAGGTGAACGTGATTCAGAAACTCAGCTGGCCTGGGCCGTTCTCCAAAACAGAGACCTTGAAAGCCGCTCACCTGCAGGGCCAGCATGGTGAGGGGACCATTACAGGTACAAAGAGTTGCAGTAATGAGAGACACTGTAGGTGACGTGGCAGTGGAGTCACGGTGGCAAAGGCCTCAGAGTCTGTTGGATAGAGAAATCAGCCAGAAATCAGAAATCTCTCTGGGCGGGCGGGGAGCCAAGGGCAGGGGAGTTACCTTTTACATAATAGTGGTTTCCCTTTGTGTCACTGTCAGTGGCCACGGGTATCCTGCCTCCACAGGATGTCACGTCATTCAGTCCCTACTCCTCTCACTTTGTGGGGGCCGGAGTGGACTGTGCTCCGCAGTGGGCTGAGATGTGAGCAGAATCTATCTGCCATTTCAGGAATCAGTCACATTCAAGGATGTGGCTGTGGAGTTCACCTGGGAGGAGTGGAGAGATCTGGATCCCCTGCAGAGAGCCCTGTACAGGCGCGTGATGCTGGAGAACTACAAGAACTTCGTCTTCCTGGGTGAGTCCAGCTCTCCCCATGGCCAAAAGTAGTAATAAAAATAACCTGCCCACTGCCTGGGATTCAGTTCTTTGGATATCTATTGAATGCCTCCTATGTGCCCTGCCTGTGCTAAGCACTGGGGATACACCTAAGAAAAGGAAGGATGGACCCTGCCCTCAAAAGAGAAAACTACAGGGAAAAGGAGGCTGGAGGTTGGGGAGGGAGACGCTCATCATGGTTGTAAGCCAGCTGGGCCATGGAAAGTGAAGGGTAAGCTTGAGCCTCCTGAAGGCAGCCTGGGGAGTCCTCTGTCAAGAAGACCTGGGGACAGGGGTGTGGGGGAGACATTCTGGGATGCCTGGTGGAGTTTGAGCTTGTCTAAAGATCCCAGACTATGCGCCATGTGGCAGGGAGCCCTTCACAGCCCCAGTCAGGATGTTTCCCTTCCCTATCTTCCATAACTCTCTCATGCTAGCTCTGAGGGAGAGCTTCCAGGCTCCTTTTTTCTTCACAAGAAAGATTCAAGGTAAAATCCCAGGGAATCAGACTGCTTCCTACAGGAAGCCTTCCTTGACCCCCTCCAAACATTTCTTGGGGCCCTTCGCGTGGAGTCCTGCTCTGTATGGATCTCGCTCTTCCCAGACTGAAGCTCCCTGCCAGGAAGCACGGGTGACATCTTAGCTATGTCTGTACCTCCTCTGAACAGTTTGCTGCACAGAGGAGCCATTTACTGGGTGCTCCTGCACTAAAACTTGTAGGGGACACAGCTCTGGAAGGTGAGTCAGGGCCCAGAAGATCCTTGACCACGTTGGCATTTGGCTGAGTCCGGAAGGATGAAGTCTGGCAGGATCTGTGTAGTCGGAAGGCCTGGGGTGACCACAGCTTGTCCAGAGAAGCTTTGGGTTTTTAATGGAGACACCCATGGGAGGGGGAGAGGCAGGGCTTCCATGAATAAGGCCCTGACAGTCCCTGTCTCCTCCACCCTCAGAGACTGGGACACAGAGAAGCTCTAGCGGGGTCTCTCTCATCCTGGGATCATTTAGAGAAGGCTCGAGAGGAGCACGATAGTTCTGTCCAAGGGCAGAACGCAGAGGGCCAGGGATGAGGAGAAAACGTCTGATGTCCAAAATAGTCCTGCCCGGCCAGCTGCCCCAAAGGCCGGGGCTTCCTCCCGAGGTTGAGGCGTTTTCTCCAGGTGGGATGTGGGGAAGGGGAGTCCTTTCTGGGGGGATCACTCACAGAGACCCCGAACTCCTCTCCAATGCTGGAATTCTGTGAGAGCCTCAGGGGTGACAGTGGAAGGCCTGCAGAGGTCTGCTCTAACTCTTAGGATGGTCAGGTGAACTGAGACCCATTCTTCCTCAGGACTCAGACCAGAGCTTGCTTCGGCCTTTCTCAGCCACCCTGCTTTGCATGAAGAAAACGGAACTCTGAAGTGTCTTTCAGCCCCCATGACTTCCTCTTTTCTGTTCCGGTGAATAGGATTGTCCGTTTCCAACCTGGACATGATCTCTCTGTTGGAGAGAGGAGAGGCACCTTGGATGCCTGAGGGAGAAGCGCCAAGAAGGCACTACCCAGGTGAATGGGTAACGAGATGCCACATGAGCCCTTTGCGAGAACAGGCTCAGCTGAACTCTGCTGGACAGAGATTTCCCAAAGCCCCTCGGGAGCCTCGGACTGAAGGAGCAGGAGCTCCCTTTTTCACTGGACCAATTCCCACTGGGGATAGTTTTCTCTCCTTATCTAACTCTCTCAGAGATTAAAAGAAAAAAAAACAAGATATAAAAAGTTTGAAAAAGACATTTGTCGATACAAATATTTTTGTTAATGGCAGGGAATTTAAGATGAATTTTAAAACCAATAAAAGAAAGAATTTTTTTTTTCCTGAGACATCTGATGCCATCAAGGATCCTAAAATCCCATTATAATCTAATCTCTGATTTTGCCCTTCCAGCTGGTCATCTTCCTTGTCATCAATTTTCTTTAATTGTTAGTACTCATCAAAGTTCCTGCCTGTAACAGGTAGCCCCAGAATTCATACTCCAATAGAAAAAGAACTGGGGGAAATTGGGATGGAAAAATGGCTTTCCATTTTTCCCTCTAATCCTCTATCATTTGGGTTCTTCTCCTGCCCAATATTTTTGAGAATTTTAATTTTAAAATTTCCTGAACTATTTTAGACTCCGAAGCTCAATAATTCTTAAAAGTTTCTCCAATTGCTCACCCAAAGACATCCCTTTTGTGTGCTTAAGTCCATTTTCCCGTTGGTTGCTTTTCCCTATTCCCTTCTGGTTTTCCATTGTTCTGATGTCGAGAAGATGATTCTGTTTTTCATTGAGAGGACTGATTCCAGTGCTAGTGCTGTTAAAGCTTTGGTTTATTTGGCATTTCTTCCTAATGGCAAGGTGCTCTGTGATGCTTTCCTCAGCTCCCTGATTTTTATTCCCTATAAACAGGGTTTGTTCTTCCTGAGCATTGAGCATCATTGGCCTTTATACAAAAGATAGAAGGTAGAATTTGCTACAAAACACTCTCCTTTCTCCTAGCAAAGAACACTATGATTAGCAATTGAAAAAATAACTGTTTATTGATCTCTTTTATTTTTACATCACTTAGACTTCTCCTGTATGTCCCCTAGTTCCTTCCCCAAAATTAGTCAGTGACAAGGGTGAGTGTATGGTGTGTGTGTGTGTGTGTGTGTGTGTGTGTGTGTGTGTGTGTGTGTGTTATGGGAGAAGGGAGAAGAACCAGCAAAACCACTGCTGAGTGACTTTTAAATTTTTCTTTCAGATTTCCATACTCAGGAGACCAGATGTGAAACTCGGCGATCAGGATGGTCACAGGCCATTAGCACAGGAGCAGCGTCTAAGAAAAGACTTAAAGGAGACAGTTCCCAGCATTATCAAATGGGAGAAATTGGAGAATATGATGCCGTTTTAGAGAGAGGATCCAGAAGAGTAGCAGGTGCTTACAGGACAGCTTTTAATAGCGTGAGCCTACCTCAGTGTAATACTTTCAGGAGAAGTTTTAGTCCAGGGTCTGGATTTGCTACACCATGGAGTAGTGGTGTGGGGAAAAGTCCCCATAAACATAAGACACTTGGTAAGAGCTTCCAAGGGATTTCTGACCTAATTAAATGTACTACAGTGTCCATTGGGAAGAACCATTCTAAGTATAACATTTGCAGGAAGCCCTTCAGCTACCACTCAGATCTACTTAAGTTTCACAGACTACATGCTGGAGAAAAGCTACATGAATACAGCGAAAGTGGAAACACCTTCGGCAGAAGATCAAACCTTCCTGAACATCAGAGAATTCAGGCTGGAGAGAAACCCTGTGAAAGTGGTAAACGTGGCAAAGATTCCATCAGTAAGAGACCTTTGGTTCATCATGAAGGCATCCACATGAGAGAGAAACCCTTTTCCTGTAGTGACTGTGGGAAAGCCTTCAGCAAGAAGGGACACCTCATTACCCATGAGAGAATTCACACTGGAGAGAAACCTTTTGAATGTAACCACTGTGGGAAAGCCTTCAGCAAGAAGGGACATCTTATTAGCCACAAAAGAACTCACACTGGAGAGAAACCCTTTGAATGTATAGAATGTGGAAAAGCCTTTATCCAGAGGGGAGACCTTAACAGACATCAGAGAACGCACACAGGTGTGAAGCCCTTTGAATGTAATGAATGTGGCAAAACCTTCAGGGAAAAGGGAGCCCTGATTAGACACCAGAGAACTCATACTGGACTGAAACCTTTTGAATGCAGTGAGTGTGGCAAAGCCTTCAGTGCAAAGGGAACCCTTATTATACACCAGAGAACTCATACTGGAGTGAAACCCTTTGAATGCAATGAATGTGGGAAAGCCTTCACGGAAAAAGGAGCCCTTATTAGACATCAGCGAACTCATACTGGAGTAAAACCCTTTGAGTGTAATGAATGTGGAAAAGCCTTCAGTAGGAAAGTATACTTTATTAATCATCAGATAAGCCATACTGGAGTCAAGTCACTTATTTACAATGAATATAGGAAAGCATTCAGTCCACAGGTATACCATAACAACTATCAGATATCTCATCTGGGAATGAAGTCTTTTGATTATAATGAGTGTGAGAAAGACCTCAATTTGAAGGGCCGCCTTGAAAATCATCAGGAAGTTCACACCAGAGATAAATCTTTTGAACATAAGGAAAGTGAGAAGGCCTTCGGTGAGAAGGGAAAGCCTGATAGCCATCAGGAAACACATCTTGGAATCAAACGCTTTGAATGTTATCAGTGTGGGAAAGCTTTTATTGCCAGAGGAAGCCTTATTCGACATCAAATAACTCACACTGGAGTGAAACCTTTTGGATGTAATGAATGTGGGAAAGCCTTCAGCCAGAAAGTCCACCTTATTAAACACCAGTTAACTCATACTGGAGTGAAACCCTTCAGTTGTAATGAATGCGGAAAAGCCTTTAGTTTGAAGGGTCTCCTTGAAAGACATCAAAGAACTCATACTGGAGAGAAACCCTTTGAGTGTAAAGAATGTAGAAAAGCCTTTAGTTTGAAAGGACACCTTGAAAGACATCAGAAAACTCATACTGGAGAGAAACCTTTTGAATGTAATGAATGTGGAAAAGCCTTCAGTGAAAGGAGAACCCTTATTAGACATCAGAGCATTCATACTGGAGTGAAACCCTTTGAATGTAATGAATGTGGGAAAACCTTCAGAGCTAGAGGAACCCTTGTCAGACATCAGAGAATTCATACAGGTGTGAAACCCTTCCAGTGTAACGAATGTGCTAAAGCCTTCTCTCGGAAGGATGAGCTCATTAACCATCAGAGAACTCATACTGGAGAGAAACCCTTTGAATGTAAAGAGTGTGGGAAAGCCTTCAGTCAAAAAATATACCTTGTGAACCATCAGATAACTCATACTTGCATGTTCTATCCTCCCAATACAACATGGTTAACTTCTCAGCATTAGTGGACCCCCTACTTACATATGACTTATCCTGATGAAAACCCCTGTATGTTTAATATGGGAAAGTCATAGGAAACATTAGTGAATAAATGTGAAAGATGCTAAAGAGTAGCTGGATAGATATAAGTATAAAAGGAATAGTCATCTTTTGTAGAATACCGCAGATAAGAGCTGATAGTTTTAATGGGCTGAGGCTCGAGTTGATGCACTGAGGTCCCAAGCATGTGAGGCTAAATAGTAATTGGACTATACCCTATTAATATACATGATTGGATTAAGAATGGCCCCCTTCCACTCTCTGTGCAAGTCCTGATGTGTTGTATGGGAAATGATGATTTTGGTGGGTAGAGGCAGAGAGACAGGAAGAGAGGCTGGGAGAGATTGAGCCTGGGTTCCAGGCTAGCAGCTGCTGGTCGTGTGGCTGCTGGTCTAGCTAGCTTCTTGACTCAGCTGCACACATTGCTATTGCCCATTCTCTTCCACCTCCGATCTTTCTTCACTGAGAATAAAGACTGACGATTTTCCCCTAAGCTGAATTCCTGACTCTGGCTGATTTTAAAATACGTGGTCTTCACAGATAGTGAATGTCACCAGCCACCATATGGTTTGGAGTTCTCAGAGATTTTTTAAAAAACACTATCCTTCCTTGACAGTCTTTGCTGCAACACACCAAAGGTGCCATTAGGTGATAGTATCGCTTCTTATTGTGGATCAAGTGGGCTTGATTTGGAGTTTGTTTTTTAATTAAACATTCTGGCAAAACCATTGAAATTTCTTAAACTAGCTCAGTTCTCTCATTTTTTGTTTTCCTTTTTATTTCAAAATTACTCATTTACAAAAACATTTGAATTTAAAAAGAATTAGCATATGTGAAAAAGTAATCTTTATTTACATTTTGTTAAATAAAGCATATGTATATTTACTTCTACAAGATGGTAACAGTTTGCTTCCTTGTTGCCTTCTGAAGTCCTTTTTTCATGTGTTTTTCAATGATTTTGGTGTTTACACAAAACCTAAGTGTATATGTTTTTTTTCCCTCTGTATTTCCACTCTTGTTATCATTTTTCTGAAATACCACTTGAAGATTCAATGATGGAATAATGCATAGTCCTTGAAATTTAAAAAAAAAGTCAAAAAAACCCTCACATATTTAATAACTTACTTACAGATTTAAACACCTTTAATAGAAGTTATAATGGCAAAAGGTTTAGCCCTGTCTAAACTGGGCTAAACAGAGTGCCAAATTATTCTGGGTTCAAACCCATCTCTGCCTAATCTTGGAACAAGTTTCTAATTCATATGTTTCAATTTTGCAGTTCTACAACCTTTTGGCTGCATTTCTCCCAAGTCATGGAATTATCAGGATTAGACCCATGAAATTTGAAGATTATGTTGTGCAGCCATCTCATTTTATGAATGAGGTGAATCAGGTCCCAGAATATGGGAGTTTTCAGAGGTCCCAAACACAGATTCCCACACTCCAAGATGGGAGTGGATTGAGAGCTCTTACTGCCCCCGTAACTTTGATTCTTCTAAGATCATGGAGTTCCAAAAAAATCACAATCTCTCTATCATAAACCAGGAAATAATTAAGGAAGTAGGCTTTCATGACAATGAATAGCTTGATAGCATTGAAACTTGTCTTCAATTCTGTACCCATCTCTCCATTTGAAATTACTGTATATTCTAGAGTGTGTATTTGCTCTAAATAAGTAACCTAATTAATTTTAAGCATCCCTTATTTGGAACACCTTTTCACTATTTCAGAGCAGGAAGTCATTTCCATAGTCTAACATTTGCTTGGAATATTGAGAATTAAGTGCTTTGCATTTGATCAAACAACTACTGCCTGCCAAACATAGTCTTTGGAATCAGTATTGCTGATTCCAAGGCCAGTTTTCTACCCATTCTCATACATGTTTGTATGCTTATGTGTGTATTATATGTGTATATACACAAGTAATCATAGAAATGTTCTAATTAAAGGATCCTTAACCTTTGGACCTTTGGATTTTTTTAATTATAATTTTTATAATATATAATTGATTTCCTTGTAATATTATTTATTTTGTGCATTTAAAAACTATTCTGATAAGGGGCCCATAGTTTTCACCAACCCAGACCAAAAGGACTCTTAAGAGACAAAAAAAAGTAAAAACCTCAATGTATTAAAAATTAAAAATAATTAAATTCTCAAAAAATCTGCAATTCTTTAAAAAATTAGTCAGTTACCTGAGTTGAAAAGGATGCAATATTCGATACTCATTTTCTACATGAGAGAAGTTATTATTTCTCTCTCATTTTAATAGCCAGTCATAAAAACTGGGGAACCTAATCTTTTTTTCAGTCCTGTTTCCTTGTCTGAATCCCAGGACAGGGTTGATGAAAAATAGGATTAAGATTCTCTTTATTTTGGGTACTGTGACTCCATCCAATTAGATCAGACTTCCTTTTTCATTTTGTTTTGCAAGGCAAATTAGGGTTAAGTGAGTGGTCCAGAGTCACACAGCTAGTAAGTGTCAAGTGTTTGAGGTCAGATTTGATCGCGGATCCTTCTGACCCCAGGACTGACTGAAGGTCTATCCACTACATGACTTAGCTTGCCCCAGACTTCTAATTGAAAATGAATTCCTGCCCACCGCATTACACTCAAGTTAATTTGAATGGAAATGGATGCTCTAGTATCTCAAGGCTGTGGGTGGTTTAGGTGTGAGCTGCTTTCTTTGTCCCAGATGAATATAGCGAATGTCATTCACGGTCCTCATTAGAACACATCCACCTATCATTAATTGTTTATCAAACATAGTTAATATCCTTTGGAACACTCACTTTTGCAAGGACCTGTAGCCATCATTGTCTTTGGTTCAAGAAAAATAGTCAAATGACTATTCTTTTTATTAGCAAAAATGCTACCATTATTAATCAAATGATTACTCACAAACTATGTCTCTTGAGATTTCTATATGTCACAACATCTAAAAAAAAGTGAAGTTGATTTTTTTTTCATTTTTCACAGACCCATTTCAGTCAATAAAAAATGACTTCTTGTTCTGGTTTGTATTGTTGCTGATCTTACAGATTATTGTTCGCTTGCCTTCCTTTGAATGAGTTCAAATAAGTCTTCTTAGGCTTTTCTGAATGACTTAATAGTGCTTTCTTATAACACAGTAACAGTTCATTGCATTCACATGAGACTATGTTTAATCATTCCCCAAACAACAAAGTACCTAACCTGTTTCTAATTTGTCAATACCACAAAAAGTTCTGCTGTGAACATTTTAATATATATGTAACTTCTCTGTCTCTAAACCTGTAAGATCTCCAAGTCAAATAGTTTGGATGTTTTAGTCACCATTTCAGCATATTAACGTTCTTCCCACAAAATAGTGTGACTGCCTTTCTCAATTCATCATTTGCTGTTCAATTAATTTACGTGTATTTATTGTTTGCACTGTTCAGGGCATTGTGCTAAGCATCAGAGATACAAATAAGGGCAAATGAGCCCTGATCCTTCATTCCCATGGGGGAAACAATATGTAAGTATAGAATTGCATACAAACTACATGCATACAAAATGCAAGGAAATTTTAAAAGGGAATGGACTTGGAAGAAACAAGAAACAAGAAAAACATCCTGCAGAAGGGCTGGGATAACTGGGCAATCAGTGAAATAGCCCAGGACTCATTCTTTTAGGGGAGCAGGACATCATGACATCATGGCATACAAGTGAATTGGATTTAAGTGAGGGAGGGCTATACAAAGTCACCAGCCTCATTTTTTCTTCCAGAGCCATCTGGGTCAGATGTAGATCAGGATAACTGGAGATGGTCCTGGATATACTTAACATATATTGATTTTTAACATGTTTCAGTCTTATTGAGGCAATGCCCATTCAGTGATTAAGGCTAAGTAAGAATTGAGGCAAAGAATGTCCTTTTTTAACCTAGTCAAAAAAAAAATCTGGAAGTAAAAGACCCTCAGGGTTTGGGGCCAAAGCAGAAATAATTGCTACTTGCATTCCCTCTGAGTCAATCTGAGCTTGAACAGTAACCATCTGAATCTAGGCGGAAGGCATATTGTTGGCTAATCAAGGCGAACCAGAATGTTTTGGGTTTAAAACGTGGGTCCTTACAAAATCTAGGAAGATCCCAAGGAAATCATAAAGAAGGGAAAAGGACCCACATGTGCAAAAATGTTTGTAGCTTCTTGTTTTAGGGTAGCAAAGAATTGGAAAAAGAGTGGATGCCCATCAACTGGGAAATGGCTGAACAAACTGTGGTACATGAAAGTAATGGAATATTATTGTTCTATAAAAAATGAACAAGCTGATTATAGAAATGCCTGAAAAGAGTTACATTAACTGATCCTGAACCAGGAATTCATTGTACACAATAACAGCAAGATTGTGGGATGATCAGCTATAAAAGTCTCAGTTCTTCCCAGTGGTTCAGATCCAAGGCAATCTCAATAGATTTTGGACAGAAAAGGCAATCTGCGTCTAGAAAAAGAACTAAGGAGACTGGATGTAAATCACCATATGCTATGTTCACTTCTTTTTTTTTTGTTTTTTGTTTTTTTTGTTTTCTCTCCCATGGCTTTTCCCTTTGGCTCTGGTTTTTGTCTCCTAACGTGATTCATAAAGCAATGTGAATTAAAAATAAATAAATTTACTAGGGGAAAAAAAGAAATCTGGGAAGAAGATTCCAGAAAGATGGTGCATTAGGACAGAAAATTCCAAGCTCTCCAGACAGACAAAACAAAATTGTACCCCAAAACAAACATAGAAAGGTTAAAAACAAATAAGACTTAGGACAGAACAGTGATTCTCCTGAAAGTATCAGACAAAATCTGAATAAAGATACTAGACAGAGATTTGGCCTCATGAAGTGTAAATACCTTCAGGCTACTTCTACTGAAACAGTAAGCACAAGCCCTGGGATCAGCCTTGGCTGGGATCAGCTACAGGAATTTTCACCTCCTAGACAGTGTGGGGAACCAGGCATCTGAGCTGGAGAAGACAGAGGGAAACTCTGCTGATGAGGAACACCAGGCCCAACTGTGCTGCTGAGACATGGCCCTGGATAAGAAGGAACCAGCACACCTGGTGAGGGCAGAAGCAGGAACACTGCTGGCTTTGGTCACTCGAAGGAGGAGGGAGTTCTTGGTTTTGAGTTCTAGACCAGAGGCACCATCCCCCCTGCCCCAGGACCAGGTGATTCCACCAATGATCTGCTACAAAATGAATCCTTTTTCTCATCACAGAAAAAAGCAACTAGTGATTTCTAAAAATTTCTTTCAGATTCCCAAATATGAAAGCCATAATTTAAGATGGATACAGAAAATTTTCATGGAAGCATCATTTAAGAAAAGACTGGGAGAAGACAGTTGTTGGCATTATAGAATGGGAGAAACTAGAAAACGTGGTGTGATTTTACAAACACTCAAGGACAATGAGGAGAAAGGATCCAAAAGAGTAACACTTACTCTCAGAGCAAGTCTTAATAAAGTGAAGGTTTCTCAATATAACACATTTGGAAGAAATTTGAGTCTAGAGTCAAACTTTTCTTCACTGAGGAGAGATACTATGAGAAAAGTCCCACAAAAATATAAAACATTTGGTAAGAGTTCCTGGGGAATTTCAGACCTAATTAAATGTAATACAGTCTCTATAGGAAAGAACAATTACAAGATTCACAAATTCAAGAAGTCCTTTAGTTACCACTCAGACCTACTTAAATTTCATAGATTACATTTGAGAAGGAAAGATACATAAATACAATAAAATTACATGGAAAATCCTTCACTGATGGAAGAAACTTCACTCAACATGAAACAGTTCATATTGGAAATAAACCCTTTCAATGTCGTGAACGTGGGAAAGCCTTTCATGAGATTCGAATCTTTCTTAGACACAGAAAACTCCTACTGGAGAGAAGCCCTATCAATGCAGTGAATGGGAGAAAATCTTCAGAATGAAACAAAATTTCATTAAACATCAGAGACTTCATAGAAGAGAAACCCTTTGAATACAGTGAATGTGGAAAAGCTTTCAGCCAGAAAGGAACCCTTATTACGCATCATGGAACATACTGCAGTGAAACCCTTTGAATGTAATAAATGTGGGAAAGCATTTACTCGTAAGGGAGGCCTTGTAAACCATCAGAGAACCCACACTGGAGTAAAACCATGAGTGTAATAATGAATGTGGGAAAGCCTTTAAACTGAAAGACACTCTTAATAGATACCAGAGTAAAACCTTTTTAAGATAATGAATGTGGGAAAGCCATCAATGACCAAGGAACCCTCCTACCACACCAGAGAAATCATGCTGGAATAAAACTCTTTGAAAGTAATAATCGTAGAAAAGTCTATATCTTATTAACCATCAGGTAATTCGTAATAAAGCAAAGCCCTTTCCTCTTAATGAATATGGGAAATCCCTGAATTTGAAGGAACACTTTTTAAGTCAGGGAGTTCAGTCTGCAGAAAAATACATAAATTGTAATGTTTGTGGAGAAGTCTTCGATGGCAGGGAGAAGCTTAGTAGACATCAAAGAAGTCACACAGGAATAAATCCCTTGAATGACTGTGGGAAAGCCTTCAGTGACAAGGGAAGCCTTATTAAACATCAGAAAACTCACATTAGAATGAAACCTTTTAAATTTCCTGAATGTGGCAGAGCCTTCAGTTGAAAGGCATACCTTCTTAATCATCAGTTAACTTACCTTGGAGAGAAGCCCTTTGAATGCAATGAATATGGGAGAGCCTTCAGTCTAAAGGGAAACCTTGAAAGTCATCAAAGAATTCATATTGAAGAGAAACCTGTTGAATGTAATATATGTGCTAAAGTTTTCAGTGAGAGGGAAACCCTTATTAGACATCAGAAGAGTCATACTGGAATAAAAGCCTTTGAATGTAGTGATTGTGGAAAACCCTTCTCTAGGAAAGATGAACTTACAATCTATCCGATAACTCATGCTGGAGAGAAACCCTTTGAATGTAATGAATGTAGGAGAACTTTCTGTGAGAGAGGACACCTTAATAGACATAGAAAACTCATGGTAGAATAAAATCTTTTGAATGTAATATATGTGCTAACACTTTCAGTGAAAGGGAAACCTTATTATACATCAGAAGATTCCTACTGGAATAAAATCCTTCGAACATAACAGTTGTGAAAAACCCTCCTCTAGGAAAGATCAACTTAATACTCATCAAAGAACTCATGCTAGAGAGAAACCCTTTGAATGTAATGAATGTGGAAAAACCTTCAGGCAGAAAATATATCTTGTAAGCCATCACATAATGCACACCTGCAAGTTTCCTTTCATCCCTCTCCCCCCAACCACCTCTCCACTAGAACATGATTAAGCTGTCAGCTGTGGGAGACCTACACATCAATCAGTAGTTATTGTCTGTTATATGGTATGCATTGTGCTAGGTTCTGAGAATAGAAAAAAGAGTAAAAGATGATTCTTGCCCTCAGGGATGTTATAATCTAATGAATTGTAATGGATTACATTAGATAATTGAAACTGATGAAACACACTGTAACTAATGTGGGAACCTCTTGAGAAGAATCAGAGAAGTAATATCAAATGACATAGATCCAAGTTTTGTTGACCTTGGGAATATATTTGGGATTTTGTGAAATCCACTTCCTAGAATTTTGCTGGGAGTTAGTTATATAGAAGCATCTGAAAGTCTTTTTATACACCAGAAAAATCAATCCATTTGGTGCTTTGATGAATTTAAAAAACGATTGTGTTCCTTTCCACTCATATAACACATTATATGCTATTATGTGCTATTATGTGACAATAAAATTGACTAGGTCTTTATAACAATTGTGCCTCATCTGAGATTTAGTTTTTCACTAATCATTTTAGCAAAACCACTCAAATGGCTTTGAGGCAGCCAAGTGACACAGTGGGAAGGTTGCTGGACATGGAGTCAGGAAGACCTGAATTAAAAATCCTATTTCAAACACATTAACTGAGTGACTTAGATAAGCCAGCTTATTTTTCTGTGCCTCTGTTTCCTCATTTGTAAAATAAGGGAGGTCTAATCAGTGGTCTCTAAGGTCCCTTACATCTTTAAATTCATTATTCTGTAAGCCTATGAAATCTATTTTCTGAATGATCAATTCATTAAATGATTTTTTTCCTTTTTCATTCTAAAATAGCAATTGCAAATACAATTGTTTAAAGACAATTCAAAACTATCCTGTGTGAAATAGTAATTTCCTTTATTTAGTGTGTGAAATAAAGTATTTTATATTTACATCCATAAAAGGTAAACAAAAGTTCTTGCTTGCTTCTTTTAGTCTGAACTCTTGTTTAAATATGCTTTTCAGAATGATGTTAGTGTTACTAATAGTCATTGTTAGTGAAGATGATATTTTTTTCTCCCTCTCCAATTCTCACTCTTCATAATTCCACTTTTCAAAATCTTTCTATGGGTCATTTCTTGTGATGTTCCAATATTCTCTCACTTTGATTTAAAAAAATTTTTCTTTAATCCATTCCCTCAATCATTGAACACATTTTCAGTCTTTTGGTAAAGTGATTATTGAGAAAATTAAGAGAAAATGAATAATAATTGATGTTACTCTGTAGCTCATCCTCAGGCTATATTTTGTCAAACTCTATTTTTCGGCATAACCTCAAAGGGAGATCTCTCTCAATCAAAACTCCTTCACAGATTCCACTCTCTGTGTTTAAATCGATACTTGCCTGAGCTTTGCAGAACTCTACTCATTCTTCTTACCTTCTGTCATTCTGTAATGACAATTACATTTGTCATACTTGTCTGCCTAGAGTTGAATTCTTTAATGACATTTTTTCATTCCAATTTCTTGGAGGTATTTTATAAATTTAATCCTCTTAAATGTTTATTAGATGCTTTTTTGCTTAGCACTTGGGTATTTGAAAATGAAATAAAACATAGTCCTCGTGATCAAAGACACTTCTAACCTGATAAAGAGAGAACATATTTGCAGATGCCTCTAATACTTGGGAAAGGACACTTGGAAAGGAGAGATCCAAACTAAGCCCTAAATTATTCCAGGTTCAAATATACCTCTGTGGAAAGTTTTCACCCATTTAACTTATTGAATTTCCACTTTAGCACCTTTAGTTTATTGAATTTCCATTTTAGCATTGCTACAAATCTGTTTGCATTCTAATTTCTCTAGTATATATATCAATATGCTAGTATATATAGCGCACACACACACACACACACACACACACACATATTTCATAGACCATAGAATCAGGATTTAGAGCTAAGTAGCCAAAGCGCTTAAGGAGTGCACCCATGCTCTTTATTTTAAAGGTAAGGAAAGAAAGAATAATGGTTTCCCAAAGTCACATAGCTATAAGTGACATAGTCAAAATATACAGAAAATGGTACCATCTGCTGCCAACATATAATCCATATAAACTTTTAGAATAGAGATGCCTCTAAATTTATACATCTGACATTTCCTTTAAGTTACTCGATTCTGCCAGGCTCATAGGGCACACTGCCTTCTTTTTGTGGGCACACCATATTAGATGGTCCTGTGCCAGTGTCTCCCATGACTCATAATTCCAAAGTTCTTCAGGGAGACCTTGAGAGTACCCCTGTATCACTTCTTCTGACCTCTATATGAGCACTTGCCCTGTTAGAGTTCTCCATAAATTAGTTTTTTAGGCAAACATAAATTTGATATTTGAACAATGTGGCCAGCTCATTGGAGTTGCACTCTACAGCAGTTTGAATGCCTTCAGGGTCCAGTATCTTATTTTCCAATTGATTTTCAGAATCTCCCCAAGACAATTAAATGGAAGCAGTTCAGTTCCCTGGCATGATGCTAGCATACTGACTAGGTTTTACAGGCATATAACAATGGGGTCAGCACAACAGCTCTGTGACCTTTCAAAGGCAATCTTCTCTCCCACACTTTCTTGGAGCTTCCCAAACACAAGAATATGTGTGCGTCAACCCCATCATCCCTGGGGAGTATACTGCCAAGGTAAGTGAACAGATCCACAGCTCTCAAAATTTCTCCAGTTGCTGTAATCAATTGTTGCTATGGTTCTGGCTGGTCAATAACCTTTTTCTTGATTTTAATTATCTCCCCAAATTAACACAAACAATAGAGAAATGATCCATAGTTTGTGACATCTCAGCTTCAGAAGCTGTATTTGAGTGCACCATCATCTATAATTTCATCTGTCTTCTTCCAGAATCAAGAATCCTACATCTCTCTAAGCTTCAATTGTAATTTACTTTTTTTAATTTTTAATTTTTAAATTTTTTAAATTTAATAGCCTTTTATTTACAGGTTATATGTATGGGTAATTTTACAGCATTAACAACTGCCAAACCTCTTGTTCCAATTTTTCACCTCTTACCCCCCACCCTTTCCCCCAGATGGCAGGATGACCAGTAGATGTTAAATATATTAAAATATAAATTAGATACACAATAAGTATACATGACCAAACTGTTATTTTGCTGTACAAAAAGAATCAGACTCTGAAATATTGTACAATCAACCTGTGAAGGAAATCCAAAATGCAGGTGGGCAAAAATATAGGGATTGGGAATTCAATGTAATGGTTTTAGTCATCTCCCAGAGTTCTTTCTCTGGGCGTAGCTGGTTCAGTTCATTACTGCTCCATTGGAAATGATTTGGTTGATCTCATTGCTGAGGATGGCCAGGGCCATCAGAATTGGTCATCATATAGAATTGTTGTTGAAGTATATAATGATCTCCTGGTCCAGCATCAGTTCATGTAAGTCGCTCCAGGCCTTTCTGAAATCATCCTGTTGGTCATTTCTTACAGAACAATAATATTCCATAATATTCATATACCACAATTTATTCAGCCATTCTCCAACTGATGGACATCCACTCAGTTTCAGTTTCTAGCCACTACAAAGGGGCTGCCATAAACATTCGTGCACATACAGGTCCCTTTCCCTTCTTTATGATCTCTTTGGGATGTAAGCCCAGTAGTAACACTGCTGGATCAAAGGGTATGCACAGTTTGATTGTAATTTACTTTTGATGGAACTAAATGCTGCCTTCTTAAAGATGGATGAACTATCCTGCTGGTACACCCTGTGGAGTTCTCATTTTCATTTAACAGCTTTTGAATTTTCCCATCATTTTCATCAAAACAATCTTGATATTTGTGAATATTCTTCTGCAGATGAGTAAATGCAATACTGCACTTCAAATATCTGAAAGCTGCCAACTCCTTTTTTCTTTCACTGTTGTCAACCATATGTTGACTCAGCTTTCCAAGTTAGCAAGAAACTGTTTACACTTGAAGAAGCTACTCTAACTGTTGACATTAAATCTTCTGATAGATATCTTGCCTTGCAACCATTGCCTTCTATTGAATATTAATGTTCAGCCTGGACAGGAAAAGTCTGTGATCTGTCCAGCATCCTTATTCACCCATCACCTTTGTTATCTTGCATCCATCTGTCTCTTCTCCTTAAAATGAGTCTATTAAATGCCAATGTTTGCCTGGAAAATGCATCCATAAAGTCTTATTACATTTAGGTAAACAGAAGACAATGTTGGTGATGAAGTCACGAGATACATAATTCTTTACTAGTAAGTGGCTATTGCTGTTGCTGTTTCAACTCCATTTCTCTCATATCTGATAGTCTGAGCCTATTCTAGCATTAAACTCATCCAAGATCATAAACTTGTCTTCTTTTGGCATTTGGATGATAAGGTTCTCCAATGTGTAATAAAATTTTTCTTTGACCTCATCAGTGTCTCTCATTATAGGAACACTGATGGGCAGATTGGCATTTTCTTGAAGATGGCAACCGCATTGTCATGAGCCCACCCACTCCAGCTTCAAGGTGTCCCTTTTCACTGTGGCTGCTACAGAAAACCATCTCCACCTCCAACTCTGGTAAGCCAGCCTTCATTTACCAGCCTAGTTTTACTCGGATTGTTACTCAGGATGTGAGAGCTATTGAGTGCTCTCCCAAGAGCTGCTTGGTTTCAGGTCTACATGTCATCCGTAATCACTAATGGGCTTCATGCCCGTTACTTGCCCTCAACCTGGCTTATCCCATCTACCAAACTGCCTTACTAGGATCACATGAAACAGCTTTTTGGAGCCATATGTGAGAGTTGGATGATTCAATAGACACAGAAGGTAGAAAGCTTCCCTGGAAAGAACAGCCACACCAGAGGTACTAGTTTTCCATTTTCCCTAAAACTTGTATACCTGGCACATAGATATTTAATAAACGTTTATTCCTTCTTTCATCTTCCCATGAAATTTTGCGATTTTTGAGTATTTTTACATGTAAAGTGACATTGGTTGTGGCAGAGAAAATTTGAATGAAAGAATTCTACCTTTTGATTCTCTCTTTAGGCAAGAATGCTTATGTAATAATAATTAGATTTTAAGCGTAGGAGTAAATTAACATCTCCTAACTTCTATGTGTATCTCTCCTCTGCAATTTAGTTTATTTTAAATAAAAGTTATTAGTTAAATAAAAATTATTAGTTGAACTATAAATCACTCCAAACCCCCAATTAAGAAAGTTCCGACTAGACAGAGGTTGAATTCTCTGACTAATTCTACTTCCATAGAAAAGTTCTTACCCAACTATTTGAATAATTTTAAATGGTTGAGATAATCAATGGAGCTGCACCCTTATACTTAGATAATCAACAGATTTGAGCCAAAACCAAAGTATCACTTTCCTTGACAGCTCTTGCACACTAGCCCAGTGCGTTTTTGCCATAATGATGTCAAACTTCAAAAGATGATTATACAAATTCTGTTTCAGAATTTACCAATTTAGCTATTTTTTTAACTTTCTTTTGAGACTTCTGGAAAAGACAAGTTGGAAGAGATTCTGTCCTTCATGTCATACAGAAGAAACTGAAAGGGCAAAAATTCACCACTGGCGTATTGATGAGATTTCAAGTGATTGGGCCCTGAGCTTCTTGTTGTTATCCTGTAACAGGCTCAAAGCCCCTTGGCTCCCAGCTGAACTGTGACATGCTCATTATCAGTCCCAATTTTTCTTCTGCTGATTAAGTGAAGAAGCACAGGAGAAATGGAAGGCAATCCCTCCTGTGTGCTATGTTCCAAACTGACAAGGGCTTCAGTATTTACTTCTTTTTTTACGTATGTCTATGTGTCTGATAAATGCAAAATCTAGCATTTACTCATATTGTTTGTGTAATTAATGCTAACAGGATAAATATTTGGAAAGAAAGACTAACCTTTTATTTTATTCTTTTTAAAATTTTTTATTGAAACTAAATATAAAATTAAAAAATAAAATAGAAAAAGACAGAAAAGGAAAATTAAAAAAAAACACTCGTTATGCACAGCAAAACAACAGAGGATTCGATATATATAAAACAATAAATTTCCATTTCAAGAGAGCATGTATAATAATAGAAAAGATTATATTCACAAATCCTCCTTTTCTTCACTTCCTTTTGTCCTAAGAGAGGCTAACTTTTAAAAAGGATTAAAAAAAAAACCACCCCTCTTTCAGTCAATTGGAACCTTCTAGGGTGAGGTGCAAAGGATAAACCTGGACTCTATTGAGATTTCCCATACACTCACATTCCTTAGACTAATGTAATCTATTCATAAGAAAGAGAATGACTCTGTCTGGCAGAGACTGAAGCTGCTTTATGCTTTGCCCCCAGCATTGGGGTTTTCTGCTGCGATTTTAGTCTGGAGCATGCTGGCCACAGCTTTCTATGGCTGGGAACCAGCTCCTCTTCCAGGATCCAAGCTGATATAAGGCCCAGCTCCATACCTCCCTGGCACAAGCTCTATTTATCTATGCAACCTCATGCTAAATTTGTTATATTTACCCTTTTCCACTTTTCACATCACAAGTAGGACGCTCCTTATTAATATTACAAGGTGGAAATCGATGCCCCTCATATGGGCGAGCCCTTAGCAATGCTGGTCCCTGGACTCTCAATGACACGAGCCTTACCAGGCTTCAGGTTGTGAAGGCAAAGAGAGACTCTGCATCTTCCCTCTTTAACATGAGTAGCTCCATTTAAGCCAAAGTGCAGGTGTACACTCTTTCTCATTGCTGTGATACTTTAAAAATCCAAGTACTACATTAGTATGATATGCAGATGGGTTTTGATAAAGATTCTGGACTGGGTTTCCATATGGTTGTTCAGGGTGTCCCCATTTTACAGAATGAGAAATTGAGGCAAATAGAGGGTAAGTGACCTGTCCAGAGTCACATCTAATAAATGTCTAAGACTGGATTTGAACTCAGATCTTCCTATCTCCTTTTCTCCTATTGCCTTTTCTCAATTTTCTTCTTTTTGACCTATGTTTATGTGACCCTGCTCTTTTGGTTCTCCATGACTGTTCCCCAGTCTCCACCGAGAGTACCTAATTCCCAGAATTTTCATGTAGATAAAATATTTGCTAAGACTTGCAAACCTTAAAGTGCTATAAAAACGCTGGGTATTTTTATATCATTATCATCCTCATCATCACCCGGATCTTCATGTCATGCTCACTAATGGTGTATGTACCCCAAAACTCCAACCTCTCTTTCCTATATTTGCTTTGTAATTTGGAGGGCTCATCTCCCCATGAGTTCAATTATCATCTCTTCACAGAGGGTTCCTTGTTCTGTATAGTCCTTCCAGGTCTCTCCCCTGATTCCACCTGGACCGAACCCCCCACGGTGGCCCAAACTCAACTGTCCAAAAAAACCCCTACCTTTCCCCTTCCCCCTCTCCTTAACTGGGCCTGTAAACCTCCCCCACTACTGTCCATCTCCGGCAGTGCCAAAGTGATTTTTTGGAAAGGTCCGGGGGTACCCTTCCAAAAACCTCCTGTTGGCCCTTGAAGCTTGTAACCTGGTCCTCCCACCTTCCCCAGTCTCCCCCTTCCTTCTTTTTGCCCCATGAACCCAAACCCAGTACAACAGCTACTTACTTCCAACCTTCCATCTCCCCTCCTTGTCTTGGCCTGACTTTGGGGCATCCTTGGAAGGGTCTGCTCCCCACCCCCCCTCCTGCCTGAGTTTATTTAACAGGTTTTCTTCAACCAGCTCTACCCCACCGGTAGCTCCTGCCAAAAAATCTTCCCTTTTAAAAATTATTTTTTATCCACTATGACTCTATGGGCATGTTTCTTTTCTTTCACCTAACGGCCTGTCCCACATATGTTGTGGGACAAAGCTCCGGGTTTCATCGGATGGGCCTGGCCAAGCCTCTCAATCCATTCTTATGCTGGGGTTTTGTCTCCAGTCTAGGGAAGGGATCTCACACTATCTTGCCCTCGGACTTTATTTCCCCTGCTCATCTCCTTGGATTGATAGTATTAAAGAACACGAAAGCAAAGGGCTTTTACTGACCATGCAACTTCCTCCCCATATGCCACCTCCTCCATTATCTGTATGACATCTTCTCCATTATCCGCGTGGCACCTCCTCCATTATCCGTGCCCCCATTGTCCGGGCCCCCACCACCCCGCACCTCTGGGGTCAGGGTGCCGAGCCGGGACCGGAGGCCTGTCCAATCCCTTGGGGGAAGGCCCCCGGTCCCCGCCACCCCCCGCCCCGGAGCCCGCCAGCGCCCCCTGCGGGCAGGCCTCCCGCCTTTCCCGGGGGCTCCGGCCCTGGTCACATGCGGCCTCTGTCGGGAGGGGGGAATGAGCAGAATTGCACCCACTGCGCCCGCACAGGGAAGAATCCACCCCCCCGGGGGTCGGGGGCCCTGTGATCCCGTCTCATACAAGGAAACGGAGGTGAAGGACTTTGGGCGCTCTGACCTTCCCGCGCCCCGCCCGGCCTCCCCACCCCCCTTCCCACACACGCCCCATGACCCAGTTGTTATGCTGCGCCCTCCAATTCTGCAAAGGCTTTGCAAAGTCTTTAGGAAATGGTTTTAAGAAACTGTCCAGAGGACAGGGGCCCGAAATGCTGATCCCCAACAAGTTTGGTAGGGGTGAAGTTGAGGAGGGGAGGCAAGAACAACCCCCGGGTCCTCAAATTCTGGCTGATTAGGCAGGCAAATTGCTCAACCTCCGGGCCAGGCGTCCAGACGGTAAATGAGAACGGGAGCCCTCGGGAGATGAAGCCCAGGGATGCCCTGGGAATCGGCCCGGCGGGGTGTCACGCACTTCCCAACGGACTTCATCTCCAGAATGCAGAGGAACGTCGCTCGTCCAAGGCGAAAGTCGTCACGCTCCGTGTATGTTGGGAATCGCCCTTCCGCATTCTGGCCCGGCTGTCCTTCCGGTCCAGAGAAACCCTGCCCTGAGGTCCAGACTGTCGATTAGGCACCGGGAGGCCCGGGGGCCAGGCGCAGCTTTGTGCGCACCGCCCGGGGGCTAAGGGCGGGGGCACGCCCCGGCGCCCCTGCAGGTGGAGCCCCAGCACACTGGGCACACCGGACCCCAAAAAGCGCAGCACGTGCACACGCACCAGCACACATGCACCTGCACGGGCTCGCACTGGCACAAATGCACATGCACGGGCTCACACAGCACCGCATACACATGCCAGGGTCGCACATATAAAGCAATGCACCGCACCGGGGCTCGCACACACAAAGACATACATGCCCGTGGGAGGCCAAGGGCTCTCCGGGCGCCGTCTGTTTTCTTCCTCCTCGCAAGGGAAGGGGGGACCCCTGGGCTGCCCCCAGGTGGCCCCGGCCCGGAGGGGCGGGGGGGCTGGGGGACCCCGGGGGGCAGGGCCCGGGGGCAGGGACCACCAGGAAGCCTGGCCTCCCGGCCGGGTCGGGAGGGGGGCCCAGGCTCCCAAGAGGGCAGGGGGGCCTTTGGAGGCGGGGCCCCCTCCAGCCCAACGCCGGCTCCCTTCAGGGTCCGCGCCCGGGCACCGGGCCAGCCCCTGACCGGGCCCCGGGGGTCTTCCCCCAGGGCGGGCCCTTACCCCGAGGGCCCCAATGCCGGGGCGGGCGCCCAAAGCGGGCGCCGCCCGGAGTGCCCCCGGGGGTTCCCCGCCCCCCCCGAAAGGCCCAGGGGGAAGCCCGGCCGGGGGGGCGGGCTGCCCCGGGCCAGCCTTTGGGGGGCGGGGGTTCGGGGCTGCCCCTCCTTCTCCCCCGCTTCTTTCCCCCCTCTTAAGGGTTATTAGCCGGGAAAAGGAAAGCGAGGCGAGCCAAGAAGGCGGGCCCCTCCCGTCTGCGCCCCGGAAGAGGCGGCTCCTGGGGTGCCCCGGCCGCCAGCCAACATTAAGTCTGCTGGGCCCCCATCTCTTGGTAACGGCTCCTGCCGGGAGCCTAAATTACGGGCTGCCCAGTAACTTCTGAGAGGCAGCACAGAGGGTTTTAAAAAAGCTTTTTGTTCTTCCCAAAAGAGAAATGGGAAGTTAGAGTGGTCATGGGGAAGATGAAAGGGGAAAAGTGATAGCCCTGGCCGGACCCGCATCCAGCATTTTTGGCCAATGATAAGAAATGGAAAGGACAGAATTCCCCAAATTTTGGCCAGGTGAGGAAAGCATGTTAATAGAATCTCCGGAAGATTTATCCAGGATCTTTTATGGACCGGCACTGATGACAGTGGGAATATAAAGAAAGGCAACTATTCTTGTCCTTGATAGCTCAGAGTCTGGTGAGAAACAACACAAACAAATGGTTGAATAACAGTAAATGGGAGATAATTCAGAGGGAAGGCATTAAAGAAGAAGATGGGAAGGTTCTTTAGAAGGTGGACTTGAAGCTGGGACTTAGCAAAGGAGGTCAGCATCAGAGCAGGGCAGCAATGCAGGCCAGAGAAAAGGCGGACCCAGGAGATGGAGGACTTGTTCCTAACAGCCAGGAGACCGGGGTCAAAGTGTTCAGAACAGGTAAAAATACTTGGGACATGGATAAGGAACGGGTGGTTTTCCAGGTCAGGATCCCTGAAGGAAAGACCGAGTTTTCTTTTGAGTTTGAACCCTGGCCCTGGGTTGTGGCAGAGGAGGTCCCAGGTGAGGCACCTGAGGCTGGGGACAGGGAGATTGTTTGCCACCTGAGGGAGGTGGCTCCTGCCCCTGCCCCCTTTCATTTCATCCAGTTCAGGCTCCTCAGATCCGCCATCCCCAAGGCTGGTGTGGAGGATGACAGGAATGACTTCGGGTTTTATCCGGATTCCGGTGAGTTCAATTTATTCTCAATGAAATACCATATCATTGCGGTATTAAACCATCTCTTTTCTCTTATCATTGATGGTCTCTGCCCGTTCCTTCTGGCCTCTAGTTTCCGGGGCCCACACAACCCATTTAAAGCCGGGAAAAAAGCAAGCAATTAAAAGCATTTGACAAGGAATTTTTAGTCCGCCGGGGTGATACTGAAGTCGAAATTTAAGGAAAACCCCGGTCCTTCCCTTGAGGATTTTAAAAAACCAATTTATAATTGGTAACCAAATTGGACAAATGGCCCAAAAACATCTAAATAGATTTCAAAGGCCAGGAGACAAAGGGAAAACCTAAAAACAAAGAAGAAATTGTTGATTATGAGCCTGAAATTCCAGAACGGGCATGAAAAGTTGTCATGTGTAAGAAACAGCAACAAATTCTACTGAGCTCAATGCTGGGTATACATGCATGCATACATACATACATGTGTGTATATGTATGTGTGTGTGTATGTGTGTGCAAAAATACAAGCAAAAAGAAAACCATTCCCCAATTTCAAGGGGCTTACATCGCAATGGGGAAAAAACCTGGAAGCTGAACCTGACTCCAGAAGCTCATGACCTGGGCGTCTCCAAAACAGAGACTTGAAAGCCCCACCCGCAGGACCAGCATGGTGGGGGACCATTACAGGTAAGAGAGTTGCAGTGACAAAGATGTTCTAGGTGATTGGCAGGGAGTACGGGGCAAAGGCCCAGAGTCTTTGGTAGAGAAATCAGCCAAAATAGGAAATCTCTTGGGCAGGTGGGGAGCCGAGGGCAGGGAGTTACCTTTTACATAATGGTGGTTTCTTTGTGCCGCGTGGCCACGGGTATCCTCCTCCCCAGGATGTCACATCATTCAGTCCCTACCCTCCCACTTTTGGGGTCCGGGGACTGGCCTGCACAGGCTGAGATTGAGCAGAATCTATCTGCCATTTCAGGAACCATACATTGGTGTGGGTGGAGTTCACCTGGGAGGAGTGGGAGATCTGATCCCATGCAGAGAGCCCTGTCAGCGGATGCTGGAGAACAGGAACTTCTCTTCCTGGGTGAGTCTGTTTTCCGGGAAAGTAGTAATAAAAAACCTGCCCACTCCATCGGTTCTTTGGCACTATTAAAAGGGCTTCCTTGCTTGGGCCTGAGCACTGGGATACATCCAAGAAAAAAGGTGAACCCTGCCCTCAAAAGGGCAACTACAGGGAAAAGGAGGCTGGAGGTTGGGAGGGCGCATCATGATTGTGGCCCGGGCCATGGAAAGGAAGGGAGCTTGAGTCCCTGAAGTCACGGGAGCCCCGTCAGGAAGACCAGGGCGGGAGGAGGGGATTTTGGGTGCTTGGTAGAGTTTGAGTCATCTAAAGGTCCCAACTGTGGACTTGCCAAGATGGCAAGAGGACCAGTTTCTAAGCCCTTCTTGCTCTTAGAATACTTTTTATTTCATGAAAGGCCGGGTTAAGTTTGATGAAAAAACCCACAAATAATTAAACAAAGATATCCTCAAATTTTCCCAAAAGGTTTTTTGCTCGGGGTGGGGGCAGTTAGATCAGGCCAAGACTGAAGGCGGCAGCAAGGCTGGCAGGAAAAAGTACTGAAGGAGCTACACTGAGCAGACCAAAGGGCTTGGCCTCGTTTCGGGAAAACTTTACCACAGTGTGGGCTTTGCCCTGGCACAAAAGAAATCACGAGAAGCTTAAACCCAGAGGGAAAAATATAACCCAAAAACTAGGGTCCTTGGGACCTCACACCCACCCAAGGATCAGCACACTCAGGTTCTAAGAGCAGACAGCCATTGCTGTCCTGCTTGCCTCCTGCTGCCCCTGCAGTCTAGAGAGGAAGCTTGATAATACCTCCAGCCCCCTGCCCCCCAAAAAAGCAGACTGCATTTGTTTTTTTTGTTAGTTGGTTTTCTTTGATTCTTCTTTGACAAAATGAGCAAAAAATTTAAGTGTGCTCTAACAATAGAGAGTTTCTATACTGATAGGGAGCAGACTTTAAACCCTGAGGAGGCTAAAAACAGACTGTCTCCAGATGAATCCCCAAAGGGGAATATGATCTGGACTTCAACACACAAGACTCTCATAGAAGAAATTAAAAAGACTCTCACAAGAGAGCTAGAAGAAAAATGGGGAAAGGAAAGGAAAGCTTTCCAAGAGAGGCTGGATAAGTCATCCCACTCATTTAAAGATAGCATGGATAAAGAAATCAAATCCTTGAAAACAGAATTTTGAATTGGAAAAGGTAAACAATTCCAAAGAAAACAGTATCAGTGCATTGGAAAAAAGAAAATAGCTCTCTAAAAAATAAAATTGGCGAAATGGAAAAAAATTCCATAGAACAAAACAACTCACTTAAAAACTCAATTGGACAATTAGAAAAAGAAATTTTAAAAGTGAGTGAAGAAAATTCACAACTTTAGCAAAGTTACAGGATACAAAATAAATCCACATAAATCCTCAGCATTTTTATACATCACTAACAATATCCAACAGCAAGAGATACAGAGAGAATCCATTCAAAATATTATGCTGTCGACAGCATAAAATACTTGGGAATCCATCTACCAAAGGAAACTCAGGAACTATATGAACAAAATTACAAAACACTTTCCACACATAAAGTCAGATTTAAATAATTGGAAAAATATTAAATGCTCTTGGATAGGTCAAGTGAATATAATAAAGATGACAATATTACCTAAACTAATCTATTTATTTAATGCTATACCAATCAGACTCCCAAGAAACTATTTTAATGATCTAGAAAAAATAACAACAAAATTCATATGGAAGAACAAAAGGTCAAGAATTTCAAGGGAACTAATGAAAAAAAAAATCAAATGAAGGTGGCCTAGCTGTGCCTGATCTAAAACTATATTATAAAGCAGCAGTCACCAAAACCATTTGGTATTGGCTAAGAAATAGATTAGTTGAACAGTGGAATAGGTTAGGTTCACAGGACAAAATAGTCAATAACTATAACAATCTAGTATATAGACAAACCCAAAGATCCCAACTTTTGGGATAAGAATTCACTATTTGACAAAAACTGCTTGGGAAACTGGAAATTAGTATGGCAGAAACTAGGCATGGCCCCACACTTTTTTTTTTTTTTTTTTTTTTTTAAATAGCCTTTTATTTACAGGTTATATGCATGGGTAACTTTACAGCATTAACAATTGCCAAACCTCTTGTTCCAATTTTTCACCTCTTACCCCCCACCCCTTCCCCCAGATGGCAGGATGACCAGTAGATGTTAAATATATTAAAATATAAATTAGATACACAATAAGTATACATGACTAAACCATTATTTTGCTGTACAAAAAGAATCAGACTCTGAAATATTGTACAATTAGTTTGTGAAGGAAATCAAAAATGCAGGTGGGGATAAATATAGGGATTGGGAATTCAATGTAATGGTTTTTAGTCAACACCCAGAGTTCTTTCTCTGGGCGTAGCTGGTTCAGTTCATTACTGCTCCATTGGAAATGATTTGGTTGATCTCGTTGCTGAGAATGGCCAGGTCCATCAGAACTGGTCATCATATAGTATTGTTGTTGAAATATATAATGATCTCCTAGTCCTGCTCATTTCACTCAGCACCAGTTTGTGTAAGTCTCTCCAGGCATGGCCCCACACTTAACACCGTACTCCAAGATAAGACAAAATGGGTCCATGATTTAGGCATAAAGAACGAGAGTATAAATAAATTAGAGGAAAATAAGATAGTTTACCTCTCAAGACTTGTGGAGGAGGAAGGAATTTGTGACCAAAGAAGAACTAGACATCATTATTGATTACAAAATAGAAAATTTTGATTATATCAAATTAAAAAGCTTTTGTATGAACAAAACTAATGCAAACAAGATTGGAAGGGAAGCAATAAACTGGGAAAACATCTGTACAGTTAAAGGTTCTGATAAAGGCCTCATTTCCAAAATATTTAGAGAGTTGACTTTAATTTATAAGAAATCAAGCCATTCTGCAATTGATAAATGGTCAAAGGATATGAACAGACATTTTTCAGATGATGAAATTGAAACTATTTCTACTCATATGAAAAGATGCTCCAAGTCATTATTAATTGGAGAAATGCAAATTAAGACAACTCTGAGTTACCACTACACACCTGTCAGATTGGCTAAGATGACAGGAAAAAATAATGATGAATGTTGGAGGGGATGTGGGAAAACTGGGACACTGATACATTGTTGGTGGAGTTGTGAACTGATCCAATCATTCTGGAGAGCAAATAGGAACTATTCCTAAAGGGATATCAAACTGTGCATACTCTCTGATCCAGCAGAATTGATACTGGGCTTGTATCCCAAAGAGACCTTAAAAGAGGGAAAGGGACCCACATGTGCAAAAATATTTGTGGCAGTCCTTTTTGTAGTGGCAAGAAACTGGAAAATGAATAGATGCCCATTAGCTGGAGAATGGCTGAATAAATTATGATATGTGAATGTTATGGAATATTATTGTTCTGTAAGAAATGACCATCAGGATGAATACAGAGAGGTTTGGAGAAATTTATATGAACTGATGTTGAGTGAAATGAGCAGAACCAGAGATTATTATACACTTCAATAACAATACTTTATGAGGATGTATTCTGATGGAAGTGGATTTCTTCGACAAAGAGAAGATCTAATTCTATTCTAATTGATCAATAATAGACAGAATCAGCTACACCCAGAGAAGGAACACTGGGAAATGAATGTGGCCTGCTTGCATTTTTGTTTTTCTTCCCAGGTTATTTTTATCTTCTGAATCTGATTTTTCTTGTGCAACAAGAGAACTCTATGGATCTGCACACGTATATTGTATCTAGGATATACTATAAACTATTTAATATGTATAAGACTGCCTGCCATTTAGGGAAGGGGGTGGAGGGAGGGAAGGGAAAAGTCAGAACAGAAATGAGTGAAAAGGACAATGTAAAAAAAAATTACCATGCATATGTTTTGTCAATAAAAAGTTATAATTGTAAAATAATAATAATAATTTTTTAAAAAAAGATCGCAGACTATGTGCCAAGTGGCAGGGAGTCCTTCACAGCCCCAATCAGGATGCTTCCCTTCCCTATCTTTCATAGCTCTCTCATGCTAGCTCTGAGGAAGAGCTTCCAGGCTCCTTTTTTCTTCACAAGAAAGATTCAAGGTAAAATCCCAGGGAATCAGACTGCTTCCTACAGGAAGACTTCCTTGATCCCCTCCAAACATTTCTCGGGGCCCTCACATGGAGTCCTGCTCTGTACGGATCTCGCTCTTCCCAGACTGAAGCTCCCTGCCAGGAAGCACGGGCAACGTCTTAGCTATGTCTGTACCTCCTCTGAACAGTTTGCTGCACAGAGGAGCCATTTACTGGGTGCTCCTACACTAAAACTTGTTAGGGGACACAGCTCTGGAAGGTGAGTCAGGGCCCAGAAGATCCTTGACCACATCGGTGTTTGGCCGAGTCCGGAAGGATGAAGTCCAGCAGGATTTCTGTAGTCGGAAGGCCTGGGGTGACCACAGCTTGTCCAGAGAAGCTTTGGGTTTTTAATGCAGGCACCCAAGGGAGGGGGAGAGGCAGGGCTTCCATGAATAAGGCCCTGGCAGTCCCTGTCTCCTCCACCCTCAGAGACTGGGACACAGAGAAGCTCTAGCGGGGTCTCTGTCATCCTGGGATCATTTAGAGAAGGCTCGAGAGGAGCACGATAGTTCTGTCCAAGGGCAGAACGCAGAGGGCCGAGGATGAGGGGAAAATGTCTGATGTCCAAAATAGTCCTGCCCGGCCAGCTGCCCCAAAGACCGGGGCTTCCTCCCGAGGTCGAGGCGCTTTCTCCAGGTGGGATGTGGGGAAGGGGAGTCCTTTCTGTGGGGATCACTCACAGAGATCCTGAGCTCTTCTCCAATGCTGGAATTCTGTGAGAGCCCCAGGGGTGACAGTGGAAAGCCTGCAGAGATAACTCTTAGGATGGTCAGGTGAACTGAGACCCATTCTTCCTCAGAACTCAGCCCAGAGCTTGCTTCGGAGACCCTCGTATACCTGCCCTTTCTCAGCCACCCTGTTTTCCATGAAGAAAACGGAAACCTGAGGTGTCTTTCAGCCCCATGACTTCTTCTTTTCTGTTCTGGTGAATAGGATTGCCCGTTTCCAACTTGGACATGATCTCTCTGTTGGAGAGAGGAGAGGCACCTTGGATGCCCGAGGGAGAAGTGCCAAGAAGGCACTACCCAGGTGAGTGGGTGACAAGATGTCCCATGAGCCCTTTGTGAGAACAGGCTCAGCTGAACTGTGCTGGACGGAGATTTCCCAAAGCCCCTCGGACTGAAGGAGCAGGAGCCTCCTTTTCACTGGAAAAATTCCCATTGGGGATAGCTTTCTCTCCTTATCTACCTCTCTCAGAGATTTAAAAAAAAAAAACAAGATATAAAACGTTTAGATATAAATATTTTTGTTAGTGGCAGGGAATTTAAGATGAATTTTAAAACCAATAAAAGGAAGAAAACTTTTTTTTCCCCTGAGATGCCAACAAGGATCCTAAAATCCCATTATAATCTAATCTCTGATTTTGCCCTTCCAGCTGGTCATCTTCCTTGTCATCAATTTTCTTTAATTATTAGTACTCATCAAAATTCCTGCCTGTAACAAGTAGCCCCAGAATTCATACTCCAATAGAAAAAGAACTGGGGGAAATTGGGATGGAAAAATGGCTTTCCATTTCTCCCTCTAATCCTCTATCATTTGGATTCTTTTCCTGTCCAATATGTTTGAGAATTTTAGTTTTAAAATTTCCTGAACTATTTTAGACGCCAAAGCTCAATAATTCTTAAACCAATTGCTCACCCAAAGACATCCCTTTTGTGTGCTTAAGTCCATTTTCCCGTTGGTTGCTTTTCCCTATTCTCTTCTGGTTTTCCATTGTTCTGATGTCGAGAAGATGATTCTGTTTTTCATTGAGAGGACTGATTCCAGTGCTAGTGCTGTTGAAGTGTTGGTTTATTTGGCATTTCTTCCTAATGGCAAGGTGCTCTGTGATGCTTTCCTCAGCTCCCTGATTATAATTCCCTATAAACAGGGCTTGTTCTTCCTGGGCATTGAACATCATTCACCTTTATACAAAAGATAGAAGGTAGAATTTACTACAAAACATTCTCCTTTCTCCTAGCAAAGAACACCATGATTAGCAATTGAAAAAGTAAATGTTTATTGATCTCTTATTTTTACATCACGTAGCCTTCTCCTGTATGTCCCCTAGGTCCCTCCCCAAAATTAGTCAGTGACAAGGGTGAGTGTATGGTGTGTGTGTGTGTGTGTGTGTGTGTGTGTGTGTGTGTGTGTGTGTTATGGGGGAAGGGAGAAGAACCAGCAAAACCACTGCTGAGTGACTTTTAAATTTTTCTTTCAGATTTCCATACTCAGGAGACCAGATGTGAAACTCGGCGATCAGGATGGTCACAGGCCATTAGCACAGGAGCAGCGTCTAAGAAAAGACTTAAAGGAGACAGTTCCCAGCATTATCAAATGGGAGAAATTGGAGAATATGATGCCGTTTTAGAGAGAGGATCCAGAAGAGTAGCAGGTGCTTACAGGACAGCTTTTAATAGCGTGAGCCTACCTCAGTGTAATACTTTCAGGAGAAGTTTTAGTCCAGGGTCTGGATTTGCTACACCATGGAGTAGTGGTGTGGGGAAAAGTCTCCATAGACATAAGACACTTGGTAAGAGCTTCCAAGGGATTTCTGACCTAATTAAATGTACTACAGTGTCCATTGGGAAGAACCATTCTAAGTATAACATTTGCAGGAAGCCCTTCAGCTACCACTCAGATCTACTTAAGTTTCACAGACTACATGCTGGAGAAAAGCTACATGAATACAGCGAAAGTGGAAACACCTTCGGCAGAAGATCAAATCTTCCTGAACATCAGAGAATTCAGGCTGGAGAGAAACCCTGTGAAAGTGGTAAACGTGGCAAAGATTCCATCAGTAAGAGACCTTTGGTTCATCATGAAGGCATCCACACGAGAGAGAAACCCTTTTCCTGTAGTGACTGTGGGAAAGCCTTCAGCAAGAAGGGACACCTCATTACCCATGAGAGAATTCACACTGGAGAGAAACCTTTTGAATGTAACCACTGTGGGAAAGCCTTCAGCAAGAAGGGACATCTTATTAGCCATAAAAGAACTCACACTGGAGAGAAACCTTTTGAATGTATAGAATGTGGAAAAGCCTTTATCCAGAGGGGAGACCTTAACAGACATCAGAGAACGCACACAGGTGTGAAGCCCTTTGAATGTAATGAATGTGGCAAAACCTTCACGGAGAAGGGAGCCCTGATTAGACACCAGAGAACTCATACTGGACTGAAACCTTTTGAATGCAGTGAGTGTGGCAAAGCCTTCAGTGCAAAGGGAACCCTTATTATACACCAGAGAACTCATACTGGAGTGAAACCCTTTGAATGCAAAGAATGTGGGAAAGCCTTCACGGAAAAAGGAGCCCTTATTAGACATCAGCGAACTCATACTGGAGTAAAACCCTTTGAGTGTAATGAATGTGGCAAAACTTTTATTGACAGCGGAAGCCTTATTCGACATCAAATAACTCACACTGGAGTGAAACCTTTTGGATGTAATGAATGTGGGAAAGCCTTCAGCCAGAAAGTACACCTTATTAAACACCAGTTAACTCATACTGGAGTGAAACCCTTCAGTTGTAATGAATGCGGAAAAGCCTTTACTTTGAAGAGTCTCCTTGAAAGACATCAAAAAACTCATACTGGAGTGAAACCTTTTGGATGTAATGAATGTGGGAAAGCCTTTACCTTGAAGGGACATCTTGAAAGACATCAAATAACTCACACTGGAGTGAAACCTTTTGGATGTAATGAATGTGGGAAAGCCTTTGGCCAGAAAGTACACCTTATTGAACATCAGTTAACTCATACTGGAGTGAAACCCTTCAGTTGTAATGAATGCGGAAAAGCCTTTAGTTTGAAGGGACACCTTGGAAGACATCAGAAAACTCATACTGGAGAGAAACCTTTTGAATGTAATGAATGTGGGAAAGCTTTCAGTCAGAGGGAAACTCTTATTAGACATCAGAAAATTCATACTGGAGAGAAACCTTTTGAATGTAACGAATGTGGGAAAGCCTTCAGTGAGAGGAGAACCCTTATTAGACATCAGAGCATTCATACTGGGGTGAAACCCTTCCAGTGTAATGAATGTGCTAAAGCTTTCTCTCGGAAAGATGAACTCATTAACCATCAGAGAACTCATACTGGAGCGAAACCCTTTGAATGTAAAGAGTGTGGGAAAGCCTTCGGTGAAAAATTAAACCTTGTTAACCCTTGGATGTTAACTCATACCTGCATGCTCTATCCTCCCAATACAACATGGTTAACTTCTCAGCATTAGTGGATACCCTACTTACGTATGATGACTTGTCCTGATGAAAACCCCTATATGTTTAATATGGGACAGTCATAGGAAACATTAGTGAATTAATGTGAAAGGTGCTAAAGAGTAGCTGGATAGATATAATTGTGAAAGTAATAGTCAACTTTTCTTGAATACCATAGATATGAGCTGATAGTGAATGTCACCAGCCACCATATTATTTGGAGTTCTCAGAGATTTTTTTAAAACACTATCCTTCCTTGACAGTCCTTGCTGCAACACACCAAAGGTGCCATTAGGTAATAGTATAGTTTCTTATTGTGGATCAAGTGGGCTTGATTTGGAATTTGTTTTGTTTTTTAATTAAACATTCTGGCAAAACCACTGAAATTTCTTAAACTAGCTCAGTTCTCTCTTTTTTTTTCCTTTTTATTTCAGAATTACTCATCTACAAAAACATTTAAATTTTAAAAGCATTACCACATCAGGGAAAGTAATCTTTATTTACATTTTGTTAAATAAAGCATATGTATTTTGCTTCAACAAGCTGGTAACAAATCACTTTGTTCGCTTTTTTATTGCCTTCTGAAGTTCTTTTTTCATGTGTTTTTCAATGATTTTGGTGTTTACACAAAATCTAAGTGTATATGTTTTTTCTTCCTCTGTAACCCTAACCCGACTCTAACCCTAACCCTAACCCTCCCGACTCTACCCCTAACCCGACTCTAACCCGACTCCCAACTCTAACCCTAAAATTCGCGCCCCCCGACTCCCAACTCCCGCCCCCGACTCTTGTTATCATTTCAGAAAAATCTTGCTTACCACTTCAAGTTTCAATGATAGAATAACACATAGTCCTTTGACTTAAAAATAAATAAACCTACTAAAAAAACCTCACATATTTAATAACTTACTACCAGATTTAAACACCTTTAATAGAAGATAAAATGGCAACAGACAGGGCTAAACAGAGTGCCAAATTATTCTCGGTTCAAACCCATCTCTGCCTAATCTTAGAACAAGTTTCTATCCAATTCATATGTTTCAATTTTGCAGTTCTACAACCTTTTGGCTACATTTCTCCCAAGTCATGGAATTATCAGGATTAGACCCATGAAGACATTTGAAGATTATGTTCTGCAGCCACCTCATTGTATGAAGTGAATCAGGTCCCAGAAGATGGGAATTTTCTGAGATCCCAAACACAGTAAATGGCCAAGATGGGACTGGATTGAGAGCTCTTACTGCCCCCGTAACTTTGATTCTTCTAAGATCATGGAGTTCCAAAAATCACCATCTCTATATCATAAATCAGGAAATAATTAAGGAAGTAGGCTTTCATGACAATGAATAGCTTAATAGCATTGAAAACCATGCAAAAATTCAACTGTGATTCTTCTTTGTCTTCAATTCTATACCCATCTCTCCATTTGAAATTACTGTGTATTCTAGAATGTGTATTTGCTCTAAATATGTAAGCTAATTAATTTTAAGCATCCCTTATTTGAAACACCTTTTCACTATTTCAGAGCAGGAAGTCATTTCTATTTTGCTTGGAATATTGAGAATTAAATGCTTTGCACCTGATCCAACAACTACTGCCTGCCAAACATGGCCTTTGTAATCAGTATTGTTGATTCGAAGACCAATTTTCTACCCATTTTCATACATGTTTATATGCTTATGTGTGTATTATATTTGTATACACATAAATAATCATAGAAATGTTCAAACTAAAGGATCCTTAACCTTTGCACCTTTGGATTTTTAATTATAATTTTTATAAAATATAATTGATTTCCTTGTAATATTATGTATTTTGTGCATTTAAAAACTTCTGATAAGGGTCCCATAGTTTTCACTAACCCAGACCAAAAGACTCTTAAGAGACAAAAAAAGTAAAAACTTCAATGTATTAAAAATAATTATATTCTAGAAAAATCTGCAATTCTATAAAAATTAGTCAGTTACCTGAGTTGTAGAGGATGCAATATTTGATACCCATTTTCTACATGAGAGAAGTTATTATTTCTCTCATATTAATAACCAGTTATCAAAACTGAGGAAACCTAACATTTTTTTCTCAGTTCTGTTTCCTTGTCTGAATCAGCCCAGGACAGGGCTGATGAAAGATAGGATTAAGATTCTCTTTATTTTGGATATTGTGATTCCATCCAATTAGATCAGGCTTTCTTTTTCATTTTGTTTGCAAGGCAAATTAGGGTTAAGTGACTGGTCCAGAGTCACACAGCTAGTGTCAAGTGTTTGAGGCCAGATTTGAACTTCCTTCCTTCTGACCCCAGGGCTGACTGAAGGTCTATCTACTACATAGCTTAGCTTGCCCCAGACTTCTAATCGAAAATGAATTCCTGCCCAAGGGGTTGCACTCAAGTTAATTTGGATGGAAATGGATGCTCCACTATCTCAAGGCTGTGGGTAGTTTAGGTGTGAGCTGCTTCCTTTGTCCAAGATGAATATGATGAATGTCATTCGTGGTCCTCATTAGAACACGTCCACCTATCATTAATTGTTAATCAAACATAGTTAATACCCTTTGGAACATTCACTTTTACAAGTACCTATAGCCATCATTGTCTTTGGTTCAAGAAAAATCGCCAAATGACTATTCTTTTTATTACCAAAAATGCTACCATTATTAATCAAATGATTACCCACAAACTATATCTCGAGATTTTTAAATGTCACGACATCTAAAAAAAGTGAAGTTGATTTTTTTTTTCATTTTTCAGAGACCCATCTCAGTCAATAAAAAAATGACTTCTTGTTCTGGTTTGTATTGTTGCTGCTCTTACAGATTATTGTTCGCTTACCTTCCTTTGAATGAGTTCATATAAGTTTTCTCATGCTTTTCTGAATGACTTAATAGTGCTTTCTTATAACACAGTAACAGTTCATTGCATTCACATGAGACTATGTTTAATCATTCCCCAAACAACAAAGTACCTAACCTGTTTCTAATTTGTCAATACCACAAAAAGTTCTGCTGTGAACATTTTAATATATATGTAACTTCTCTGTCTCTAAACCTGTAAGATCTCCAAGTCAAATAGTTTGGATGTTTTAGTCACCATTTCAGTATATTAACGTTCTTCCCACAAAGTAGTGTGGCTCCCTTGCTCAATTCATCATTTGCTGTTCAATTAATTTACATGTATTTATTGTTTGCACTATTCTGGGCATTGTGCTAAGCACCAGAGATACAAATAAGGGCAAATGAGTCCTGATCCTTCATTCCCATTTGTAACCATCTCTTGTCCTGGGGTGTGGGGAATGGTGCCTCTGGTCCTTCTTAACTTATTTTGGGGACTTTTTTCAGGGCTGAACCCTAGCATTCCTTTCCCCTTCCACTCCATAGCTGGGGTCCCCAGGCACACTATGCTAAAAATGCTCTGCTTCTCTGAGGAGTCTCCAGTGAGAGTGACCTTCAATTACCCACTTTGGCCTGGAACAAAATCAAGGACTTAGTACATATATCTAAGTGCCCACTGCCAGCAGCATCCCCAACCCACTGTCTCTGCACTTCTTGGGCAGGGTGGGGGGGAGGGTGGGCTGGTTCCTTTTTGCCTTCCGCTGCAGCTCTGGACTTTATCACTTAGGCCTGTTGTCCCAGTCTGTGAGGTGAGAATTCCTACCCCACATCCAGCTGCTCCAGGCCTTGTTTGTTGTTTCAGTGGGCATAACCCAGAAGTATTGGCATTTCATTAGAGTCAAACTTCCATCCTAGGATCTTTCCTCCAGTTTTCTCCAGTGGTCCCAAGAAGACTACTACCCTACCTCAACTTGTGTTTATTTCTGCCACTCGACATTCACTCTGAGGCACTATTTTGTCTTATTTGTGGAGGAAATTTGGAATTGTCTGGCCTACTGCTATCTTTCCAGAATCCTCTCCCATAACTTGTTCTTTCCCCCCTTTCATCATTTCTCTTTTTAATGTATTTATTTAAAGCTTAAATACAAAATAGAAAAAGAAAAATTTGTCGTGTGCACAGCAGAACATGAGAGGATTCAAAATATGAAATAATAAATTTCCATTTTGAGAAATCAAAGATAATAAATACTATACATTGTATTCAGACTGTCCATCTTTTCTTTGCCTTCTTGTAGGTTTTCTTTTGTTCTTTTCTATGCACTTTTTACTTTATTCTTTTTCCCCTTTCCTCTACCCCATACCCCCAAGACTACATATATATGTATATACATGTATATGAATACTTATGTATATACACACATATTACACATACATTCATACTTTTATGCTTATTTATTCTCTGTTTCTCTGAAAGTGGATAACAACATCCTTCTTAGGTCTAAGTTTTTCCATATTTTTGAAATCCACCAATTCATTTCCTACACCACTATATTCCAACCTTATGCTATTTGTTTTAAATAATTTAAAACAATATTGATTAAATGATTGACATACAATGTAATTTTTCTATTTATTCTCTTTTGATTGAATGTATTTTAGCTTTAAATTTGTCTAAGATCCATGATTACTATTTGTATTTTTTTTCTAATAAATTCTATTCCTAATCATTATTACTATTATGTTTGTGTGTAGCTCTTGTTTCCTATACTTGCTGACTCCTCTACTTTTACCCACTACCTTATCTTACTATTACTTAACTTACCCCACCTCCAAGGATCCCTTCCTTATTCTCTCCCCCAACCCTTTCTTCTCACCCCTTTCCTCCCTCTTTATCCCACTCCCATCAATCTATACAACATCCCATTCCCATTAATTAACTTATTATTAATACCTTTCTATTAAAACTTTCTATAACCTCCACCTCTTATTTCTTAATAAATTTAGAAGACTTTTTGTATTCTGCTAGAAATATAGATATATATATAATTTTCTTCTTTAAACACATTCCCAATATGAGTAGCATTCGAGAACTATCAGCCCTTTTCCCCCATCTAATTCCTTCTTGTCAGTTCTTGTTCTTCTACCTCATTCATATAAACTAATTACTCTTTTTGCCTTTTCCTATATGGTTTTGCTTTTTAGAATCATATCATACTCAATTCTATTCCAAACTTTCTTTCAAACTACCCACTTACTAGTGGGTAGACATATGATTTACATTTTAGACATATGATTTACATTTCCACATATTAAGTATAAATAATTTGTCCTTGTTGAGTCCCTTGAAATTAATTTTTGATGCTTATCTGATATTTCTCTTAGATCTTATACATCAAATTTTCTATTACAGTTGGGTCTTTTTGCAATAAAATTGTGAAAGTCTGATAATTCAATGAACATCCATTTTTTAAAATTCAGAATTTTGTTTAATTTTTCTGGGTGATAATTTTGGCCATAATATTAGTTCTTTTGCTCTTTGATATACTGTGTTCCAAAACATGTATTCTTTTAATATAGCTACTCCTAAGTCTTAGGGGTTCTGTGACTCCATCATATTTGAATTATTTTTTTTTCTTTTTGCTTGAAATATTGTCTCCTCACTCTAGGGGGTTTCAGAATTTAGTTATGATGTTCCTGTGGGTTTTCATCATAGGATCTCCTTCAGGTGGTGATCTTTCATATTTTTTTTTGTTTATTTTTACTTTCCCCTCTTGTTCCAATGCTTTGGGACAATTTAATTATTTCTTATAATATATCAAGATTCTTTTTTTGTTGTTATAGCTTCCAAGTATTGCAATTATTATTATGTTTTTTCTATTTGATCTGTACCGCAGATACTGTTTTTATGTCTCATATTCTCTTTTGTTTTTTCATTTTTTAAATATTTTATTATTTCTTGGTCTCCTAATTTCACTGGCTTCTCCTTGCCCAATTCTAATTTTCAAGATATCATTTTCTTCCTAAGATTCTGGATGTTCTTTTCTAGTTGGTTGACTTTCTTTATATAATCTTATTTTTCTTGAATTACTTTTTTCTTTTTCTCAATCTCTCTTATCTGATTTTTTGAGGCAATAATGATTAAGTGACTTGCCGAGGATTACAGAGCTAGTGTGAAGTGTACAAGGCCAGATTTGAATTCGAGTCCTCCTGACTTCAGGGGCTGGTTCTCTATCCACTTTGCTATCTAGCTGTTTTTCTCATTTGACTTTTTAAGTCTTTTTAAAGTTTGTTTATAAATTCCTTTGGGGTAGGTGACCATTTGACATTATTCCTTGGATAGGAGAGGCTTTCTTTATTCTATATTCTCCTCTAAAGATGAGCCCCAGTCTTCCCTATTCCCATAGTAACTCTCTATGGTTGGGTTCTTTCTTCTTTACCTGCTCATTTTGTAGAAGATTATTGGTGCAATCACCTCTGGGGAGGATGTTCCTCTGATCTCAGTCCTCGGTCAGTTCTCCCCTCTAGCTTGGAACCTGAAACCAAGAACTCCACTAGTGTAAGTGCCCCACAGCCATCAGCATTCTTGCCCCAGTGGTGGATACTCACTGGCTGTGTGCTGGTTCCTTCTCACCCAGGGCTGTTATCTGGGTCTGATGTTTAGAATTTGTCTAAGGCAACTGGCTGCTTGCTCTCTCCCTGTTTCCTTACTTCTCTTGGGTATTTACTCCAAAGTGCTAGCTCTCTTTATTTAGTTCTATCTTATCCAGTACAAAAATCTGTGGAGATATATTAAAAACTTTTCATTTGTTCAACTAAAGTATTAATATTTCTCCAGCTTAAAACCCTTTCTAGACTTATTCTTTTTAGGAAAGTGGGTTAGGACAGCCTAAGGTTCCAGGAAACATATTGAAGGCAATCTTAAAACCAATCTTAATTCATTTTAATAAAAATCATTGCTTCTCCATCCTCCTAAAATGGCTAGCATCTTGACACAACTAAGGGTACTGAATTTTTTTCATTTTCAGGGACTGAGATGGTGCTTATAGAAAAAAAAATCCTTTTTAATCCTTGAGAGGAGTTGTCAAAGAAGGAGCCCAGTAGAATAAATCTTTTAGTAGATTAAATGATTCGTCCTGGAATGTTAACCCCAAACAGTACTTTTAACATATTATGACATTTTTCCTGTTTGTGATTCTTATGTTACCCCAAATCATCATGAAGTAAGGACATGTCTGAGGGCAAGTGGAGGGAGAAACTGGGGAGGACTATGCAAATTTTGACAGCTCTCTCTAAACTAGAAATGGTTTGGATTGTAAATTAATATTAAAATGTTTCTAGCCAACTTGTGTCTAAAACAGAGTAGAGAATTAATACTTTTCTGAACAGGTCATTCTCCCTGGTAGAAAACAGAAGCAATATAATGATCAAATAGGCCCGGGATTTCTCTTTATTATCAGTTATTCTGGTCTTAATCACTAAGGTTAGATCCTAGGTGGAAGGCCTAATTTTGTTTTTGAGCTTCCTTCCTCCCTCCTTCTCCATACTGCTTTTTAAACATTTCTTTTGTTGTACTAAACTTCTCTGGTTGGTCGATTGCTGTCCCTCATCCTCACAGAGAACCAGACATCCCTCTGTAAGAACTGAGTTACCGTGTGTACGGCATGGCTGATCAGACCAATGTGAACTGGGGATGTTCTACCACTGCTTGGACACAGAGAGTCCCTAGGAAGATTTGGGATGGACTCCCTTAAGTTTGCACACATCATGTTTCTTCTGGGTTAATTCACTTCTTTGCTCACAGAGCACAGCATCTTCCCTAATGAGGGCTCACCGAGCTGGGCGGGTCTGTGCCAGGGTCTCCCATGTCACACAATTGATTTTAAAGTTCTTAAGGAGAGACTTTCAGGGTCGCCTTCCTCAACCACTTTGTGAGTGCCTGCCCTGGGCAGCATTAAAAAAATGGGGAAGCATCCATTTGGCATTCGAACACTGTGGCTGGCCCAGTGGAGTTGTGCTTTCTGCAGCAAAGTCAGAATACTGGGCAGTTTAGTTCCAGAAAGGACTCAGGGTCCAACCCCTTCTCCTGCCAGAATTTTCCTGAGACAATTCAAATGGCAGCCATTCAGTTTCCCGGCATGGTGCTGTCAGACTGTCCGGGTTTCCCAGGCATCCAACCATGAGGGCAGCACAAGGGCTCTGCAGACCCTCAGCTCACCCCAGGAGTTATCACTCATGACACTGTCTTAAGCATCACTTTTACAAGGCTGGCCTGATTCATGAATTCATGCATCCACATCCGTTTCTTCCCAGAACTGTTGGTTTTCTTTCTGATTTAACCCCATCATGTTTTCAGAACTTCATTTTGATTTCTCATTCTTCACAGGCTGACTTCCCCTATAGAACACTATTTTCATGAGCTACTACCTGGACTTCCTAAGAACAATCTGACGTGTTTCCCCAAAATCGAGCGTGTGTGACAGATTGTGCCTAGAATCTCTCTTCTCGAGCAAAAACTCAGGGAGGGAGAGGCTTCTCCCCAGGAATTCCCTCATTTCTAACCCTTGCAGACAGTTTTTATCTTAGCAATACAGAACAGAATTTCCATTCGTTGATTCTGTCTTTTGAAAGAATAATCATTAGAGATTTTGGCTGTTCTGCTTTGAGCAGTATTCCAACAGAGGTCTATATAACTGAAGCTCCCCTAAAACTACCTTTCAACAAGCATTTAGGAAAGCACCAAAATAATCCCTAAGGAAGAAAAGGCTTGAGTTCATGGCTCAAAAAAATCACATTCTAATAGGAAAGACTATCTTTATGTTGGTGATTCTCGAGTCAATGCACCCAGCCCTAATTTCTCTCCAAAGAATCTCCTAATCTCCAGAGTTCCATTTCCAGATATCCAGTGGACAACTAAAACTGAATGTCCTGTATTCATCTTATACTTTACATGTCCAAAACAGAGTTAGCTTTCCTTCCAAATCCTCCCCTTCCCAGCTCTCCTATCACTGTTGAACCTAAGTGTCATGCCTCCCCCCATATCCAAACCATTTCAAAGTCTGTTGATTTTGCCAATAGAACAACGCCCACCTACCCCATCTCTTCTCTGTCCCCACCACTGCTTCGAGCCTGGACTACTGAAATAGCTGATGGTTGGTCCCCTTGCCACCAGTTCTCTCCACCATCTTTTATTATTACTATTATAGCTTTTTATTTACAAAACATATGCATGGGTAATTTTACAGCATTGACTCTTGTAAAACCTTCTGTTCCAACTTTTCCACACCTTCCCCCTACCCCTCCCCAGTTGGCAGGTAGTCCAATACATGTTAAATATGTTAAAAATATATGTTAAATCCAATATTTGTATACATACAATTTCTTCATTTGAGAATTGTCTGTTCATATCCTTTGACCATTTATCAATTGGAGAATGGCTTGATTTCTTATAGAGTCAATTCTCTATATATTTTGGAAATGAGGCCTTTATCCGAACCTTTGAATATAAAAATGTTTTCCCAAATTATTGCTTCCCTTCTAATCTTGTCTGCATTAGTTTTATTTGTACAAAAACTTTTTAACTTAATCAAAATTTTCTATTTTGTGATCAGTAATGATCTCTAGTTCTTCTTTGGTCACAAATTCCTTCATCCTCCATAGATCTGAGAGGTAAACTATCCTATGTTCTTCTAATTTGTTTATAATATCACTCTTTATGTCTAGATCATGAACCCATTTTGACCTTATCTTGGTATACAGTGTTAGGGGTGGGTCAATGCCTACTTTCTGCCATACTATTTTCCAATTTCCCCAGCAGTTTTTTGTCAAATAATAAATTCTTATCCCAGAAGCTGGAGCCTTTAGGTTTGTCAAACACTAAAACACTAGATTGCTATAGTTATTGACTATTTTGTCCTGTGAACCTAAACTATTCCACTGATCAACTAGTCTATTTCTTAGCCAGTACCATCTCTCCACCATCTTAAAGCACGGGCTTGAGCACGTCTCCTCTGCCCCTCCATCATCTCTAGGACCATAAATACACTGCCTTGGGGCTCCAAGCTCCCAGCCTTCTTGCCCACCCCAGTGTATTTCATCCCAGTGACCTCAGCTTCCTGGTTGCTCCTCACACAAGACACTCCATCTCCTGCTTCTAGGCATTTTCACTAACTATGCCCCATACCTGAAATTCTACCTCTTCTCATCTCCACCTAGGAGCTTCCTTTAAGCCTCAGCAAAAATCCCACTTTCTATAAGAAGGCTTCCCTGATCTTCCTAAATGCCCTCCCTCTGGAGATTGTATTTAATCTATTCTGCAGAAATCCTGTTTATACATAATTGTTTGCATGTTGTCTCCTTTGTTAGATTGTTGTAGGGTTTTTTGGTATCCTCAGTAGCTGGTACTGTGTGTGTGTGCATGTATATATGTGTGTATGTGTGTCTGTAAATGGGGGCTAGATAGACCATCACCCTGGAGTCAGGATTTGAGTTGAAATCTAGCCTTAGACATTAGCAGTGTAGCCCTGAGCAAGTTACTTAACTCCAATTTTCTCCAAATGTGATGGGGGGGGGGGAAGAGAGAGAAGAGGAGGGAGAGAAAGCAAGGGTGGGGGGGGTGGAGGGAGAGGGAGATATAAAGTAGATGTAAGGTAACAGTGGAGTGGCACTAGCACTTGGGCCTGGGAAAATCCCCCTGCAGAAGGTAGCATCTGAGCTGAATCTTGAGGAAAGATGAGAATTCTAAGAAGCAGAGACCTCTGGAGCATGTTAGTGATGAGAATTCCTTGTCTAGTTTCTCTTTCTAGCCAAGCCGGCTATAGTCTAATCTAATGAGAAAATGGCTTCTTTTCCTCCCTCAACTGATATCACCCAAGTATATCTTAATAAATAATGTTACCATGTCTTCTTTTTGCCTATCCCATGTTAAGGACCACACCTAAGTGTGAAGGGGCAGGTCGATTCTCTGAAACCCCACCCAGCTGTGAATTATAACACACTGCAAATCAGCTTTTCCTGACCAGATGTTGCTTGTATTGGGAATGGTGTTAGAATCCTTACAAAGTGATAAGTCAGTTGCCTAATTTAGCATGGTACTTGGCAAATTCTCTAGCTCACTAATGTATTTAAGTACTCATAGGAGTTCACAGGAGTTTTGGGAGATTCACAAGTCAGTATTCAGTATGAGATTCACAAGTCAGAAACCCACAATCCCACTCTCTTAGAGGAAAGTTCACATCTCTAAAAGAGCATAAAAAGGAGCTGAGTTAGTGAAGTGGGTTAGTTCAGAAGAAGCCCACTCTCAGAGGCGGAGCCAGATTCACTCATCCCATCTCACACCACCGTGGTGGCAGGCTCTCCTCCTTCACTTCACCACTGAAAGATAGGCCTCCAAGAAAGCTACCCGGACCCAAGGAAAGAGACAAGACTTGGAAGGAGAAAATAAACGTTTGGATTTTATCAGCTGGCTGCATCTGAGGTGATTATTACTCTGACCCGAAACTAAGGCTGTCTCTAGAAGAACCTCCCCAAGAAATCTGCTCTCCCAGAGAACCATCATATATTATATAAAAGAAGAGAATACCACAGAATGGAATAAATGGGAGACAAGGAAAGAGGAGAGAGGTCAGAGAATGCACCTGCCTCTCAGTCTCCTTATATCATTATCATCTTCTATTCTGCTGGCCAGAATTAGATCCCAGCAGCCACTAGCAGATGGCTCCTGTAACAATCCCATTTCTCTCGATTTGAGATATATCCAATCATAGCGTTTCAATCCACCATGTCTCAGAAATACTTCTGAGGTCAAATTTGCCTCCTAGAGGTAGAACCTCTAATTCTTCTTCTTTGCTTTTGTAAACTGATGTGAACAAAAGAAAACAAAGGACCATTTTGTTACCATCATATAAAAGTTACTAAATATTTTTATTTATCAAAATTTAAACAATGGAAATTGTTTTAAAACTAGTGATTCTTTATTGTTGCCTGAGCATTTAGATTATTAGCCCTATACACTATTTTCAAAAGTTTTCTCTTGATTATAAACTCTTTTCTATTGAGGAAGTTTTCTTTTTCAAGCAATAGCTTCCCCAATCATGACACTCAAAGGGCTTCACTCCAGCATGAGTTCTCTGATGTCTAATCAAGTTTCCCTTCTGACCAAAGATTTCCCCACATGTATGACACCGAAAGCGCTTCACTCCAGTATGAGTTCTCTGATGTCTAATGAGGTTTCCCTTCTGGCTGAAGGCTTTCCCACACTCAGTACATTCAAAGGGCTTCGCTCCAGTATGGGTTCTCTGGTGGCTAATCAGAAGTCCCTTCTGACTGAAGGCTTTCCCACATTCACTACATTCAAATGGCTGCATTCCAGTATGAATTCGCTGGTGATTAATAAGATGGCCTTTCCAGCCAAAGGCTTTCCCACATTCATTACATTCAAAGGGTTTCACCCCAATATGAGTCATCTGATGGCTAACAAGGGTTCCTCTGCGACTGAAGGCTTTCCCACATTCATTACATGCATAGGGTTTCACTCCAGAATGAATTCTCTGATGGCTCATGAGGGTGCCCTTTTCACTGAAGGCTTTCCCACAGTCATCACATTCAAAGGGCTTCACTCCAGAATGAATTCTCTGGTGTCTAATAAGCGTGCCCCTCTCACTGAAGGCTTTCCCACACTCTCTGCATTCAAAGGGTTTCACCCCAGTATGAGTTCTTTGATGGCTCATCAGGTTTCCCTTCTGACAAAAGGCTTTCCCACACTCTTGACACTCAAAGGGTTTCACTCCTGTATGAGTTCTCTGGTGGTTAGCAAGCAGCCCCTTCTGACTGAAGGCTTTTCCACACTCTTGACACTCAAAGGGTTTGACTCCAGTGTGGTTACTCTGATGGCTAAGAAGGGTCCCCCTCCGACTGAAAGTTTTCCCACAGTCATCACATTCAAATGGTTTCTCTCCAGTATGAATCCTCTGATGTTCCAGAAAATGTTGCCACCAAGTGAAGGCTTTTCCACATGAAGTACATTCGTAGGGTTTGGCTCCAGGGTGAATTCTCTGATGCTCAATAAGTGTTGACTTTTTGATAAAGGTTTTTCCACATTCATTGCAATCATACACCATCTCTCTGTCACATGTTCTTTGACATTTACCGAAGTCTGAGTAGAAACCAGAGACCAGCTAAATGAGGTAAAGTTAATTAAATATAATTCCACTAAAAATAGGGGGAAAAAATGAAGCATTCCACTAAATATAGGAAAAGAGAAGAAAACAGGTCAGGTTAGTATTGGGATGGGAGGATACATCCTAACTATAACTATGAAATAAGCAACAACAACCACTACAAATGGATCTGATGAAAGATAAAAATAGTGTTGAAGATAAAAAGGCATTATGTCTGGAGTGGGACTACCAATCAGTAAATCATGGAAGCTTTCAGACACATATAATTATTTCTAACCTCTCTTTGAATTTTGTCTACTTAATTTTCTCATTTTCTTTACCACATTTCGTTGTATACATTTGAATATCTACAGTTGTTCAAATAAAATTTGACCTAAAAGCAAAACATATATTGTGCAGCTGATTTCAGAAAAGCCAGGAAAGATTCACATGAATTGATGCTTAGTGAAACAATCAGAACCAGGAATACATTGTACACAATAACAGGAATGAGTGATGATCAACTATGAGAGGCTTGGTTCTTCTCAGTGGTTCAGTGATTTGAAGCAAACCCAATAGATTTTGGACAGAAAATGCCGTCTGCTTCCAGAAAAAGATCTAAGGAGACTGAATGTAAATCAACACGTGCTATGTTTACTTCTTTTTTTGTTTTTGTTTTTTTACTCTTTCCCATGGTTTTTTCCCTTTTGCTGATTTTTCTTTCCCAACATGATTCATAAAGCAATGTACGATAACCAAAAAAATAAATAAATAAACAAAATAATAAATAAATGTGTTCTTCAAAAGACTTTGTTTCTTTTTTATCTGCCTTTCACTGTCTGTCCTCTCAACTGAACTCTCCTTATGACAAAGAAAAATATTTAAACAAACAACAAAAATCCAACACAGTAATCCCTAGTCTCTCATCTCTGTGTTGAGAGGTATGATTTGTTATCCATTATATAGTATGAAGATTGCTCAATCCCAGTAATCAGCGCTGGACAGCTCTGCAATGGTATCAAGTATAAGACTATTCCCATGGGCAAACTACGCTGAATTGTGCCGTTTTCCCTTTACATTATTTCACATGAGAGTTTCCTATTTGCCATTTCTTGTAAACAAATAATATTCCATTGTATCATCTATCACATTTTGTTCCAAATTCCCCAAGCAACGCATACTTACTTGGTTTTCAGTATTTTATGACCAGAAAGTTTCTGTCACTGACCCTGCTGGCATAGAAGTTCCACCGTGGGGTCTCTGAGTCAAGAGCTATCAATGGTTCGGGGAGTTCTCTCCCATAATTCAAAACTAATTTCCAAAAAAGTTCAACCAACATCTAATCATTTGCCTTACTTCCTCACAATCACTCCAAAATGGGATATTTCCTTGAGTTCTATCATTGGCCAAGTTGTTTTGATTTAGGTGTTTTTTGTTTTTTAGATAGGTGGAAATTTTCTTTTTTACTAGGAAAGCTGTTCAGATCACTTGAGCACTTGTATATTGGGGAGACATTTTGTTCTCACACATCTTTTAATTCTCATTTCAACTCAGTTGTATGAACTAAATAGCTGATACAATCAAGAGCTTCTTTTCCTTCCTAAACAGAGTGAGGATTTTTTTTTTCTGAAACAGCTTTACAAATTTATAAAATATAAGTTTTGGTTTCACTTCAGTCATCATCCCTAACATACTAAATACTTAGTTTAATATATATTCTATCTACCTAATAAGATAATATTTGCAAAAGTGCTTGGTCTAGTGCCTGACATAAAATAGGTATTATATGCTTTTTTCCTCCCCTTCCTGCCTATCTGTCTTTTACAATCTTCTATATACCTTGATTGTTTAGGAGTTTTCCTTCTTAGTTAAAAAGCAGAAGAGAGATTGGGGGACAGACTAGATATGGCTGAATCAGAAACAACTGAATAAACCCAAGAATGTAAGATACTCGGGAAGAACTTGTTCAGTAAGAACAGGAAAACCAGACTGAGTCTTGGAAGAAATTTAGTTGAAATCAAGATGTGGAGTATGTACCACCAAAAGGTCTGTAGGAATGCAGGTTAAAAACCAGAATATAAAGATCTCACAGAGCATAACATGAAAACTCAGAGAACTGGATTAGGAGCCTCTCGCAGTTAGTTACAGCATTGGGAAAAAGTCTTAACCAAATTAGGGACATAGGCAACCAAAACAGATAAACCAAAATAAATAATTACTCTTGTGGGAAAATGAAAAGGTTTTGTATTAATCAAAATCAATGTAATTAGGATAAGAACAAAAAAAGTCAAATGAAAAAAAATTTGTTACTCTAGTAACCAAAATCTGGTTTGATAACCAAAATGTTTGGGAAATTAAGTGTGTGTGTGTGTGTGTGTGTGTGTGTGTGTGTGTGAGTGTATGTGTGTGCACCCGCACTTGTCTCATACCTAAGGCAACTCCCTAGTGGGAGCCCTATAATGTTGAAATGAAAACTTTAATAAACATAGGAAAGATTTTTCCAAATTATTTATTGAGAGAAATTACTATCACTTCTATTAAATGCAAATCAAAGGAACTCTGTTTCATCTCATAGTCCAGGGATACATAAAGATGGGAAAAGATGGTAACGGTCCATATTAAAGGGGTTGTGGAAAGAAAAAATTATTAACATGATGTTAGTGAATTAATCCAACCCTTCTGGAAACCAACTAAGAATTATACTAAGAAAGTGACCAAAAATGGCTTCAGTTTCACTCAGAGATTTCCCCATTGCTTCCCCCAAGAAGATTAAAAACAAAATAGAAAAAACAGTTCAATACACATGAAAATACTTACAGGAACAATTTTTTGTGATTTCATAAAACCAGAAATAAAATAATTGGCAAGAATTAGAGAATGGATTTCAAAGTCTGATTCTTCTTGTGCAGCAAAATAACTGTATGGACATGTATACATATATTGTATTTAACATATACTTTAACATATTTAACATGTATTGATCCACCTGCCATCTAGGGGAAGGGGTTGGAGGAAGGAAGGGAAAAATTGGAACAAAGGTTTGGCAATTGTCAATGCTGAAAAATTACCCATGCATGTATCTTGTAAATAAAAAGCTATAATAAAAAAAAAAATTAGAGAATGACTAAACAAGTTGTAATTTGTTCAACAATAGTCAGGTTCCCACTTAGTGAGAATAAATAATCTCCTGATACAGTTACATATCTGAATTCAAACTACTCAATATTATAAATTATATAAAACATGATTTATTTATTACATATAAATATATTATATAATATATAAATATATATATTTATATGTAAAATTTTAAATATTGGGTTCCAGCCCAATGGAAATATTCGGGATAAATTCAAATAATATGACCCCTTCAGAGGGTTTCTCATTCACTTATTAGGGCCTAACCGTAATAGAACATCACAGTATCTTAAGAAACAATGTACATGGGAAAATATAAAGGGGCATAAGAAGAGCTGCTGGGTGAAGTAAGCCTGACCAGTGACTACCTCTGTTCTCTCTGAAAAGGTGGGGAGCCTCTGGTTAGGAACACAGCATACATGGCCAGATCTGGCAGATTTGTCAGCTGGATTTGCTTTTGCAAAGTGTTTTTTTCCTTTCTTTGTGTTTTTTTCCTAAGTGATAATTTCCCCCCCAGAGAAGCTGGGAGAGAGATATTAGTGACGCAAAAACAAAATTTATCAATACAAATTAAGAAAAAAGAAAATTCTTCCCCTAAACTACTGGTTGACAACTCACATAACCTCATTCTTCAGGGATTAAGAAACTCTCATCATGTCACACTCGCCCATCGGTGACACTGAACCTCCTGCTATCATTATTCAAGCCCCATTCCTCATTCCCCCCACTCCCCGATTCCCTTCTCCCATCCCCTTAACCCAATTCCCACAACCCTCCACTGTAAAGCTGTCCTGTTCATGGAGCTCTCTGGAATGCCCGCTCCATAGGCAACAGTTTGCTTTCACAATTTCCTCTTCTCCCCATCTCCTGCCCTCCCACCACATATATTCCTTCTCTCCCTCAAACATCCTATCTTCTCAGTTCCTCAGCCTCCTCACTTCCCACTAGCTACCCTGCACTCCACTTTAGCCACACCCCAAGATGGTCACTCCCAGATCTTGCTATCACCCACAAATGTTCCACCCCCACATTAAGGAGTTATGAAATCCCCTTATGCAACCATAATCTATTGGCATTTTACCTCTCCCTCTGCCTCCCCTTCCATAATGCTTCATCCTCTCTGGAACCTGCAATCCCTTGCCCCCTCGGTTCTCTCCCAGGCCCTCTCCCCTGCACTAGCCACTCTCTCCTCTTCGCCCCATCGGCTCTCCTTGGTGAAACAATGTAATTCTACGCTGCCCAACTCTCCTGATCCTCTTATCCAATCCCTGATCACACCCAGCCAAGCCTCGGCCTTGGATCACTCCCACCATTGGTAGCCTTGCACACATGCTGCTGAACAAAGACAGAGAAAACCAGACGGCCCGAGTCCACTAGAAAGTTATGTTGCACATCTTTAAGTGGGCCCTCACTGCTGCTAGTCAATTCTACCATACCTCCCTAATCGACTCACCCTTCCACTCTTTAGAGCAGATCTTCCAAACCTTCTCATCCCTCCTCAAACTTCCCAGGGTTCACATCCTCTCACTCTCAGCTGAGAACTGTGCCTTACAGTTTACGGGGGGGGGGGGGGGGGGAAGGAGACCATTTGCTTCCTCTTCTTCCTAGAAACGACATATGTCACATGAAACTAGCAATATCTAAAATACAGAGAAATAGGAGCTGATTCCTCCAACAATGAGTCCCTGCACCCTTCCCTCCATAACACCTTTCCCCCCTCCCCCCTCCCCTTTCCTTTCCCTCCCTGCTGAATTTTATTCCTTACTCATTTTTGCCAATACTTTGGAGAGTTTTAGACCTTAAAGATGCTTTAATTTGCACTTCCTGAATATCGTGTGATCAAATGTTATTTCAAGAAATTATTCACAGTCTATGTTTCTTGTTTGGGAAAGTATCTATTCATTTCCTTTAAGCATTTACCCGTTGTCGCCTGGGAGTGCCGGGTGAAAAGGAGGCACAGATCACATAAGAAGCTGCACGATGTGAAGAATTTCTAAAATATCCAAACATCACAAAGACAAGCCCACTTTCTATAAGGACGGCAATAGGTTGCAGGGAACAGAGATCGGCAACAGCTGCGCTCACGGGAAAGATGAAGCCGGATAAGGACGCTGCCATCCAAGGCTTCCCCAAATGCCTCCACCTGTCATTCAAATGTCCTTGCTCTGAACAACCAGAATCCTCTCAGCCCAGTGTCCCTCACTCACCTGGGCAGGTGCCTTTTAGGACTTTCCCCTCAGGCTTATACGGAGCTGCTCCTCTCTCCAACAGGGAGATCACCTCAGGTTTGGATACTACGAGCCCAGATCCTGGAGACACGGGAGGGAAAGGCTTTGGGACAAAGAGGCCCCTCGGAATTCAACCGTGAACTTAAGCTAGGAGCGTGATGGGACTGGGGAGCTTCTGGGGATCTCCCGGGCTCTGCCATTCTGGCCAAGTCCAAGGCCAGGTCACACACCTGAGAGGGGCTCAAAGGGATCACAGGGGATCTGAGAGGCCCTGATCCCTGGCCTGCTCCCGGACTCTCTCAAGGAGCCACGGCTAAAAAGCAGAGCCCGTAGGGGAGGTGGGAAAGCCGGCAGGAGCCCAGAGCAAGGGAGCCGAAACCCCCTGAACCTTCCCTGCCATCTCCTCCTCTTCCTCTCTCTGTCTGTGCTGTCTCTGTTTCTGTCTCTCTTTGTATCTATTTCCTTCTCTTTGTGTCTCTGTCTCTGTTCCCATCTGTCAACATTTACACACACACACACACACACACACACACACACACACACACACACAAGTGTATGTATATGTACTTAATACATAATCCCACGTGTTTGTTACAGCTATGATTCCTGTACCTTAACAAACAGGGCAGGGCGTGGGGAGGAGGCGGAGAGGCCGGGGCTATGCCAGGGCGCTTACCCACAGACACCAGGTTCTGGTAGTTCTCCAGCATCACGTCCCTGTGCAGGGCCCTCTGGGCCGGGCTCAGGTGCCTCCACTCCTGCCACGAGAAGTCCACGGCCACGTCCCGGAAGGTCACCGGAGGCTGAAACACCAAATGTGTGGCCCGAACACCCTCACTCTCCCGACACCCAGAAGACCACAGCGTGGGCGGAGCACTCACTGACCTGGCCTTCTGTGGCAGAGGGTGGGAGGGAAAGGAGAGAAGGGGGAAGGAGGCTGGGGTGAGAAAGAATGGAGAAGGTGGCCGAGGGGTTCTCCTGCAGACTTTCTGGATTTCTCTATTCTCTCCCAGCTCCAGGGCAGCTCACCCATGTGAGGGGGCTCAGAACGAGAAAGATGGCAGAAGCATGAAAAGGAACAGAAGTGCGCCATGAGTTAAACGGCTGCAGGCGCCTAAAACAATCACGGAAGCCCGAGGGTGCTGGCCAGAAGCAGCCCCCCTTGTGGCCCCTACGCCTGCCTCTAAGAGCACAGGAGCCACTTGCATCAGGAGGATGAGCTTAGGGACCCCTGAAAAGGCCTCTAGCAAGAGGGGCAAACGTGTGAAGGCCCTGCCTTCTGTAAGTCGGCTTGTCAGTCTGCGCACATTTGGGCACTTTTTAGGCCCTATCCCCAAGGAGCTTCCCTTCTAACGGGGAGACAGTGTGTGCAGGACTGGGGTACAGCACACCTACAGAGCACCAAGGCGGGGCTCTGGCAGGAGACAAGGTCCCAGCAGAGGGAGGCTGGAGGGGGCAGACACAAAAAAATCAGATCAAAAGAGAAAAAACACAAGAAAGAAAAAAAAAGCAAGCAAATGAACAACAAAAAAGGTGAAAATGCTACGCTCTGATCCACATTCAGTCTCCACAGGGAGAGGCAGATCTCTCTGGAGGCCTGGAGTACTTTAATCACGACTCCACTGGAATTTCAGCAAAACCTCCTTAAGGAAACCCAGGAAGCCACTCAGAGGTGGAAGGGGCTTCCGTGGGGGCTGGCAGACTCCCCTTCTTCGGAAGTTCTAGAGCGAAGGTAACGACTATCTATCAAATGTCAGAGAGGGCAGAGGTCGACCCCAATGGCCATCTCTGTCATCTCCAGTTCACCATGTGCTTCATTTTGTGTTCAACCCTGTGCCATTAAGATAATGTCACTTTACTGACCACATTCATATGGATAAATCATCTCACAAAGGGAGGGCCAGGACAATCACCCTTCTGGGCACAGTCAATGCAATGACTGCCAGCTTAAACAAGATCTTGCCAGCCTAGAACCTGGGGTTGAATTGAAGAGTGAAACTGAACCAGGAGAGGCGGGGGGAGGGGAGGGATGGAAAGACCCAAATGGGGACGAAACAGTCAGATGCACACATCCAAGATGGAGAAGTCCCAGACATCGAGCGGTTTGCATCAGCAGCCATCAAGCTCCCACAAGTCGTGCATGACAAGATACCATGACACGGTCCAGAATCTTAGGAGTCATACTGTCCTCCATGAGGGTGGAGAGGGGCTCACCAGACGTGGCCCCTGACAAGCGACCCCTGAGATCTTGTGCCACGAGGAGGAATGAGACTGAGAAGCTACTGAGGATCCAGAGGAGTTAAGCCAGGACAGGGAATGTTCAGCCACTGCTGCTTGCCCCAGAGAAATCACTGCAATGAACTTACACAGAAGATCCTGTCAAGGTAGACTAAGGAAAGACTAAAGGGATTCCAGGGAGAATGGGCGGCTCAAAGGGGTGTCCTCCTCTTCACAGAGATCCTCAAGAAGGCTGGATTCCCCACTGGTGGCGTGTGCCCCATGGCTGGGTAGACAGCAGAAATTATTCCCTTCCAGCTTCCTCTCGAGATTCCGTGCCCTCCCATCAGCCATAAAGGAGACTAGCCGAAGCCTTGGACTGGGCATGGATGAGACCAGACCATTCCAAGGAAGGCAAAGGATGGAGCATTTCCAGAAAGGAAACCTCCACTCACCTGGGGCCTGGCTGCCAGAAGCCCAGAAGTCATCCTTCCTCTGTGCTTCTGTCCTGGGGAAAGCGGGCTCTGAAGAAGGGCAAACTGTGGAGAAGAGAGAGGGTCAATCGTGTCTAGCAGCTTCCCCTGTCCTCCCTCATTCCGAGGTCCCATAGCCTGGGTCACCGCTCGATCAACTCTCTCCACCACTATCCTCAGGCTGCCAAATGTCTCCAGAGGGAGCTCAGAGCTACATATTCACGTTCCTTCCAATAGGATCCCCACAACTCATGGTGACCTCTCTCTCAACTTCTGCTGGCTCTGTATCCCGTTCTCCATTCCATTGGTCCCTATTTTTCATTTTTGTGGAAGCCCAAATGCCCACCCCACCAATGGGCTTGCTTACAAACAAGACTAGCATCAACATCAACAAGACTATGGCAACGTGAGCCGATTCCATTTCCTTCTCTACGTGAATTTTCATTCTTGTCCACCCTGCTTATCTAAGGAGAGACTGATCTCTTCCCCTCGTCCATCTCCTACACTCGTGCTAATGTTTCCATTTTCTCCTGCTTCTTCCAGGACCCCAAGTCTATCAGTTATCTATTCAAACATTGAGACAGAGTTCATTTGGTTCACTCAAATGTTTGACTAGCTCAAACCAAAAATTCATCATCCACGTTTCAGTTTGAGCTTAGAAAACAGGTTTTCCCACGGGAGAATATGAGTTCCAGGAAGGAGAGGCTCTTATTCCTGTCTTAGATGTCCAGAATCTAGCACAGCACCTGACAGAGCAGGTACATCATAATCTCTTGCCGACTGACAAGTTCGTGATCTAGCACAATATCCAAAGCCTTTGTCTTTGGCCATGTCAACAGGTATTTATTAGGCACCTATTAGATACAGCCACTGTGAATGAATGAAATAATAAAAAAGCACTTATTAGGTATTCAGTAAGTGCCAAGCATTGTGCCCATGCCTGGGTATAAAAAATGAGACAGTTTGTTTATATAAGGAAAGACAACATCTAGAGGGGACTGGGGGCCAGGGAAGGGCAAATTGGTCTGAGGAATCACGAGATAGTGAGCTACTGAAACAGCAGGGCAATGGCCTGCCACTTTGGGCAGTAGAGATACAGTGGCCTTGTCCCTCCAAGAAGTTACATTCTATGGGGGAAACAATATGTACACATATAAGTATATGCCAAATAAATGCTGGGTAATTTTAAGAGAGAGGTACTAGCAGCAAGGGATAGAAAAAAAAGATCCAAAATAGCTCCAGGAAGGAGGTGATGGAAACTAATTATGCTTAATGCCTGGAACTCTTCAGTTGCCATTTCTATCATTATTTTGAACAAAGTTAAGGAAATAATTGTAGAGATCCAGAACTTCTTCAAAGTTCCACCCTCTACAAATAATGTTTAGCAAATTATGATCCTAAAACATCTCCACAAGTTGTGAACTAATCCACTCGTTTTCGAGAGCAACCTGGGACGACAATCAGACTGTGCAGATCCTTGGTTCCAGCAATACCTGCTGGGTTTGTGTCCCAGAGAGATCATAAAAAGAGGGGAAGGACTCATGTGCAAAAAAATTGTAGCAGCTGTTTTTGTGGTGGCAAAGAATTGGAAATTAAGTGGATGCCCATCAATTGGGGAATGGCTGAACAAGTTCTAATACTGGAATATAAGGGGAAACTATTGTATTTTAAGAAATGATGAGCAGGCAGATTTCAGAAAAACCTGGGATCGATGCTGAGTGAAATAACAGAACCAAGAAAACACTTACACAGTAACAAGGTTATGTGATGATCAACTCTGATGGACTTGGTTCTTCTCAACAATACAGTGATCCAAGACAATTCCAAAGAACTGGTGGATTCTGAATGCAGATTGAAGCATTCTTGGAAGTATTCTGGGACAGGGAAGCCCACCACCTCCGAAGGCAGTCCGTTTCCCTTTTTGGACAGCTCTCACAGCCAGGATCTCTCCTCGCCTTTAAACTTGAACTTGCTTCTTTGCAAATTCTACCTCCTTGATCCTGGTTCTAGCTTTTGGGGGGGGTAGGAGGTGTGTTGGGGGAGAAGGGTGAATAAGGGTGGAAGGGAGGAAATCTCCAGTCATCCTGATCTGCCACAGGACTCAGGGGGCTTTGAAGGAGAGAGAGTGAAGCTGATGATTTTGCTTAATCCTATTTATTTGCAAGTCAAGGCATCACCTCCCTGATGTCAAGGTCCTTTTCAAAAACAAAGGACAAACAAGGAAGAATAGTAGTTGCCCCTCTGGGGACCCACCTGGCCTATTCCAACTGGGCAACAAAGCTCCATCCCTCCTTCCTTCCCTCCCTCTTTTTCTCCCTCTTCTTCCTTCCTTCCTCCTCCCTCCATCCACATAGGGTTTCATATCTTTACCTGCTCTACCCAAAGAAATATAACTTTTGATCACTGAAACCTCACAAGATATCTTGGGGTTTACTGGCTAGATTTCTTTCTTAAGGACCATGCCTTAAACCCAAATCACTGTAGCTCTCATTGAGTCAGGGAGAGCCGTGACAATGACAAGTGGTCAGAAAGCGAATGGAAGGTTCAGATGAGATAAGAACAGACATGGCATAGCAGGAAAGAAAGGGAACTCCAACTCACCTTGAACCCGGTAGCCAGGAGTGCAGGAGCTATTCCTTCCTCTCTTTGTCCACTTGTGGGGAAGCAGTGTGCTCAAAAGTGAAGCTAGGGAAGAAAAAGGAACCATTAAGAGGATCATAATAGTCCCAAACTCAACAAGCTAGAAAGATCCCACTCCCCACCCCCCATCCCTTTTTACCTGCCACACTAAGTATAATTCTCAACCTTGTTACTGAGAAGGATACAGTGGAGCAAAGGAGAAGCCCTCTCCACCCAGGAGCAGAGATGGAGCAATGGACAATACCTGCTGAAGTTCCACATTCAGGACCATGGACAGAGCAGCTCCCAGGAGACAAAGCTCAGGGCCAGAAATCAGCTTCTCTGCCCCTGAGGATCGGGTCACAGGCCATCCATGCCTCCCTCCAAGTAACAATTAAATGTTAAACAGCACAAAGGCAGCCATCAAGGCCAAGTATTTATTTAGGACTTATTATGTGCTAGACCCTGTGCTGGACACTAGGGTACAAAGGAGAAAAAACCAAAAACCAGTTTCAGCTGCTTCCTGGGGCAGAACCACAAACCAAAGTTGGGAAGTCACTGGCCCTGGTTACACCCACCTTGCCTCATCCCTCTACTGCCCACCCCTCTCTCTATTACAAGAAGAATGAGATTGTGTCAAATGCCCGGCTAAAATCTGGGAATCCGTCATGTGCTGTGAATCTAATTCAGTATCCTCATCCTATCATTTACAAATCCCATCTTCCCTTTCTGGAAATCTGGACACTTGCCCCTCCCAACGACATACCTACCCCACTCTAGACTCTCCTCAGTTCATCCTATGTACGTGGTTTGCACATCGGTGTTTGCGAGTTGTCTCCCCAATTACCCCCAAGAGCAAAGGCTCTTATCTAGCACGGTGCCTGGCACACAGAAGGCGCATAATAGGCGTTTGCTGCCCAGTTCTCCCTGATCCGCTTCAGGACCACGGATCTGACAGTTTTTAGTAAGATGGAGCCTGAGCTGACTCAGAAGGGCAGCGTGGCCGCCCCATATACAACATTCCTCTTGCAATAAAGGAGTTTAAACCTAAGACACTGGAGCCACGGGGCATTCAAGTGGTCCAGTGGGAACCCCATCACGAGTAAGGCTCCTGCAGGTGGCACGTTGCAAAGCACACAGACCCCAGCCTCTGCCCCCCTCGGAGCAGGAAGATCCAAGCACTGGCTCCCTGGGCCCAGAGACCACGGCTGGCGAGGGGGAAGCGGCACCCGAAGCAGAACCTCAGCTGGGGCCGGAGTCTGGGGCTCCCACAGAAAAGCCCGGGACAGCAGCCCCCAGGTAGGATCCTGCCGCCTCCCCGCAGCCTCCGGTCTCCCTATCCCCCCAATGTCCTCTCTCCTTGCCTTGTCCGCCCCGGAATGTTCCCCCTCACCCTGGATCACCTCCGGCCCCTGACGCGAGCCGGGCAAACTGCTGTCCTGCTGCCCAACCGGAGGCCACTCAAAGGAGAAACCAACCACCCATAGGCATTTATTAAGCGCCTGCTGTGTACCAGGTGCGGGGGAGGGGGGGGGGCTGCAGAGGCTTCCACTCCACCCGGGGAGACCACAGGGGCCGGGTCGCTCTCTGAGGTGAGGGAGGCCCCGAGCTCCCGATGCCCCCAAAACGTGTTCTCCCCTCTTTCCCTCCCGCCCCTGCACTTCAGCCTTAGTCCCTCCCCTGCCCCCGCTCAGAAACCTCCTCCCCAGCCTCCGTCAAGGAAGCCAAAGAACGCCGGGCTCCGACAATGTCAACGTCAATCACCCTCCACGCATGCTCCGTTTCTGCCCCTCTCACCCCGCCCACAACAGCCCGGAGTCCCGTCTGGCCCAACTACCGTCCTGCGCATGCTCGGCTTTTCCCCGCCCACGATCCCACGCTGGCGGGGCTCCCCTGGCTCAGCGCCGCTCTTCTGGCTCCCTCCCCGTCCCTCACCCTCGCTCTCCAGCACCTGCCTCCCCTCAGCCGCTCCAGGTCACGTAATCCGCGCCAAGCCCGGGATGGCTGACAGGCGCCATACGCATGCGTGCGTCAGGAGGCGGAGGAAGGAGGCGGTGCCTGGAGCTGTCGCCCAGTGGGCGTCACTAGTCCCTTTCCTCCAATCAGAAGCTCGGCTTCCTCGCACGGCCCGCCCCCGCGCTCTTAGGGTCTGGCAAAGCCTGCGGGCGCCCTCTTAGAACGATGTTTTTAAATGCATGAGATAAAATACTCGGCGTCACAAAGGAAATCAATTAAGAACAAGCAATTCTCCGCATTAATTGGGTCTCGTTTAGAGCGAAGCCACATCCTAGAATAGGCAATAAGGTCAAATGGGGAGAAAGGCTGGTACAGAGTGGGAGAGAGGGATGAATCACAGCCGGGAACTTCTCCGTGACTTTCAATGCTCCTGTGCCCCCATCACAAAATGCTTGACAATGTGTGATTCACGACAGCGGACGTGACTTCTGAAACTGCGAGATCTCAGAGCAATCAAACTCGCTGATCTTAACCCCGGATCCATCTGGGCACCGTCTTAGGAACCTTGGACAGCTCCCCTCTTCCGGCACCTGCGCCCTGTGATCTCCACACTCCCTCGGGTGCTAACGATTCCGCGCGCCGGGAGTGTTTGTGCCCGAGAGAACATTCACACCCCGAGATGTAGCCTTGCAAAGTGGAGATGCAGTGAATGAATTGCGTAGAAACCCGTCCCAGGGATAGGCAGAGATGGGTTTGCACCTGGAATAATTCAGCACTTCCCTTCGCCAGCATGACTTCTATGGAAGGTATTTGTGAGGAGACGATCCTTTCAACCAAGCACAGGGTGATCCTCCGTCTTCGAATCTTCAAGGGCTCGGCAAGACTTCTATTAAGCGATGCAGGGTGAAGAACAAAGAGGCGGAATAAACATACACATCCTAGTTTTGTATAAACACAAAAATCATCCATAAAAGGTTTCAGGAGCCAAGGATTTGTTATGTCCTTGAAATGAAGATGTATGTACTTTATTTAACGAAGTGTAAGTAAAGATTACTGGTTTGTTTACATACATGCGTGTGTCCCCCTCCTCCCCCCAAAAAATCTATTTGTTTTTTGGTAAGAATGAATAATTTCGGGATAAAAAGGAAAACAAAACCAAATTAAGAGAACTGAACTAGTCTAAGAAATTTCAGTGGTCCCGCCAAAATGTTTAGTTTAAAGAAAAAAAAAAATCAAATGCAGAATCCACAAATTTAAAAAGCTCTACTGCCATCTAATGACATTTTTCTGTTACAGCAAAAACAGTCAGGAAAGACAATTTTTCATCTCTGAGAACTTCAAACAATATGGTTGCAGGGGACATTCAAATTGTCTCCCTGATAATTAATAAAATACCAATAATCTCAGATACATAGATGACAATATATTGGTGATAGAAAGAAGAAAAATAAAAAACCTTTTAAAAAGAGACAAAGAAAGTAAAACCTTCCTTGAGGCTTAACATCAAAAAAACTAAAATCTTACTAACTGGTTCCATCATTTCCTGGAAAATACAGGGAGAAGAAATGGGAGCAGTGTCAGATTTCATACTCTTGGGTTCAAAGATCACTGCAGATGGCAACTGTGGCAATGAAATTAAAAATTCACTGCTTCTTGGAAGGAAAGCTATGGTGAATGTGGATAGCATACCAAAAAGCAAAGGCAGCACCTTGCTGACAGAAGTCTATATAGTTAAAGCTATGGTTCTTCTAATAATAATGTATGGCTATGAGAGCTGAACTTTAAGGAAAGCTGAATGTTGCAGAATTAATGAGAATTGTGGTGCTGCAGAAGACTTTTGAGAGTCCTTTGGACAGCAAGGTGGTCAAATCAGTCAAGGCTTAAAGGAATTATCTCAGATTATTCACTGGAAGGTAAAATATTGAAATTGAAAGCCTCTGCACATCACAAGAAGACAGGATTCATTGGAAAAGACCTTGATGTTGGGAAATATTGAAGGCAAAAGGAAACGGGGATGGCAGAGAATGAGATGGATAGATAATGTCATGGAAACAGTGAACACAAGCTTGGAAAGATTTTTAGATATAGTGGAGGACAGAAGAACCTGGTTGGTATAGTCCATGGGGCCACATGACTGAAGCACTGAACAATAACATGGAGGATCAAAGAAGACCTTTGTGAAGAGATAGAATGATAGAGACCCACAAAAAATAAGAGACAGAGCTGCCATTTAATCTGCTTATGTTTTCCTCTAAGGACAGTGGCCATTGCTTGGGAATTAATTGAATAAAAGTGAGTAGGGGGAGTAAATATCCAAAATAAGTTAGATGATAAAAGAGATATCAATACAAGTGATTTCGATAGAAAGTCGTTTTTCACTTTCATTATAAGACAGAATAGGAGTTGCCAAATCAAGGCCTGTTGCTTTGACTGGTTCTTTAAATTCTTCTGAGAAGTCATCTTAAATCCTGCCAATGGACTCTAACAACTCACCTGAAGGAAAACTAAAAATTTACAGAAGACGAAATCCACAAAAAGAGCCAGAAGTCACATCCATGGGCTTGAGTGTTCACCTACAATCCCCAAAGTTTAGGCAACAGATGAAGAACAATAGTTCCCTCATGCACACAAAAAAAAGCATATTTGACCTCATTTTCTGGATCTGATTCTCATTATCTGGGAAGAACTTGTAGCTGAGGGCAAGAGAGACTTCAATGTACGAGCTCACTATATATTTACAGTAGGACCACTCAAGATTAATTCACATTCCTAATTTTGTGATGGAAAAGAAGGGAAAATATGGGGGGGGGGGGTGCACTAAGATCAGAACCAGCTGACTGAGGGAGAAACCTAAGGATAATGAAAGAGGTAGAAGTTTTAGCCATGTTGGAGGAAAGAGGATCATAAAGAGCTCCAATTCAAATTGCCCTAAATGATGATTTGTTGAGTGTGATATGTGGATAAAGAGTGATAAAGTGTGGGGATGGAGCATGTTCTTGGTCATGAATGGGTTGGACTGAATAATCTCAGGTCCCTGATAACACTGGGATTCTGGGATTCATTTGAGTTTTTTCCTGAATTTAAAAATATACACTTGTAAACTCTATTTTGTCTTCAATTCCATTGACAATGTATTCAAAATATCAAAGCAAGAGCATAAGATAATAAAAAATGGTAGACTTGAACAATTCTCCATAAGTCTGTACATCTTGACTCTAATACAAAAAATGAGTGAAGAGAGCTTATTACTATGAACACAACAATATTCACATGATTGAACGGTCCTGATTTCTAGGGAATAAGTGAGGCAAGAATCTTATGAGGACAAGTGAGAACTCATGGATGGTCTGTGGGGCTGCACCTTTGGAAAGCTCACAGAAATCTCAGAGGTACAGTGAAGTAGTTTGGTTGATTTGTTTATTTAAAAAACAAAAGTTCCAAAGTGTCACGGGGTAAGGGGTTCCATAGTGCACAGAATCCCAAGGCAAGTCCCTTAACCCTGTTTGTCTCAGTTTTCTCACTTGTAAAATAGCTGGAAAACAGTGTTTCTGATAAAGGTCTCATTTCTAAAATACATAATGAACTATGTCAAATTTGTAAGAATACAAGTCATTCCCCAACTGATAAATGGTCAAAGGATATGAACAATTTTCAGATGATGAGATTAAATGTCTATAGTCTAATGAAAAAAATGCTCTAAATCACTATTATTAGAGAAATGCAAATTAGAACAACTCTAAAGTACCACCTCACACCTTTCAGATTGGCTAAGATGACAGGAAAAGATAATGATAAATGTTGGAGGGGATGTGGGAAAACTGTGACATTAATGCCTTATTAGTGGAGTTGTGAAATGATCCAACTATTCTGGAGAGCAATTTGGAGCTATGCCCAAAAGGCTATAAAACTGAGCATACTCTTTGACCCAGCAGTGCCATTACTGAGTCTGTATCCCAAGGAAATCACAAAGAAGGGAAAAGGGCCCACATGTGCAAAAATGTTTGTAGCAGCTCCTTTTGTGGTAGCAAAGAATTGGAAAATGAGTAGCTGCCCATCAGTTGGGAAATAGCTGAATAAGTCATAGTATATGAAGGTAATGAACTATTATTGTTCTATAAAAAATGATGAACAAACTGATTAGAGAAAGGCTTGGAAAGAGTTACATGAACTGATGCTGAGCAAAACAAGCAGAACCAGGGATACATTGTACACAGTAACAGCAAGATGTGCTTTGATCAACTATGAAAGACTTGGTTCTTCTCAGTGCCTCAGTTACCCAAGGCAATACACTTTGGACAGAAAATGCCATCTGCATCCAAAAAAAGCACTGTGGAGAATGAATGCAAATCAACAAATGCTATGTTCATTTCTTTCTTCCGTATTTTTTTTTTAATCTCACGGTTTTTCCCTTTTGTGATGATTTTTCTCTCCCAATATGATTCATAATTTTTTTTAACGAGCTGGAGAAGGAAATGACAAATCACTCCAATCTCTTTGCCAAGAAAATCCCAAACTGGATCATGAAGAGTCAGTCATGACTGAAAGGACTAAACAGCAACACTAAAGCAGCAGAATTAAGGGAGCCTTAAAAGGGAAAATGGAACAAACCTATTTGTCAGTCCACTTTCCATTTGTTTGATTCTCTTTTGCAGAGGACTAAGGGTTCTGCATTTGGTATATGCCACAAGCAATTTCCTCCCCGGCTGTGTCTCAACGTGTACTTATCCATTTTCTGAGAAGGCAGAAACGTCCAAGTTGTCATTGGGGGGAGTGGGTCCCTCTCCATTATCAGTCCTTTGCATTTGGGAATCGCTAGGATTTCTGGGACTTTTCCCCAGATTTGGGGGGATGGCTAGTTTCAGAGGATTTTTGTCTTTGTTTTTAGCTCTGTTGGGATGAAGGGGAAAGAGGAGGAGATGAGACCCCCCTGCTCTGAGTTGTGGAGCCACCACAAAGAGTAATATTAAAATATTAAAAATAACATCAGGTAGCATTAGCATGGCTTTTTAATGTTTGCTTTACACAGAGCCTCTCATTTGATCTAATGACAACCCTGTGAAGTGGGGGCTTTTGTTATCCCCATTTTACAGGTGAGGAAACTGAGACAGAAGAAGGTTAAATGAGGCTGGAAGCTGGAAGAGAGACTCCTTGATGCTTTGTAAAATGCAGGTTCTTATATCAGACCTAGGGGCAGAGGACACAGGAGAGAAGGCAGCAGGCAGCTCAGGAAAGAGAAGGCTTGCCATCGGATCCCTAAAGGCATTTGCTCTCCGGTGTCCCTGCCCCAGGAAGGACTCAGTGCTGAGAAGCAGAACTAAGGGGGCCCAAGCCTGCCAGACTTGCCCCGCGTCACGGAGGTAGGATGCCCCATTGGCCAGGCCGGTCTGGAGTCTACAGTTCCTGGGTGGGAGCAGGAGCCGCTCCTAAGGGAGAGTCCCTGAGTCAAGTCCCACTCACAGGCAAGGGATGGGCCCACGAGTGCCAGAGCCCAGGTTTGCCCCAGCCGGCTACGCTGAGGGCCCGAATTCTGCGTTCTGACGCGGACGTCCTGCTGCCTCACTGGCCTGCCCCAGCTTCCTCTGTGGGCTCCCACGGCCTCTTCCCGAGCCTCTACCCCCACTCTAGCCTATGACCACAGCCTCCCTCGAGGCCAGTCTCCCGCTCCCAAGGCGAGATGCCCTCGCCTCTGCGGGCACCAGTGAGCAGCGTGGCACTGCCAGAGGCCCGACCAAGCTGCTCCCTGCCCTGCTCCACGCCTTCAGGGGCTCCCCGATTCCCAGAAAAGGCTCGGCAGACCTTTACGAGTCTCCCCTGCCAGCCTCCCTCATCTCCCTCCCATTTCATTCAGAGCACGATGTTCACCAACCCCAGCGTGGGACACTCCTCCCTGCAAGGCCCCCCCTCCCCTGCTACCTTCGCTCCTCAGGATCCTGACCTTTGGGACCCCTCCCTCGTCCAGTGCCCACACCAAGCTCCCCTGCCCTCCCCGGCCTCAGATGCTGCCTGTTCCCCAGAAGTTACTCTTCACCCCTCGATTGTCCCCTTCACACCCACAGGACCATCGATTAGAGCTGGAAGGGGCTTTAGAGGCCTATTAGGAGGCAGTGGGCCCACAGGCAGGTACCTGCTTGGGCCTGGAACCTGGGACCTGGGGGCTTTCCATCCAGTTGGATTGCTACTGGGAGCCCTTCTGGCCCTCAAACACCAACTGTCTGCACCCCGGGTCCATCTTCCCCACCCTGAGGAGGAGAGAGAAGGAGGTGACCTGCCCTCTAGGACCAAAATGGTGTTAAATCTCCTATTTTTAGTGTCTCCTGAGACTCACTTTGCCCATGTGTCAAATGGTGATGGCAATGGGCGGTTCCCAACATCCTCGTAGGGAAGATCCTAAGACTTCCTTAATGGCTCCATGTCAACATGGCTGCAAGTCATCAATTAATTAGGGGGAATGTCTGCCGCCAGCATGGGAAGACTTCCCCAGGGGAATGGATGTGCCAGAACAATTTGTTCCAAACGCCCTGAAGGCGGCTGAAATGGGCTAGGGAACACTGAGCTCCATCAAGGTGGCCCACTACTGCAGAGGGCCAATACTGAGTGGGTCCACCAGCGGGAGGAGTCCGGTCCAGGACTTGCTTAGGACCTGCTAAGGGCACAATTCAGGGCACTGGCTCGCCACCTCAGACAGAGACAAAACGCAAAGCTCTGTAGACTAACAAAGGATATAGAATGTACCTTGGAAATAATTAATAGCAACAAGGCCTTATGGGGAATTGAGAGGGTTTACACAAGAGTGAGAGCTTCCTGAAAGCAGGGCTCCCTGTACCTCTGTATACCTTCTCCGAGAAGGTGCTCCATGCTTGGATAGCGATGCTCATACTCAAGTGATGTTGCCAGCCACAAGATGCTTCACTTCATTTCCCCTATGGCTTCTGCTGTTGGCTGAGGGGATTTGCCAAATCTCCCAAGTAAGACTGTTTAGTTTCTCTCTTAAAGTACTTGATTCTTCCCTGAATACTGAGTAGAGCTTGTCAGATAGCTATTGAGCTGGAGTTTTTGTTGAATGTTTTAAATGCTTGGGCAATAAGAAAGATCTTAGGTCCTATGTATACTTATATGCCATCCTGTATGTGCTATAAATATCATCCTATATAAACCATCTTGTGATCCCCTCGATATATATGGAAGAAAGGATATGAAAAACAGGACGTTCCATGACATACATAAATGAAGCCTGGATTTTTCATGTGGCTATTCAAATGACCTACCTATATTGTAAGTTAATGTGGATCTTTTTACCATATAAAATAACTTGTTGATAATGGTGGAAGGAAGTTAGGTAGGAAGGAAGGAAGGAAGGAAGGAAGGAAGGAAGGAAGGAAGGAAGGAAGGAAGGAAGGAAGGAAGGAAGGAAGGAGGGAAGGAGGGAAGGGAGGAAGGAAGGAAAATATACTATGCTTCAGGCTGTAGTCAGACAGTGCCTGGCACATAAGAGATACTTAATACATGTTTGCTGAGCCATTGATCCACCCACAGACCAGCTCCCATTTCCACAATGCTTTAAACTAAAGACCCGATGCAGTTGGGTCCCCCAGGGACCCTGGGAGGCAGCTGTACAGGAGCTCATGGCAGGGGAGGAAACGGAGGACCCGAGACCTCAATCATGGGCTCACAAGTAGAGCTGAGACAATGAGATCAACCAAATCATTTCCAATGGAGCAGTAATGAACTGAACCAGCTACACCCAGAGAAAGAACTCTGGGAGATGACTAAGAACCATTACATCAAATTCCCAGTCCCCATATTTATGCCCACCTGCATTTTTGATTTCCTTCCCAAGCTAATTGTACAATATTTCAGAGTCTGATTCTTAGTTTGATCATGTATACTTATTGTGTATCTAATTTATATTTAAATATATTTAACATCTACTGGTCATCCTGCCATCTGGGGGAGGGGGTGGGGGGTAAGAGGTGAAAAATTGGAACAAGAGGTTTGGCAATTGTCAATGCTGTAAAGTTACCCATACATATAACCTGTAAATAAAAGCCTATTAAATTAAAAAAAAAAGAAAAAGAAAAAGAAAAGAAAAGAAAAATAAAGAGCTTAAAAAAAAAAAAAGTAGAGCTGAGAAACAGGAAGAGGTTCCCTTAAAATAGGAAATCGATCAACTCACATTATTAAGCGCCTACAGTTTGCGGCCCCTGGAGCCATATGTGAACCCTCAGAGCCAAGGGAATGCACTGACGGGCACCTACACAAGCCCTGGGGCGTGGACAAGCCCCCGCACGCAGGGACACGCGCCTACACAGGTTTGCCGGCACCCCTCTCAGAACGGGTCAATCTGTTCTCCCCTGCCCAGCAAAGAACTACAACCCCCAGAATGCACCCTGCCCGTCTGTGGTCCGATAAAAAGTCCTCCACCGGGTGCTCCTGGGAAATGGGGTCCAGCGGTTGGTGATACTCAGGGGGGTCACTCCTTCCCCAGCGCATCCCCGGGCCCAGCGCCCGTGGGGGGACCCACCAGCCAGCGGACAAGCAGTCGTTAAGGACTGGGCCAGGCGCTGTGCCAGGCGCTATGCCAGGCTGGCCTGGCACTGGAGAGACCCAGACAAAAAATAATGTCCGCCCTCCAGCTGCTTACAGCCTAGGGGAGCCTGAGAGAAGGCTGCAAAGTCCTTTGGGGTGGGGTGCGGGGCCTGGGGGGGATGAGGAGGGCAAGAAGGCAGCCCGGGCGCCCGGGGCACTGCCAGGGGCCGTTCCCTCACTCGGGGCGGGGCACTGGGCTAGCCGGCCCCGCCCCCTCTCTCCTGGCACGGGCTCCACGTGGGGCAGTCACATCTGCCACATAATCCTCTGTGAAGCACCTGGGCCGAAGCCTCCCTGTGCGAGACCCTCCCAAAGCTCTGTCCGCCTCCCACTCCTGTGCCACCCCCCATGTGGTGACCTACCAGCTTGCTGCGTTCCCGGAGGCCCCTGAAACCCAGCGTGCCCGAGCCCCCCTCCCTGCCAAACTCCCCGCCGCTGCCAAGGGCAGCTCCTCCCTTCTGGTCATTCGGGGTCGCCCGGGCTGCTCCCCCCACACAGGGGAGCGCAGAATCCCCTTGGGAGGGAACCCTCAGGTACAGCCCCCAATTTTAAAGGTGAGGCCGAGCCTCTACCCTGGTCAGTGCTTTCCTGTCCCTCGCCCTTATTGGCGAGACTCTGGGACATTAGGTAGAAATCCCAATATTGGGCTTTTCCAGAGTTCCCTCGGAATGATGTGATGACTGGGGGCGGGGGAGCATCTTTTCCTGGTTAATGACCAGCTCTTTCTAACTAAGAGCCATCTGAGATGTGGGGATGCTCCCTCATCCCCAGCTCTAATTTGCGGATCGCCCTCCGGCTGGGTAAGCGACCCCGAGAGAAATCACTGGGCAATCTCACGAGGCGCCCAGTCCTGGCCAGAAATCCTCCGTGTCCTCGGTGCTTCGGTTCTCATCGCCAGGCGCTCATTCCTTTCCTCCTCAGTGAGACCATGAGAGAAAGGGCTCAGCTTTCCGTTCCTTGCCCGGGATTCTGCACAGAGTGACTGCTTCTCTCCCATAGTCTGCGTTAGCAGCATAGGAGCTTACCCGCCCCTCTTTGCACACCGCCTGTCTTCCTGGGAATGCTGTAGCCGCTCTCCTGTGCCTCTCTTGAACCGTTTTCATTTGGTCCCTCATGGGTGGAGGTCTCCAGCGGAAAGCATGAATTCTGAGTTGGACACAGTCTCCCTTCTTTCCCCACTCCCCCAGAGTAGAACTGCTGTCCCTGCTCCGTTTCACTCAAGTCCCGTTTCCCAGCCAAGGAGGAGTCTGGGTTTGAAGCCCAGCTGGTCAACCCCTGATTTCCTTAACAAACTTAATCCCAGAGCCTGGGTTTCATCCCTAGTCCAGGCATAGCTCCCAGGACAATTTCATCTGATGAATTTTCATATCCATCCTATATTGTTTTTTTCCTGCTGTTCACATTTTTTTGGAACGCGGTGGAGAGGAGAGATTCTTTTATTTAAGAAGGTGACATTTTGCACATATATGTATTGTAGAACCAGTGAAATCCTCCATTATAACCAGTCTCTCTTCCATCACTCTTGCAAGGTTCACCATCTCTTCCTCTTTTCTACCTCCAGCTTCTTTCCCAACCATTCCTTCCCCCCACTAACAGCCAGTTTTTCTCCCAATCATCACATTGAATTTCTACCTTTGAGCCTTCCTCTCTTCCCCTTTTTCCCTCCCAGCAAACCAAGTGGACATTTCATTCTTTTTTCCTTCCTCTGCTTTTACTTTTTTTTGTTTAATTCTGAATGAAAATAAAGTTTCTAAAAAAAAAAAAAAAAAGATGAAGCAGAAACTCTGGGCAGAATCACACCCAGTAAGCAAGTGTATGTATCCAAGATACTTGCCTCCAAATCCAGCTCAAATCAGCTTCCCATTGTGCTATGTACTGTTTCCCACCTGATTAATTCTGATGCTGGCTATGATATTCTTGTGAATAGTGTGGATCTTTTCTATATGATTCGCTGTTCTAAAACTACAACTCTTACCTGAAATAAAACAGAACTAAGGATGCTATATCCTATTATACCCACATTAAGTTATTTGTGTCCTTGGACTTACGCCTGGAGGTTTTAATGGTGTTATAACCAAGTCCCTGCTTTTCCTTTCATAGAGAATTTCTCTAGTCTTGGCAGGTAAAATTGTAATTTTAAAATGTAGCTCTGTACAACTATAATAGGATGTAAATATGAAAAATCTCACTCTTTTCAAAACAAATTGGTAATCAAATTCATACTCTAAGCAAGTAAATGAGTTTTGGGACTTGTTAAGTAATTTATATATTTGAAAATAAGATTAAGTCCTTGAACAATCCCAAAAGATAATATGAAGCATACTATCCACCTATAGAAAAAAAAAAACTCATTGATTGAAAACAACCTAAAGGATGCCATTTTTCACTTTCTCTTATTTTTTTTTCTTTTGTCCAAGACTTCTCATATAAAATGACTAATATGAAAATTCTTTATTGAATTGTACACATACAACCTAAATTTTATTATTTATTGTCTTTGGGAGGGAAGGAGGGAAGAAAGGAAGGAGTTAGGGATAGAATTTGGAACTAAAACCTTTAAATAAAAAAGTCTAGCAGGCCTTAAAAATATCAAGTCTTTGAAATATCTTTCAGATTGATACGGAAATGATATCCTCCTAAAGGGGCAAATTAAGGCAAAGATGCAAAGAATATGCAATTTTTTCTAATAATATATATATATATATATATATATATATATATATACTTTGAGAAAATAACAGGATTAAGCTGTTTTCTCTCAGGGGTCCTCAGACTTTTTAAATAGGGGGCCAGTTCACTGTCCCTCAGACTGTTGGAGGGCCGGACTAGAGTAAAAACAAAAACTTTGTTTTGTGGGCCCTTAAATAAAGAAACTTTATAGCCCTGGAGGAGGGGGATAAACGTCCTCAACTGCCACATCTGGCCTCATAGTTTTAGGACCCCTGCAAGGACTAGGATCTATGTGTATTACTTGGCTTCCAAATATTCTAATGGGATATGTGGACTTTGAATATGTTTTTAAGTAAAGAGTTTTCTAAACTGGATCAAGGATTTGACATATAAAATTGCATTGATAACTGTAAAGAAAATTTTTAAATCATATTTTACCCTTTTGAAATATATATATATATATATATATATATATATATATATATATATATATCTTTATTTAAAGTAACAGATGAGCCCATTTTATGCCCTAGATTCTTTTTAAGATTTTTCCTTCAGCCTGTTGTTGGCAGTGACTCTATCAGAATCAGGGTTTAGGTAAAGAGAAAAACAGGAAGTGGTGTGTAGTAACTGAAATTCTCTAAAGTTTTAGGTTCTGATTCTTAATTTGCTACACTTTTCATTGCTCTTTGGCTAATAAGATCAGATCCATAAGGCTTGAGCTGATTTTTACTACATGAGCTAGTTATTGGAAAAGCAAATTTATAAGGTTGCACTAAATTGTATTGATTAGTCTCTTGCAAGTATTTTGGAACCAGATAAGCAGATCTCAAGGAGGAGCTCCCTTCAAAAATACCCTGAATCTATGTTTATCTAAATTTTTGGGAAACATTTAATCTATTTGTTAATTTTGTACATGATCATAAACATTTTTGATAGTTAAAAAAAATACCCTGAGAATGAGACCTATTCCAGAATGCCCAAGAGATGTTTCCAGGGGCCAGATAACTACATGGAACATTTGGGATTCGAAATACAAATGTTGGTTAAAAGATTATTAAGAGTAAGTTATTAGGATACAAGGAAACGATATGATTTAATAGTGATGACCATCATTGTATCACTTTGGCCTTTCATTCATGGTATCTTTATGTTAACTGAGTTTTCTTGGCTAAGTTGGTAATTTGTAAATCTCCCCTCCCAAATTAATACATTATTTTATATATTCTTACTATAGTATTATGCTATGATTGGTTAATGTAAGAACAATATGTTTGACCAATCAAGGGAAATTGTTACCAGCCTCTAATTCGATAAGTTATAACAGAAACACAACTATCTCCCCAGGTAACCCCTGGTGGAATCTGTCTTCTTGGCTCACTTGGCTACAAGGAAATAGCCTGATAACCACCTTTGGTATACAGACCTTATTGCTCTCTGCCTTCTAATCCTGTTTAGACTTTGTATTAGTTGCTGTGTTAAGCCTGTTCCAACCTTTACCAGAAAGGCTAATGTCTGCTCTTGACAGTATTTTTTAAATGTTAGACAATTAGCTCCGCATAACTGATCTAGGGGAGATATGTCTCCCATTGATCAAAGAGGGGAACTGAAAATTGAGAAAATCAAATTGATTCTGTTCTATACCTGACTTAATTTTTGTTGCACTACTGGCACTTAACCACCTAAATTACATTTCATTTACCTCTGAGTTTAATTTGGAAGTTCAGCTTTCCTACAAATCACACAATGTCTCTAAGTTTAAAAGTTCAGTTTTCCTGCAAATTACTGTTTTGTTCTTGGGTCAAGGAAATCTGTTTCCAAATCAACAAGAGGGAAGGAGGCTCTGTTGCTAGTCCCGCATTCCAAATTTCCAACCAATTGTATTGTTCTGTGTCTGTGTTGCTACTGACTTTGTAACCAATTGTGTTTTCTCCATCTACAATGCTGTTGTTTAGTTTTTAGATAGTCCTCCTTTTGTACACAAAATAATCTCTTGGCCTTCAATCACAATTTTTCATTTTTCTGGGGAGCCGGAAAAAAAATCCTCATATTGGTTACTTTATGAACCGACTGTACACAGAGCTTTGTGACTCAGTTTACCTTAATTTCAATCATGACAATATCAAGCATATTGATATTGAGACACAAGTTGCTCCAGGAAGGCACTAAATGAGTTGTGCAAACAAATCTCAAGACTCTGGGGTTTCAACTCTGTAAATGAAAAGGAAAGCATAAGGCTTAGCTAGAACTCAAAATTTATAACTTATTCATTGGTAAGGGTAGGGACTGGTCCTGTGACTTCACTGACCAGGAGAAATCCAGGGTGAGGAAACTCCCTCTGCCAGTGTGGGCTGACACCTCCTCTCCAACTGCATTGGCGGGATGGAGCCCAGGTTCCTAGGGCAGGGGAGGACGGGTCCACGCAGGAGTCCCAATTCTTCCTGGCTCAGGCCCAGCTCTCTATCAGATCTGTGTTTCTCTCCCTGCTAATCAGAATCGAGTAGCCTGCCCCCAAATTCTGGTTGTCAGAAGACAGTAACATTTTCTCAAGTGTGATAAGAGAGGATTTGTTTCATCTCACAAAAGCTGCACTGTTTTGCGAGCTCATCCTGGGTGTCCCTGAAGCAGGACGATGCCGAGTTGACCTCGCCGGCTGTAGCTGCTGGATAAATACTCTGGGCCCAAAATGAAACTTGGCAGAATGAGATCATTCCTAGAACTTTCCATCAGAAGCTCCCCCAGGAGAACATTAGACCCGGTCTCCCTGTGGGCAGCCTGGGACATCTGGTTAACAGAAGGATCTCCATCAAGCCATTATCCTCCAAACAGCAGGTTTGATAATTTCTAATTTAAAAGATTGTAATAGATCTAATCACTAGACCCACTATATTTGCTTTAATAGGTTAAAGCCGGGGATTCCCGCCTCCCACAAAAACCCTGAATCTACGATCAAGCCACGATGGGTTCCTCTCTCTGCATCATCTATAAATCTCCAGCTACATGCACATCATTGATCTAAATGTCAAATGTCACACCATGGGGTCCGAATCTGAGTCCACTTTCCTCCCTTTCCAGTCCCGTGCCCACTGCTAAATCCTCACCATGGTCCTCTCCTTTCGGATCCCTCCCCTCCTCTTCCCATCACCTCTCCCCTGGTTGAACCTCACCCTCACCCCTTAGATCAGGGGGAAGAGGCTTTTGTCGGCAAAGTACTGGGATATTTATAACCATCTGAGGGCCATACAAAATGATCAGCTCAGAAAGTCCAGCAGTGGGAGGTTACTGTACCTAGCTTTCAGCTCACCATTGTCATGGGCTGTCTTGGCAGGGCCAGGCCATGTAATTTCCTCACCCCTTCTGGAGATTATTCCTACTACTAAAACTCAATGCCGAATGAGGCGGGAGAACCTCACATAGCCTTCTGACATTGTCCCCTGAATTAAGAGAAGGCAGTCAAGATGGCAAAATTAAGGCCTTTGGTCTGGGTAAGTGAGTTGGATCTTGGAGTGTCACACAGCAGATGCTGAGGCTCCCCCAGAGGAGGCTGGATGCAAGGTGCTTATAAAGTATTTGGGGAGAAAGGAGGGGGGCTGCAGGGATCTGGGACGTTCCAAGCTACTAAAAGTTCATAGAGGAAGCTGGGGAATCCCAAAGGGGAGCGTTTGGAACATTTACAGAATAATCAGAAGTCATGTTGTTCAATCTCAACTAGGCTCTGAAGGCAGGGAGGTCATGCTTTTGATCCTCCCTAACTGATTGCCTACCTGAAAGCTGCTCCCATTCCTTCCCTCCCATTCCTTCTCATCCCCCCTCCCTTGGCTGAGGACTCTTCCTTCACTGGTAAAACAGAGGCCATCAAGGCCATTCACCATGGACACCCTATTTATCCCCCTGAGGTCACCCCCACCCTCTCCCCCCAGCTCTCCTCCTTCTGTCAAGTCTGACAATTGGGTGGTCCTCCAAGGCTAGAGGTAGCCTGTCTGCAAGTGTCACAAGGAGCATTATTCCATCTCATCCTCTTTTTCTCTTTCTGTCTCCTTTCTCTCCCTCTGTATCTGTATGTCTGTCTCACTGTTTCTCTATCCTTCTCTCTGTTTGTCTCCATGTCTGTCTCACTCTGTTTCTGTTTGTCTTTCTCTCAGTCTTTCTGAGTGTATCTGTCTCTGTTTCTTTCCTCTCTATATCTGTCATTTCTGCCTCTGTCTCTATGTGTATCTGTCTCACTCTGTCTCTCTCTCTGTTTCCATCTCTCTGTTTCTGTTTTTATCTCTGGTATATTCCTGTTTCTTTTTCTTTTCTCTCTCCTCTCTCAGTCTCTTTGTCTCCCTGTCTCTCTGGTCTGTTTCAGTCTCTGTTTCTCTCTCTCTTTCCTTTCCCTGTCGCTATTTTTGTGTCTGTCTTACTCTGTTTCTGTCTCTCTGGGTGTATCTCTGTTTCTCTTTCTGTCTCTCAGTCTCTCCGGATGTGTCTGTCTGTCCATATCTCTTTCTGTCCATCTCTCTCCTCTCCCACTTCCTTTCTGTCTCTCAGTCTCTCCGGATGTGTCTGTCTGTCCATATCTCTTTCTGTCCATCTCCCTCTCCTCCCCCTTCCTTTCTGTTTCTTTCTCTCTCACTCTTTTCTCTCATCTTCTCGGTAGCTGTCCATTCACTTTCAGCAGGTTCAGTGCTGAACCTCTCCCCTTTCCTTAAAAAACCCCTTCTCTAGCCCCGGGGGATCCCCTCACACTAGGGTGCTCTAGCTCTCCCCGCCAAACCCTCCATGGAGGTGTCCACCTGGTAGCCCCCTGCTCCCTCCTCTCCCTCAGCAGCCCTCTGCTTCGGTTGGGTTTTCCTCCCCCCCTCCCGGTGCTCCTTCCTCTTTTCCCCATCCCTCTCCTCCCCCCCCCGCATCCTCCCCTCCAGGTTGGCTTTCCTCCCCATCCCAAAGGCTCCCCCTTTCCTTCTCCAGGGTCATCTGTTGAACCAATCGGCTTCAGTTCCATGTAGATGGCCCCCGCAGACAGTCTGGGTCTCCCGTGACCCCCCCGCCCGCCTCCATCCTGCAGCATCTCCGCCTCCACAGGTCCCCCCAGAACTCGTTCGTGAGCTCTCTCTCCGCCTCTGCGGCCAACGCCCCTTGTGCCATTCTTCCCCGCTCTGCTCCGGGGTTAGTCAACGCTGGGGCGACCCGCACTCCTCGCTCTCCTTTGCCCACGCAATCTCGCCACAGCTCCCGCGCCCCCTCGTCCCTCCGCTGTGGGTCTGGGAGCCTCAGCGCTTCTCCCTCGGATGGATCTGGCCAAAGGGACTTCCTCCGGCACACACCTAAGCCCCCCCCCGAGAAACTCCACTCATGGGCCCGGCCCGACGAGCTTTGCAAATCGGGAAATCTTCGTTGTCGGGGCAGAGGGCCAGACTGAGCTTCAACATTAGACCCGCGGGTTTCCTCAGCCCCTTGCTGCGCCCCCGCGCCGGGGAACAGAAAGGGATTTCAGAATAAAACAGACTTCCGGCACCCCGCTGTCCCTGGGCCTCCCGCATGGGGACCCCGCGGGCCTTCAAACCGCGGGCCTCTTTGCCCACTCAGGACTAAGAGATGCAGCCGCCGGGGGGCAGAGCGAGCCGGGCTGAGCAATTCCCCGCAGTTAGGGGTCTCTGCCGCTGTAAGGAAAGCGGGCACTTTGTGCGCAGAGCAGACTCTGTGAGAGACGCCCACGCGGGGTCCTCCCCCGGGCTCCAAAGATCAGGGACCTTCTCCCCGCCCCTCCTGCCCCACGGAAGCGACCACGCGCCTTTTAACGCGGACGTGTGAAGCAGCCAGGCCCCGGGCCCTGCCTCAGTTTCCTCATCTGTCTAACGAGGCGTCCCCGGGCTCCTCCCTCCCAAGGCCGCCCCGGGCAGAGCTTAAAGCGCTCGCGAGGGCGGGGAGCGGAGGTTCTCCGGGGAGTGTGAGTGAAGAAGGGCCTGCAGCCCGATTCCTTTTCACTCCGTGAGGGACAGCGGCCGCCCGGGAGCAGCCCGAGCCGGGTGGGCCTCGCGCCCAGCTCGGGCTGGCGCTTCCCGCGCGGTGGCGCCGCGGCAGGGCCTGAGCGCCCCGGAGGCCCGGTTTCCTCGCGACGGGCTGCGCTGGGAGACCGGACCTTTCCACGGCACCGTCGCGTGCCGGCCGCCTCGGGAAGGGGGAGGAGGGAGGAAAGGGAACGCTCCGTGTGCGCAGGCGCAGCCAAGATCGGCACCGCCCCGGGCCTGTGAACTTGAACGGCGAGACCTGCCGGGAGTTGTAGTTTGCCACCCTCCGACGCGCAAGCGCAGCGCGCCTCCGGGAGGGCGTCCTGGCCTTTGTCCGCGGGGCTGCGGGAGGTGACGCCGGACCCGGCGCGCGCGTGGGCGAGGGGGCGGGGGCAGGGGCAGATGAGGCTCCTTCGAGCGCGGCTGCCGAGCCGCGCAGGCGGGGGTGAGTGGGCGCTGCGGGAGCGCGCCGGCCTGTGGCCATGGATGTGCGCGGGTCAGGGCGCGCGGGCGTGCATGCGCGTGACTGCCCTCGTGCGTGGTCGCGCACACGTGCGCTTGCCCGTCCGCCCTGGAGCCCCGGCGTGAGTGGGCGGGGGCCGCGTGGATGAGCGCCCGCACCTGCGTGAGTGAGCGGGGGCTGCCGGGGAGGCCTCAGTGCGCGTGCGTGGCATCCCCCGCGCGGGGAGGGAGGGCGTGAGCGTGGGAGCCACGGAGGGAGCGGAGCCTCCTTCGGGAGCAGCCCCGGGCCGCGCCCTCCCGGGGGCTCCAGCGCCGCCCTAGGAGCACCGACCCCCGCCCGGGGGTGAGATCTCCCAGGGGCCGGGGCAGGGCGGGGGCTCCGCTGTGCAGAGTCCGGCTGGCGGCGGCGCCAGGAAGCCTTGGGAAGGGCTCGGAGCGGAGAGACCTGCGCCTGGGGGGCATCCCGGAGAGGATGGGGGGGGTCTGAGCTGGGGGGGGAGGGGACTGGGAGGAGGGGTAGCCCAGGCTGCCTGGGGGGCGGGTCTCGGCCCTTTCCTCTGCCTCCCCCGCCCGTCTCCTCCTTCCCCAGTCCCCCCTTCCCGCCCCTGACCTAGATGTTTCCTCCTTTTCTGGCTCCTCAGATCTGGGGGTTATTCTAGGTGCTGCGGCCCTTTTCCCAGCGCTCCGGGGAAGCCCGGGAGTTGCTTGTTGTCGTTATCACCCCGTTAGAGATGGGGCTGAGGCGCAGCCGTCCCCCCTTCCTAGCTGGTGCCGCCCCCTCTTCCCCGCCTCTGCGTCCTAGCAGCTCACTGGGTCACCCTCCGGGGGGTCTCTGCCCAGACCCGCCCTGCACTCCCCCGTGTGTCTGAAGCACGTGCCCCTCCTCCGCCCACCTCCCCTAGATGGTTACTAATGAATGCAGCTCCTCGGGCTGCTTGGTGGCCCCCCCCAGGGCCGCTGACCGGGCTGGGGGGCTTCCTGCTGCCCCCCCTTGTAGAGGGCTGAAGCTCCCAGACGGAGGGCACCCGAGGCTGATGTGAGACTCTGGCTCCCTTAGCACACCTTTAGCTGCGATGGGGATGGGATGGGGAGCGGGTGGGGGGGAGATAACAGCAAGGATTGGGGGGGAGGGGGAGAAGTCAGAGTCGCTTGGCGGCAGGACGAGGAGGAGAGAGGCCGGAGATGCTCCGGAACCCAGGACTCAGCCCTGGAAGCCTTGGGGCAGCTTGCCGGCCTCCTTCTCATCTCCCCCTGCAGACCAAGGACTTTGACTTATCCTGACCCCGGCTGACCCTGAGGCCCTGCAGGGAGCTAGCCCTGGAATGGAGGAGGGCCCCGTCCCAAGTGACCTTGCTTTGGAACCCCCAGGTCCCCCTTTTACAGCAAGAAGGAAGTGAGGGCTGGCTGGGACCCCCTGCCCAGGAGCCGGAGCATGGACCGCTTCTTCCTGATGCTCGAGGGGAGAGGTGAGAGTTCTGCCCATAAGCACGGGCCCGGGCGGGCAGGGGAGGAGTGGGGCACAGAGACCCTCCCCTTACAGCCAGTCCTGCCCCTCACTGGGTCCTGCCCCAGCCTCCGGTGCAGGGAGGGTTCCTCCTTTGTGCCTTGCCCGGGACAGAGCAGCCCCTTAACATGGCTGCTGTTGGAGGAGGGGATGTCCACGGTGTCTTGGTGTGAGGCAGAAGCGCCTCCCCAAGAAGGACCGGCCACCCAGGGAGCTTGGGGGCTCTCCCTGGCAATAGGTCTGTGGAGTTAGGGGCTCACTCAGTGTGTAGAGGGGAGCTTCACCCTGGCACTCAGCCCAGGGAGCTGAAGGGGGGGCTCGCTCAGTGTGAGGAGCTGGGGGAGGGGGCTTGCTAGAGCTGGGGGGCTCTCCCTGGCGCTTTTTCTGGGGGACACCTTGTTCGGTTCGAGCTGGGTCACATACTCTTGTTGAGGTGCCGGGGCTGTAAGCCTGGCAAGGGCAGGGCCCCAGGGGTGCCCAAGGCAGGTGGAGCTGGGCACAGCTTGGATAATGGCGTCATGGCCGGCTTGGGGAGGAGGGGTATGTGACAGAGCTGGGAGAGGGGGCGGCTGACACCAGTCATTCAACAGGCATTTATTAAGCCCCCACTGGGGGCCAGGCACTGTGCTAAGCAGAGGGGGTACAGATGGGGGCAACTCCTGCCCTCTGGGAGATTACCATCCCAAGGGGAGATAACAGACAAGGGATGGGACACACAGGCGGGTCTGGGGGAGGTAGTGAAGGCCTTTGTAGGCCAAACAGGGTTTGTTTGACCCGCCACCCTCCAGCCTCTGAAGGTATTGAGTGGTAGAGGAGGAGGGAGGGGGGGACCCCTGGGTGGAACCAGTGGGGGAGCAGAGAAGGGAGAATTGCCTTAGCTGGGGGGAGGTGACCCCAGAGTGCAGGCCCGGGACAGTGGGTAAGGAAGAAGCAGAGAGTCGGGGGCTTCTGAGCCCCACATTGGCCTGGGGAGCTGGTGTAGGATGGATCCAGCCTCAGGATTAGAACTCTGCGAGTGTGGTCTCCAGGCGGGTGGGCACATGTTAATCCTGCTCAGGACCCTGGCTTAACCAAGCTAGGAGCAAAGGGCTTAAAGCACAATTAACAACCTGGCAATTGCCATAACAGAGAGCATGCAGCAGACCCCATCACCATGGCCAGGAAGCACCCACATCAGAAGTCTGGGAGCCCAGGTCGCAGCTAGCCAGAGGCTCCGGGGGCCTCAGTCTCCCAATGGGGCTTTCAGCAGCCTTGTCCCTGTAGTCTGGGGACTGGGGGGGCCAGAACCAAGAGGAAGAGGAGGGTGTGATCAGCCTATTTGGCGGGGGTCTGATGAGGCTGAGGGGGCTTCTGCTACTTCCTCTGCTAACCACCGGCCCCAGGCCCGTCACTTCCCCTCTTGTAGCCACGATTTGCTTTCTCCCAACCTGCTGGCCCCCTCCTTGATTCCCCCGTCATTCCAGCAGTGGTGCAGCCATGGCTCGGCCCAACATCGAGTCCCAGGTGGGAGCCCATCTGGATGGGCCGGGGCTTCCCCAGGGCAGTGAGCCGCTTGCTCCCATTTACTGGCTCATGCCTTGGAGCCGTCCTTCTCCTTGGCAGATGAAGGGGGCCTGGCAGGGCCGGGGGCTCCCGGGATCCCAGAGGGGGGCGGCCCCTGGAGTCCCACAGTTGGGCCCTTTCCCGGCTAGGGCAGAGCCCCGGAGCTGGAGGGGAGGTGGGGGCGGGCCAGGACCGCTGTCTCTCACCACTGTGCTCTCCTCCCTCAGGCCTGCCTTCCAGAGAGTTTGCCCTTTCCCAAGCATGGAGGACGCGGGAGGAGGAGGAGGAAGGAATGGCTGCCAGGCTCCTGACGGCCATGGCCCAGGTGAGGGAGAGAGCTGGGGCCCCGGCCCGGCTGCGGGGCAGAGCTCCCAGCTTTGCTGCTCTTCGGTGCACGTGGGTGGGGCTCCCCCCAGGCGGGGGGGTTCCCTCCAGGTGGGCCGGCCCAGCCCGGCCCATGACAGGCGCCTAACATGCGCTGCCCTGAATGATGGGGGGGGGGGGGTATCTCGGCAGAACCGCCCGGCCCCCACTAGATCCTGTCGGGGGCATGGGAAGGCAGCCTTTGCCCCCCTCTGGCCGGAGCCCGCCCAGGAAGGTGCCGGGAACAGCTGCCCGGAGAAACGCGGGGTGGGTGGAGGAGCAGCGGGGAGCAACACCCCTGGGGGCCAGGCACTTGCCAAGCCCAGGAGGGAGCTGCCGAGAGACCAAAAACGGGCCGCCCTGGGCGAGCTTACAGTCTGAGGGCCTGGAGGCGGCCATGGCACGGATCCGTCCCCTGAGGTTAAATAGTGCCCCCCCAGTGGGTGCAGCTAGTGGGGCGGGAAGGGAGCAGCAGGACCGGGTCTGTGGATGGGCGCCTGGGCGGGTCTGGGGCAGAGAGGGAACACAGGGTCCGGGAGGGTCGGTGGGGAGGGCCCGGAGCCTTCCTGTGCGCTCGCCAAACTGCCGGCCAGGAACTGGGGCGGGCGGGCGCTCTGCGGCTTTCTTAACAGAATGGGGAATGGCTTCGCGTTGCATAGGTTGGGTAGAACACGTTTTGGGCACTTTGTGGATCCGCTTTTCTGCAGCCTGTCTCCGAGAGGCCTTTGGGGTTGTCTCGGCAGAGACGCAGGGGCGGTCGGCAGCTACTTCTCCGGCCCATTTGACAGATGGAGAAACTGAGGCAGACAGGCCTTGCCGGGCTCCCACAGCTGGGAAGTGCCCGAGGCGGGATGTGAGGTCGGATTTGAGCAGGCTTCCCGCTCTGGCACCGCGTGTGCTCTGGCGCCCCCTGGCGCCATTTACTCGGTGACCGTTAAGTGTCAGCACCGGGGACAGCGCCGTTTTTCAGGTCCCCAGCCAGATGCTTTTCCCTGGTTCTGGTGGTTACTCCTCAGTTCTCCCCAAATCTCTCCGTACTCCCCAAAAAGTACCTTGTGGTGTTACTCATTTGGAGCTTATTGGACAGTGACTGGGACCGTCAACAGTCACCATGCAGTTAAGCACCAAATTCTTGTTAAAGTTGTCCTATCTCCCCCGACCTTTGCTCTTCCATATTGGGGTGGGGGCAGTTGGATCTATTAGATAGCATCTAGCATTCCCACTTTTAATCCTCTTATTGGCTGGATGGGGGGAAAGCTCCTGTCCAGGTCAGGACAAAGCCATCATCCCCCTGCTTCTTGCTTTGGGCCATTTGGGGCTTGTCTGTCGCCAGATGGAGTTCACCAGGAAACACCATGTTACACGAGGTCCCGAGTATCATCCCCTACAAACTGGCCACCCAAGTTCCAACCTATGTTTTCTCAAGAACAAGTCTTTCCTCCATTGTTCTCTTCTCTAGTTTTAACAAACTCCTCTTTTACGGACATTTAATTGGATATTTGGAGTGTGGATTCTCCCCTGGGGATCTGCCTCTTGGCTTTTTTCTTTGTTTTTCTTTTTCTTTTCTTTTCTTTTTTTTTTCCCCAGTCCCCAGTCTTTTAGGGTTACAACCTTGTGATGTCACCCAAAACTTGAGAGTGTAACACCATCCATATTCCAAGTGCCTCTGGATATATTTTGTTGTCTTGTTTTATTTTCATTTTTTATTTTTTTCTTTATCGATTTCCTTTTTTCACATTACCTCCATTTCTATATGTGTCTCCTTCCCCACCAGGAAGCCATTCCTTATAACAGATAATAGAAAATAGGTGGAGGGAAGGCTATTCACCAAAAGTAGCCTATATATCTCTCTGGTTACATAGCATTTGCATGCTCCACACCCGTAACCCTGTATTTCTTCAAAAAATAAGGGTGGGCATCTTCTCTTGATGCTTGGTGGCAAAGCTTGTTCATAAGAACAGAACCTTGCATTCCCATAGTGGCGAGTCGACATTTTAGTACTGTTTTCTTGCTTCTGTTTACATTTTTTTTTTTTGCATTAGTACTTATAAGTTATTCATGCTTCTTATGGTATTTATATAGCCATAGTCATTGTGCTTTTTTTGGGCGGGTTCTTACTTTATATGTATATATATGTGTATATGTATGCATATATATATATATACATATATATATATATAACACACATGACATATTAGATATATAAAATATATATTATATATTAACATATGCTACATAATCAGATACCTTCCATACTTATCTGAATTTTTCTAGAAATCAGTTATTATAATAAAGTAAAACTCCATGACATTTATGAACCACAGTTCAGCCATTTGCCAGTCAATGACATCAAATGTAAAGCACATCACTACAATTATTTTTGTGTATCTGGGGCCTTCCTGTATTTGACCTCAGCATATGTTTCAAGAAGTACCTCTTGAATGAAAGGAGATGGAAACCATTCTGGTACCTTCTTAATATAATTTCTGTGATGACCCTTCAAAACTTTTTGGTCCATTTCTCAGATTCCCCCAGTAGTGCATGAATATACCTGTCTTTTTGTAGCACTCCCAACACTTAGCATTTTCATCTTTTTGCACAAAATAAAGATAAGGTGCTGGGACAAAATTTATCATATATCAGGTAAATAATGAAAAAGCAGGAGCTTTCAGACAGACAATTCACAACCAAAAGATTAACAAGAAAATGGCATTTTACCCAAAATAACTATGATTGGCAAGCCCATATCATCATTAATCTCATATGTTCCAAATACCTTCACATCAAGCATTCATACAAGGAACATTAACTGAATCATAAGAAAGTATAGATTTTCAAAACAGTAGTGACAGGAGATTTTAAATATCCCTCTCTCAATTTTGGTAAGTCTAACAAAATTAAAGGGGGAAAACACAGAATTGAACAAATTGCTGGAGAAACTAGAGCTAAAAAAGTTAATGGCATCTCCTAAACAGAACTGTGAAGGAATATATGTATTTCCCAGCATCATCTTTCACCCCATGGAACTTTTATTATTTTAACTGAAACTGTATTAGGGCACAGAGATATTAAAGACAAATGTAAAGTGGCAGAAACAAAAACCATATCCTTTATAGACCACAATGCAATAAAGCTGATAATCAGTCCAGGTCCCAAACAAAAGACACAGGGTCATGTGGAGACTTAACGAAATCCTGACTAATGAGTGGGTCAAAGAACAAATCATTGAAACAACAATTATGTGAAAGAAAATGGTCATCATGAAACAAAAATTTTGGAATTCAGCTAAAACATCCTGGGGAAAATTCTCTCAAAAGCAGACATCAACAAAATAGAAGAGGAAAGGATTAATAAACTGAATTTGAATTGTAAAAAATGAGGAAGGTAGCAAATTGGGCAGCAAACCCAAATTAACAGAGAAATTATTTTCATCTTTTGTCCTCGATCACTTTGCTGGGTGGGAGGTAAACCTCGAGTTGTGTTGATTTTTGTTGTTTAGTGAGTCAGATTTGAAGCAGTCTTTTACAGGCTTGTTAATCAGTTGTAGTTCTTTTGCTGACCCTTGTGTACTCCAGTGGGGAAGGAGCCGCTTGGTTTTTTTGAAACTCATTTCAATATCATGCTTTTGTCTAGTGCTAGAGACAGTGGAGAGAAAGCTGGCCTTGGTCGGGATTGGAGGTTTCTGATGCATACGGGCTCTCGGCCGCTATCAGTTGCAGAGAGCATCATCCCCCACCTCCACCCTGCTGGTAGAGATAGTTTCCTTGACCTTCAGATTCACAGGCCCTACCATGGATGTTGCTGTTGATATTACATTAAATCTACAATATTGATTTGACAAGTTGTAAGTAGATTTTTTCTTAGAAAAACCTTTTTTGCTTCTCAATGAGAATTTTGGGCAGTTTTTTGGGTTGCTTTTGTTTGGTCTTAAACCCAAAGTGGGCTGCTCGGTGTTACAGTGGACAGAACGTTGGTCCTGTAGTCAGGAAGATGAGTCTTTCTGAGTTCAAATTTGGCTGGGTGACCAGTCAAGTCTTTTCACTCTGCCTCAGTTTCCTCATCTGTAAAATGATCTGGAGAAGGCAATAGCCAACCATCTTTGCCAAGAAAAAGATCGTGACAAGTGGGAAACGACTGAACGGCAGTGACAGATCAACCCTAACATAGCATATTTTCCACGTTTAGCCTCCTAAGAGGCATGTCACCACAGGATAGGAAGCAGCGTTGGGGTCAGGAGGGCTTAGGTTCAAGTCTTACCTCTGACACTCAGTGACCTCTCGGGGCCTTCGGGCCATTCTCTGAGACCAAAAGTCATGTAGAGGAGGGAGTTTTTCCACTGGGAGTTCCCTCTGGGGGTGAAATCATGGATCCAGACAAGAAGCAAAGTCTCCTGAACTTGGAACAAGACTCCCCCATTGATTCCACTCTTATTCCTGCCATTCAAGTTTTATTCTTTTTCTGTGTTAAATGAAAGCCCAAATACCGAGGAAGGGAACAGGAAGGAGCATTTATAGAGTGCCAGCTGTGTGCCCAGCACTGTGCTAAACACGGTACAATTATTTCATTTGATCCTCCCACCCACCCTGCGAGGGGTGCAGTTTTTGAAGATTATGCAATTATGTTAATATTGTTATTACAGATGAGGAAACTAAGTCAGACAGAGATTAAATGAATCAACCAGGATCACACAACTAGCCAGTGTCTGAGGCCGGATTTGATAGAGCATTGCTAGTACTTTGTTGAACAGAAGTATAACAAATGGTTATTATTGTTCTCATGCCACTTTTAGTGAGATTGCCTCTGGTGTTTCTCAGAACACATAATGTTGACTTATTTTCAAGTAGATGTTCCTTACCAAGTTGAATCCCCTCTGGTGATTCTTTTTGTGTTTAAATATTTTGTTATTATAAATTTAGTAATATTCATAAGAAATGTAAATAATTAGAACAGGGAATTTCATTTTTTTTTTTAAATCTAGGCCTGTGATTTCATTTATATGAAGAACTTCTGGTATGGGAATGCCTTCTACCCATGCAGATCAGGAGGTCACTCATCTGTAACTTAGAGTGTTAGAGAGTTGTAACTCCTTGGGGCATTGAGAGATGAAATGAAGGGATCTGTCCTGGGTCACTCTAGCAGCATGTGTCAGGGGAAATACTAGCCTTCAGACTCCAAGACTGGCCCTCTGCTACCCATACCTCCATCCTCATCCCACCCTACACAGACACAAACAGAGACTGTCAGAAAAATCTTAAAATACAAACTGCCCTTTTATTAGAAAAATACAATATTGGGAAAAAAGTGGAAATAGAAAAGAGAGAGCCAAGGACTGATAGCCTGATCTGTTGGCTTCAAGTGTGGAAAGTCCCCAGCATGTTGGCTGGATTATTTTTATGGAGACTTTAGGAGACGGAAGGGACAAGGCGCAATTTCAGAAGGCTTAGGTTGCAGTCTGCGCTGCTGGAGTGAATGCCCACAGGGTCCTAAGTTCTGAAGAGCCAAGAAGAGCACACTTATTCTGCCCTGTTCCCTGCTGGCTCTCTGGGGTAATTATAAAGGTCTGTTTGTTTGGTGCGGGATTTGGTATGAGGTTTCCCCATCTCCTTGTGCAGTGCGTTTTTGTAGCCGACCTTGACCCTTTGTGTGATAAATGCTTTGAGGAAAAGTGGGTGTATCATGATATAAGCTGCGAGAAATGCCCTACACCGGGCCTCTACTTGCCACTGGCTTGTTACCTTATTGATTCTGTCAGCAGGTTATCAAGGTCTGTTGTGAGATGGAGGCATAAATTACTAAAATGGGAAAGCTGTGATTCCCGCCCCCGGGAGCCAGGGAAATCTCTTTTCCCACAAACTGCCTGCCCTTTCTCCATTTCAAAGCCTGCTCCAGGGCTTAGACAAACATTAGTGTTAGCTGTCTAATTTATCGGCTGTCGCAAACAATATAATACATGGGTAAATATTTACTGTGCATCCTTTAGAGTTGACTGCAATTATCCCCAGTGTAAGGGTCAGAGGAGGTCACCCCCGTGCTCTTGAAAGTAGAGAAAGAAAGTGTTGTTGTCCACTAGAATGTTCTTACTGCTGCCTGGCCCACGACTGCCCAGAACTTGTGGCCGCGCTCTTGGCAGTTCTATGCAGACCGGCTCCTCCGCAGAGTTGGCGTTAAGAACTCGGTTTTTGCAGAGTTTTCAGACTCTCCAACAAGTGAGCTTCTGCCCACCGCCCACAGATGCTCTCAGAGACATCCAGCCGCCCTGCAGGCCACGCGGTCTGCCATGAGGCTTCGCTGTGGACTCCACAAAGCGTTCCTCTGGGACTGGAGGGCTCTCCTCCAGAGGTGCCGGGAACACTCGTCTCCAAGTTCTCTCAGAAGCTCAGTGAGTGCATTTATTTATTTCCTTAAATAAACTTATTAAATTTATTTAATCTGGACAGGGAGAATGCTCCCTCCCCCTGAGCTGCTATCCAGGGATGCTCCGAGCCTTGCTTGTGGTCACGTAGCCAGTCACAGGCTGAACTTGACCTTGGGCTGTAGTCCACTTTTTTCCTCATTCCACAAAGATTATGGCCATCACAGCCACTTGTCTCCCCCTCCCCACGGGGAGGTCAGAGGCTCCAGAACCCAGTGAGGAGCAGCTGGACATGGAAGAGGACACGGGGAGGTTGGAGGCTCCAGAATCCGGCAAGGAGCAGCTGGACACGAAGGAGGACACGGGGAGGTCAGAGTCTCCGGAACCTGGTGAGGAGCAGCAGGACACGGGAAGGTTGGAGGCTCCGGAACCCAATGAGGAGCAGCTGGACATGGAAGAGGACACGGGGAGGTCGGTGTCCCCAGAGGCCAGCGAGAGAAAGATGGCCGTCAGACACGGTGCTGTGGCTGGTGCCGGGGAGAGCATATGAGTAGACCCTTATGGCGTCCTGCTTTCCAAGGCCCCCTGCCCAGGGAGTGGCCGCCATGATGCTGGTTGTTAGGATTGCATGGCTGGTGACGTTGCTGCTGAAGTCATTGCCGTACGTTTCATCATGCAGCAGAAGCTGGTTAGGGTTATTGGATGGTTTGGGCCAAACAAAGCCAAGGTGGCCCAGGTGAGAAAGGAAGCAGAAAGCAGGAAAGCGTTATTACAGCCGGCGTCTTTGATAAAGGCCTCATTCCAAAATAGAGAAAATTGACTCCAATTTATAAAAATCCAAGCTATTCTCCAGTGGATAAATGGTCAAAGGGTATGAACAGACAGTTTGCAGATGAAGAAATTAAAACTGTTTCTAGTCATATGAAAAGATGTTCTAAATCACTATTGATCAGAGAAATGCAAATTAAGACAACTCTGAGATATTGCTACACACCTGTCAGATTGGCTAAGATGACAGGAAAAAATAATAATGAATGTTGGAGAGGATGCGGAAAAACTGCAACACTGGTACATTGTTGGTAGAGTTGTGAACAGATCCAATCATTCTGGAGAGCAGTTTGCTCAAAGGGCTATCAAATTATACTCTTTAATTCAGCAGTGTCTCTCCTGGATCTGTATCCCAAAGAGATCTTAAAGGAGGGAAAAGGGACCCACATGTGCCAAAATGTTTGTGGTGGCCCTTTCTGTAGTGGCCAGAAACTGGAAAGTGAGGGGATGCCCATCAGATGGAGAATGGCTGGATGAGTTGTGGCATATGAGTGTTAGGGAATACTATTGTTCTGTACCAGCCGCCCTCTCGGAGCCCCTGGCCCGCCCGTTGGTGAGGGCCGGGCCCCAGCTGAGCAGGAATGTGTTTGCCATTCCAGCGGCCGGTGACGTTCCAGGACGTGGCCGTGCACTTCACCTGGGAGGAGTGGAGCCGCCTGGACTCGGCGCAGAGGGCCCTGTACCGGGAGGTGATGCTGGAGACCTTTGAGAATATCGTCTCCCTGGGTAAGCAGCGTCCGGGCTACCACGTGGGGTCTTGGGAGCTTTGGCGTTTGTCCCCCAGAACGGGGGATGATGCAGGATTCCCAAATCTCTTGGGCCCCAGGACAGCAGCAGCCACAGTAACAACAACCGGCTCATAAATGAGCTTTAGGCTTGGAGAAGCATGTACCTGGGGTCTCGGCCGATCCCCACACCAGCCTCCTGAGCGCTGCGCCTGTTATCTCGGCCCTGCAGAAGGGGAGCTGAGGCAGATCATGTGACTGACTGAGGGCCAGCTGGCTAAGTAATAGCCAAGGAAGGATTTGAACTTGGGCCTTCTTGACCTGAGGTCTGGTCCCCACCCTTTTCTGCCTCAGAAGATCCCTGGTCCAGGGTGAAAGCCCAAACCCTTACGGCTGCTGCACCCCTTACCTACCCCTTCCCCATCCTCAGCAGAGGGTCTCTCCCCTGGTCTGCAGGCCGTCCATTCCCCAGTGAGGAAGGAGGATTTAGGATTGACCCCTGGTTGGCCGTCCCCAGCACTGCTTTATCTCTCTCTCCCCAATGCCCAGGCCTTCCTGTTTCTAAGCCTCAGGTCATCTGCTTGCTGGAGAGAGGAGAAACCCCATGTCTGCCCGAGACAGAAGGGCCATATCCAGGTGAGTGAGTGAGTGGCTGAGGCGGCATCCTTGGCCTGCAGCCGCTGCTCCACGGTCCGACATAGGCGAGGCCCTCCTCGGCCCCTCCCCGCCAGGGTTCTGGGTCTCACAAGCCAGGGTTCCCACACCAGAGACATACAAGCACATTTCTGAGAGCTCCACCTCTGCTATCCTCCAAGCGGCGTACTTAGCCCTGGGCAGAGAGTCCCCCAGGCAGATTCCATCGGCTCCCAGTCTGCCGCTGCCCTGCTTCCCTGCTCCCCCAGCCTGTCTTCCAGTTCCAATGCTTCCCACTTCCCTACTCCGCCTGGCCCACCCCGGTGCTTCCCGCTTCCCTGTTCGCCAGCCCATCGGGTACCTCCTGCTTCCCCACTCCCCCACTCCATCTGTGTACCTCCCACTTCTCCTGGCATTCGATGCACATGTCACAGGTTACTTACCCCATCCCCCCTCATCAGACCCATGGGGCATTCCCAGTTTTTGTAACAACAAAGAACGCCACTAGTTTGCTCATCAGATGGGACAAGATGACCTTGGAGGAACCATTTGGCCCCAGAACGGGGGGGGGGGGGGCTGCCGTCAGCATATTTAGGGTGGTAGGTTTGGAGCTGGAAGGGATATGCTCCCTTGTCTCCTGACACAGCCCCACCCTGGCTCATCACTCACCTGGACCACTTCAATACCTGCTGGTCTCCCATATCACCTACTCAGCAGGCCCCAGTAGCTAGGTCACCTTTCCATTTATCTGTTGGGGAATGGCTTTTGCGGGGCAAGGGTGGGTCTGTATTGTTCTTTAAAAGTTGTTATTTGTTTATATATCTTGGATGTCAAATCTTTTATCAAAGAAATTTGATACAAAATTATTGTCTTTTCCCCATTTGATCCTTTCCCTTCTTGTCATAAATGCATTAATTTTGTCTGCAGAATATTTTCAGTTTCAAATAATGAAAGTTTTCTCTTTGGGCTTCTGAAATTGTCCTAATTCTTGTTTGGGTTCAGGAGACCTCTCCACCTATATCTCTGAGAGGTATTTTATCAACTTCTCTTTATCATTAAAATCATGGATCCATTTATAACATATAATAGAGCATGGTATAAGGCATTAATCCAAGCCTTATTTCTGTCAGACCATTCTTCAATTTCCCCAGCAGTTTTTATCTAATAGGGGATTCTTTCCTAGGTAATTGATGCCGTTCTCTTTATTGAAGACCAATATATTTATTTCCATCATTTCTGATTCTTACTTGTGTAGTCCCTCCCGTTGATCTAAATGTATTTTTTTTAACCAATCCCAGGTGGCTTTGATGGCTGCTGCTTTGTAAAACAGTTTGAGATCCAGAAGTGCTTTATATCATCCCCTACTTCTTTTTATCATTTCTCTTGATATTCCAGATCTTTTGTTTTTCCAAATAATTGTTCTTATTATTTTGTAAGTTTTATAAAGTGTCCCTTTGATAATTTGATTGGCATCTCATTAAAAGCATACATTTGGTAGTATTGCCATTTTTATTATATTGGCAGAGCCCAGCTGTGAGCACTGAATACTCCTAATATTTAGATTGTTGTTTTTGTCTTTAAGCTTCATTTTATAATTTAATCTTTATGAGTCTTTTGTGTCCTTTGGTACATCCCCAAATTCTTTATGTGTTTTGTAGTTATTAGGATGGGATTTTCCTACTATTTTCTATTCTTGCCCCTTGGGTTTTGTTGTTACTGTGAAATGCAGTTGAATTTTGAGAATTTACTTTGTAGCCTGCCACTTTCTTACTTCATTGTGAAGGGGTGGGCATGTGATAGCAAAAAATTACTATACTTCTGGCTTCCAAATTATTCTGAGGTTCCTTATTTTCGATCTTGGCAATTCTGATATTTTATATTCTTAGAAATATTAATCCACTGGAAAAATATTCTCAAAAGTATTGGGATTGAGGGTCTTATGAGACCTTTATCAGAGAACCTTACTATGAAGAACTTTCCTCCTATCCCTTCTAATTTTAGTTATATTAATTTTGTTTGTGCAATAACTTTTCAATTTTATGTAATTAAAATTGTCTGTTTTGTTTTGTGATCCTCACTTTTCTTTCCTTTTCTTCAGAGATCAGGGAGGTCTTTTCTTTGTTTTTCCTTACTTCCATTAGAAGACTCTGTCTAATTTCTTTGAGGCAGCTTTCTGGTTTTTCCAGTCCTTTTAATCAAAAATTAAATCCTTAGCCCAGTAATTGCGGGGAGGGGGTAATAAACCCTAGGCTTTTATGTTTGTTTGATGTCGTATATTGTACACCAGGTCTTTTCCACTAATCAACTTCTCTACTTCTTAAAGAGTACTGATCATTTCAGTGATGGTAGCTTTGTAGTATAGTCTGAGATCTGGTACTGCCAAGTCCCTTTTCTTTTGGCTTTTTTTCATTATTTCCCAGGAAATTCTTGGCCTTTTGTTTCTCTAGGTTTTCCTCGTTCTATTAAAAAAAAATAGGGGAAAAAATGAAATTCACTTTCCCCTTTTCTTCCCCTTCTATAAAATGGGGTAGTTAGATGGTGCAATGAATGGAGCATGGATAGAGATTCATCTTCCCGAGTCCAAATCCAGCCTCAGACACTTAGAGGGCTTGGGCAAATCACCTAACCCTGTTTGCCTCACTTGTCTTCTCTGCAAAATGAGCTGGAGAAGGAAATGGCAAATCACCCCCATTTTGGGTTTCCAAAAAACACCCAAGTAGGGTCATTAAGAGTCGGAAATGATAATGACAGTTCTATAAAATAATCCTTTGGTGGTTTGATTTAGTGTAGCACTATATAAGTAAGTCAATTTAGTCATCATCTTTTTTATTATATTAGCTGAACTTATTATATTAATACCTCTCCAGGTTTTTAGATGATCTAAATTCCTAAATATTTTGTGTAGTCTGGAGTTATTTTTAATGTAATTCCTCTCTCTAGTGCTTCCTGCGGGGTTACTAATTTACATGAATGTTGATACATATTTATTTTGTATCTAGCAACCTTGCTCAGTTTATTGTTTTTAAATTTTAGTTGAGTAGGATTTTCTAAGGCAAAAGGCAACAAGTTTTTTTCTTTGCCTGTTGTTATTCACATTGTCTCTCTCTTTTTTTTTTTTTTTTTTTTTTTTTTTTTTTTTTACTGCTACAACTGGCATTTCTGGGACTATGATGGTTATAATGAGCAACTTTGGTTTACTTCTGATCTTGTTGGCTACTAACTTCACCAACATGCATAATGTTTGCTCCTGGTTTTTGAAATTGTTATTATATATTGTATTACCACATCTATTCTTAAGAATTTTTTAAAATAGGTGTTAGGTTTATGGGGTTTAAATAACAGGTTTAAAATAGGGTGTTAGATGCCATCAAACTCTACAGATATCATGTCATTTTTATTATTTATATTATTAACATGGCTTAGTATGTTTACAGTATTCTTTATATTCAGCAACTCTGCATTCCTTGTGTAAATTCTACATGGTTATGGTATATAATCTTCCTATATTGTTGAGACCTATTTAAAATTTATTTAAAATTTTTTAATAAATTAAATTTTTATTTTATTTAAAATATTGTTGAGACCTATTTAAAATTTTTGCATCAATATTCATTGTCTATAGTTGTCTGTTTTTGCATTGTCTTTCCATCTTAACTCTCAAAATTACATTTGTATCATAATCTCTGATTAAAAAGGGCACTTTTCCCAATGCTTTTGTTAAGTTTATAAAATATTGGAATTAATTGTTTTTTGAATATTTGATAGTTGTAAATTCAACTGGTCTTAGAAGTTTTTTCCTTGGAAATTCATTTATAGCTTGTCCAATTCCTTTGTCTTGTTTTGGGTTATTTGAAGAATCAATTTCTTCTTTTATTAATTTGAGTTTTCTTTATAAATAATTATCCATTTCCTTTTTGATACACCCATTTTGATTTTCTTCTTCCTCTCTTTATTCAAGATTAGCAAATTCTTTATTAGTTTTTTTCACAAAGCCAGCTCCTACTTTTATTTATTAATCCATCTCTACCTTCCCACACCCATCTCTTTTTTTCTGAGACTCGAGGTATTTTCCCCACAGTGATTCTTTGGTGACATCCCTCCATATCCACCGTACCCTGGAGGGCCATTCATGGAACAGTGAATTCTCTCTCTCTGCTTCCTTACTACTTCCTCCTTGTATATTCTTTCCCATTTGTCATGCCTTTCCATCTCGAACATCCTTTCCCTTATCACAGAAGAAATTAACTCTAGAGCTCCCCAGTCAGCCGTTTCCTCCAGTATGTGTCAGTACTCTTTCCGTACTCTGCCTTTTCAGTTTGCTCATGTGTCCCGGAACCTCCCCCAGCCCACCTTGGTCCCCCCAAAGATCAGATCAAAGATGGCCTGATCAGGCTCAGGGGCAAGGGGCCAGAGCTCCACTGCGGCTTCAGACGAGTGAGATAATTGCAGAGCACTTACAGCTCCTGGCTCATAGCAGATGCTTAGCACAAAGTGGCTTTTTTTATTCCTTCCTTCCTGCCTGGCTGCTTCTTCCCAGGCTCTTTAGCTGGATGCTATACAGGTTATAACTCCCTGGGTTTCTTCTCCCTCAGTGCTCTTTTATTTGGTGATCTCCTCAGATCCCAGGAAGCAATTGTCATTTCTGTGCTGATGAGTCCCAGATCGATTTAGCCCGTCCTCACTCCCTCCCCTCCCCCCTGGCTCCAATCTCTCATTTCCAGCTTGGACATCCAAAACTGGGCTCATTACCTGACCTTCCTGGCTTCTTTCAATCCCTACTCAAATGCCATCTTCTCCAAAAAACCTTTCTCAACAGTCTTTCCTCTGTTGATTATCTCTGGTTTATCCTACATATAATATGTTTCTATATTGTCTCCCCCGTTAGATTGTGAGTTCCTTTATGACAGGGACTGTCCTTTGCCTTTCTTTCTACCTCCCACATGAGCGTTGCCCAGCATAGATGAGGTGCTTAATAAATGTGTGTTAACTTCTCTCTCTTTTTTTAGTAAGTTTGTTTATTTTTAATATACATTACTTTATGACTCATGTTGGGAAAGAAAAGGGGAAAACCATGAGAGACTATTTTAAAAAACACAGAAAAAAGAAATGAATACATGTTGATTTACATTCAGTCTCCTTAGTTCTTTTTTTGGATGGAGATGGCATTTTCTGTCCAAAGTCTGTTGGGATTGCTTTGGATCATCGAACCGCTGAGAAGAACTAAGTCTTTCATATTTGATCATTGTACATTCTCAGTACAATTCTGTGTACAATGTTTTCCTGGTTCACATAAATCTCTCCAGGCCTTTCTAAAATCAGCTTGTTCCATCATTTTTTACAGCATTAGCTTCTCTTAATTTCCTTCTTCATGATATAAAGAACAGTGAATGTTAACTCTTTCTATTTCTTTCAGATTCCCTCAATTCAGGGACCAAGTATGAAGCAAACGACTGGATACTAAAGCATGACCTTTTTATGGGAGCATCATTCAAGGAAAAACCAGTACCCCAAAATGGACCCTGGCGTTCCGAGGTGGTAGAAACTTGGGACTTGGATCCGATGAGAGAAGGCCATAAAGGCAACCGGGACATACAATCCAGACCAATCTCAGTTTCCTCCAGAAAATCTCTTAATAAAGTGAACATCCCTGAATGCAATACAGTGGACAGGAGTTTTAGTCTAGAGTCTATCTATGTTCCGCAACAGAGAGTTTCTACAGAGAAAAGTCTTCATAAATATGACACTCTTGTTAAGAGCTTCAAGCAGTTTTCAGACTTAATTGATTGTAATAGACTCTCCTTGGGAAAGAAGCTTTGTAAGTATAATAAATCTAGGAATCCTTTTAGTTACCATTCAGACCTTATTCAGTTCCATAGAATATATAATGATGAAAAGATATATGAATGTAATGAATGTGGCAAGACCTTTGGGAAAAAAGCCTATCTCACTCAACATCAGAGGATTCATACTGGGGAAAAGCCCCATAAATGTAACGTATGTGGGAAAGCCTTCAGTCACAGGGAAAATCTGACTCATCATAAGAGAATTCATACAGGAAAGAAACCTTATCAGTGTAATGAATGTGGCAAAGCCTTTAGTCAATGGGGAACTCTAACTGCACATCAGAGAATTCATACTGGAGAGAAACCCTATATATGTAATGAATGTGGAAAAGCCTTCTGCCAAAGAGGAACCCTTAATGTACATAAAAGAATCCACACTGGAGAGAAACACTTTGAATGCAAAGAGTGTGGGAAAGCCTTCAGCAACAATTCATGCCTTAATCTACATCAGAGAATTCATACTGGAGAGAAACCCTATAAATGTAACGAATGTGGAAAGGACTTCAGACACAGAGCATCTTTTATTTATCATAAGAGAATTCATACTGGGGAGAAACCCTTTGAATGTAACGAATGCGGGAGAGCTTTCAGCAAGAAAGGGAATTTTATTGAACATCAGAGAATTCATACTGGAGAGAAGCCCTTTATATGCAGCGAATGTGGGAAAGGCTTCATCAACAATACGCGCCTTAATCTGCATCAGAGATTTCACACTGGAGAGAGACCCCATAAATGTAACGAATGTGGCAAAGCGTTCAGGCACAGAGGAAGCCTTAGTGCGCATCGTAGAATTCATACGGGAGAGAGACCTCACAAGTGCACTGAATGTTTGAAAGCCTTTGGCCAGAGGGGACAGCTTATCAAACACCAGAGAGTTCACGCAAGGGCAAAAGCCCATGGGTTTGATGAGTTCGGAAGACCCTTCAGTCAGTGGGGCAGCCTTGCGGAACAAAAGAGAATCCCTGTCAAGAAACCCTTTGTGTGCAATGAATGTGGGAAAGCCTTCAGCCAGAACTCCAACCTCGTTCTACATCAGAGAATTCACACTGGAGAGAAGCCCTTTGTGTGTGAAGAATGTGGGAAAGCCTTCAACCAGAAGGGAAACCTTAACGAACACAAGAGAATTCACACTGGGGAGAAGCCCTTTATCTGTAACGAATGTGGGAGGGCCTTCAGCCGCAGAGGACACCTTACGGAGCATAAGATAATCCACACTGGAGAGAAACCCTTTGAGTGTAACGAGTGTAGGAGAGCCTTCAGACGGAAGAGACATCTGACTGAACACGTGAAAATCCACTCTCGAAAGTAACCTTGGGATATGACGACTATGGGAAAGCCATTAGCCAGAAGAAACTATCATGGCTAGCAAAGAATTCGTTTGGGGGAGAAATCTTTGTCATTGATGTGGAAAAGGCTTCAGGACCCTTGTGAAGTGTTGGAGAACTGAAGAACACGATGGAATAACCCTGGAAGATTGAGGGGACCTCGTTCATCTCTCAAGATATCAGAACTTAACCCTTGGCTACTGGCAGGCAGAAAGGGCTTTTAATGATGATCTGATCCAATATCCTCATTTTCAGATTCAGGAAATGGCAGCAAAGGCGAAGTTCCCCTGGACCCAAAGGACCTGGGCTCTGATCTGCACCTGCTTGCTCCCTCTGGGACTTTGGATGAGGCTCACGGCCTCCGTTTTCTCTTCTGTAAAACTATCATCAACCTTTCTGACCTCTGCTGTGATACTGTGGCCCGGACCCGGATTCTCTGATTCCAGATTGAGGTTGCACCATCTCTGATGCTTTGGGGTCACGCCATTTTTGTGGGGAAGCTTTTCTAACAACTCGGTATGGGTTAAATGCTCGAGAGTGAGGCTGCAGTTGGTCACCAGCCCTCTCCTGACTTGGTGCTTTGAGAGGCAGAAACACCCCAGGCCTCTGTCCCTGTCCCTCTCTATTCCAGACCGTGTTGGCTGCCTTCACATGGCCTTCATCAGGGCAGCCAGAGGGGTCCGTCTGAAATGGACTGGAAAGCTAAAGAAATAGATATATTTTCAATCAAAACCACCAAAATGTTATTTATTTAGTTATTTGTACAGGATGTTCTTTGTTTTCCTTTTTATGCTAAAGTTATTAGCCATCCACAACCAAAAAAATCAAAATAAATAAGTGTAAAAGATTGTTGTACATTAAATGTATATCACTTTTATTGACTGTTAAATAAAGCAAGCTGCACTCTCACCCACGTCCACAAAATGGCAACAAGAAAACTGTTTCTCTGTCCCCTTGTGGCCCGTTGTTCTTTGTGAATCTTTCCGAATGTTGCTGTTGTGTACTTGGTTGTAGTCTTTGAATATATATTATTGTTCCGGCTGCTTTCTTTATCTATGTCGATTCATGTGCCTTCCCATCTTCCTCTGTTGTCTTTATATTTGTGATTGTTGTGGGGTTTTAATATTCAGTTTAATTCTGATGGTACAGAGCAGAGCTTTTTAAGCTTTTTCCACTACCACCCCTTGTTGCCTAAGAAATTATTACGTGGGAGCAGCTAGGTGGTGCAGTGGATGGAGCACCAGCCCTGATGTCAGGAGGACCTGAGTTCAAATTTGGCCTCAGACACTTAACACTTCCTAGCTGTGTGACCCTGGGCAAGTCATTTAACCCCAATTGCCTCATCAAAAAAATAAAAATTATTGCATGACCCTGGGTATATAAGTATATAAAATAAGTGTATAAATGAAACATTTGCTGATAATAAAAATTTCACATGGCCTCCCATTCAGTTACAAGACCTTATAAGGAGTTGAGAATGACAGATTAAGAAGCTAGGGAATAGAGGATAAAGTTTTAGACGCAGAGTCAGGAAGACCTGATTAGACAAGGAACAAGCAGCTTCACTCTGAGCAAGTCGTTTAACCAGTCTGCCTCAGTTTCCTCAGCTGTAAAATGGGAATAATAGCACCTACCTCCTAGGGTTATTGTAAGGATGAGACAAGGTTTGTAAAAGCACACAGGAGGTGCAATAGAAATGCTTGTTCCCATCTTAAAGCCTGTTGGAAGGCAGCATAGTGGGAGGACAGAGAATCGGTCTGAGACCTGACGACGGGGCTTCCAGTCCCACCGCTCACATCCCGTCACAGGGCCCATCTGGGCCCACAGCACATCTCTGAGGACAGAAGTTGCAAAGCGGGCCTTGAGTTTTCTTCCTACACCAACTTTTCTCAAGCTTTAAGGCCCTTTCATGTTCTTAAGAACCCCAATAACTTTTGTTTCTGTGGTTTATGTTCACTAACGTGCTTAAGTCAGCTTCTACCAACTCAGTATAGTTGATCATTAAATTTTCAGGAATTCTTGTGAGCTGGTTGTTAAACCACTATTAAAAATTATCTAAGCATGCATATATTAAAATAAAGTAACAAATAAACCTCATCCTAATTATTTGCTGAATTTTACTACTGCCTATGAGGTTATTTTCATCTGTTTGCTTGGTGAAGCTAGCACAGATAGCGGAGATGTGTTATGTAAGATTCATCTCTTTCCCAGTTACATGTTTGGTGATGTATGTATATGTGTGCATGCGTTCTGCCTCCCCTCTGTGGAGAGCTGGTTGTTAAACATTTACCAGCATACCACTGGTTTTATTTATTAATGTGTTAGAAATTAAAACTGATACAATTTGAAAATAGTTTTTCATTTTAAACTAGCAATAAACCCATTACAGATGATGAGTTTTTTATGAAAATAATATTTTATGTTTTCTAATTACATTTAAAGATAGTTTTCAAAACATTCATATTTCAAAAAAGATTAAATAACACATTTTTCTTTCTTCCTTCCTTTCGGAGACATCAAGCAATCTGATCCCAGTTATACATGAGCAATCTCTTATGGCATTGTTTTACATGTTCTCTCCAGGTCTCTGATATAAAATAGAAGATTTAGCCAGGTTCTCCTAGCTGCTTCTGCATTCGACCTTTTATAATGCATCGTTTTGGGTGGAGAATGGAGAGAAAATCTGATGTGGTATTGGAAGGAAGGGGCTCCTTTAATAAACTGCAGAAGTGAAGCGGGTTGTGGTCCCTTTAAGAAACAATTTCCTATTGATCTGTGATTCCTTTCAGCTTCCCAGCCCCTCCTGGCTGAAGCATATCCTCCCCAGACAAAGTGTCTTTCCGGGATGCCGGGGCCTTTGATTCAACTACAAATCCTGGTCAAAAAGCATCCCTTCGAATTCCAATAGGAGATCCAGGCTTGTCCCAGCCCCCATTCTGACTTGCGTGGGCTGCCCAACCCCCACTGAGTCTGACCTGCTCGCTGTCCCAGCCCCCACTAAGATATTCAATATAAAAGAGCCCAATTAAAACCCTCTCTTTGCAGAGGTTCCAAACGTGCCAGCTCCATGCTTGGGATGCCAAGGGCCTCTGTCCACTGGAATACTCTTTTCCAGTGCCATCCTCTTCTTATCCTCACCTATTTCCCTAACCAGACTTTCTGCCTCTCTGTCAGGATTTCTAACCTTACTTCCAATCCCCATAATAAACCTTTTATCAATTTAGGTTTTCGGGTCTGTAAATTCCTTTACAGAGAACCTCCATACCACCAGAAGGGAGTCCCCAAAACTCGCTATATACTTGCACTGAATTCCAAGGGGGTGCAGGAGACCCAAACCTCTCCATTTAATTCCCTGAACTCCAAACCTGCCATTAGACCTTATCATTTAACTCCCTGACCACCAGAACCCCTAATCTCATTTTGGTTCCCTAAATCTAGACCTTATCAGAAGGAAACAGGAGAGCATAAACTTCTGAAGGAAACACGGGACCTAGTGAACTTCTGAAGGAAATGGGAGCTAATGAATTGAAGGAAACAGGGGAGCATAAACTTCAGAAGGAAACGGAGCTAATGAACTTCATAAGGAAATGGGGAGCATAAACTTTGGACGGAAAAGGGGGGAATAAACTTCAGAAGGAAACAGGAGCTAATGAACTGAAGGAAATGGGGGAGCTAATGAACTAATGAAGGAAACAGGGGAGCATAAACTTCAGAGGCAAATAGGGGAGGTAATGAACTTCAGAAGGAAACAAGGTTCCTAAGGGATAGAATGGGAAGGTGAGGCTGGTATGGGGAGGGAGGTCAATCTGGAATAGCCCCAAGAGGTAGGGAGGGTGGGTTTAGAACTGGAGAGAAGCATCCAACTTGGATTGTCCATTTTGTGGAAAATGTGGGTCCCGAGAGGTTGCCAGGATCCCCACGTCATTAGCATTGTTTGTTCGGACCCGTGCCTTGGAAGCATCACTTGGTCAACTGCGGGTGGCAGGGATCACAGAAAAGACTGAGCTGGGAGACCAATAAGGAGGCTACTAAAAGAAGGCTGATGGGAGTTGTAGAAGGGTTTTTTGGGGGGGAAGAGGGACAGAGCCACTGCTCAGGGGAAGTGAAAGAGGCAAGGGTCAGGGAAGCAAGAAACAGAGTGATCGGAGGAGGATGGCTTCCAGGGGCTGATGGGTTCTGTCTGCATGTGCTGAACGAGACATGCCTTGAGGATATCCAAGATGTTCCTGCAGTCAGCTGGTGACTGGGATTGACAAGAGCATTTAGGGTCAGAGATGGATGTGGGAGCCATTGGGGTAGAGAGTAGGGGGCCCCATGTGCCATCTTGAGATTGGCACAGCACGTATGAGCCAGGGGGTCCTGCCCAAGAGCAAGGTGCTCCACAGAAGCCGAGAGAGACCAGGAAAGGGCAGGGATGATCAGCATGTGATGTCCAGTAGAATGAGAACTGAAGAAAGCCGCTGGAACTAGCGGCCAGCCTCTGGGATCCTTTCATTTTGGAGGTGGAACAAGAAGGAGAAAATCTGAATTCAGGCCAGGATGGAGCTGCTCTGTCCACTGCGGGGCCACCTGTCCAAGCATGAAATGGGAGCAAAAGCCATTTATGGCAACCCAGAACAAGCCCCGTGTTTGACAGGGACATGTCTACCTCGCAGGGGAGTTTTAGGGTTTTGATGCATTTCCCGTACAAGTAACCGGCCTCCAGCAAAGTCGTCAAACTGCATGGTTTTAGAGTAAAGGCAATGGAGGAATGGCTTCAGTGAGCAGCCCATCTGTGACTTCGGAGATGTGTTTGTTGTGTGTGGGCTCAATGGGTCCGAAGGCAGAAGGGAGAAGGAAGCTTGGACACCCCGCCTTCAGCCAAGCTGGAGGAAGGGGGGACCAGGGAAACATTCTTGGATCCTGGTTTCCTTCGAGGGAAAGTCGGACATGGCAGCTGGAAGGAGGGGAGGGTGGAGTGGGACTGTCGCTTATGGCTGACTGTGGGGCTCGCTCCCCTGGGGTTCCGGGATTTGTACCGGAGGAAGGTACCCCAGTCTTACAGCAGGGTCTGCCTGAATTAAGGCAGAGCAGAGGGGACAAGACAGGAGACATCCATGATGCTCATCTCCCTGGAGCCCCAGATTCCTGGCTCTGAGGCAGCAAGGGGGTCTACACCTTCCCGGGCAACCAGAGCCTCAGACACCACTTCCGAGCTTGTGACAGGCTTGTAGACCTATGGAGTAAACATTTCATGTGAACCTCGCCAAGAGATCCCGGCGTGCTACCCCATCCATCACATATTGGGAACATATTGAAGACTTGCTTGTTATCGTGGAGGGCACTCCCATCCCCCTGGGCTAGGGGTCACTAGGAGTCACCCTGGACCCTCTTACCCCCATCTCCAAGCCATTGCCAAGGCCCGCCAGGTTCTCCTCTGGGACATCTCCCAGATGTCACCTCCCATAAACCCAGATTCCCTATCCCTTGCCAGGGCCAGGGAAAGTGTCCCATGGAAAGGGGGAATGGAGATGGGACAAACGAAGTTGGAGAAATCTGTAGGGGAAGACGAGGAGGGCACTTAGGGAATTAGGGAGAGACTGAGAAAAGGTCAGGACCCTGAGTGATTCCCACAGCCCCCTGCTCAGGCTTCAGCATCAGCTGCCTCTGACCCCTGAGCTCTGACCTCTGCACTGATCAATAGAGCTTCTTGGTGATGGTTGAGCATTTATTAATCATGTGCCAGAGATGGAAATACACAAAGTGAGCTCTCGAGCTGACATCAATTGAGGGAGACGAGGGATGGGATGAAAGATTTTATTAGCACAGGCACAGCCCTGGTGGGAGCGAGGTATTATAAATAAATTATGAAAACACTATATTCACAATATAATAAAGTTCTTATGTATGAATATATAGTGTTTATATAGCAATTCAAGGCTCCTAAAGTGCTTTACAGATATCTCATTTGATCTTCACAGACATCATGAGAGGTAGATACTATCGTTTCTTTTACAAATGAGGAAACTGAGGCAGACAGGTGAAATGTGAGCCAGTGAGGGTCTGAGGCCAGATTGAAATTCAGGTCTGCCTGACAGACCTGGCACTCTAACCACTGCATCACTCAGTGGCTTTAATACACAATGGGTACAAAATAAAGACAAAGTAGTTTAGGGGCCGAGGTTGGGGGGGCTTGGGGTTGTGGGCCAGGGTCACGAGGTGTCTCAAAAGAATTTGTAGGCTCAGACCTTCTCTGAATCAAGAAGCAGAGATTGTATTAGGCAGTGGAGAATGGGCTAAATCCATAAGGGGGGCTGGCAGTTAACAAGGGGTCTCAAACACCCTAAAGGGGGAAGACATCATAGAAAAAGATGAAAGACATGGCATGGCAAATGGGGAATGAGACCACTGAACAGTGGGCTAATCCTAAAAGGGACTTGGCACCCCAAAAAGAGGCAGTGGGGAGCAGATGGTTGGCATCCTAACTTGGTTGATTGGACACAGTAACTGGGGTTGAGATGATTTTTGTCAGGGCAAAAACTCTACTAGAGACTTCTGCCTGGTGGAGCTGTAATAAAGATATGTTTGTATGAAAGGTCTCATCAAATCCCATCAGTGCTCCTCCCAGCCTGTACCAGGGAGTGTTATAATCCTGTCAGTGCTCCTCCCAGCCTACCTCAGTGTTATGATCCTGTCAGTGCTCCTCCCAATTTACCCCCAGGAGTGTTATAATCCGGGCCCCCCCATCCTGCCCCCTGGAGGTGAATCCCCAGTGCCCCTCCCATCTGTATGGGGAGTGTTGTAATCCTTGGCCCTAGCCCGCCCCAAAGTGTTATAAACGTCAATTTCCCAGTCGTCCCCAGTATGTAAATCCTATCAGTGCTCTTCCCAGCCTGGCTGAGCGAATGTTATAATCCTGTCAGTGCTCCTTCCAGCCTGCCTCAGGGAGTGTTGCAATCCTATCAGTATTCCTTCCCACCTGCTTCAAGGAGTGTTATAATCCTGTCAGTGCTCTTCCCAGCATGCTCCAGGGAATGTTATAATCCTGTCAGTGCTCCTCCCAGCCTGCATCAGTATTATAATCCTATCAGTGCTCCCCTACTTTCAGACATAGCTTCTTTCCAGGGTTGGGGTGGGGCTGTTTCCCCTCTCCCCTCCCCTTAGGGAAGGAGGAGAGCAGAAGGCGGGAGGAGAAGGAAAGGTTTCTGCCGGAGTGCAGGGATCCTGCTGGAAGGGAGGGATTGTGGGAGGTCCGGTGAGAGGGACCCCCTGCAGGCCTGGAATGCCGAGCTAGGGCCCTGCAGCCGGAGCCCGCAGGGGGAGAAGGGAAGGATCCGACCGGGTCCGGGCCCCACTCAGGAAGCCCCTCTCCCCCTTCCCTCCAGGCCAGCCCCTTTGGCCTCTTGTGCGGGCACTGGACAATGTCAGCTTCCTGAGGGCAGGCGCCCCCGCTTCCGCGGAAAGCTCGGCCCCGTGGGGGTGAGCCGGGTGACCCTGGAGGGCGCCGGGGAGGCACCATTCCCAGAGGGACCTGTGGGCCAGAAGGGGGGGGACACGTGCTGTCTGAGCCCGGAGAGCAGCTGCTGCGCCGCCCTTGTCTCTCCCCGAGGAGACTTTTGCAGGCAAACAGAGGGAGCGCCTTGAAAGCCTCATCTTGTACCTCCAATGCTTGAGGCAGTGCCCCAAAGCAGGTGCATTCGCTTGCCGCCCGGCCCCTGGCCCCCATGCACAAGCGGGGAGCTGGCCGGAGGAAAGGCCCGCCCCCTTTCCTGTCCTTGTCCCTTTCCTTCCCTCCGGGGGGTGCGCCGGAACTGGTGGCCGCGGGGGTGGAGGAAGGGCCCCGGCAGTGATGCCGGGGGGGGCCCTTCCGGGGGGCAGATCCCACAGCAGGCAAGGAGGGCCCCAGCCCCCAGAGCGGGGGATGGGAAGGCGTGGGGGGGGGAGGGCTTTCCCCCGCAGATTGCAGGCTCCCATGCCCCGGCCCCCCTACCAGGTACTGGATGATTGTAGAAAATGAAGACACTAGGTTGGCTCAGCTTGGGTGAAAGGCCGCCGCGCCCCGAAGAGGGCGGTTCCCGCCTTCCCGGCCTCCACCTGGGACTCCACCCCAGGCAATCCGCGTCTACTTTTACGGACTCCATTTCCCAGAATCCCTCCGGCGCTGCGTCGCGGCGTTCCGGCCGTGCGTGCTCTGCGCTTCTCTCCATTCCCCGCGGGGCCCGATGAATTATGGGAGGCGTAGTTCCAGGGGTCGGAGCGCGCAAGCGCAGCAGCTGTGCGGAGAGTCGGCCCTTTGTTTCGGGGGGTCCCGCAGCGGGCGGGAACAGGGACCGGAGCCGGGGACGCTGGGCACAAGCCGGGTCCCAGGACGCGCGGACTGGGGTGAGCGCCCGGCCGCAACGGGGACCGAAGGCGCGTGTGGAGGGGCGTACCGCCCGCGGGGACATAGGGGCTCTTTGGGGAGGCGCCGGGGGGGCGGGCGGGGCTGGGGGGCCGGGCGGGAGGGGGGGCAACCCGCAGGCGGGGCGGGGCGGGGCGGGGGCCCCTGGGCGGCCGGCGCCGGATGCCGGACGGGTGAGGAGCGCCGGGCGGGAGCCGGGAGAGGCGGAGGCGCCGGGCGGGGGGGGAGGGCGCCGGACGGGGCCCCCCCGCGCCGGGGGGGAAATGAGGCCGCGAGGGGGCTTTGGGTCCCCGGGGCTCCGGGCGGGGCCAGGATTGAACTGGCCTTTGGTTGGGAAGAGCCAGCCGTGGCGGGTCTGGTGGGCGGGCTCCGTGGATAGAGCCGTTTGGGGGAGGGAGGTGGTGTGTGTGTGGAGAGAGAGGGAGAGAGAGAAGAGGGAGAAGAGCAGAGACAAAGAGACAGAGAGAAAAGAAGAGACAGACAAGAGAGAGAAGAGGGAGAGAGAGACAGGGCAGAGACAAAGAGAAGAGAGGACAAGAGACAGACAAAGAGAGACAGAGACAGAAGAGACAAGAGAGAGACGAGACAGGACAGGAGAGACGAGACGAGACAGACAGAGAAGGAAAAGACAAGAGAGACAGAGACAGAGACAAAGACAAAGAGAGAGACAGAGACAAGAGAGACAGGGAGGGGAGGAAAGAGGAAGACAAGAGAGAGAGAGAGAGAGAGAGAGGGAGATAGAGACGAGAAAGAGACAGAGAGAAGAGACAAGAGGGGAAAGGAGAGAGACGAAGGAGAGAGAGAGGAGAAGAAGGGAGATGAGACAGAGACAAGGGAGAAGAGAGAGAGGAGACAGGAGAGAGAGACAGACAGAGACAAGGGAAAACCCCAAGAAAAACAGAGAAACAAACAAAAAAACAAAAAAAAAATAACAAACAAGAAAAAAACAAAAAAAACAAAAGCAAACAAATTAAACAAAAAAACAAACAAAAATAAAAAAAAAAACAACAAACAAACAAAAACAAACAAAACAAAAAAAAAAAAACAAACAAAACAAAACAACCAAAAACAAAAAAAACAACAAAACAAAAAAAAAAACAAAAAGAAAAGACAAACAAAAACAAAGAAAAAAAAAAAAAAAAAATAAAACAAACAAAAAAAAAACAACAAAAAAACAAACAAAAAACAACAACAAACGGCAAAAACCCAAACAAAAAAACAAAAAAACAACAACAAACAAAAAACAGCAAAAGAAAACAAACAAAAAAACAACAAACAAACAAACAAAACAAACAAAAAAAACAAGGAAACAAACAAAAAAGAGAGGACAGACAGAGGGAGGGGAGAACGAGAGGGACAGAGGCGGGGGGAAGCGAGGGGAGGCGAGCAAGGGGAAGGGGCCAAGCGGGAGCGGCAAGGGGGCAGGGCAGAGGGGAGAGAGGCAAGACAAGGAGAGAAGGACAGGGAAGGGGACAAGGGAAGGGCAGAGCAGAGCAAAGGCCAGAGAGAAAACGGAGGGGGCAAGGGGCAAGCAAGGGGAAGCAGGGAGAAGGCGGAGGAAAGAGGGAAGGAAGGCAGGCAGGGAAAGGGGGCGGCAGGGGAGGACAGAGAGGAAGAGCGGGGAAGGCAGGGGGAAGGGCGGGGCGGCGGCGGGGGCAGGAAAAACAACCAGCAGAGCGGCAGGGAGGAAAGGCCAGGCGAGCGGAGGCGGGGGCACAAAGGGGGCAGGCAGGGGGCGGGGGGGGACCAAGAGCAGGCCCGAGAGGGCCCAGGACAGACCCGGACAAAAAAAAACAGGGAGGGGCCCCGGGGCAGAACCCCCAAAAAGAAAGAAAAAAAGAAAAAAGGGGCAAAGGACAAAAAAAAGACAAACAAAAAAAAAAAAGGCGAGCCCCCGGGAAAAAAGAGGGGAAAAAAAAAAAGGAGGGGACAAGGAAGGGGGAACAGGCGGGGGCAGAGACGGGAAAAGCGGGAGGGGGAAAAAGGGGAGATTTGGGGGGGGGGCCCGGGGGGAACAGAGGAAAGAAGAACGGGGGAGACAGAGACAGAGAGAGACAGAGAGAGAGAGAGACAGAGACAGAGAGGGAGACAGAGACAGAGGGAGACAGAGAGAGACAGAGACAGAGAGAGAGAGAGAAGCAGGATGAGGAAACTGAGGCAGACAGAGACCGGACCGCTGTCCCGGCTTCTGGAGTGCTGTCAGTGCATAAACTCTCCAATTCTCCCTCCATACGTACATAGACAGCAGACCTTCAAGTCCGCCCCTCCTCCAGGACTGTAAACCCTGGATCCCCTAAGCCCCCCAGATCCCCCAGGACTGCAGACCCCGCCCCTCAGGTCCCTTAGGACCCGCCCCCAGACCCACCCCAAAGACCTGCAGACCCCGCCCCTTCAGACTGATCCCTAGGGACTGCAGACCCCCCCCTCAGGTCCACCCCCAAGAGCAGGCCCCGCCCCCAGAGCCCCAGGACTATAGGACTCCGGCTCCCACCAGTCACGCGGGTCTCAGCCCCTGGCCCCCCCCACCCAGAGGAGGTCTGTGCCTTCCCTGCTGCAGACCCCTCCTCCAGGGCAGGCTGGCACCTTCTGGGCACGCCGCCCCCACCCTAGACCCTGGCTTGGCCTCCAAATGGGACCCGAGATTCTAGAGCAGGGTGTAGATGCCAACTCACCCAAGCTCCCTCCCAAGTATGGTTGGTCTCCAGGGGGCAGATGCGCCGAGGGCCCCCCCAGCGAGCAGGGGAGTGAGGGAGGAGGGGGGAGGACTGGAAGGGAGGTTTTCCCTGCCCCCATATAGGGAAGCCTGGCCCTTGGCCCTGTTACCCAGTTCCCTTGGGCCTCCTGCCCTCCAGGAGCTACCTCTGCCTCCAAGCTGGGGGAGGGGGGGGGCAGCAGCCTCCTGGGGAGCCCCACCCTGGCCTTGGGGGCCTTGCCAGCCCGGGCGCCCTCCCTCCCTCCCTCTCTTCTGGGTACCCAGACTTTGGAGAGAGTGGCACCCTGGGGGGTCAGAGGTCAGGAAGCTGGTGGTGTGTTTGGGCTGACCCTGTCTGACCTTGTGACCCGTCGCTGCTTGGCTGGGCCTGGGCCCAGTCTGACCGTGTGGAGCCTGAGGGTGACTGAGCTCCGCCTCCCCCAGCCCGGGCACAGTGTCACCCCACCAGCACCCCGTGGCGCCCCAGCTTTGGGGCTGTCGAGGCACAGCCGTGTCCTGCCAGGACCCAGAGGCCAAAACCAAGCCCGGCCTCTTCTGGGTAAGGATCCTGAGATTCCGGAGGCGTCTCCTCAGGGGTCCGTCCTCTGACCCCCAAACCAGAGCTCTCTCCACTGGAGCATTCATCCGGCGAATAAGCATTTATTAAGTGCCTCTGTGTGCTAGGCCCCATGGGCAGGGCTGTGGATACGGAGAAGCGACCTCCGTGCTTTCCCTGCCCTCCATGGGAGCACGTGCCGCCTCAGAAGGGAGAGCCTTCCCGGCATGGGACAGTCACTCCACAGGTGGGAGAAACCTCCTGGAGGCCCGAGCCTCCCTTCCCAGCCCGGGCTGTGTCTACCCGCTGTGGGGGTGCAGAGCTGGTAGTGCCCCTCCCCCTCCCCCATTTACTTGTTCAGTAACCTCAACGGCCAGCCCCCTCCTGGCCCTGTGGCGCACATTGGGGTGTCTCAGGTGGCACCATTTGTGGTTTCCTGGAGCATTTTCCTTAACAGAAAGAACGCACCCCCATTACCCCCACCCCCACACTCCAGCGTCTCCTTTCCCTCCGACCCAGGGGAAGTAATCGGTTTATTGGAGGATAGATCCAGTCCAGGAAGTCCTGACCAGGGTCATGCTGGGGGGAGGGGCCCTGCTTTGTGCCCGCCGGGATCGTCCAAAAGGAGTCGTGGGCATGAGAGCGAGGGCCCCGGCTCGGAGGAGGAATCAGCAACCCTGGGGAGGGGCTGGTGGGGCCCCCATTTTGGAGGGGGGGGTTAGCTCAGGGTCATGCCACTAACGAGCCAGAGGCCAGAGGCGACCCTGGGTCCTCCCAATGCCAGTGTGCTCCCCTGAGCTGCCAACCTCACCCGCCCAGAAGGGGTCCTGTGGGGAGCCTCCCGCAGGGAGCCAGCTCAGCAGCCTCGGCCGCCATTGCATGCCGGGTCACCCACCCCCTGGGACTGAAGGGGTTGTGAAGCAGGAGCACTGGGATGATGGGGGCACCGTATTGGGGATAGTGGGGGCACGCTCTGCAGTAACAAGGAAGGCTTGGGGGGGGGGGGCAGTTAATCTGTTCCGGACGTTTGAGGTTTCTGCTGTCTCCTGGACGGCCAGGCCAAGGGGTGTGAGGGTGGCTAGAGAGGGGAGGCGGAGGTTGGTGGAGGCTGGAGCTGGAAAGGTGTCGAGGCAGGCTGGTCAGGAGAGGGAGAAGGGGTGAGCCCGGCAGGCCCCTTCCAGCCCAGGGCTCGGCCCCCAGAATCTGCTGCCATGGGGGAATTGGGGGTCTTGGGCCATTTGGGGTTCTTCTGACTTTCATCTGACCTCTTGCTTGGGGCTGGGGTTGTTTGACCCCCTGTCCCTGCCTGGAGGCCATGTCCTGGCTGGCCTGGATCCCGCAGGGCTGTGTCCTCCTCATCATGGTTTCTTTTTCCTCCTGCAGCTCTGCTCCTCCCACCCCAAGGACCCTCAGGGAAGCGACCATGATGTCCAGAGCCCCCCTGGCCGAGCCTCGGGTGAGTTTGACCCAAGGTTTCCTGACTTTCTGTCCCTGGTCAGCCTCTGGGATTTGCTTCCACGTTTTGGTGACTGGTCATTGTGTGAAGCCCCGGTTGCTCCCCGAGACCAGTGCTGGTGTCCTGGGGACGCAGTCCATCTCTCGTGACCACTGCCATGGATACAGAAGGAGCTGATCCCGGCCCCAGGCAGAACCTTCTGTTTCTGACCCTGTGTCCCGCCAGTCCTAGAACCCAGCCAGGAATCAGGGGAAGCCCCCTCCCTTGAGGCACTCTCACATGCCCACCCTTGGGGAGGACTTGCCAGAGCCCAGGGCCATTTGTGCCTCCCTCACTTCCCTCTGTGCCTGGGAAAGTGCAGGGGCTTGCTGTTGGCTGAGCAGTCCCCCACTGGATTGGGAGCCCTGTCTGCCCACCCCGAGGAGTGTGCCAGTGACGGGGGGGATGGCTAGGGGGAGAGACAAAGGGCTTGTTCCTGCCAGGCTTCTGGGCCCTGGCTCTCTCGGGCTGTCCCCTGGAGCAACAGGTCAGAGAAGCAGACTGCTCGTAAGGGATGAGCGGGTGGGCAGGGACGTGGTGGGCTCGCCTGGATGAGTGGGCGGACTCTTTGGGGTCCTGGGTTCCTTCCTCGGGCTCAGCTGAGATCTGCCCTGCAGAGAGCCAACCTGAGGGACGTCGGAGCTGGCAGTGGGGCCAGTGAGGGACCGGGAGGGGGCGTCAGGGTGGGGGCCAAGGGAGGGAGAACTCACGCCATTGGAGTACGGGCACTTTTGACTCTGCCACCCGTTTGGGACGTTCTTGGCAAAGGTTGGCCCTTCCCTCAGCTCACCTTACAGCTGAGGAAACTGAGGCAGACAGAGTCACATCGGAGCTCAGATGAGGTATTGTACTGGTCACCCTCATTCTCCCCTAGAGAGCCCTTCTTCAGGACTCCCAGATTTGAGCAGCCCGGCATCTCTGCAGTCTAAGGGCAGACTGAGTGGGGTGGGTCACATTGGACCTCAGCCGAGGGCACCCCCATTCTCTCCTAGAGAGCCCTTCTTCAGGACCCCCAGATTTGGGCAGCCTGGCATCTCCATGGCCTGTGGGCAGGGCAGGGACAGGCTGAATGGGGGTTTACATTGGACCTTGGCCAGGGAGTCGTGCTAGGCACCCCCATTCTCTCCTAGAGAGCCCTTCTTCAGGACCCCCAGATTCGAGCGGCCCGGCATCTCCGCGGTCTGTGGTCAAGGCAAGGGCAGGCTGAGTGGGGGACGTCTCCTCTTTCAGGCACCACTGGTGTTCCAGGATGTGGCCGTGGACTTCACCCGGGAGGAGTGGAGGCGCCTGAGCCCGGCCCAGAGGGACCTGTACCGGGAGGTGACTCTGGAGACCTACGAGAACCTGGTGTTCTTGGGTAAGCACGGATCCCCACAGAGTGGGCCCCCCTAGGAGTGACTGTGAGGGCTGCTTGGGAAGTGCGGGAGGAGGGGTCCAGAGGCCACAGACCGGTTTTGCTACCCATGTCTGAACAGTGGAGGGCCTGGGCAGATGGGGGAAGACACACAAAGTCCTCTCTGGCAGGGAAGGGTTGGGGCACCCCACTGGGGCCCCTTCCCCCAGAGACCCCTGGGGACCTCTCCGCTTCACCTGCTGCCCTCTGCCCCAGAGACAAGGCTCCCACACTAAGCTGAGGCTCTCCGTTTCTCTGCCCTAAGCAGGATTTCCAGTTTCTAAGCCGGAGGTGATCTGGCGCCTGGAGAGGGGAGAAGCTCCTTGGCCGCCTCGGCGAGGAACGTCAAGGGCCGCTTGTCCAGGTGAGGGTTGCAAAGGGTCACAGGGTAGGGGGATCACTCTGCTTCTGAGAAGGGCCCTGAGGAGGACCCATTTGTACCCTGAGGACATCAGATTTCCATCAGAAACACTTTTTTTCCCCCAAACTGCTCTTTCCCTTTTGTTTGGAAAGTCTTGCCTTTCGTGGTGGAAGACGTTCTCCATAGGGTCAGAGCTGGCCATCTCCTCCATTGATTCTTTTTTCCTTTTGGCTTTTTTGGTCTTGTTTTGCCTCCCTTACCTCTTAATTAGGTCTCTGCTTTTGCTTGATCTGAGATCAGGATGGCTACCCCTGCTTTTTTTTGCTTCAACTGAACCCTAATAAATTCTGCTCCATCTTACTCCATATGTATCACTCTGCTTCAAATGTGTTTCTTATAAACAACATAGTATAGGAGTCTGGCTTTTTATCTACTCCGCTTTCCGCTTCTGTTTTATGGGAGAGTTTGTCCCATTCACATTCGGTTACCAGCACATTTCCCTCGACCCTATTTTCTCCCCTGTATATACTTTTGTTCTTATTTTCCATCCTGTCCCTCTTCAGTAGTTTTTGTTTCTGACCCATCCTGCCCCCAAGTTGCCCTCCCTTTACTTTCCCCTTTCTCCTCCTACTTCCTTATAGGATAAGACAAATTTCTATACCAACTAAGTGAATATATTATTCCCTCTTTGAGCCAAATTGGTGAACAATGCTCATCCTCCTCCCTTCTTTCCCTCTGTTGTAATAGGTCTTCTTCATGTGATCTAATTCATCCCATTTTACTTGCCCTTTGCTCCTTTCCCAGTACAATCCTTTTTTTCCCACCCCTTAATGTCTTTTTCTTTAATATCATCACAGCAATTTCTAGCCACACCCTGTCTGTGGATGCCCCTAATTGCCCTAAGGACAGCTCCATTTCTCAAGAGTTAGGTCATTTTCCCATCTAGTGATGTAAACAGTTTAACCTTTAAATAACTTGGTTTGAGTTTAGTTTTTTTTTTTTTTCTCTTTCTGTTCTTCTCTTGAGTCCTGGGTTTGAAGGTCAAGTGTTTTGTTTGGTTCTGGTCTCTTCAGTAGGAATGCTTGAAAGTCCTTTATTTCATGGAAGATTCATCTCCTCCCCTGGCAGATGATCCTCAGTCTCTCTGGGTAGTTAATTCTTGGTTGTAACCCCAGATCCTTTGCTTCTGGAATATGGTATTCTGGGCCCTCTGATGCTTTATTTTAGAAGCTGCCAGATCCTGGGTAATCCTGACCGAGGCTCCTCAATACTTGAATTGTTTTTTTCTGGCAGCTTGCAGTAATTTTTCCTTGAGATTTTAGTTCTCCAATTTTGCAACAATGTTCCTTGTGGGATTTCTTTCCAGAGGTGATCGATGGATTCTTTTAATAACTATTTCCCCTTCTGGTTCTAGTAGTATATCAGGGCAGTTTTCCTTGATGACCTTTTGAAGAATACTCTCCAGGCTCTTTTTTGGTCATGGCCTTCAAATAGACAAATAATTTTTAAATCGTCTCTTCTCTATTTGTTTTCCTGGTTGGCTAGTTTTCCAATGAGGTATTTTACATTTTCTTCCATTTTTTTTTTTATTCTTTTTAGTTTCTTTGATTGATTCTCATTAGCTTCCATTTGCCCAGTTCTGGTTTTTAATATGCAGTTTTCTTCAGTTAGCTTTTGTATCTCTTTTTCTATTTGATTAATTCTACTTTTCGAGATATTATTTTCTTCAGTGGATTTTTTTTTTGGGGGGGGGAGCATTTGGCCAATTTTTTTGTTTGTTTTGTGATTTGATTTATCTAATTCTGAGAGTGCAAGACTGAGATCTCCCACTATTATAGTTTTGCTGTCTATTTCTTCTCACAACTCTCTTAACTTCTTCTTTAGGAAGTTAGAAGCCAATTGTGTTTTTTAAAGAATTGTTTTCTTCAATTAATTTTTTCCCTTCCTTTTCCAAGCTTTTGACTCTGTCTTGTATACATCTCATTTCTTTTCCCAATTTTTCTTCTATCTCATTTGCCTTTTAAAGTTTTTTATGTCTTTTATGAGCATTTCCAAGAAGCCTCTTTGGTCTTGAGACCAATTCATATCCCCTTTGAGATTCCCCACATGGGTATTTTGTTCTCTTCTGAGTTGGTATTTTGGTCTTCCCTATCACCCTAGTACCTTTCTGTGGTTAAGGTTCTTTTCTGTTTCTTTCTTTGTTCCTATTTTGCGATTTTTAAGATCGTGCTCTGCTCCTGGGGACAGGGGCACCTTCCCAGGCTTCTTGTGCTGCTCTGAGCCCTGCCTTTGAGCACAGGAACCCCTTGCATTTGGTGACTTGCTCACAGCAGTGGGTAGCCAGGTTGGCAGTTTGCCTTCTGTGTGGGGACTGGAGGCTGCCCCCAGTCTGCTCTGCCACTGAGCCAGGACCAAGGTTTCCATGGCTGATCTGCTCTAATTAAGACCTTCTCACTGACTTTCCCAGACACCATCTGAGCGGGCGGAACACCACTGAGCCTAACCTTCTTGAAGTCCTTCCGATCTCTCCACTAGAGAGTGATTTTATTCCAATGTTCTCTTCTCAGTTGATTCCTGTTTGTGCAGCCGGCAAGAATTTCTTCTTCTGCAATTGCCACGAGCACATCCTTTAATTCCTTGCAATTGTTTTCAAAATGAAAACAATTTCAGATCATTGATTAATTGATTAGTGAGATCCATAAAGGGAGATGGTTCTGATTGCATTTTTTTTTTTTTTTTGGCCATACTGTATTCTGTGGTTCCCCACCAAAGACCCGTAGTTGTAATTGATTTCAAAAATCTTGCTGTCCAAGCTGCCCTTGGCCAGATCCCCTGGACAACGTCCTCAGCAAGTGGAAGGGAAACCACTCCATCTGAAGGCACCACATTCTCCTTGTCCTTGCCTCCTTTGTGACCCAGAACCTGCTTCTGGGACTTCTCTGCCCCGGTGCTGTCCAGACCTTCTGACCTTTCCTCCATATGGCAGTCCTTCAGTCACCCCAGTTCTGATAGTATACCCACCCCTCGATTTGTACTTGTTAGAACGAAAGACTCTAGACAGCCCTGTTTCCTTCATCGGATATTTGTACAGTAAAATCTCGGGAGTGCTTTGCTGACCCGATCATCTCCCTCTGACTTTTCTGTTCATCCTGTCCCTTCTCCACTGTCCCGGCGTGGCCAGCATACAGCAGGTTCTACCCTCACCAGTGGCCCCTCAAAGGTCACTTTTGGGCTCAGCAAGCATGAAACCCACAAAGTTCCTCAGCCTTTTTCCATTGAACTGCTGAAGGCTGGGATTATTGTTTTCTTTATCACGTTGGCCCGTTTGACCATTTCAGGATTTCTCTGGCTTTTGACTGGTCATCCGTCATTGAAAGATCTCCCAGAAAAAACATTCAAAGCACCTCTGAAGGGCTCTTATTTTCATCCCCACTGTTGGGTCAGCTTAGATTTATCCAATTTTGTTGTATTTTGTGACTTCAGCTCTTATTTTATAATTCTTGGGTATTAATGATTATCTGTCTTCACATAAGTTTTATGTTCTCACTTTATGTAATGCTCTAAAGTAGCATCCACATACACAGTGGGAAGGAGAAAGAGGAGAAAGGGAGGGAGAGACAGGGAGATAGAAATGCCAATTATTTTGGGGTGTATCTTATGTCATGTTATTAGATAAGATCTTGCTGGGCTGTTTATCATCATATTAATGTTTTGTTGTTGAATCTCTTGGATATTTTTAGATTTATTGTTTTCACCTTCTGAGCCATCATTTTGGCTTTGATTTCCAATAATTTTTTCCTATAATTTTTGAAGTCATTTTTCCATTTCTTCTGGGAAATTATTTTCCCTCTCATTTTTGGCCATTTTTATGTCATCGAGAAAAATAATTTCAGTTTTTCATTGTCTGATATTTTCTTTGTGTTTTGTAGGTCAATTTTTAACCGCTATTTCGTCTTCATCTTGTCCTAAGATTTCTTTTTTTTTTTCTTTTGATAATTTAATTCCTTCTGTAAAGGGCATGGCTTAATGAATAGAAGCCTGGCCTTAGAATCAGGAAGTCCTCAGTTCAAATTCTACCTCTGCTGCTTTCTGCCTTGGTAGTCCTGGGTGAATTGAATTTCTCAAAGCATGCCCAGTGACCACTTCCTATGACTTGGCAATGAAGAGAAAGTTTCGAGTTTCTCACAAGCAGTTCCCTACTTCCCCAGCGAGTGCATTTTTGTTGTGCTTTTTAGAAAATTATAACTTTGTTTCTGGTGTTACTGTTAGTGTATCAATATATACTCTTTTCTTTTTGTCATTTTTGCCTTAGGTCTTTGATCCATATCTTTTAAAAATTGAGTCAGATTTTGTTTTCTCATTTTAAAAAATAAACCAAATGTTCAAAGATAACATTGTTTTTTTTTTAAATATTCTTTTTTAAATACAATTTTTTGAGTTCCAAGTTTTTTTCCTCCTCCTTCATCTAAGATGATAAGCTATTTGATCTAGGTTACATATATGTGATCATGTAAAATCTATTTCCATATTAGTTATGTTGTGGAAGAATAAACAGTCTGCAAAAAAAAAAAAATTACACTTTGCAAAAGGAGGAAAAAACACAAAAAAATATAGTGAAAACAGTATGCTTTGATCCACTTTCATATTGTCTCAGTTCTTTCTCTGGATTTTTCCAGTTACATTTCAAGATGGTTTTCAACTTTCATTTGTGTAAGATTTTCCTATGTCTTTTGGAATTGTGTTGAATCATTGTATTACTAAGAAGATCCAAGTCAATCATAGTTGATCATTGCACAGTGTTACTGTATGCAATATTCTCTTGGTTCTGCTCACTTCAGTTCATGTAAATCTCTTTGGGTCTTTCTGAAATATTGTCATTTCTTACAGCACAGTAGTATTCCATTACATTCATATACCACACACAGCTTGTTCAACTCTTTCCCAGTTGATGGGCATTCCCACAATTTCCAGTTCTTTGTCACTACAAAAAAAGCTGCTGCAATTATGTTTGTACATATGGGTCCTTTTCTCATATTTCAGATGTCTGTGGGATACAGACCCAGTAGTGGTATCCCTGGGTCAAAGCATATGCACAGTTTGATAGCCCTTTAGGTGTTGTTGCTCTCTCAATGACCACACCAACAACAGTACATCAGTGTCCCAGTTTTCTCACATCCTCTCCAACATTTACAGTTATTCCTTCCCCATCATGGTTTCACAGTGTATATTATTTTCCTTTTATGGTAGAGTAACCAATCTAGTAGATGTGAAGTAATATCTCAAAGTTGTTTTTATTTGAATTTCTATAATTAATAGTTATTTAGGGCATTTTTTCAAGTGACTATAAATAGCTTTGATTTCTTCATCTGAAAACTATCTGTTCATATCTTTTGACCATTTATCAATTGGGGAAAGTCTTGTATTCTTATAAATTTGATTAAAATCTATGTATTTGAGAAATGAGGCCTTTATCGGAGACATTTGCTGTAAAAATTGTTTTCCAGCTCTCTGCTTTGTTTCTAATCATGCTTACATTGATTTTTTTTTTTCTGTGTGTGTGTATCTATTTATAGCTATATCTATCTATCTATCTATAGATATATATTTTAGTTTAGCACAATCAGCAACTTTGCTCTTTTGAAGTAGTTATTAAGGAAATAGTTTATCTTGTAGCCCCTTACTTCTCTCATCTTCCCCAAAGTATCTGATTTTAGAGTCGGGGAAAAAACACCTGAGTCCATGGCTAGCATTATTTTTATCCTCCCTTGCTGTCTATTTTGTTGTAGTGTGCGATTTAAGACTGCTCACCCATGTTGACATTTATCTGCTCATTGTGACTCTACCCAGACAAAGTTCACCTATCATCCAGACCACACTTTTACCATTTGGTCCAGAGATCAAGTGGTAGATTTTGTGAAATGTCTTGCTAGATTAAATGCTCAATATCTATGGCATTGCTTCCCCTAGCCATTTGACTCATCTTTATCAGGAAAGAAAATGAGATTGGTTGTATATGATTTGTCCTTTTTGAACTGATAATGAGTCTTAGAGATCAACTCTTTTTTAATGTGCTGACAAATAATCTCTCTGACGTTGGTTCTGAATTTTGTCGTGCACAAGTCTTTATCAGTCTGTGCCCTTCCTGAACATTTAGACATTTCCCCAAAGATAGCGACATTAGTTCTCAGAGGATATCTCGGAGTACTTTCAGTACTCCGGAATAGAATAGGCTTAGCCTTAGCCTCTTTATTAATAACTGTTTTGTGGTTGAAATTGCAACCCACTTTCATTTTGGATTAGGACATGTCACAGTTAATCTTTATTGACTGGTAATTGTTTGGGGAGCTTATTGGATAAAGCATCTCTGTCTTCATCAAGAACTTTGACTTATAGCTCTTTGCATTAAACTTTCAGAACAGAATAAGTAGTGACTTTCACAGCCCATTCAGTAGTAAATTATGGATCTGCTTAACATTTTATAAAAAGCAAAATCTTATCAAGATTCAACAGTTATTCAAATTCAGGTTTATAATGCAGTTTGGTGACATTGTAACATATCAATTTCTAAAATATATCAAATATGTTGGACCAGAGTGTAATATTCTTCTCTAAAATGTAATATTTTCTGGGAGCAGGTTTTCTTGGGGTCTCTAGAGGCAGCCTTAGTTTCAGTTCAGAGTAATCACCCCAAATGCAGTCAAGTATTAAAGTCCAAATCCTTTATTGTCTCCTTCAAAGTCTTATCTCCTTCATGTAGGGCTCAGCTAGTTTTTCCTTTTCTTAGAGGCCTCTTGTAATCTTGGTTCTGAGAGCTTAAACTGCCCTCTCTGGCTTCTGAATCTACTCAACTGAGGATCTGAGAGCTTCTAGTGGGCTTGTCCTTTCTGGCCCTGAGAGCTTCTTGTTTATATGCTGTACACTGAGTATATACCAATCATTATATCACTAGGAAACCATTCTTTGTTGTAGGACTAAATCAATGGTAAACTAGATTTAGCCATTGTCTCCTCAATTCCACTTATTTAGCATCTTGTAAGAATCCTAACACCAAAGTGCATTGTGTATAGTTAATACCCACTTGATTAGTAGTGGGGTTCTCAGTAAGCCTGCCTAGATCTCAGTTTCTTTTTTTTTTAATGTATTTATTTATTATTATTTTTAATAGCTTTTTATTTACAAGTTATATGCACGGGTAATTTTACAGCATTGACATTTGCAAACCTTTTGTTCCAATTTTTCCCTCCTTCCCCCCATCCCCTCTCCCAGATGGCAGGTTGACCAATACATGTTAAATATGTTAAAGTGTCATTTAAATACAATATAAATATACATGCCCAAACAGTTATTTTGCTGTACAAAAAGAATCGGACTTTGAAATAGTGTACAATTAGCCTGTGAAGGAAATCAAAAATGCAGGTAGACAAAAATATAGAGATTAGGAATTCTATGTAATGGTTCGTAGTCATCTCCCAGAGTTCTTTCATAGATCTTAATTTCTAACCGCCTCCGTGTCTGTAAGTACAAGCAGATCCCAGTACCTTAAGGTCACCCCCCCTTTGCATATACGTTCTCCTCTTCAGTTTCTTGTTTTGTTGTTTACAGATCACTTTATTTTCTCTTTCATTTTGTTAAAATGGAATCTAGACCTTGTTTTAATTTCACATAGCCCAAAGAACAGAGGGTGATGATAATGTCTGGTCTCTTTCAGGTTCCTATGGTCAGGAGACTTGCTGTGACAGCAACAACTTGACTTCAAAGCAGGACATTTTTATAGGAACACCTTCTAAGGAAAGACTGGCAAAGAATGGTTATTCCAAAGTGGGAGAAACTTTGGAGGGTGATGTCAGATTAGGGAAACAGAAGTGCAACCAGGAGAGACAGTCCAAACAAGTAACGGGCACTAATGGGAAGCCATTTAACAAGGTGAGTGTGCCTGAAAGTAATACATTTGGAAGAAGTTTGAATCTTGGGTCTGTCTTTGTTACTCAACAGAGAACTCCTACAGAAAAAAGTCTCCCAAATCATACAGTTGCAAAGAACGTGAAACAGTTTTCAGAACTATTTAAATGCAATAGAATCCCCCTTGGGAAAATGCTTTGTAAGTATAATAAATATGGAAAGTCCTTCAGTTATCACTCTGATCTCCTTCAGTTTCATAGACAGCATACTGGAGAAAAGCTGCATGAACGTAATGAACATGGGAAAGCCTTCGGCAAAAGATCATACCGTACTCAACGTAAGAAAATTCGCAATAGAGAGAAACGCTATATATGTAATGAATGTGGAAAAGCCTTTAGTCAGTGGGGAAGCCTTATTGATCATCTGAGAATTCATACTGGAGAGAAACCTTTTCAGTGTAATGAATGTAAGAAAACCTTTAGCCAGAGAGGAACCCTCATCAGGCACCATAGAATCCATACTGGAGAGAAGCCCTTTGAATGTAACGAATGTGGGAAAGCCTTTGGCAACAATTCCTGTCTTACTCTGCACCAGAGAATTCATACTGGAGAGAAGCCTTATGTATGCAGTGAATGTGGGAAAGCCTTCAGTGGGCGGCAAAACATGATTCATCATCAGAGAATTCATACAGGAAAGAAACCTTATCAGTGTAAAGAATGTGGCAAAGCCTTTCGACACAGGGCATCCTTCGTCTGTCATCAGAGAATGCATACTGGAGAGAAACCTTTTCACTGTAATGAATGTGGGAAAGCATTTAGACGGAAGGAAAACCTTACCGCACATAGGAGAATTCATACCGGAGAGAAACCCTTCGAATGTAATGAATGTGGGAAAACTTTCAGCAACAATTCTTGCCTTACTTTACATCAGAGAATTCATACTGGAGAGAAACCCTATAAATGTAATGATTGTGGAAAAGACTTTAGGCACAGGGCATCCTTCACTTATCATCAAAGGGTTCATTCTGGAAATAAACCATATGACTGTAAGGAGTGTGGGAAAGCTTTCAGTCAGAGAGCTAATCTTATCGAACATATGAGAATTCACACTGGAGAGAAACCTTTTGAATGTTACCAGTGTGGGAAAGCCTTCATCAATAACGCTCGGCTCACGGTGCATCAGAGATTTCATACCGGCGTGAAACCTCACGAGTGTAAGGAGTGCGGGAAAGCTTTCATGCATAAGGCCAGCCTCACTGCACATCAGAGAATTCACACTGGAGAGAAGCCCTATAAGTGCGCTGAGTGTGGGAGAGCCTTCAACCAGAGTGCACACCTTATGAGACACCAGAGAATTCATACTGGTGAGAAACCCCGGAAGCCGGCAGAAAGCAAAAAGCCAGCCAACCAGCTGGGTATTCTCACTGCCAATGATGCTGCCATTACGCGAGAGAACCTTTACCATTGCGATGAGTGTGGGAAGGGGTTTAGGCAAAAATCCTACCTTTCTCTCCATCAGAGAATTCACACTGGGGAAAAGCCTTATCATTGTAATGAATGTGGAAAAGCTTTCATTGGGAGGGGACAGCTCAATACACATAAAAGAATTCACACTGGTGAGAAACCCTTTGAATGCAATGACTGTGGGAAGGCCTTCAGCCGAAAAGAACACCTTACTGCCCATGAGAGAACTCACACTGGAGAGAAACCCTATCAGTGTAAAGAATGTGGAAAGACGTTTAGCCAGAACTCACACCTGACAGTGCATCAGAAAACTCATACTGGAGAGAAACCATTTTTGTGTAATGATTGTGGAAAAGGATTCAGCTATAGGACCTCACTTATTTCACATCAAAGAATTCATACTGGAGAGAAGCCCTTTGAGTGTAGTGTGTGTGGAAAAAACTTTAGTCATAGACCATCACTTATTAAACATCAAATAATTCATACTGGAGAGAAACCTTTTGAATGTCTTAAATGTGGGAAGAGCTTTACCCACAGATCATCATTTATTAAACATCAAAGAATTCATAATGGAGAGAAAGCCTACTAGTGAAATGAGTGAACAAAAGCCTTTAGCCAGGGAGGAAAACTAATAAGAAATTAATTCTGTAGAATAAGCCTTTGATTATTGAATATGGAAGCTTTTGTCATGGTTTTGATTGACTTGTTTTCAGAGACCTCATGGTTTGGGGTTACCTGATTCAAGTACTGGTCTAGGATCAAGAAGACCTCAGTTCGAATCCTCTCTTGACACTTTCTAGCCATGTGATCCTGGGCAAATCAAAATCTCTTTAAGCCTCAGTTTCCAAGTCTGTAAAATGGAGATGATTGCACCTACCTCACTAGATTGTTGTGAGGATAAAAATGAGATAATGTACAGAAAGCACTTTGCAACATTAGAGCATTAGAAAATTGTGGGCTCATGATAAATTACAGAAAAGCCAGAACTGTAAGATAGCTGTCTTCCTGGAGTGATAGCCTATTATATATCAGAGAATTTATACTGGTGAAAAAAAAAATTCCATAAGTTTACTGAGTGAGGTAAAGTCTTTTTTTTTTTTTTAATTAAAGCTTTATTTTTTTTTTTAATTAGCAGAAATATGTTTTATTTCCCTCTTATTCCCCCACTTTGTCTGAGAAAAAAGGGAGGGAAATTCCTTGAAACAGCTACACAAAATCAAACAAAACAAATCTCTTCATTGGTTGTGTTAAAAACTAAATATCTTTTTCTGCTCCTGAATCCATCCCTTCTCTGATACGAGGTGAATAGCATGTTTTATCATCAGAATCTTAGTAGACCTTGGATTGGTCAGCATTCTTACTGCTTTCAAAGGCTTTGTTATAAATTTGTCCTAGTTTTGCACATTTCTTCATCACTTTATGAAAGTCTCCAAAATTATCCTCTTTATATCATTGATGTTATGGCGTAAATTATTAAAACTGCTCACTCTGCTCTGTATCAATTCACATCAGGCTTTCTTTATCTGAAATCTTCTATTTCCTCATTTCTTATAATACATATTTTAGAATTCCATCACATTCATTTGGAGCTGTTCTTCAATTGACCAGCATCCTTTTAGTTTCCACATTTTTTGCCACTACAGAAAATTACAAATATTTACTAAAAAAGACTCTTTTCCTTCCTCTTTGATCTCTTGGGCACAGATCGTAGTAAAGCTGAGCCAAAGGATATCATCTCTGTTTGGGGGTATAATTCTGAATTGCTTTCCAGAAAGGTTGGGCTCATTCATTGAACTACCAAGAGAGAATCAGCACTTTCAACATTTGTCAGTTTCCTTTTTTGTCATCTTATGTCAGGGAAAAACCTCAGATTCACCTTAATTTGTATTTCTTTAATCATTAGTGATTTGGATTTTTTTTTTAATATGACTGAAGTTCTCCTGAGAATTGCCTATCCATATCCTTAGATTATTTATTAATTGAATAATGGTTCTTACTCTTATGAACTTGAATCAGTTCATTATGTAGCTTGGAAATGAGATCCTTATTAACAACTTGCTACAAAGATTTTTTTTTCTCAGTTGTTTTCTGGTTCATTTAACCTTTATTAAATTTGTGCAAAATTATATTTTCTAAATTGTTATCCAGTTCATCCATTTTGTGATCCTTTCTATCTCATGTTTGGCCATGAACTTTTCTTCTATTCGTAGATCTGATTGGTCATTTCCCCCCTAGATTTCTCTATTTATGGCGTGTCCTTTTAGATCTAAGTCTTGTATCTATTTGAAGCATACCTTGATAGAAAATATATTAGTTGGTCCAAATCCCAGTGTCTTTCATACTGCTGTCTAGTTTTCCCAGCATTGTTATCAAATAATTCTTATCCCATTAGTTTTTTTTTTTTTGTTTTTTTTTACCGAACACTAAGTTCCCAAAAAATTTAACTCCAGGTTTTTTTATAAGCATATCTTTAACACAGTGGAGAGAGTGATGGGCCTATAGTCAGGAAGACTTGAGTTCACCTCTGGTCTCTATATGACCCTGGCCAAGTCACTTAACTTCTCTTTGCCTCAGTTTCCTCATCTGTAAGGTGGAGATAATAGTATCTGTCATAATGCTTGGAAAAGCAAATAAAACCTTTGTAAAAAGGTCTTAGCACAATGTCTTGCATGTCAGTGCTATATATAATGCTTATTTCCTTTCCTGGTTCTATCAGACATTCAAAAACCAATTAATTCCAGTATATTGCAAGCCTGGAAATAAGATGGATCTGACCAAATATCTTCTATGACACAGATATTGATATAGCCATAGAAGCAGGAAAGTTTTTGACAAAATAATACAACACCCATCTTGATTTAAAACAAAACAAAATTAAAAACCCCTACACCACCAGCAAATGGGAGTAAATGGATCTTATCTTAAAAATGATAAATGGTATATATCCAAAATTAAGAGCTGCCCTTATATATATGTAATAGAGTAAATTGGGTGAAACAAGGATGCCCTTGCCCCACTCCTGATTGACACCTCCTAGATATCGTGGCTGTGTCAATAAGAAAAAAATTGAAGGATTGCGATCACATGGTAGCTTAACAGTTGACTTTGAAGCCTGGTTGATCTGAGTTCATGTCATGACTAACATCTTCATTTACAATTAAATGATTTACTGTTTCAGTACCCCCAGTAACTGCAGTTCTATAAATTACAGATGAATTGCCTATCTGCATTGATGGGGGCAAATTCTATACTGGGAAGTCACCCAACAGTGATGAAGTTATAAGTCTGAATCAAAAGAAAAACATGCATTTTCTTTTCTTTGTTTTATTAATTCCCTGTTTTATACCATGTTTTTCTCCTATGCCTCCATGTCTCCAGGCATACAGTTTATGAACTTTCTAACCAGCTCATTGGCCTGGCACTGATAGCCATCATCATATTCCCCAGCATCAATATAACTTTTTGGGAAGTGGTAGAAAGAGGAGGATGTTTATCTAGTGTTTATTCTATTAGTATATTCTAATTTATTCTCTGTGTTTATTCTAGTTACTTTCTAGGATTAATTGAAAACACTTGGTCATATTCTGCTTCTTAGCTAGTAGCTGTTGAGCCGGAAAGAACCTTCAAGGTGAGAGTTAGTTCAACCTACATCCATCATTTCACATTTAGCAGCAGTTACCATCTGAATTAGGGATGATTTTATTACAAGCTGACCGTCACAGCAATGTAGAAAGAAACTTTATGTATAGAGCATATGTATCCTAATGAGGTTTGTAAAGGATATTCTTTCTAGTTATCAGAAGCCTGGAGAACACTGGAGATGGGGGTGGGCTAGGATTATGGCTTCTCTAGTCTCCCCCTTATTATTGGAGCCTTGGGTCTTCATTCATCTCATGGGTGTTGGCAGCTCAGCTGGGGAGTACTTATGCTGCCTCTGACAGACTCCACAGCTTTCCCTTTCCATTCAGAAGATGCTCCATCTCAGATTTTATCAGTGACATGTCTGGATTGTGGGGCAGTGAATAGGATGGGAAATGGTATCAGCTATGAAATCAATTTTTGGAAGTGGCAGTTTCATGACTTTAGAGCTATAAAATTAAAGTAGTGACAAGTAATAGAGGTAGGCGGAAAATGGTCCTGGTAGAACCTCAGTATTCTAGTGGAGTTTTCTTTGTGTTTAAGTAACTTGACTTGTAACTAAGCCATTGGTGCGGGAAATGGCTTTGAGGAAGATCTCTTTAGTAAAAAGCTAATACCAGAAATTATAGCTTCTGCTTTATATGGTTTTTAGTCATCTAGTTATCAAGTCATAAGAAGGCTAATTATATCCTGGTATATGTTATGAAAACGAGTATTATAAAAGCCAAGTACAAACCAGACTTGGAAGACATTGGGGCATCATAATCTCGCTGCCCCCAATGTTGAAAATACACCCTCCCAGGCCCAATTTTTCTTTTTCCCCAAGGCTGATGGTGGGTTCCTTCTAAGAAATTGTGCCTCCTTCCTCCTAAGTCCCCACATACAGTTGAACCCAAGTTTGGGTCCATTGGTGAGTCTGGAAGGTTTTGACTAAGATGCTGCTTTTTACCATCCATAAAAGTCCATAGTTTGGAAGTGACCTCAGATCTTGCGGTCTGACCGCAATCAGCCTTAGCTTGAATACTTTCAGTGAGAGAAAACCCGCTATTTCTTTTTTTTTTTAATTTTAATGTTTTATTTTTCCAAACACATGCAAAGATAGTTTTCAACATTCACTTGTACAAAATTTTGTGCTCCAAAATTTTCTCCCTGTCCTGCCCCCTACTCCAGACAGTAAGCAATCTGATATATGTTAAACATATGCAGTTCTTCTAAACATTTCCATATTTGTCATGCTACCCAAAAAATATAGCAAAAAGGAAAAAACCATGAGAAAGAAAAATAAACAATAACCAAAGAACAATAGCTAAAAGATGAAAATACTACTCTTTGATCTACCTTCAATTTCCATAGCTCTCTCTCTCTAGATGTGGGTGGCCCTTTCCATCACGTCTATTAAAATTACCTTGAATTACCTCATAGTTAAAAAGCACCAACTCTGTCACACTTGATCATCATATAGTCTTATTGCTATGTGTGGTGTTCTCTTGGTTTTTCACTCAGCATAAGTTCACATAAGTCTTTCCAGGCCTTTCTGAAATCAGCCTATCCATCATTTCTTGTAGAACAATAATACGTCCTTACTTTCACGTAGCATAACTCATTCAGCCGTTCCCCAACTGATAGGCAGCCACTCAATCCTTGTCAATACACACAGGGCTGTTACAAATGGTTTTGCACATGTGGGTCCTTTTCCTTCTTGTAAGATTTCTTTGGGATATGGACCTAGGAGATGCTGCTGGGTCAAAGAGTATGCAGTTTTATAGTCCTGTGGGTTCCAATTCTTTTTTTTTTCCTTCCTTCCTTCCTTCCTTCCTCCCTTCCTCCCTTCCTTTTTGCTGAGGCAGTTGGGGTTAAGTGACTCGTCCAAGGTCACAAAGCTAGGAAGTATTAAGTGTCTGAGGTAAGATTTGAACTTAGGTTCAAGTAGAATTAGAATTAGAGTGAGCCTAATTCTTCCTCGTCGACAGCCCTTCCAGTAGTGCAGCTGAAAGTCATGTTGGGGTTTGGGGATGCTGAGCCACCATGTTGATTCACCGAGTTTGCAGCCCATTGGAACTTCCAAATGGTCTACACCCTGCTTTTCCCATGTGGATGATTTTGAATATGAGCATAAAAACTTCACATCTATCCTCACTATCTTTCATATCATCAGGTTTATCCCATCAGAATCTTAGATCCTGTCACCCAGCATGTTACAGCTTTGCTCTCCCAGTTGTCACCCATCTGCCCAGGTAGCATTGATGTTTGTATCCAACGTTGGGGATTGTAGTTCTGGAGCAGATGTCTCCATGGTTTTCACGGAGTAGTAGAATGAGAGACTTATAGATGCTAGGCTCTTCCCCGCACAAGTAAGAGGATTCGCCTCCTCTTCAATAACTGCCAGAAAAGGAAAGAGAATCTGGTATGGCTTATTCTCAAGAGTCATGCAGGTTCTTGGGATCACTTGGAGAACAGGACTGCTAAGCTCACCTGACACCGGCATTCCCTACTCCAGCACAGGACAGGGATCTGCACAAGATCTCCATCGAGGGAACTGGCTGGGCGAGATGTACTTCTCCTTGGGACAGTTCCACTTGTTCAGGATATTATTCTTTACACGAAGCCTGTGTTTACCACTTTTCAACTTTTGCTTATTGCTCCTAATTCTCCCATCTGGGGCCAAACAACTCTAGTCCCTCTTGATTTTCTAGACAATTGAGCCATCCTGTTAATACATTTTAGAATTTTGCCAGGAATTGAAATTACCTTCAGAGGCTGCTTTTTCAGGATTCTGAAACACCAGGAGGGAGAAAGAGAAACGATTTGTCTCTTTGGTCTTCTCGGAGCTAGGAGACCCCAGCCTCATTCAGGAACTAAGATCTGCTTCCTCAGCAGCCCAGGCTTGCTACTCTGAGCAGATCAGTTATTTTCACCCCTCATTTACAAGCTCCTCTGTCTCCTGTTGTTTCTTTGTTCTTTTCCTCTCTGCAGTGCTGGAGCACCCTTAGCACCCTGCCCAGCGCTGGCCCCTCCCCATGTGTCCTACAGCTCCCAGGGCAGTAGGAAGTGTCTCATGGTCCTTGCTCCCAGTGCCCTTCCTGGCTGCCAATCTTGCTCTACAGCTGTCCCTGATTTTCTCTTTCCTGACTATTAAGTTACCATTGACTGATCTACAGATCACCCAGAATTCAACCAGACTGGTCCCTCTCCTGACTTCTATGCCCTTGTGCTAGTTACTTCTCATACCTCGAGTGCTCTCCTGTCGAAGTCTCTCCCATGTGCCCCATCTCCAGCTCACAACTGGAAACGACTTCACTCTGCTTGGTCCCTTTGCATTGGAATTTTCCCCAGTATTTCGGGATGTGTCTGATCACCTCCCCAACTGAAGGCTTCTGAAGAGCAAGGAGCAGAATTTCAGTCTTCCCCACCTGGCTCAGAGGAGCCAGGCAATGAATATGTTCTGTTGACCTGCTGCTTGCCCTTTGCTCATGACTGCTTCTCCCCAAGAAAAGAATCAGGATCACAAATCGAGCTATTTTCTTCATGGGAATGATGGGAGCCATTCACCAGGAAGTCCCTCTTTGCTCCTCCGACACCCTCCTCCAGTGTCTTTTTTAGTCTCTATAAAAGCTCCCTCCTTGCCAAGACCAACTTCTCTTTCTCTCTCCTTGATCCCATATTCTCCATCCCTCCTGGTCTGACCTCCCTCCATTCTTCCCATCCACCACCCCACTTCAGACAAAGCCAGGAGATTCCCTCCCTCGGTCCTACCCCAGTAGCTGTCTTCCCGGCTTCTTCCTCTCCTCAGATAAGTTCCTTTAAGAAATCGCCTACATCCAGGGTCCCCTTCCTCTTTTACACCCTCTGACCTTGTGGTTCAGCCCGAAGGCCAGGCTGAGGACCTCATTGGCTGCCAGATCAAACGGCCTTTTGCTCATTCTTCATCCTTGGAGACCTGGGCATTTGGGACTCCTCCACGCTATTTCCTGGGTTTCCCTGACTTCTCCATTGAACCATTTTTTTCAGCCGCCTTCTAGCATTGCTAACCCAGAAGGAAGCCCTCAGGCCCCCTCACTCTCTTCAGCAGATCGTTATTCTCACCCCCAGTCTACATCTTCTTCCTTATGCCCCTTATCTCCGTCTCTGCCCAATTCGTGCCACAGCCAGTGACTGGGTATACCCAAAGGCTCCTTCCTGAGCAGGTGCCCAAGGGTCATTTCAGCAGCTCCATTGCCATCTCTGCCCAGTAATTCCCAGGGAGACAGCCCCACCTGCATGTCACCAACTCCCTTTTGGACATTAGGACGTGTCCCAGAGACCCCTCACGCTCAGCTGTCCAAGGCAGCACTCCTGAACTTCTCCTTGTGAATGTCCTCCCTGAGGATGATCCCGTCATCCTCTCAGTCACGCGAGCTCACAACCATCCTGGAAGCTTGATCCATTGATCCCTCATTTGCAGACTCTCGTGTCTCTCCATGCCATTTCTCTGTAGGTTGTCTCACCACCCAGATGATTGCACTTGGTCCTCCTGTCTATCCCCCAGGACATCCTCCTCACCCTTCTCAATGTGCCCCCGCCTGTGGTGTAATATAGGAATATAGAATAATACAAATAATAGGAAGCATAAGGTATTCATGGCTTAGAACCATGATTTGTTGAGGTGAAATCAATTATCTTAATTAGATTAAAAACCCATTCAGTTCATTCAAGACCTTTTTGGAACCATTCGTGTGCTAGGCCGCCTGTGAGTAGGATAATGAGGGAGTATGATAGGGCAAGCATAGTATTAGTTGTTTGCAGTTGGATGGCTCAGGGTAGTGGTAAAAGGAGGGCAATTTCTAGGTTGAATAGGAGGAATAGCAACTAGGAAAAATTTTATTGAGAATGGAAGTCAGGTGGATGCTAGGGGGTCAAATCCACATTCGTAAGGACTAGATTTTTCTAGGTACAGGTAGAGTTGTGGTAATCAAAAGGCGATGAGAACCACAATTGTTGCTAGGGCAGAGTTGATCAGGAGAGTTAGGACTAGGTTAATTATTTTTCTCTGGTTTTACCCAGAACTTAATGATTGGAAATCAGGAGTACTAATTATACTAGAAAAATACAAACCTCATCAGTAGATAGATACATATAGGAATAGTCACACTACGTCTACAAAGCGTCAGTATCAGGCAGCGGCTTGGAAGCCAAAGTGGTGAGTGGATGTGAAGTGATAAAAGAGTTGTCGGAGTAGACATGAGATTAGGAACAGTGATCCGATGATTACGGGAAGGCCGTGGAAGCCGTTGCTACAGAGAATGTTGAGCTGTCGTCTGAGATAGTAAATGGTGCTTCATAGTACTCTGTGCTTGAAGGGTAGTGAAATATAGGCCCAGGGCAATGGTGATTGATAAGGCTTGAATCATTTGTTTACGGCTCCCTTCTATAAGACTGGTGGGCTCATGGGATGGAGATGCCTGAAGCGAGTAGCATGGCCGTGTTTATTAGTGGTACTTTTACAGGGTTTAGTGGGTGAATTCCTACAGGAGGTCAGCAGCCTCCTAACTCTAAGGCAGGAGAAAGACTTGAGTGGTAAAAAGCTCAGAAGAAGCTTACAAAAAAGACTTCTGACGTGATGAAAAGGATTATGCTGTGGCATAGACCTTTTTGGACTAAGGGGTGTGATGGCTTAGTAGGTTCCTTCTCATACAATATCTCGCCGTCATTGGGATATTGTTAGAAGTATTGATGTTACACCAATAAAGAGAAGACGAGTAGAATGGAAGTGGAATCACAGGGTTAGGCCAGAGGTGAGAAGGAGTGCTGAGAGGGCTCCTGTGAGTGGCCATGGGCTGGGGTTTACTATGTGGTAAGCATGAGTTTGGGGGGTCATCATACAGTTAGGTGATGATAATGCAATTAAGAGTTGTCATGTAAATGCAGGCTTACTAGTAGTGAAAACATAGACCTGGATTATAACCAGGGCCAGTTCTAGAATTGTGAGAAGAAAGAGGATGATGAATGTGATTGATGACAGTTGATGCTGATGGATAAGTGCTAGGGCTGCCGAACCAATTAGGTGGATTAGGAGGTGAGCTGTTAGTCCTACTGCTAAGGCTAGTGGTTGAATAAGCAGGCTAATTGTTTCAATGATAATTAGTATAGGGATTAGGGCTGTTGGGGTACCTGGTGGGAGGAAGTGAGCAAGTGAGACTTTTGGTTTATGGTGAAAGCCTATTACTACTGTTTCTATTCAAGGGGGATGGCTATGCTAATATTTATTGAGAGTTGTGTAGTAGGGCTAAATGAATAGGGAAGAAGGCCAAGAAGGTTTGTTGCAATAAATAGAATTAGGGATATAAGAATTAGGGCTCATGATGGACCAAGATTATTATATATAGATATTATTTGCTTGATGATGAGGCGGATGAGTCAAATTTGTAGAATTTGGATTGGTTTGGGAGTCAACGCTTAGGTGTTGTGAAGATCAGACATGGAAATAGGATAATAATAGGTAGAGTGGAGATGCCTATGATAATAGGGCAGATGAAAGGGGCAAATAGATTTTTGTTCATTTTTTCTCTCAGGGGAATCGAATTTCTAGAAGTTTGAATATTTCTTCTGGGGGATGAATATAAATTATTTCGATACCAATGATTTGAAGTTGGAATGCGCAGAAAACATTGACTAGGGTAAAGCCGGCTACATAGAATCAAGTTGATGTATCTAATTGTGGCATAGACTTTGAGGAGATATTAAGCTCTGGCAATACTTAAGTATTATGTGATTTCTCAAAAATGTCTGTGTCATATGTGATCAATTTTCAAAATATTTTAGGGTGGACATTATTTCTAGTACAATGGACATTTCTAGTACAATAGACATGAAGCTGTGGTTGGAGTCACAAATTTCTGAGCATTGACCATAATAAATCCCAGGACGAGTGGAGGTCAGGGTGGCCTGATTTAGTCATTCTGGAATAATGTCCACTTTTTATCCTAGAGAGGGGACAGCTCATGCATGAAGAACATCCTATCATGAGATTAGTATTCGAATTGGAAGTTCTATGGGCAGAACTACTCATTGTCTACCTCTAATAGTCAGAATTGGCCGGGGGTTAAGTCTTGGGTGGGTAGGAATAAGAGGGTCACGCAATCAGCCCGGTTCTGTTTACCGTTAACTCCAAGATGATTCTTTAGTCTCCACACATTTAAAGCACTGGCCTGCGCTGAGCTGTTTTGTGAATATACAGAGAAAAGCCTGTGCCCTCGGAGAGGGGGGGAGAGAGGGGAGAGTGTCACATGCTATTGGGGAGATCCGATCTGAGCTGTCATTCTGGCCATTGTGGCCCCTCTCAGGGCGCCCCACCACCTCCTGTCTGCGCCCCTTTACCTCAGCTCTCTCGCAACCCTGTCATGGGCTTCCCTGTTCTTGGGGTCCCTTGGTCTTTCCTGGCTACCCCTGCCCCCTATGCCACTTCTGACACTTAGCACAGGGCCTGGCATGTGTTGGGGGCTTAAAAAAATGCCAGTTGTGTGAAGGGACCTCAGTTCTGTTCAACATTTCTGACCCTTTCGTTCTTCACTCACGTCCTATTCTTTGTGACCCCACGGACCCTGGCACACCAATACCATCCTGCGGTTCTCTTGGCAAAGGTACCAGTGGATTAAGGCAAACAGGCCTTAAGTGAGGGTCACACAGCTAATAAGTGTCTGAGGCTAGATTTGAACTCAGTTTCTTCCGACTCCGTACTCAGCACTCTAATCACAGGGCCATCTATGCCCTTATCTGAACTTATGGGGCCCCAAACTTTGCTTTTTGTCCCCCCGTGATTCACTCCAGCTGGTCACACTGTGGTTGCTGGTAGCAAGTACCCCTTCTCACTCCCATGTCTGCCTTTTGTCCAGAGGCAAAGTTAAAGCTAGGAATGATAAAGCAGCGGTTTACAGGTAGAACCCAGAGTAAATGGGGCTCAGCCTTCTCAGGCCCTGGGGCCTGGCTGGGGTCCCAGATCACTTGGGCCATCAATCTGCAGCTGTGGAAGTTTCCTTGGAATCAGAGGCCAGGCCTGGCGGATCCTCCTGATCAGAATGGATCTGGCCCAGGAGGAGCTCTTCGCTTCTACCGATAAAGCTTCTGTCCAGACCTGGAGGTGACCTCCTTGCCCCTGAGGTCTTCTTTTTCTCATTTTGCATCAGATTCTTATTTTAAAACTGAGAGCCATCTGTCTAGAGAGATACTCAGAGCCATCTGGAGTCCAGCGACAAGGTGAGATGTGCTGGAAAGAGCCAATCTCAAAATTATTTTTGATACCTCCCTCTCCTTTAACCTCATATCCAGTCACTTCCCCAAAACTCTCAAATTCATCTTTTCAGTCACACATGTTACTTAAGGCCCCCGTCATCCTGGATGATGAATGGTACTTCTGAGGGCGTCTTTCTCTTCTCCAGTCTGTTTTCCACCCAGCAGCCAAAATCATCTTTTTAAGACACAAATATTGCTCTATGTGCAAACCCCCACTGGATTATAGGGTATAATTAATATATGTATATAGTATACATAATAATTTAATATATAATTTATATTAAATCCCATGGCTTATAGAATAAAGGATAAACCAAGCCTTAGCTGGGCACTTGAGAACTTCACGTCCTGGCTCCTTCTTCCTTTTCAGTCTTATTACCACACGCTTTCGGATCCTGCCAAACTGGCCACTCCGAGCATTTGCCCAAGCTGTTCCCCATGGCTATAATGCTCTTTCCCCCCCACCTCTCTCAGAATCCTTGTCTTCCTTCAAGACTCAGCTAAGAAGCTACCTCCTCCATGAAGACTTCCCCTGATTATTGATGCGGACTCCTGCCTTAATCTTCCTTGTGCTCTGCTGTGTGTACATGTCCCAGGCCCTTAATAGAGTAAAGCTCCTGTAGGAAAAGATTATTTCATTATTATCTTCATATTCTAAGTAAGAAACGATGAAAGGTTCGGTTTCAGAAAAACCCGGGAAGACATATGAACTGATGTAGAGAGAAGTGAGCAGAAGCAGAACAAAGTAAATAATGTCAAATTATCTCCTATGATCCTCACAACTACCAGGACGTATATGCTGTTATCATCACCCCCGTTTTACAGTGGGGGAAACAGGGCTGTCAGAGGTGGTGAAGTGATTTGCTCAGGATCACATACCTATTAAGTATCTGAGGCTGAATTTGAATTCAGGTGTTCCACACTCCCCATCCCAGCATTCTACACATTGCACTAACTAGCTGCCCCTCTCTGCTCTTAGTTTAATACCTCATTACCTTGAGAAAATCTTTGGAGGGGTCAGAGTAGCAAATTACTGTTTCCCACTGTGTCCTCTCCTCTCCCACCTCTGAATTTCTGCTGGCTGTTCCTCCCCTCCTCCCCTCTCCACCTTCTCCCACCTCCATTCCCACATCTTACTCATTGAAATCTATTTCTCCAAGGACCAACTTCAGTGCTACCTCCTTTAAAAAAACAAACTTTTCCTTATTCCAGTCTTCTTATGGATTTTTGGGTTCTTCATTTTTTATCAGTTCTCTGTGTTGTGGCTGCCCCCACTCCCCAGGATTTATAATCTAGGTTCACCTCACACTATGTAAATGGGCAAAGATGACAATGGGAAGTATACTGCTGCACTGTCAGTATTTCTATGAAGTTGTCCTTTTGGATTTCAATATGGAATTATGCTCTCTCCCCTCTCCCAAAGAAAAAAACTAATGAAATTATTGATGCCCTATGATCCAGGAATACCACTTTTGGCCATTTGCTCCAGGAAGTAAAAGACATAAGCAAAGGTCCAGTGGAGGCAAGAATATTCAGCACTGCAGCCTGTGTGGTCTAAATGCCCAATGATTCGGAAATGCCCCTAAAATATTGGCATTTGAATTGATGAATTGAACGGTTTGTTGTTATGTAGTGTGCAAGGAAAAAATTAGGAGTTTTGAGAAGCATGAGAAAGTTTCAATGAAATGACTCAGAAAAAATAAGCAAAAACAGGAGAACCATATGCATAATGAGAAGATCATTAAGTTAAACTTTGAATAATGGAAAAACCAATGAAAATCTTGATTAAAAAAGAAAGAAACCCCCAAAGTTACTCAGTTGTGTATACCCTTTAACTCAGATATACTATTACTAAGCCTTTATTTTAAAGAGATTAGAGAAAGAGGAGAAATACGTACAAAATATAATATCTTTCATAGTAGCCAAAAATTGGAAATTGAGAAGTCCCTCTTTGGATGATTGGTGAACAAACTGCAGTATCTGAATATAATGGGATACAATTGCACCCTATGCAACAGCAGCATGGACAGCTTCTGAGCAATCTGAAAGGACCTTTCTTTACCAACGTAAATAATATGAGCAGAACTCAAGAGAATAATTTATAGAATGACAATGTCGTTATTGAGAGAACAAATTTAGAAAGACTTTGGAACTTTGATGACTACAGCAATTAACCATGAATAGAGAAGATAAAGCGTACCATGTGCCTCCTGTGAGAGAGGCTGGCAAACTCGACATTCAGGGACACACATGTTTTTAGGCTTGGACAATATGGAAACGTGTTTTGCTATATTATGCATATTTATGATGAGAATTCTATTTGGTTTTGGGTTTTTGTTTTTTTTGTTTTTTTTTTTTTTTGGTTCAGTGTGATGAGGGCAGGAGGAGGGACAGATTATAAATGCATGTGATATAAATAAAGTTTTTTTAAATGTCTTGTTCAATAGATAATGAAATATACCCTCTTCATGGTAGAGAAAGGGATGACTGGGTTACTCAGATGGAGTCTCAAAATTAGTTATTTTTGCTTGTTATTAGGCAGCTGGGTAGTACAGCGAATAAAGTACGGGGCTTGTGGGCAAGAAGACCAAGGTCCAAATCCAACCTCAGACATTTACTAGCTGGGTGACTCTGAGCATTCATCTGTTTAAAAAAGGGAGGGAAGTAATAACAAGGAGCTCCCTCCTAGGGTTGTTGTAAGGATAAGATTTGTACACCTTAAAGAGCAGACTTTGTCACTCATGGAGAGAATTCATGCTGGAATGAAATCCTTTGAAAATGCTAAGTGTGGAAAAGGCTCCATTTGAAGAGGATACCTCACTACAGACCAAAAAATCCACATTGGAATGAAACTTTGGTTTTAATGAGTGGGAAGGCTTTTCGGGAGAAATGGAAACTTAGGGTACATGAGAACACACCTACTGGGGGGAAAAGCCTTTGAGTTTGTGGAAATGTGGGAGAAACTTCAGCCGGGGATCATCATTAGTTTCCCTTCAGGATTCGTAGTGGAGAAGAGCCCTTCAGCGGGAATGAGCGTGGGAAAGCTTTCTGCGGCAGATGCCAAGTTATTTATTGAGGATTCCTAGCGGAGAGAAGCCCTTGAAAGGCAGTGCCAGTGGGAAAGTCTTCGTGGACAGCAGAGAGCTCCCACTGGGGAGAAGCCTTTGCAGTGTAGAGACCGTGGGAGAAACTTCGGCCAGATCATTGGATTTCCCATCAGAGTGGAGAAAAGCCCTTCGGCCGGAGCGAGCAACTGGGAACAATTTCAGCGCCCGGTCATCCCTTATGGGAGGCAGAACTTAGCCAGTCACAGAATGACAGAAGGTTGGAAAGCTGCCCCAGGCCTGCAGGGAGCCCACTGGGGGTTCTCTTGGCAGAACTGGAGCGGTTGGCCGCCACCTCCTTCTTCAGAAAACTCAGAAAAATAAGCAAAACGAGGCGAACCATATGCCTATTGACTACAACACTATAAATGAGAAGATCATTAAGTTAAACTCTGAATAATGGAAAAACCAATGAAAATCTTGATTAAAAAAGAAACCCCCAAAGTTACTCAGTTGTGTATAACCTTTAACCCAGATATATTATTACTAAGCCTTTATTTTAAAGAGATTAGAGAAAGAGGAGAAATACGTACAAAATATAATATCTTTCATAGTAGCCAAAAATTGGAAATTGAGAAGTCCCTCTTTGGATGATTGGTGAACAAACTGCAGTATCTAAATATAATGGCATACAATTGCACCCTAAGCAACGGCAGCATGGACAGCTTCAGAGCAATCTGAAAGGACCTTTCTTTACCAACGCAAATAATATGAGCAGAACTCAAGAGAATAATTTATACAATGACAATGCCGTTGTTGAGAGAACAAATTTAGAAAGACTTTGGAACTTTGATGGCTACGGCAATTAACCATGAATTTTACAGATGGAGAAACTGAGGCCCACAGGGTGAAGGGCCTGGGCTGGTGTCCGAGGCTGGATTTGAACCCAGGTCCTCCTGACTGCAGGCCCCGCGCCTTTGACTGCCGCCAGACCCCCCGCCGTGCACTTTGGAGCCTTGTTTCGGGGCAGGGCAGACACTGGGAGCAGCCATACCCCCTGCTGGGCAAGTTTCGGAGCAGCCAGGGAGGCTGGGCCTCCAGTCCTGGAGACCTGGGTGCAAATCCGGCCTCGGAGAGGCAAGAACAGCCCCTCGGTGGAAGCACAGTTGGGAGGATCCAACGATATAGGATGATGGTAAAGTGCCGAGCACACAGTAGGCAGTCTATAAATGCAAGTTCTCTCTCCCGATTCAATTAACACTGACATCTATCCCCACCCGGGGAAAGGGGATTAGACTAGAGATGTGACGTCAACCGAACCGAACCGAAAGGAAAGGAACTAAGGCGAGAGCAGCCCATAGGTGCCCCGCCCCCACTCAGCTGCGGGAGGCCTGGGCTACTACGGCGCCTTCTGGGAAAGGTAGTCCGCGGGACGCCCTGTGAACCTGAGCAGATGCTACCTCAGCCGCCCGTGAGCTACTTCATTTCCCAGCGTACCCCGGAATCCGCAGCTCCCTGTGTATTGTGGGTATGGTAGTTCTGTGTCTCCGAGGACTTCAGCACGCTGCCATGAGGGCGGGGGGGAATTTTGTCCCGATGTTTGTTATTGGGGCTTCCGAGTTCGCACTGAACCTGTATGGGAGGGCGGGGCGGTGCCTGAAAGACAGGGAAGGGGGAGGCTGGGGGAGGGGAAGAGGGGGAGATGCGGTGCTGAAGCCCACCTGCCGGAAGCCTTTCTGGGGTATGGGGTGCACCCTATTGTGTCCTGGGGATCTAATGAATTGGGGGGCAGGAGCCAAGCCCACGCTTTGGGGGGCCTTCTTAAATGAGGCACAGAGAGCCAGGGAGGGCACAAAGCTCCAGGGTCCCCATTCATCCCCCCAGAGCACTTATTAAGCGCCTGGCTGAACCCCGCAGGCCGCCGGAGTCAGGACGGCCACTTGCCAGCGATGGGAGGCGCGCTGTGTAGACAGCATCGACAAGAGCAGTGAACCCCGGGCGAGGCACACACACGGACAAGGCAGGCTGTGGTGTGGACGGCCCAGGAGCAATTACCGGCACAGGCTCTAGAGTTGGGCGGGCTGGGCTTGGGAGGGAGTGGGGGGGCCGTGATTGGAGCAGCGCCCCAGGCCCTGGGGCAGCTGAGGGAGGCCCTGGAGCCGAGGTCCGAAGGGGCTTGTTTGCGGGACAGCCACGAAGCCGGGGCCCCTGGAGGAGAGTCTGAGGAGCCTGGCAAAGCTCGGAGGCCCCGGGGGCCTTGGCCCGGCTGCCCTGGGCAGGCCTGGAGGGGACGGGCAGAGAGGGGGGGCAGGGGCCACTTTAGGAAAATCACTCTGGGGACTGGGGGGAGGACGGAGGCCCGAGGCCGCCAACCCCGGCCGGCAGCTGCAGGGCCTCCGGGCCCAGAGCGTGGCCCGCAGTGTCAGGGCTCAGGCAGAGCCGGCACCGGGTTGGACCCGGCGCCCAAGGGAGCCAGAAAAGGGCGTTGCCCTTGTGGGTGAGAGGGAGAAGGGGCGGGGCTTAGGGGAAAGACGGCGCTCTGGGACAGAGGAAGTTTTGGGGGTCTACTGGTCATCCCTGAGGTATCTGAGGAGCAGCTGGAGGTGGGAGATGGGAGGTCAGGTCAGGAGGCCCGATGGAGACTCATCAGCAATCATAGAAAGGGGAGCTCACCCAAAGAAATAGGGAGGGCCCAGACCGAGCCCGGAGGGTCCGCTATAGGGTGGAGGGCATCCTGAAGCAATGAGAAGGGAGGAGGAAGGAGGCCAGCAGTGGTCAGGACCCCCGAGGTCAAGAAGGAGGAGGGAAGAAGGCTGCTGCCTTTGGCAACAGGAGACCTTGATAACTGGAAAGAGCAGCTTCTACATTCAGGGCTCCCCCAGTCCGTCATTACCACCCTGTTCTCTTCGATGGAGGGTGATGAGCCGGGCTGGACTCCCCCATTCCCAGGGAGCCACTGACCTGCCTCCAGGCCTTGGGTCTTAATGGCCCATCCCACCTCCCTCTGCTCATGCAGATGGCACCGAGACCATCCTGGCCCACGGAGCTTCAGGGGGCCGTCACCCCGGCATTAACAAGCATCCGTGCACAGAACTAGGGAGCATCGGGTTCTAGGTCAGTAACGGCAGGGCCTGCCTTGTTTTGTACCCAGCGGGGCAATGGCCTCTACCAGGACAGGCTGGCCACCCTTCCCAAGGGACGGCCCCAGGGAGCTGCCTGGAACCTGGCCGCCGCTCGTCCACACCCCGAGTCTTCGGCTCCCAGGGCAGCCCCCCACTCTCCCGTGGCTGGAGCTCTCCTGTGGTGGCCCCCGGAAAGTGGGGTCTCGGCCCACAGCCCTGGGGGTCAGCAGTGGGTCACACGTGACACGCACTGAGCACATATGCTGGCCAGGGAAGTGGGTGACCCTCGGGGGCCCTCCCTGTGGGGTGGGGTCCGGTGGGTCAGAATTCGAGCCTGTGAAGAAAAATGATTTCGAACTTAGAGGACCAGAATGCTCGGGTCCGGGATAAGGCTTTAGATTCTGAGCTAGAGCTGGAAGGGATCTTGGAGGCTGCTGGACAGAGCAGGACACCGAATCACCACCGGCCGCCCAGGGGACTTTGCCCGTGTGCCCGCGGGCTCTGGACCCGGCTCCTTGGTTTCCATGAACTCCTTGAGAGCAGCCCTGGCGTTTGTCTCCCTTTGTGTCACTGGCACACAATAGGTGCTTAATAAGTGCACCCAGTGCCCTCTCTCCTGTGTCACCTTCAAAGCTCCAGAGGGCAGAGGCGAGACAAACCCTTATTGCAGTCCCATGGGGGCAGCTTGGAAGGTGGTGAGCTCCCCATCCTGGAAGGTCTTCAAGCAGCGGCTGCACAAGCCATTCCTTGCGGGGGGTGGGGGGAGATAGGAGTGATTCCTCTTGTGTGGGGGCTGGACTAAGAGGTCACTCCCCCACAGAATTCCAGGTGTCCTCTGGGCCCATGTGGGCGATGGCCCTGGGGAGGCAGGGAGGTGGCTGTGGGGAGAGAAGGCGGGACCAGAGGGCCCTGTATGGGGAATCCATGCCAGAGACCTGAGAGCCTGGTCTCCCTGGAGGACCCAGGCCATCCCTCATCCTAAGGCTGGGAAGGGGGCAGGGCACAAAGGGGAGGAGGAGGAGGGGGCCTTGGGACCCTCATGGGAGACTATTCCAGCATTCGGCCAGAGCCACAGGATCCAATAGCCCACTGCAGCAGCAGCTTGGGAACTAGGAGGGCAAAGCCTCCCCAGGGAGTCTCCCCTCGGCATCCGTGGCCAGAGTAAAAGGTTTAACTGCAGAGTTTGGGCGGTTGAGGAAACGCCTCCTCCCTCCACAGCCTCAAAGAAGCTGTTCTAGAAGGGTCAGTCGTGCTGAGAGGCCGAGCTTGAGCCCCTCACACGGCCTCTGCTGCCCCGGAGAGCCCCCCCGAGTTCACGGTTAGGCACTTCTTGCTCAGCTGTAATCGAGTCCGGGGACTTTGCGGAGCCTCCCAGTGGCGCCGAAGTGGGCGCCTTTGTCACCATGAGAGGGCTCGTTCCATCCCGGCTGGGCACGCGTGGCCGGGGCCCATCCTGCAGAGAGACCTTGCTAAGCACTATGGCCCAACCCAAAATCTCATGGATGGTAAGAACCAGAGACTGGAGTCAAGTCCAGGGTCAGTGAGCGTCCCACCCCAGAGATGGACGGTGAGGACGAAAAACCTTGCCACTTCTCATAGAAGCCAGGGAGCCGAGATCTCGCACGATTTCCTCCTCATTGTGGTACCCGCCGGCTGCCATCAGAGGGCAGCAGAATTGCACAGCAGGGCACCAAGTGTGAGGGATATATAATCTATACATGAAAAGTACTTTTAAGTCAGTGTTATAAGTTAAAGTTTAATTTAGGTTAAATTCTAATTACAGTTGTTTGGATATATAAATAAGAATAGAAAAAACCCAGATAAAAATATACTACCCAAAAAACTGTAGACAATTGTATATTTCCATGTTTATGCAGGATTAATATACATCCAAATGATATGTATATATTATCTTTGCATAATTTTATTCAAAATCCATTGCTTTCCTTTGTTTTTTACACTGTGGTCATTTCTGGATTTATCCCTTCCGACTCTTTAATGCACCAAGTCACAGTGCTAGCATACTCCTCCAAAGTTGACTTTCTGACCTTTGTCATTTTTGCCAACTTGCTGAGAATGAAATGAAACTGGTTTTGATTTGCATTTTGCTAATTATTAGTGATTTGGAATAGTCCTTCATTTGAGAACTGCTTAGTCATGTCCTTTATTTTGGGGGATCTTTTAAAATTCCATCTGCATGTTGGATATTAGAGACTTTTTGGAGCTGTCTGATGGAAGACTGAATATGGTGTGGGGTCATTGATAGAAGGCCGACTCCAGCCCCTGGGTCAAGTCTTATCTCTGACACAAAGTGGCCGCAGGAACTGGAATAAGTCGCTCACTCTCCTAAGGCTCCAGGAAACTCCTTGAGATGCAGTTGCAGAAACGGCACCAAATCTGCATTGGTAGATGGAGTTTCTCATCTGAGACTTCCCTTCATGAGTAAACTCAAAGGTCCAGTGGCTGGCTTATTAGATACATAGATTTTCCCCATTTTTCCTTCTTATCCAAACTATTCATTTGTTTTCTACATATGTTTTTCAATTTCATGTAGTCAAAAGTGTCGACTTTCTATTTGTTGATTTCTGTCTCATGTTTAATTGAGAAATCTCCCCAAGTTATGGTTATTTAAGAGACCTATTTCTACTTTATTTCCCTCAGAAGTGATATATAGGCTGCATATCCATGTTGAACTTTCTGTGGGATATGGCTTAAGATGCTAGTTTTCACAGGAACCATATTTGCCCCTGCAGGGCAGTTGAGCCTTTCCTAGTTCCAGGACTAGACCCAGTTGGGGCTGAGGTCCAGGCCATTGTTGTCCCTTCCTGATTTGATTGAGCTTTGAACTTTTTCTCCTCCAGTTTATCAAACTGGTTTAATGCTTTGTTGAGAGGAATGAGTCCCTGGGTAGGTTGGGGGGGGCAGGGGGAGGAGAAAAAGTGACATCAAAGAAAGGCCTCAGGAAACACTTCAAAAATTATGGTAAAAACAAAATTTAAAAGAATCTTACAGAGGATGAACACATGACTAAAATACCTTCATATTTTACCCCCCCCCCCCAGCAACAAAGTGGAACTCTTCTATGTCTTTTTTTTTTTTTTTGTATAATGATATTTGTTTTGTTTAACTATAATTGCTATGGACACTTTTCTCACTATACTAACATTCAAATCAACAAGGAATTATTTTAGGGTTACCATGACTCCATTGCTGGGTACAGTGTTGGGTCCTTGGAATACAGACACAAATAAAATAGTTCCTGCTCTCAGTGAGATAATTGTGGGAGAGAGGCACCAACCATTACTTATGATGTCATTTCTTGGCGAATATTTCCATTCTGTTACATCTGCCTACCATAATTTATCCATCCATTTCCCGTTTTGGGCCACAAAAGCTATAGTATTATGTCTAAAAAAATTATGATCAAGTTGAAATTATGTCATGAATGCAAGGATGATTCAACATCAGGAGAAAATCAGGACCATTAAATACATTAAAACAAGAATCACACAATTATATCAATAGCTGAAGAGAAAGTCTTTGACCAAGTATCCCTTTATGCAAAGGCTTTCCCAAATCAGAGGCATTCAAGAAGCTTTTTTTGTCTCATAAATATGTATATTGGAAGTTCAGATGATTTGAAGGTGACACGAAATGGCCAAACCTCAAACTACATTACAAAGCAATATCAGAAATAGTTAATGCTACTTTAAAAGTGGGGGGGGGGAGGGCAGGAATCAGTGAAACAGCAGATAAGGAAGAAAGAGAAATTAATTGACTGGCAAATATGGCAGTGGTGGAGGAGGAGGGAGAAAAGGAAGGAAGAGCACAAGGAGGAGGAAAAGGAGGAAATAATGCGGCTTAGAGCTCTCTTACATTCCGTCCCATAAAGATTAAAGGGGAGCACCAAAGTGGTGATCTAGAAATCTGAGGAGACATCACCGTGAGCCTTTTTCCTAGCCTGGGTCAGCATAAGGAGATAGCGGAGAACAGTGGGTGACGGGAGCACAGCCAGGAAAGCCCATATAAGCTTTTAGTTGGGGGACCAGGCAGTTGTCTCTGAGACTCCTGGGACCCTGCAAAGAGCAGGAACAGGATCGGGCCTGCTTCTAGGTTACTCTGATCCCAGAACCGTGTCTAGCAAGGGCTTGTGTTTGTGGACCAAGTGGTTGGGCTCTTAGACACAGCTTGAACCAGAGCTGGACAAGGGCCCAGGGGAAGCCTGCAGCTGAGTAACCAGAGTAATGAGCTCAGGCCCAAGATGAGTTAACTGCTCTGAACCCCAAGGTGTTTCTAAATTCAGGGAAGGCCGAGCTGTGCCAAGATGGATGTTTTCATTTGCTAATGTCACTTTTAGAATGACCTGAGTTCTCCATAGGTGCTTTGATGCGCTCCAAAGGACAAGGGGCCTATTAGTGGCCCTGAGCTAGTTGTAACGCACACACCCTTTGCGCTGGAGGAGGACAGAGCGCTGGCCTGGACTCTGGAAGGTCATTTTTGTCCTTCTGCCTGACTCTTCTGGACATGTGGTCTTAGACAAAATAGTGACTTTAATTTGGAGGGATAAAAGGTCTAGAACCAAAGAGGAAATAATGGTGGATAAAATGTAGGCATGGACATATTTAACTTGTATAGGACTGCTTGCCATCTGGGGGAGGGGGTGAAGGGAGGGAGGGGAAAAGTCGGAACAAAAGTGAGGGCAAGGGATAATGTTGTAAAAAATTACCCAGGCATCGGTTCTGTCAATAAAAAAGTTATTAAAAAAAAAAAAAAGTAGGCATGAAGGAGACCTAGCCCTTCTAGACCTCAGACTGATTGCCAAAGTAGCAGTCATTAAAATTATTTGGTATTGATTAAAATTTTTAAAAAGTACATCAGTGAAACAGACTAGATAAAACAGGAATCAGAAACAGATAAAATGAGTATCTCTTAGTGGGACCAGTTAAGCGATGACGGCCAGATCAATCCATAATATGAGTAATATGGATGCTCTGACTTTTTTCTTATTGTGCAGAAGGATCCCTTTATTATTTAGGGTTTTTTTAAATTGCAAACACTTGATTTTTCTGCTTGCTTCATTTATTCATTATACATTCATAATCTTTTCCTTTTATTACTCCATAAAACTAAAAAAGAAAAAAAAAACTTAATTGTAAGTAACCACAGTCCAGCAAAACAAATTCCCAGACTGGCCACGTCACCAAATGTATCTCTGCTTTCTAGTGGTTTGTTTCTTCTTCTCTTCTGACATCCTATTGCTATTTCCTTTACTATTGTAAATGTATCGATTCTGCTTGTGATATATAGTGGCACTAATAATTACGACTCCTCTCTCTCTATTAAGTCCCTTGAAGGTTTTTTGTGCTATTTAAACCTCCCCGTTCCACCATCTAGCAAGCATTCACATAAAGAATCCCAGGATAAACGTCTAAGAACGGTCCTTTGGAAGGGCCCTTGTTCTCTCATTTGCTATCCTGACGTCCTAGTGATATCCGCTGGCAGTGGATCCTTGTGCCCACATCGGGGACTTCTTATTCCCATGCAAGGAAGCTTTCCCTTCTTGCTTGTTTTTTTCCTTATGCTCCTGAGGTCTCCGCTTGATAGATGGGTCTACATAGGTCCAAAATGACCCGGCACACCAGAGATTACAGATGAGATAAGCATCCTTTGTTAGCAAACCCTTGAGTAGGAATCGGGGAAAACAAGCATTTCAGTACTGGGCCAAGAGTATCCTCTCAAAACTATGGTTTGGACAGTGCAGGAAGCAGATACTTTGCTTGTCTAAGTCGTTCCCTGAAGAATCACGGGAAACTGGTAACATGAATTACAGAGAGCCCCTTTCCCATCTGTTTAAGTGAAAGCCGAGAAGCCACCTTGGGAGCTGTTGGGAAACCACCCAACCCCATGGATTAATCTGTTGCGATTTGGAGCTCTGCAGCATCCCCAGCACTGGGCTCCTCTCCCTGAGGCTTCCACTAGCCAGGTCTGGCTGGGATCAGCCCGGATGCAGGTAAGTGTTTCTTTTTCTTTCTCTCTCCCCCCCCCCCCCCCCCCCCCCCCCGCCAGCATGGACACTGATTGACCAAAAAAAAGTTACTCATTTGGAGAAACATTTGCTGCCAAATATAGAAATTAAAATGAATAAAAGAACTGGATCCATTCTCTTCATTTTAATGAAGGAATCCTCCTCTCCCCCTCTCTCCCTACCCCCATGTGTGGAAAAAAAGAAGCAGAGAAGGCTTCATTTCCAGGATTCCTTCGCGCACCGCAGCCCCAAACCCCACCATATGGTCCGGTGCTTCCTGGGACTGGTAGTTCAAGGAGTCGATTGTTATTCTCACATTTACTTTCCTTTTACTGAGAGAGGGAGAGAGCGAGCAAGTGCGAAGCACGGAGAGGGAACCTCACGCAGCTTGGGGCTGGACTTCATGGGCTCCCTGTGCGCAGGCGCACTAGGCCGGGACTTGGTCAGTTGCGGCTTGCCCAGTGCGATCTGCTGCCCCTCCCCCCCCCCAGGGAGTGCGCTTCCGCCTTGCCGCTCCCCCCTCCCCCCGGAGACCCGGCATCGCCCTGGGGAGGTGAGTGTGAGCGCGGGCTGGGCCTAGTGGGGTGTCCCTGGGGCGGAGAGCGCAGGACCCCGGCCGGATGCTGATGCTCAAGAACCATGTGCGCCTCCCCATGGCCTCCCCGAGAGTCCCCAACCCGGAGGATTGTGCCAGTCTCCCCCGTGATGGGGCTGCAGCCTTCCCTCTTCAGCTGCCTCCGTGTGCCCAGACTCCGAGTCTTTTAAAAAGTACATCAGTGAAAGTACATCAGAATCCTCTCCAGCCTCCGGACCTTTGCACAGGCTGTTCCTCCCCCTGGCCTATCTCACCCCCACCCCCCACAACCCACATCCCGTTTTCTCCCCCCCCCCACCCACCCCTTGCCTCATTGCTCCGCTTTAGCATCCTGAAGCTCTTGCAAAGCTTCCGTTGGGGTGCACCCACCTCCCCCCATCCAGCCCTTCCTTAGTTGCAATCTGGCCCCAGATTTCTCTGACCTTCCAGGGTGTTCTGGGGTCCCCCTGCGGTTTATGGGGAAGGGCTTACACTGGAATATAAATGATTTGCCGGGAATCTCCATGTCTGGGATCCAGTTTGAACTCTGGTTATCCAGACTCCTAAGGCTTGTCCCGGGTACAATAACCCCCTCCCTCACCCCCATCTACAGAATTTTGGTGCGTGTGTATGGGAACTTTGTCGTCACTCACTTGTGTTCCCTTCTGGGCTCCTTCCAGCCATGGATTGAGTCACTGTTTTCTCTGCATCCCTCTTGCCCACAGTGGTTCCTTGCACATAGTAGGAATCTAGTGCAGATATTTTGAATCGAATGGCCATGAAGGACTGGACTGCAGAGCCTGGGGAACTGATGAGAGTTTATTAGTATTAGTTCCAGAGCCGAGACTTGTACTGTGGAACTTCACTTGTGTTGGGCCCATCTCTTGTCCACTGGAGTGTAAAGCTAGCCCTCCTGGGGGGCCCCAAGCATAAATAACAGTAATATTATTCTAGATCATTTGTGCCTCTACTATCCACTGGTTGACCTGTCATCTTGTAGCCGGCAAAGAATTGTGAAAGAAAAGAGTGAATTTAGAAAGTTAGTCTATCAGTAAGCAATTATGAAATGCCTGCTGTGTACCTGTCATTGCTATAGGTGGTGAAGATACATCTCCTCTGGAGATGGCAGGCAAACAAATGGGTACAAAATAGGTGTAGACAGGAGAAACTGGAGGCGAGAAGGAAGACACCAGTCACATTAAGAAGAGAGAAAGCCAGGGAGTCAGAGTAGAGGGGAGAGCATTTCAGGCAAGGATTTAGCACGAGAAAATGCCCTGAGTAGAGAGATGGAGGATCTTGTTCATGGAACAGCCAGAGGGACTGGGCTGAGGACTGAAGAGTACAGGAAAGGTGGGAGGGGGCCAGGTTATGCAGGACTTTGGATTCCAGACAGAGAATTTTATGTGATTGTCGAGGTAAGAGGAGGCCACTGCACTTGATTGAGTAGGGTGTCAATATAGTCGAACCTGCAGGTCCGAAAAATCTTTTTGGCTTCCGAAAGAAGAATGTACTGGAGTGGGGAGAGACTGGAGGCAGGTAGACAGTAATCCAGGTTTGAGGTGAAGATGCTTGCCCCAGAATGAGGGGGAGGGTGTTATAGGAGAGGAGGAGGGGTATTGAAGAAGTGAAATGGACAAGAGATGTTGCAGAGATGAAAAAAACAAGGGATGTTGCAGGGGTGAAATGGACATGAGATGTTGCAGAAGTGAAAAGAACAAGAGATGTTGCAGGGGTGAAATGGACAAAAGATGTTGCACGAGAGTGAAATGGACAAGGGATGTTGCGAGGTGAAATGGACAAAGAATGTTGCAAGGGAGTGAAATGGACAAGGGTGTTTATGTATGGAGATCTGCTAGCATGAGTCTGTCTACGTTGTAGGAAGGAGAGTTAGGAAGGGGAGTAATAAGAAATATCTGTAAAAGTAAGTGGCAAAGCTTTTTACTTATGCAGAGGTCCATTTCTCTTTTTGAAACACATTTTTGTTGATTTTTTTAAAAATCATGTACAATTCGCAGTATGTGTGTATGCTCCTCCTCCCTTTGAATCTGGCCTTTTTAAAAGGAAGAAAGTAAAAGTCCACAAAATCAAGTGACATCCAAGGAAAAAAAAAAGGGGGGGGGGAACCTAGTCTTATTTATTATTCCACACCTCTGATCTCCCATTTTTGCACAACAGTGGGGAAAAAGTCTTCTTAGAGCTTTTTTTTGGGACCAAGCTTGGCCTCTATAATTTTGAGCAATCTTTCCATTTGGACTGTTCTTTTGCTGCTCTTCTCTCTAATGATATTGTTGCAGTCAGTGTGTCTTGCTTTCTTGGCCTTGCTGACTATTCAAAATCAGTTCTCATAAGTCTTCCCAGCCTTCTTTATATTCTTCATATCATTTTCTCTCAAATCATAGTAATATTCCATTTCATTGGTGTATCATAAGTTGTTGAGTCTTTAATTGATAGCCTCCCACTCTATTTTCAATTTTTTACTAGCACACATGCAAAAAAAAAAAAAAAAGGCACAACTTTTGGTGCAGAGAGACTTTTCTTTTGCTCATTGATGTCTTAGAGCTATATGTCTAGTCATTTATCGCTGGATCAAAGTATAGGAACATTTTAGTCATTTTATTTGGATAATTCGACATTTGATTTTATTTTTTCTCAAATCAAAATTTTTTTATTTAAATTTTGAATCCCATATTCTCTTTTTGATAATGCAAGCAATTGGCTATGGATTAGACATGTGCAGTCATGCAAACATATTACCACAGAAGCGGTGTTAGCATAATTTTAAATTGTTTTTCTGGAGGCCTTTAAATACCTAACTAAAGATTTTATGTTTTCAGTTTGAGGCAGCAGGGAGCCAGTGAAGATGTTTGAGCAGTGCTGTGTTAGACCTATGTTTTAAAATTATTAGGAGAGTGATTGGGTGGAATATGGGGCAAGAGAAGAAAGGCTAGAAGTAGGGAGAGGGGAGAGGAGTGTGCTGTAACCTCATAGGTAAACTTGGCATCTCAACACTTAGTAATTCCATATTTTTGCTTTTTCCCTCAAAGTCGCCATGGGCTCTTCAGGACCTCCTTGGGCTCACTCTGCAATGCTGACCAGGGCCTTCTCCCCTAGGATGTAGAAATCTCCAAGCTGTCCTCAGTCTCCCTCATGCCTTTGTCCCTCCTTTGTCTCCCTATAGCCATGACAGATTCTGTAGACATTGACTTTCTCCCAAACTGGAGCATGGAGGAAGAAGAGGCTGAGGAAGTAACCTTTGAACTCCTGACAGTCAAGCCCCAGGTAACTTCTAGGTTCCTCTCTTTTTCCCTCTCTAACTTCTCAGAGCATGGATACATTTTCTTGGATCTTGGGCCTGTCTGCTCACCCAGGCCCCAGAATCCCTGGGGTCCCAGGAGTGAGGGCCCTCAAGACAGGGCCCATGGGGACTCCCATTCCTTAGAGTTATTGAGACTCTTCAAGCAGCCGACAACATTCATGGCCTTTAACTTGAGGGAAAGAAATGCTTGCCCTCCTTATACCCCAAGGAGATACTAAAGAAGGGAAAGGGACCCGTATGTGCCAAAATGTTTGTGGGAGCCCTGTTTGTAGTGGCTAGAAGCTGGAAACTGAGTGGATGCCCATCAATTGAAGAATGGTTGGGTAAATTGTGGTATATGAATGTTATGGAATATTATTGTTCTGTAAGAAATGACCAGCAGGATGAATACAGAGAGGCCTGGAGAGACTTACATGAACTGAGGCTAAGTGAAATGAGCAGAACCAAGAGATCATTATATATGTCAACAACAATACTGTATGAAGATGTAATCTGATGGAAGTGGATTTCTTTGAAAAAGAGACCTAATTCAGTTCCAACTGATCAATGATGGACAGAAGCAGCTACACCCAAAGAAAAAACACTGGGAAATGAATGTAAACTGTTTGCATTTTTGTTTTTCTTCCCAGGTTATTTTTACCTTCTGAATCCAATTCTCCCTGTGCAACAAGAAAACTGTTTGGATCTGCACACATACATTGTATCTAGGATATACTAGGACATATTCAACATATATAGGACTGCTTGCCATCTAGGGGAGGGGGTGGAAGGTGGGAGGGAAAAATCGGAACAGAAGTGAGTGCAAGGGATAATGTTGTAAAAAAATTACCCTGGCATGGATTCTGTCAATAAAAAGTTACTATAATAATAAAAAAAAAAGTCTAGCACCAAGAAGAATAAAGCCAAGACTGCCAAGAAAAGCTAAAGAAAAAAAAAGAAATGCTTGCCCTCACATGTGCCATCTTGGCATCTAGAACCTGGAGTGGGGTCTCCGGAGAGCAGCCAAGACCATCATGCAGCTGCCCAGTCTTGGAAGTCAGATGCCCCCATCTCAGGAACCAGAACTTAGTCATGCCAGAAGCCCAGAAGTTCAGCACCCCGATCAGCAGGGCTGTGTGTGACCAGGACTAGTAGACTGTGTTCTCCATATCCCTGTGGTTGTCACCATCTTCTAAGATGGCCCTCTGTGCCATCTGGCCCTCCATGGTCCCTACCTCCAGCTCCTCCTCCCCTCATCCCATCTTCAGGTACTCCTTGAAACCAGAGCCCATTTACTGACTGCCTCTCCCAGGCTCCTGGACACAGGGAAGGCAGGAAGAGTTCCTGCTCCCCCACTGCTCACCTGTAGCCTTTCTCTTTCAAGTTTTAACCATTTCATCTGTGTCACTCAGTGTCTAGAAGGCTGCTTGGGGGTTTGAATCACAGGGTATGCATTTATTAAATCAGATGTATCCCGTCCTTCTTTGTTTGCCTTGACCAGTGCCTTTTGTAATCTTGTCATAGGCTGCTTCATAGGTTGTGCTGATTGTGTCCCTGCCCCTCCCCCTCCTCCTCCCTCCACCTAGGAAGGGTTAATTGAGGGGGAAGAGTCATGAGATGGGAAATGCCCTAATGCCTTCTGCTGCGAAGCACCATACTTAGAATTGTACTTAACTGCTTTCTTGTCTAATTCTTCATCCTTTCACCTAGTTTATCTGGATCCTCCCCCCTCCTGCTCTTTCTTCTTTTTCCTTATTCTAGAACTTATATAATTTCCTAAAGCCAGTTGTATTAAATTATATATATAAAGAATGTCTTTGGAAATTAAGTCAGGTCCATAATCATTGTAGTATTGACATAGTTGCTCTCCTACTAATTTCCACTTGTCTGGATTCAGTTCCTTTTTCTTAGAGAACCAAAAAGATGTGTACGGTACTGTTTCTAAAAGTTCAATGATCTGCTCCCAAGTTACAATCAAACCTTGATTTTTTATCAGTCTGAGCAAGCTTTTGACACATTTTCCCTGAAGAGGAAAAGAAGGCTGTTTTCTAAATATCTGTCCCATTTTAACTGAAATACTACTTTAGCCCTTAAAAGTTTCCTTGTCTGTTTTTGTACTCACCCTAATTTCTGGGTCACAAATGAAGGTTCTTGGTCCCACGTTCTGGCACCAAAAGGTAATGTTCTCTCTAAAATGTAATGTTCTCTGTTGAGGTTTTCTTGGGGTCTCTGGAGGCAGCCTTTGTTTCAGTTTAGTAATCACCACAAGTGCAGCCAGGGGTTAAAGTCCAAATCCTTTATTGTCTCCTTCAAAGTCTTGTCTCCTTCACTTGGGGTTGGCTAGTGGATCTTGGTTTCTGTGGGGGAGGCAGGAGGACCTGCCACCATTTCTCTGTCTTCCCTTGTTCTCATTCTGGCTGAGTTTGTCCGTGCTTATATCCTCTCTTATCAAAGATGTGAATCATGTACTGAACTAGAGAACTGTGAAGCATCCTGCTAAACAACCATTGTCTCTATCAATTCCACTGACTTAGCACCTTGTTTCAAGTTCTTGCCCATAACAAAGGAGGTCAAGGCCATCCCAAGCCATCACCCCTCATCTTGATTTCATCTTGTCACTGGCCTGTGATGGCTTTGGAAGAGAGAATGAAAACAACAACTTCATGCAACTCTGTCTCACTTAAATCCAACTTATTTATGAATCAAACGACATCACCATATGACTTTATCATCCCTACCCATCTCAGTGTCCTGTGGGGACAGGCAAGTGATCAAACAGTACTCCTACCTAAATATTCACATACAACCAAAGGCAGGATGGCCACCAGAACACAGTGTCAGGAAATGAGAGTGATTCCCTAAGCATGAATGGTTTGTTGCTTACTTGGAGGTTAAGTTGAACCAGCACACAGTTGGCAACAGTGGAGCAGAAAATGAGTGGGCAACTTTCAGAGACTTGCTGTACAGCACTGCGTTTATTTATCTGGGTCAGAACACTCACAAATATTAAGATTGGTTTTTTATGAAAATGGTGGAGAAATTCCGAAACTGCCAAATGAAAAACCAGAACTCCACAGAGTATACCAGCAGGATAGTTCATCCATCCCTAAGGTAGCATTTAACTCCATTTAAAGCAAAATGCAAGCAAAGCTTTTAGATTTCAGTGGTCAATGTGTTAATTCTATGACTCATAGGTAGGAAGGAGGAGTATTCTCTGGACCAGATTATTACTGACCAGATTACCAGTCAGCAATGAACTGAGGAGTAGTCTCCGGAATCAGGCAGATTGTCAGACTACCTTTATTATGTTATATAGAGTCATAAATTCCTCAGGAAACACTCACTTATTCTATAGGAAACTCTCTCTAAATTTCCTCCTGTCACCTCCATCTCTTTCCCCTTAGAACCATGGAGATCTAAGAAGAGATGTGTTCATTTCAGGAATTACTGACATTCCAGGATGTGGCTGTGAACTTCACCCAGGAAGAGTGGAGAAGTCTGGACCCTTCCCAGAGGGCCCTGTACAGGGAAGTGATGCTGGAGACCTTTGAGAACCTCATCTCTCTGGGTAAGGATGCCCATCTCTCCTTTGAGCAGGACTCTGATCACCGGGGCGGGGGGGGGCAGGGGGGGGTCTGGTTGCTGAAAGTGAGAGACGAATTCTCCTGATTGGAGACTTTTGTGAAGTATTGACTGAAGGGAAATTCTGGAAGTAGTGTCTTTGTTCTCTGTTCCCTGGTGAAAGGGCTTCACCTTTCACAGATGGACATCCTATGACTTCATTGTCCAGGTCTTGAAGGTCTGGCTTCCTAATTCTTTGTCTCCCCAGGGAAAAGGCTCTTGCTGTCTCAGGGCCCATGTGTCCTTTCTTCTCAGCAGCGAGGGGGCCAGTGAATCAGTGGTCTCTCTGAGTTACATCCAGTCTCCATCCTAGAGAGGGGTTGAGCCCTGGTTTCTCAGCCCTCTCAGCAGGACCTCTTTTCCCTTAAGAGAAAAGGGCCAGGATGGGATTTGGAGAAGTTTTTCTGACCCCAGAACTTCTTTGTTTCTCTCCCCATGACCAGGACTTCCAGTTTTTAAGCCAGATGTGACCTCCTGGTTAGAAAAAGAAGCGCCAAAAGAACCCAACCCAGGTAAGTGTTGACAGAAGAAGGGCAAATGGGAATCATGGAGAGTGTAACTCAAGTAGAACACCTTGGAAATGTTAGCCAAGGGGTTCTTCCCAAGAGTCCATGAGGAAGGGATGAAACAAATGTGTATTTCTTGTTTTATACTTCATAACATTACAACAATTTATCTGTCGAAGCTCCGACATGCTACCTGAAGCAACGGGGCTCTTTAGCAAGCATAAGAGTAGACTTCTGGGAAGAAGCGATAGCTACCTCCTAAACCTTCCAGCTGCATCAAGTCCGCTCTGCGACAACTGCAATAGAGCTTCTGAGCTTGAGAAATATGAGGAGGCTGGATCACATCCCAGTGCTTTCCTCTGGCTACAAATGCCTCTTTGGATGCTATTGCTGTTCATCCTTCTCATCTTGAGGATAATGTCTTGACTTGTAAGTGCCACAGAGTTGTCCAATGGCAAGATAAGCATCAGGATGATTGATTGTGGTGCACATGCAGTGGGTGATCTTGGGCTTTTTAGATTAATATCTTTTCCAGGTCTCAATTTGTCTGAGGTACTCAATGATAAAATGATAAAAGGCTATGTAAGAATCCAGACCAAAAAAATAGCCTACTTTATCCTCACAAAAGTATCAATCTGGGAGGGAAATACCCTCTGAGTTTCTTGCAAAAAACAATTGCAATTTTATACTTACTTTAAATCTTGGGTTACCAAAGCTTGGGCTGGGAACTATTACTGGCCATTCAGTGAAAACCAAAGTGATTTGACATCAGGTAGCTCTATTTAAATTGCAATAGTTTTTTTTTTGAAGTATAAAAATGAGAGATTTGTTGCTATTTTGTGATTAATAAATTGCTAAATTGGCTGTCATTTTCCCACAAATAAATTCACCAGTACAGAACTTGGTTCTTAACTAGACTGAGGAACGAGGCAGAAAGAGCAAATATCATGGGTAACACAACTTATATGCTTCTATCTGTGTACTGTACATTATTTCCACCAAGGAAAAGTGTCCAAACAGATTAGTGGGACCATATGACCTCCACAACCTTTGTGGCAAAGCAATTACAGAGATAATAGAATTGAACTCCAACATTTCCTTTGATTTGGTAGATCTGCACTCTTGTTGCTTGAACATATTTAAGTTTTTAAAAACTATACAGAAAGGGAAAAAAACTGATCTTAAAGAATATTGAACCAGTGAGTCAAAAATATGACTAATTTCTAAATCATCTTTGATTTGATCCTAAAGGAATGTAACACTCTAACAGTTTGAGAATTAGGCAAATAGGATTGTTCTGGGGAAAAGGCTATATAAAGAAAATCCATGTGTTCTTACTATATAGTTAGAACAACTTGGAATCTTTCATTTGTAAATTATATTTCTATGCTACCTAATATTCATTTCAATTCAAATAGATTCTTGGTTACCAAGAATAATTCCAGTCTAATTTGGAGGCAGATTTGGTGGCCAGATGTGTCCTTTCTGAGCTTCTAAAAATATAATGTTCAACTATTCTTAAAAGACTAGCAAAACACTTCAGAAACAAATGTCTTACAAATCATTTTTTAATTCATTTATTACCTGTGCACAAGAAGAATAGTTGATAAACCCAAAAAGAAACAGTTTTATTTTTATATGGTGATTAAAATTAATTGAAATATCATGACATTTTCGGTGAAAATAACATTTCTAATTACAAAGTAATAATGCATGTAAGAATTGCTATGGTAAAGCTGAAATTTCAGCCTTAGACAAAAGCACTTTCTGGGAATAATATAGTGCTTCTTCAATCCGCAGAAAGACCAAAAGGTAATTTATAGTCACAATCTATGAAAGTTGAGACAATTGGAGCATCTAGATGGCACAGTGAATAGAGCACCACCCCTGAAGTCAGAAGGATCTGAGTTCAAACGTAATCTCAGACACTTAACACTTCCTAGCTGTGTGACCCTGGGCAAGTCACTTACCCCCAATTGCCTCAGCAAAAAGAAAGAAAGAAAAAAAGTTGAGACAATGTTACAATGTAGTTTCTGAACAATTAAATATATACATCAAGAGCTAATCATCAAGATCAGCATTTTTACTATATTTTAAATGTAGTTGCCTAAACAATACTTTTGCTGAGAGATATTTATCAAATCTCTATTTATCAAAAATTATCAAAAACTGTCAAAATTGTTGTAAAATTTACACAATGAAGGAAATATCTGTTTTCATATTTGATTGTTTTCTCTCTTTTTTGCGCAATTGGCTTTTTAAGAGTGTTTTTTTTTCCCAAATATTCTTTTTCAAAAAATCATAAATGAGGGGCAGCTAGTTGGTGGAATAGATAGAGCACCAGCCCTGAATTCAGGAGGACCTGAGTTCTAATGGCTTCAGATACTTATCACTTCCTGGCTGTGTGATCCTGTGCAAGTTATTTAACCTTAATTGCCTCAGCAAAAGGAAAAAAAAAAGAAAGAAAGAAAAGAAATCATAAATGAAAACCATGCAGGATAATAAATTATCCTAATATTTTGGGAAAAAAATTAAAAATTAAAAATCTAGCCCTCAAACCACAAGATATCTTATAAAATATAAGTGACCAAAAGTTATATTCCTCTGGACAGTGCACCCACATATAGGGGTATGACTCCCCAATTAGAGAGAGGAACCACACACAGCCAGGGAAAGAAAAGATGGGGCAGGAGGAGGAGGCAGAAGAGAGGAAGAACCACTACTGGCATTTTTGGTCCTCAGTACTATTTAAAGTCTGTCCTTCGTTCTCAGAGGGCCAGTGACATCACAAGGGAGATGTCTTGATTTGTGAGTGACAACGTCAAGGTATCTGGTGATGGCCCTCTCTGAACGAACAGTTATCCACAGTGAGGAGAGGAGAAAGACACCTACATGGAAAACTCACGTGGCCAAAGAGACTTATTAAAGGGTATATCTGGCTGGCATCGTAGCAAGAAGGCTCCGGATGTGTGTCCGTGGGTGGGTAGGGAGACATCCCGATCTCACCCAGACCCCTCATGCTCCTTGTTGCTGTCCTAGCCACTTTATGAGCTGTCATCTCATGGGTACCCTTCCTTTTCCATGGCCAGCTCTGAGAATGGTAATTAAGTCTACAATTCCTGGGAAGGACATGTGTTTGTCAGCTTCTCCTGTGGCTCCACTTGCCATCTCTGTGGCTTCTCAGGGACAGCCTCTCCCTTCCTGCCCTGTCCCTATACTTGTTACCCTAGAATGGCGAGCTACCTGGAGCCAGACACTACCTTGACTTTTGTAAGTTTGTCCCCAGCCCCCAGCACTAGCCTGGCACACAGATGCTTTCTCTGATTCCTTTCTTAGCAGTCTTGGATTTCAGCTTCCCTAATTCTGTCTTCTGCATTTTAGTCATCATTCTTCTTAGTGAAACACTTAATCTCAAACCTAATAGAAAAGCTTCCCTTTTCCTAACACAAACAACAGCAGATATTGCCATACGTTTTTCTTCAGGCTCTCTTTGTCAGCAAAGGCGAGGTATCCCTGAGGACCAATCTCTGAATCAGGACATTTGTGTGGAAGCATCTTCCAAGGAAAGACTGCAAAAGGTTGGTCTCTGAAATTGCCAAATAGGAGAAGCTGGGATGGATGAGGTCATGTTAGAGAAAGGATTAGAGGGGGGGAGTAGGAAGGTCAGATGAGGAACTTTCCTCAGGATGACACTTTTACTAAGGTGAGTTGTTCTCTCTCTCTCTCTCTCTCTCTCTCTCTCTCTCTCTACACACACACATATATATATATTTTCCATATTCCTATAGTAACAAACCTCAAGGGAAAAAATCTTACATTTTGAATATATACTAGAGAGAAGTCCTAAAGATTAAATGACTGTATAGTTTTTAGTCAATAAGGAAGCACATGAAAGAAATCATGTGAGTGTAACGAATTCAGAAATTTCTTCAGTAATGATTCTTGTCTTCTTTTACAGCATAGGGTTCACACTGGCAAGGAAGGCTATAAATTCAACAAATGTGGGCAAACCTTCAGCCAAAATGTACACCTTTTGCATTGTGAGGGAATTAATACTGATGATAACTTAAATGAACATGGGAAAGCCATAAGACACTTGGGAAGCCCTGATGATCATCAGAGAATTCAAGCCGAAAATAAATTATATCTTTTGAATAAATTCAGGAAAGGTTTTACTCTTTATCAGAGAGTTCAGGTTGGTGAAAACCCTTTTGATTGTAAAGAATCCAGTGAAGACTTAGAAAGAGAATATAAACTAAATGAGCACCAGAGAATTCATACTGGTGAGAAATCCTTTGAGTGTACTGACTGTGACAAAAAATTCAGCCTAAGGTCATCACTCATTAAGCATCAGAGAATTCATACTGGAGAGAAACCTTTTGGATGTATTGAGTGTGGGAAGAATTTTAGTGAGAAATCCTCACTTATTAAACATCAGAGAATTCATACTGATGAGAAACCCTTTGAGTGTCATGAATGTGGAAAGAAGTTTAGCTGGAGGCCATCACTTATTTCACATCAGAGAATTCATACTGGAGAAAAACCCTTTAAGTGTAATGAATGTGGGAAAAACTTTAGTCTGATATCATCACTTAATTTACATGGGAGAATTCACCTCGGAAAGAAACTCTTTGAATGTAATGTATGTCGGAAAGGCTTCCATTACAAATCTTATCTTATCCGACATCAGAGAATTCATACATGGGAGACACCCTTTGAGTATACTGAATGTAGAAAAACCTTCAGATGGAAGAGTCAGCTTGATAAGCATAGGAGAATTCATGTTGAAGAAAATCTTTTGGAATCTGATAATTGTGAAAAAAAAATTTAACCAAAAAGGAAATGGTGCTGAAAATGAAATAATTTATACTGGAGAGAAACCCTTTAAATGTAATTGAATGTGGCAAAACCTTTCAGTGGAAGTGTAAGCTTAATGAGCATCAGAGAATCCATAGTGGAGAGAAACCCTTTGGATGTAATGAATGTGGAAAAAGCTTCCGTCTGAGATCATCACTTATTTTACATCAGAGCATTCATACTGGAGAGCAACCCTTCGCATGCAGTGAATGTGGGAAAGCTATCCACAATAAATTCCAGCTTACAGTACATCAGAGACTTCATACTGGACAGAAAACTTTTGAGTGTAATGAATGTGGAAAAATCTTTTACAATAAATATCACTATACTCAACACCAGAGAATTCATACTGGTGAGAAATCCTTTGAATGTATTGACTGTGGGAAAAAATTCAGCCTAAGGTCATCACTCATTAAACATCAGAGAATTCATACTGGAGAGAAACCTTTTGGATGTATTGAGTTTGGGAAGAACTTTAGTGAGAAATCTTCACTTATTAGACATCAGAGAATTCATACTGGTGAGAAACCTTTTGAGTGTCATGAATGTGGGAAGAAGTTTAGGTGGAGGCCATCACTTATTTCACATCAGAGAATTCATACTGGAGAGAAACCCTTTGAATATAAGGAGTGTGGGAAAAACTTGAGCCAAAAGACATCACTTAATCTTCAAAGAATTCATAGTGCAGAGAAGCACATTAAATGTAATAACTCTGGGAAAGATTTCACTCAAAAGGAACATCAGAAAACTTACCTTGGAGAAAAACCCTTTAAGTGTAATGAATGTGGAGAAAACTTCAGCCTGAAGTTGTCACTCATAGTCCATCAGGGAATTCATACTGGAAAGAAACCCTTTGAATGTAATGAGTGTAGGAAAGTCTTCATAGGGAAGAGTCAATTGAACAAACACAAGAGAATTCACACAGGAAAGAAATCCTTCAAGTGTAACGAATGCCAGAAGTCCTTCCATGATAATGCTCATCTTACTGTACACCAGAGAATTCATACTGGAGAGAAGCCCTTTCATTGTAATGAATGTGGAAAAAACTTTAGTGAGAAGTCATCACTTGTAAAACATCAGAGAATTCATACTGGAGAGAAACCCTTTGAGTGCACTGAATGTGAGAAAGCCTTCCATTTCAAATCTCACTTTACTGTACATCAGAGAATTCATACTGGAGAGAAACCCTATGTGTGTAAAGAATGTGGGAGAAACTTCAGCCACAAGTCAACACTAATTTCTCATCAAGATATTCATAATGGAGATAAACCCTTTGAATGTAATGAATGTGGGAAAGCCTTCTACAGCAAATCTCACCTTGCTGAACACCAGAGAATTCACACTGGAGCAAAACCCTTTGAGTGTAAGGAGTGTGGGAAAAGTTTTCGTCAGAGAGCTTCATTTATTTCACACCAGAGGGTTCACACTGGAGAGAAACCCTTTGAGTGCAAAGAATGTGGGAAAAACTTTAACAGAAGGTCATCACTTATTTCACATCAGAGAATTCATACTGGAGAGAAACCCTTTGAATGTCATGAATGTGGGAAAAACTTTAGTCGTAAAGAAACACTTATTTCACATCAAAGAATTCATACTGGAGAGAAACCATTTGAATGTCATAAATGTGGGAAGAACTTTAGCCAGAGGTCATCATTTATTGCACATCAACGAATTCATACTAGTTAAAACAAACAAACAAAACTTTGAAATGACATTTGGAAAGCCTTCACCTAAAAGAAAAATTTTCTTCAATATCAGAGAATTCTCTTAGGGGAAAAAAAACCATTTTAATATAGAGAATATGGGGAAGCAGAAATTTCATCCAGATAACATCACTTAGCTTACATCAGGCAATTCATATTGGAAGAAATACTGTGCATGTAGTAACTGTGAGAAAGCCTTCTCCTAAAGGACCAAATTCCTACTTATATTTTTAAAATTCATATTAGAAATCTATTGATTCTTATTTTACATTGAGCATGTTAAAAAGAAATTTTAAGCATAAATCACCACTAAATGGGCATGAAAGAATTCATATAGGGGAGAATTTCTATTAATGTGATTAAGGTAGGAAAGCTTTCTGATTGAGAACAAACTTAGTAAACGTAAGAAATTTCCTTCTTTAGCCTAAGTCTCTCACTATAAGATGAGAAAGCCTTCAGATCATCTTTATTCTTCATATTCTCAGAATTCTTGGATTTGAGATAAAATACACAAAAGCAATGAATGTGTCAAGTCCTTCATTAGTGAGGATTTTCTATCGCTGATATTGCACACTACAGAGTACATAATCATGGAAATTCTATAAATCTTATTAAAGTCTATAAATGCAATTAAAGTAAGAAAGTCTTTAACCACACCCTTGGGACAGATTGCAGAATTAACACAAAAGAAAAAAGATTATGATTGCAAATGGTCATGGGAATATTGGAAATTTATTATTAGATGTTAGTGATTTCATGATGAATGGCAGTGATGACATGATAATATTAAAACAGTAGAACAATCAGCCATTTGTTGGAAGGTCAAGATGACCGAGTTTGTTGCCAGATGCAAGATTTTGTGGTATTTGAAGAGAAAAAAATGATTCGTCTTCCATGGCTTCCTCACTGATCCCCTTGCCATCAGGGGGCAAGAGATTGCAGTCCAGTGAGTCAAGTTTGGTTGATGCAGGATGTTAAATAATAATTAAACTACTCTTTAAAACTTATATTTAAAATATCTAAAACTCTAATAACCAATAAATGACATATTGCTAGAGGCCCTAAATCATATCAATGTTCACATGATTGCTACTCAAAGCCAAAGAAAAAAGTAGGTTGCAGCTGAATGAAATGATGACTTGTGATGACCGCATTAGCACCCTGGATACTTTAGAATCAGCTGGAGTCAGGATCAGCAAAAGTCTTTGATCTTTATTCTTTTTGGACATGAATGGAATAGCGATAAGACGTGAGAGAGATCTCCACGTGAATCCGTCCAGGAGTCATTCTGGCTTTCTCACTCCATCCCCTAAATCCTGCCTCAATCTCTCTATATGCCAACAGATCAAAACCTGCCAGAGTAGTGGGCAGGGCCATTCTTTCTCCAAGCATATCAAGCATATGCTGATAGAGTATTGACCAATTGGTAATTAGCCTTAAGTGCTCCGACCTCAGTGCATCTGCTCAGTTTCAGCCCATTACAATGACTTACATGTGTTCCATGGAGGCAAAGCAAGGAGTTGGCAAAATGAGTTTTACCATATTCCCCCAAAGTTACAAGAAACATTATTTCATGGGACTTTTGTATGTGTTACTAATAAAATATATTTCCTATGTAAACCAGCATTATTAACAGTTGCTGTGAATGAAGTGGTAGACAAATTTGATTAAGACCCTACAAATAAAATTGATACTTAGTGACTTGGATGAAAATTTAGGGAAAAGTTTGGATGAGGAGAACTATATGGATAAGTATGTCTCAGGGGAAAAAATGTGACTGATTCTGCAGATTATACAGAAGCTTCACATAAGTATGAACCTTTTCTTTAAAAAAAGAATTAGTAGAATTAGACCTGGAGAGAACTAAACAACATCATAAAAATTAAAATAAGACCATATTTTAGCAGACAGGAAAAGATATATTATTGATGTAAGAGTTTTCAAACCATCTGTTCATGAATGTAAAGATTGCACTTTATAATCAACCAGAATAATGATGAGAAAATATATAATGTAATATTTTAAATTGTACTTTATAAACAACCAGAACAGTAATAATGAGAAAATATGTAATGTAATATTTTAAAAGATTGTACTTTATAATCAATCAGAATAGTAATAATGAGAAAATATATAATGTAATATTTTAAAAGATTTAATCGTGAGTCATTTAAGCAAGCAAATGAAAATTTTCAAATGGGAAATGGAAAGCAGAAATTATACCAGCACTGACTATAATACTGATTTCCAGAAGTTAGGTCAACATCAATTAATTGGTACAAGTGAAGAGGTTGGGGTGCCCTCAGTTCCAGTCAGGGAACCAAAAATGATGAGGTTTGGTGCAGGGCAGGGAGTTGTGGGAACCCCCTTCTGGTCGGGGCAGGTCCTTCCTAAATGAATTTCCAAACCCAAAAAGTTAACCTCGCAAAAGTTTATTATTTTCTGCAGTGGCCCTATTATGGCAGCAGCAGCCCACCTCCCTCATGAGTGCCAGCCCCCCCAATGGCTCCAGGGACTTCTGGGACCTGCTTAGTGGGCACGTGAGACCTGGTGGGAGGGAGGTGCCAGCCCCAGAAGGTCCTCGCCCCCTAACCCAGTCCTATGGGAAGAGATGGGTAGACCGCCCTGCCACTAGCTGCCCTCCACTGATTAGGGATTCCCTCACAGACCCACCTTGGCTCCCTAATGCTCGGGTGCTTGGGATGCCGGGCCTGCCCAACCAGGGCTTTGGCCCAGCTCTGCCCATGCATCCTCGGGGACTGGGTTGGCAGGTCCCCAGGGACCCCAGGGAGAGAGCAGGGTCACTGCGTGGCCTGGAGCCGGGGGTCTGCCTGGGCCGGAACAGTTATGGGGAGTGTGGTGGAGGACAGCATGCACTGGGGTGGCATTGGGCACCAAGCTCGGCCTTCTGAGGGGCTCAATTCATGCCCGTCTGACTGGGGGCGCTTTGTGCCAGGCTCTCTTGGGCCTTTCTTTGTGGTCCCATAATCAAGGACCCCTCCCCAAACTCCCTCCCCATTCACTTCCAAGCCAAGGTTGATCCCTCGTGAAAGAAACGGGCAATTCAGAGGAGCTGAAGGGAGGCGGAGCAGACAAGCAGCCGGGTCTCCCAGAGTTCCTCTTAATCAGGTGACTTTGGGGGGAGCCACTGTTCTGCACTCGGGGGTTCAGTCTTTGCTCTGAATCCAGGCCTTCCTGTGGGAAAGAGGCGTCGGAAAGAAGTTCAGGCAGTTTGCCGACCTAGTTCAATGCAGCAGGAGCTCTTTAAGGAAGATGCTCTGAAAGATAATAAAGGCAGGCATCTGCTCACGAGACTCCTTCCTGGAGAAAAGCTGTTACAAACCCCTGGGATAGCCCCACCCCATTGGTAAGAAGTCCTGCGTAGTCATCATCTCAGACTACATCGGGAGAGAAGCCGCGTCCCCGCAACAGCCAGCGTGGCCAGGGATGCTTTTTGCCCACTGAGGAGCTCCTAGGGAAGAGAAGCCTTTAGAATGGAACAGATGTGTTCTCCGCAGATCCCAGGGGTTCCAATGGAGAGAAACGAGTGTAAGATGTGGGAAAGCTTTTAGAAGCAAGGAGGAACTTGGAGAACACTGAGAATTCCTAACGGAGAGAAGCCTTTGCAAGTGACCAAGGCAGAAAGACCTTCCAGAGCGATTCTATTACATGTGCTCCTGTTTCTGTTCACAACCTCAGGGAAGGTTGAAGCTTATGGAAAACTCAGGTGCTAGCATTCGCTAAGCGCCTATAATGTGAACAAAAAGCATTCCGAGCTCTTATTATGGGAACAAAAAGCATTCACTAAGCGCTTATTATGTGTCAAGACCGCTACACTCTGGGAATACAAATACAAAAGTGATACAACTCATTGCTCTCCAGAAGTTGATATTTTACTAGGAGGGCCAAAACATATGTGGGTGGCGGAACCAGGGAAGGGAGGATGATCTAGGAAATCATAAACCAGTGAGTAGGGCATCAGGATAGTCAAATTATATGCTTCCAGGGGCAGGAAAATGTGGCTGGGCTCCTCCCAGGAACGGGAGTTAGGAGAGTGGGGGGGGGGGGGTAAACAGTGTCAGGGATCAGCAGACTTCATGGTTCTGGGAGCTGCAGGAAGAAGCATCGGGCCAGAACTGCCTTGTTTGGTAAGGAGCCTGTGGAAAGCAGGTGGTCCTGCAGCTGGTACCCAACTCCCTCCTTAGCACCTCAGGATTCAAAACGGAAAGAAATCTTGATTCTTATCATCTGGTTCAACTTCCTCACTTTACCAGTCAAGAAAATAAGTGAGCCATGGGAGACTGAGCTATTGAAGTCCTAACCTGACCTGACAACTTCCTTTGGAAACTGTTCTATTACCAACACATTCATCATACTTTCCTGCTACTCTTTAAAAAAAAAATCTTTTTTTCAATTTCAAATTCTAGCCCTCCCTCCAGTCTCTCCTCCACCCATTGGAAAGGCAAGAAATATAATACATTATGTATATATATATATATATATATATATATATATGTATGTGTGTATATATAAAGTCATTTCTCTATATCAAATCATTTCTCTATTACTCTTACAACCTCTTAAGGCATGTTAGCCCTAAAGGAGTCTGAAGACTGAGGATGTCTACCAAGAGCTGAATGGGAACAAATTGCTTATTTGCAAGGTGACTGAATTCTAATTACTGCAGGGACCAATAATGACTTCAGAATGCTGAGAGAGCTCGCCTCCCACCTCTTGGCAGAAAGCATACATGCAAAATAAGACATTCTCTGACACCCCAGTGTCTTGATTTTTTTGGTTCAACTTTACTTTGGGGCCACAAGGGAGGACTTGACTTAGTGGAGTTAGGAAATAATGATAAAGAAAAGAGAAAGAAAGAAAAGCACAGAAAAATGGAAGAAAGCAAAAAATATAAAAGTAGATACAACCTTTTAAAAAAAATTTTTTTTTATTTAAGCTTTTTATTTACAGAACATATACATGGGTAATTTTTCAACACTGACCGCAAAACCTGTTCCAAATTTTCCCCTCCTTCCTTTTACCTCCTCTCCTAGATGGCAGGTAGTCCAATATATGTTAAATCCAATATATGTATACATATTTATAGTTATCTTGTTGCACAAGAAAAATCAGATCTAGAAAGAAAAACCTGAGAAGGAAAACAAAATGCAAGCAAACATCAACAGAAAGCTGAGAATGTTATGTTGTGTTCCACACTCAGTTCCCACAGTCCACTCTCTTGGTGTAGATGGCTCTCTTCATCACTGAAAAACTGGAACTGGTTTGAATCACCACATTGTTGAAGAGCCATGTCCATCAGAAATGATCATCATATAATCTTGTTGTTGCCGTGTACAATGATCTGGTTCTGCTCATTTCACTCAGCATCAATTCATGTAAGTCTCTCCAGGCCTCTCTGAAATCATCCTGTTGGTCATTTCTTACAGAACAATAATATTCCCTGACATTCATATACCACAATTTACGCAGCCATTCTCCAATTGATGGGCATCCACTCAGTTTCCAGTTTCTGGCCACTACAAACAGGGCTGCCGCAAACATTTTGGCCCATACAGGTCCCTTTCTCTCCTTTAAGATCTCTTTTGGATATAAGCTCAGTAGAAACACTGCTGGATCAAAGGGTATGCACAGTTCGATAATTTTTTGAGCAAAATTCCAGATTGCTCTCCAGAATGGTTGGATTCGTTCACAACTCCACCAACAATGCCTCAATCTCCCAGTTTTCCCACATCCCCTCCAACATTTAGCATTATCTTTTCCTGTCATCTTAGCCGATCTGACAGATGTGTAGTGGTATCCCAGAGTTGTCTTAATTTGCATTTCTCTGATCAGTAATGATTTAGAGCACTTTTTCATATGACTAGAAATGGTTTAAATTTCTTCATCTGAAAATTGTCTGTTCATATCCTTTGACCATTTATCAATTGGAGAATGGCTTATAAATTTGAGTCAATTCTCTCTATATTTTAGAAATGAGGTCTTTATCAGAACCTTTGAATGTAAAAATGTTTTCCCAGTTTATTGCTTCCCTTCTAATCTTGTCTGCATTAGTTTTGTTTGTACAAACACCTTTAAACTTAATACAATCAAAATTATCTATTTTGTGATCTATAATGATCTCTAGCTCTTCTTTGGTCACAGATTTCTTCCTCCTCTATAGATCTGAGAGGTAAACTATCCTATTGATGCAGGTGTGGCCCCTTTAAGAATTGATTTATTCCTTTCTTTCTGATTCCCAACCCCCCCCAGTTGATGCATTATCAATCCAGGACCTTTTGATTCACAAATCCTGGTCCCTTTGAATTCCAATAGAAGATTCACACCTGTCCCAGCCCCACCAGGATTTGAGCCAACTTGGGACTCCATCCACAGGCCCCTCCAGCTAAATCTCTCATTATAAAAGAGCCAAACTGGAATCCTCTCTTTGCAGAGGTTCCAAACATGCCAGCCTTACGCCTGGGAGGCCAGGACCCTCTGTCCACTGGAATCCTCTTTCTGGTGCCTTCTTATCTCTTTATCCTCACCTATTTCCTTAACTAGACTTTAACCTTTCTTCCAAACACCATAATAACCCTCTTTTATCTAGTTTTTCGGGGGATAAATTCCTTTATTGGGGACTCCTCCGCCACTAGACCTCATTTAACTCCGTAAACTTGCCCCGAATCCAAAGGGGTTGCAGGGCTCTATTTGACTCCCTGTACCCTTCACTAGACCTCAATTAACACCTAATTTCGGTTAGGTAACCCCTTATCTAGACCTCATCACTATGTTCTTTCTAATTTGTTGATCATCTCATTCTGTACATCTAGATATGAACCCATTCGACCTTATCTTGGTATCCAGTGTTAGGCGCGGGGCTATTGTAGGAACGCCACTTGGGTTTATTTCCACCACTGAAAGGCAGAAAGTTCTCCAGGGAAATCCGGGGTTAGGCAGACTTACTGGCTGACCTTGTAATGCCGGAGAAACCGAGCAAGATTAGAGAGTATTTAATAATTTGTTCAATGGAGAGAGATACTGGGATCAGATGGATCCATGGTTTGATCCCAGGGCTGAATGAGACTGTTCTCTCCAAGAATCCAGCCAACAATCAGAATTCTCGATGCCATATATACACGTGGCTCAGTCTCAGAGGGTAGACTGAGGCGGGGGCGGAGTCAGGGTGCTGACTGACAGGTGGGATGAGCCTCCGGAGACGGGATGACGTAATCAGGGGGAGGCGCCTGGACAAGGGGAGGGGCTTCCTGATAAGAAGGTATCTGAGATTCTAATAGGGCAGAGGCGTTCTGACGTCCTAAAGCATAAGGTCCTTTATCCTTATCAAGTGTTCCGATAGAGAGGGAGGGAGGCTTTGCAGGACCGAGAAGCTGGGAAGCCGAGGCGTCAGGACGATGAAGGAGAACGTGGCCAAGCAGCCCGGAGGGACCAGGGAGTATTCCCGACTAGCCGGAAGGACCAGACTTTGTGACCCGCTGCGCCTGCGTGCCTGAGAGAAAATGCGCCCCCTGCTGGGCCGCCCCGCGAAGCCCAGCCTTTGCGGGAGCAGCTCCCGAGGGAGGGGCGGAGCACGGGCTCATGCTGGAAGCCTCCGTTCCCGGCCGCGCTTCTCGTTCGGGGTCACGGGCTGCCTGCGCCCGGAAGGGCCCCGCTGATTCGGGGGGTCCCAAGCCACGGCTGCTCTTGCTCTCTACGTTGATAAGGAAGGGGAATCTGGGCTGCAGCTCGGTCCAAAAATGAAGGGCTGCGACCGCAATTTGGGGCAGGAAGCAGGTCCGCGTAACGAGAGAAAAAAGCAAGGCGCGTAAAGGCGCCCCAAGGGAAAGGGGACAAAGTCCTCGGTGTCCTTCTCTGAGGAGAAGAGGGCGGACTCCATTTCCCAGGATGCCTAGCAGGGCAGGCCCCAAAGGAGCGTGCGCAGGCGCAGCGGCCCCTCCCACTGTGAGGCCGTTTCACATAGGGAAGGTTGGCGCCCACGCCCCCTGCGCGGTCTCTTGACAGCCTCCATTCTGGCGTCATCGCGCCGGGAGCCCGCGGCGCCCCGTTGCATTCTGGGGAGAGTAGTTCAGACGTTCCTTGTGCGCAGACTCAGAGTGGGGTCGGGCTTCCTTTCCTTACTGTGAGCGGAGAACCCAAGGCGGAAAGTACGCATGCGTCCTGGGCTCGCGCGGCCAGAGAGCAGCCTCCACCGGGGCCGTGGGGGTCCTGGAGCGTAAGGAGGTGAGTGCGGACGAGCGTGGACGCGGTGCCTTCTGGGAGGGGGCTGCTGGGGGGCGGGGCCAGCGCCCGCGCGGCACCTCCCATGCTCAAGAACCTTCCCGGGCTCCGCGGGACGGCGCCGGCGCCGAGCCGGGAGCCGGGGGCGTGGTGTCCAGCCACGCCCCTCCCTCCTGGGACTCGGGCCGCCCCTCCAGAGGGTCTGAGGTCCTCCTGGGCAAGGCCCTGCGCAGCCTTCCCGGCACCTTGTCCCGAAGGGCCGCGAGCCCCCGGCCACGTCCTGCCTCACGCAGGGCCTGATGGGTGGCTCCTTGGTGACCCCCGGCGTTGCAAGGACACCGGCTGAAACCTGAGCATTTATGCAGCACCTACAGTATGCCGGGCACTGTCCAGGCTGGGGTGGGGGAGAGGAAAGAAGGGGACACTCCAGGGTCATCCGGGTCATCATCACTGGGGCGCTCCTACCCCACCTCCCCTTCAAGTGAGTCCCATCATGTCAGCGCCCCTCCCCCAAGGCTCACAGTCAGTACCTGGGGCAAAGGAGGGCACAATGGTCAGTGCCTCCCCCTACCGGCTTCTCCACCCTCCTGCAGCCCCGCCTTCCCCGGACACTGACCTTCTGGCCAGCATGGAGGAGATGGAGGTGAGCACAGGCCAGAGCCGGACAGCAGGGCGCCAGGTGAGGTCCAGCAGCCCGTCCCTCCCCTGGGCACGCCCTCACCTCGTGGCCCCTCCCTGCGCACGCCCCCATCTTGTGGCCCCTCCCTGAGCACGCCCCCACCTCGTGGCTCCTCCCTGGACACACCCCCACCTTGTGGCTCCTCCTCAGACACGCCCCCACCTCGTGGCCCCTCCCTGAGCACGCCCCCACCTCATGACACTCCCTCCTCCTGGGCAAGCCTTCATCTTTGGCCCCTCTCCTGGTGATGCCCCATCCCATAGCCCCTTCCCCCCTTCATCCCTTATGACCAGGTCTCTGGGGAACCCCGGGCTGACTCTGGGGGTGTCCAGCAGTGACCCTGAATCTGGCCTCTTACTTTGTTCTGCCACCCCCTCCGCCTTGGGAAGGCTGGGGGGGGGGGGGGACTGGAAGAGAGGGGCAGCACCGTCTGCCTCAGTTTCCTCATCTGTCAGTTGAGCTACAGAAGGAAATGGGGAATCACTCCCGGGTCTTGGTAGGAAAACCCCAGTGGGGTCACGAGGTAGACCCGGCTGACCAGACTACAGAAAGTGTTAGCCATGAATAGTCTTGTTCAGCTGTGAAGGAATAAATGGATGGATGGGTGAGTGAGTGGAAGATTGGGGGAGGAAGAAATGAGTGAGTGAATGAAGGAATGAATTAGTGAATAAACGAGTGAGTGAGGGGAAGGTTGGGGAGGGGAATGAATGAATAGATGGATGAATTAGTGAGGGGCCAGGTGGAGGAGGGGCAGAAGCCCGGCTGTTGGGGCAGTCACTGAATCCTGCCCAGAGCTGGCAGGGATCCCAGAGTGAGCCCAGCCCCTGATTTTACAGAGAGGGAAACTGAGCCCAGAGCAGTGAAGGGCCTTGCCAAGGTCATGCCAGGCGGAGGTGGGGGGCAGGAGTCCAGCCCGGGCTGGAGGTCAGGGGTCTCGGGCTCGGCCACTTCCCCAGGCTTCCCGGCTGGCCTCTTCATTGCCGTGGCATCCTTAGGGGCAGCCCAGAGGGAGGGGAAGAAGAGCTGAGTTCAAATCCAGCCCCACAGATGCCCACAAGGTTGTGAGCTGTCTGGTAAGATAGCGATTTGTGAAGCGTTCCTCTTGGGCACACAGTAGGTGCTGGATAAATGCTTCTTCCCACCCTGATTCCAGATTCCTGCCCCCCGCCCCCAGTGCCTGCAGTGCTGCCCCCGGGGAGCCAGAGCCAGTGCTGGCAGCATCACTGTCTCCCATTCCCTGGACCCTGCTGCCCCTAACCTGCCCCTACCTCTCCCTGGGGTCACTGCCAGCCTCGCCTCCCTGGTGCACGGGGAGCTCTCCCAGAGCGGGTGGGGGAGAGCGCGTCTGTGTGTCAGTGAGTGTGGGAGAGTGAGACAGACGCACAGGAAGGCAGGCTCCGGGGACCTCCAGAGGCTGCCAGTGGGGGGGAGGGGGTGGCTCGGCCCGAGGTCAGGATTTGCTGGGGGGGTTCCAGGCAGGACTGTGTGTCTGGGCCCCGGCTGTCCATCAGTGGGCCCCCGGCCCGCCCCCTCCTCCCCTGTAAGAAGGGCCCTTGGGCCGTTTCAGGACTTGGTGACCTTCCGGGACGTGGCCGTGCACTTCAGCCGGGAGGAGTGGAGCCGCCTGGGCCCCGCCCAGAGGAGCCTCTATCGGGAGGTGATGCTGGAGACCTTGGAGCACCTGGCCGCCCTGGGTGAGCCCCCGCTCCCGGCTCCCCTCCCCGCCCTCCCCTTCCCCCGCTGTTCCTCCTGGGGATGCGTGTTCTCCGGGGCCGGGGTCTCTTCAACGATGTTCAGCTCACGAAGGACTACGGCCCGGAGCCTCACTTCTGCCCTCTGGGCCTGAGGGGGAGGGGCCCTTGGTGGGGGGCATCCCAGCCCTGACCCTCTGGTGTCCCAGCTTTCCATCTCCCACTCAGTCCCAGGGCAGGGGAGACGTGCTCTCCTCTGAGGGACGGATGAGTCAGGCTGATCGGGCGGCCGGGCCCCCTCAGCCACCCCTTCTCCCCCCCCCCCCCCCAACGCCGTCTCCTGAGCCGGGCCTGTCTCTCCCGTGCGCAGGGCGCCCAGGTCTGAAACCCGAGGTGATCTCCCGACTGGAGCGCGGAGAAGCGCCCTGGATGCTGGAGGGAGCGGGGCCCGGAGACCTTGGCCTGGGTGAGCGAGGGACAAGGGATGGCAGGCGGGGTCCGCGGCACCTTCAGAACGCGGAGGTGGGGGAGAGGGTGGGGGGGAGGGCGCTTTCTGGGGAGATGTGGGCCTTCTTTCCTGGAGAATGATCCCTCCGCCCTGTTTGGGACCTCGCGGAGAGGTGGGGGGAAGGGGGGCGGGGGTGGGGAGGTAAGGGGGACGGGGACAGGCCGTCCCTCCTGAGTGATCCCTCCCGGCCTGCTGTGGGAAACCACAGGAACCCAAGAAGCCGCCCGTCCTCTGGGCAGTGTAGACGGGCCGCTCACCCCAGTGTGGCCGGTGCTGCCCCGCGGGGTCCTTGCCTGGCTTGGCCCACTAGTGGCCTCCAGGGGTCAGGCACAGCTGGCAGGTGGTCCCTAGGCTGAGGGCTCGGCCCTTTCCCTTCAGGGAGCCTGGCCTCCGGGCAGGGCGAGGCCCGGGACCCTCAGAGAGGGCCCTCCTTCCAGCCTGAACCCCGTCACTTGCACCCGGCCCCGCGTCCTTCCTTGCCGAGTGAGCCCGAGAATGGGCGGCTCCGCTTCGGGCGCTGAGGCAGCGGCAGTTTCTGGGCGTTCTCGGGGCTGCGGGTCCGTCACTGGGCTCTCAGAATCGGCCCCTTCAGGGCACGGTCAGAAGCAGGCGGGGTGGGGCCGGCCTGACTCCCGTCCGGTGGGGGAGGTATAGAACGGGAGCCAAGGAGAGACGCGGCCCCGGGGCACCGGATGTGCGCCCCCTCAGCCAGGGACGCCCCGGCGTTTTCTGGGGGGTTGTCCAGAGAGCCAGTTGGTCATTTTCTAGGGCAAGGGATGATTTTGCCCTGGGTATCCGTCCCTGACCGGGACACCAGAGGGGCTTGATCGGAGCTACTTAGCCAGTGGAAAAGAACTTGGGAATGGGAGAGGCCTGAGTTAGCCCGCGGCCCAAAGGCCCTGAGCCATGAAGGGTGTTCAAGGAAAGACTCAGAAGGGGAAGGACACAAAATGACCGACTCATCTCTTTTTACCCTCATGACACTCATTATACCCATTTTACAGATGAGAACCCGGGGCAGACAAAGGTTAGTAAGCGACAGGTGAATAAGGGTCCGCCGGCACTGGGGCCTTCCGGACCAGGCCCAGTCTCTGTACCGCCCTCTGTCCTCAGTGGCTCTTTCTTACCTTCGTGCTGCCAGCAGTTCTAACCCTCCGCCAAGCGGCCACAGTGATCAGGGACTCTGATTTACCCCTGATTTGTGGGGAGCCCCATTAGGGGCGATTCTGGTCTGACAGGGAGGAAAAGCCTTGTTCTTGAGGTGGGGCTGTCACGGACGTTTGAGTCGTCAGAGCCACCGGCAGAAAAGGAGAAAGAACGGGGGGGCAAGATGATCAGTGGGAGCACCAGAGGAAAGCCGCAAGGGAAGTGCTCTGTGCGCTGGGAGCACCGCTGATCTCGCCTTTCTACCCACAAGTTTAACTGAGGCGCACTGGGGGCCACAAGGGGACCAAGCCGGCGGAGGGACTCGGGGACTTAGGGCCGCTGGCTAGGGACTGGGCAAGCTGTTGGCTGAGCTGCTTCCCCAGGTGTTGGGCGCTGGGGTTCGGCGTAAAATGGCCACTCTGGAAGCTTCGTTTCTGCCCTTCCCATTTCCCGGGGAGAGCTCGGGCAGAGGTTGGTTCAGATTTCTTCCAAAGACGCGGGGACCCATTTACTGCTCCAGCGACCTTGATCCCTTTAACGCGATTTCTGTCTTTCAGAATTCAGAATTGTTTTTGTTTGCCGTTGTTGTTCATGATTTGGGGCAGTCTTTACAATGGTCATCAATAGTCCGGAGGAAAATCTTTAGAACTCGGTTTTGGGTTTCTGGTCTGTCAGAGCTCTCTCATTGGAGCGAGCTAAAGTTCTGAGCAAAAGGGCCAAAGTAAAAAGATATACACTGCTTGACAGGGCTAGTTTCCAAGGAAATTTTACAATATTTTATATATATGTGATTTTACAGGAAAGAGAAACAAAGATTAGGTTGATAAGCCAATGGGATGGCTAAGAGGTACAACTGAGTTGTGGAGCACGGGTGGACTCGAGGGCTTACTGACCAACAGATTGTTCCCTTGTTTGTGGCCCTCCCCAGGCGGGGAGCCTTGGGTTTACTCATCATCATTAGCAGATTGATTATATTTAGCCTTACTGCTACCTGAGACTCTCCCTCTCAGGGCAAAGTCGCTTTTTTTTTTTTCAGTTTGGAAACAACCCCAAATTCTAGGATTGCGATTAAGCATGAATTCCAAGTTTAGATGAGTCTTTAGTTATCAGAAGGAACAGTAACTGAATTTGCCAGAGGAGCTGACACTCAAGGCCGGAAAAAGAATTAGTGCCATAAATTGTATTAAGAGAAGGGGCTTCAGTTCTTGTCGGCTCAGTTTCCATTGCTCCCCCAGGAGACCATCTTTCTGCCCTGAACTTGTACTTAGTTTCCCTTTCTTGTTGTTGGGGGACACCGTGCCATGACTTGCAATGGATTGGATTTAAGTGAGGGACAGCTGGGCAAGGTCACCAGCCTCCCTCCGCTCCGGAGCCATCTGGGATCTATGGCCAGATTATTGAGCAGGGAGACTGGAGATGGCCTTGAATGTAGGGGAGGCCCTGGCCATTTCAAGTGGAGGGCTTTCCCGGACCTGTTTGACTGAGACAACATTAATTAATGTTCAATTATGATTAAGGCTAATAATAATCAATAATTAATGATTAGGGCTAGGTGAGAAAAGAGGCAGGTCATGGCCTCTTACCTGGTCCAAAAAAATCCTTCTGGGAAGTGAAGACCCTCAGGCTTTCAAACCAAAATAGGAATAATTGTTGACACCTTTGGAACCTCGGGTCCCTAACGTGACAGAGGGAGGCTGGGTTAAGACCCACTGTTGACTTTTCTGGAGTGATTGGGTTTAAGGCATTGCCCTTAAGAAAGAAATCTAATTTGCTCTGATTTTTCCCTTGATTTTTTCTCTCTCAACATGATTCATAAAGCAATCTGTATATTAAAAATAAATAGATAACACGGTGATTTACACATCTAAAAAAAGAAACATAACCTGTGAACCCCAAAATAACTTTGGAGGATTCAGTGACCAAAATTTCTATTCCTCTGGCAGAGGTAAGGATATGATTTCCCTCATGGATAGAGGGAAGTGAGGGAGAGTGAAGAAGGGGGGAGCTTGTTGGCCAATTGGCACTGGCCATTTGGATCCCCAGAGGGGCAGCTGTGAGGACTCCCAGATGGCTCTTTGTGCTTCATTCTCAAAGAGGACTATGGATGGCATCAGGGAGGAGATGCCATGACCTGCAAGTGAAGTGGATTGAAGGGAGGGAGCGAGGGCTGGGCAACGTCACCTGCCTCCCTGTCCCCTCCAGAGCCATCTGGCTCCTGTGGCAAGTATAGATTCCTTCCCTCCTACCCACATTGGCACCTCCACCCACAAACCAGAGGTTAGAATCAGGGTCCGGGAGGTAGAATTTGCATAGAAGCAAGTTGAAGTTGAAAGGGGAGGAGAGATCCTGATCGAGAGCTGTCCAAAAGGGGAAACAAACTGCCTTCAGAGGTGGTGGGCTTCCCTGCTCTCAGAGCTGACGTTGCATGGGGGCATTCATTGGGTATGCTACAGTGGATGTTTCTTTCTGGGGATTCTTTATTAGGTGGCCACTGAGGCCCCTTTCAACTCTCACACTCTGTGACTAGAATTTCAATTGTAGAAAACTGAAAAGCCTTTGCATGAATGAATTGAGAACAATGAATGTGGTCTGTGGGAGTATTAGCTATTTGGGTTGGCATATTAAATCTCTTCAGGCTGTAATCCACAAAACTCCCCAAGTATTTTTCACTAGGATTATTGTTGTGACCGTTTTTGCTATGCTTTATATGTGAAGTTTTTTGTTTATTTGTTTTTTTGTTTAGCCAGAATATATGATTTTTCATTTTTTCCTATTCAAATATAAAATTTATTTTATTGATCTGTGGAGACTTTTCCCTCTTAAATAGAATTTTTTCCAATTACATGCAAAGACAATTTTTAACATTCATTTTTTAAATATAATCTTGAGTTCCAAATTTTCTTCCTCCTTTCTTGACCTCTCTCCTTGAAATGATAAGCAATTTGATATAGGTTATATACATTAAATCACCTAAAACATGTCTATATTAGTCTTGTTATCTAAGAAGAAACTTTTAAAAAGGGGGAAAACATTAAAAAAAATTAAATGAAAACAATATGCTTCATTCTGCTTTCAGAGTCCACCAATTCTTTCTCTGGATGTGGATAGCAGTTTCCTTCATAAGTCCTTAGGAATTGTCTTGGATCAGTGTATTGCTGAGAGGAGCTAAGTCATTCGCAGTTAATCATTGCTATTATCGTGTATGATGTCCTTCGGGTTCTGCTATTTCATTTTGCAACAATTCATGTAACTCTTTTCAGATTTTTCTGAAATCTGCTCATAATTTCTTATTCAGCTATTCTACTGTTGATGGGTATTCCTTTAATTTTCCTTTAGAAAGTGGTGAGGATTTTTATGAAATGGATTTCAGGGTCAGACTGTATTCCTGGGCATATATTTGATTAATCAACAAAAGAGTCTGCTTCATATGGTTCAATTCAAAACTTTAAGACTAGGAGATGGGAAAGAATTATTCTAAACATCTTTAAACAAATGGCAGAAGTTAGTCAAGTGTAAGCCTTTGAAAGTCTGCTATTAGGATTTTATTCAGACTTTCTGACAGTTTGTTCATTGTTCAATGAGTAGTCCTGATATGGATGTTTTCCCTTATTACTGCAGTGATTTTGTTTGTATAAAAAACTTTCTAATGTCATGGAATTGGGATGGTCTAGTTTTATTGTATTCTCTTGAATTCTTCCCCTGGTCATAGTTGTCATTGCCCACCTCCCTTCTCTTCCATTTTTTTTTTTAGGATGTTTATATTTAAGGTGAATTTCCATTTAGGACTATTCAGGTATGTAGTATAAAGCTGTTCAAAACCCTTTAAAAAATGTTTTCCAGTTTTCCCCAGAATTTGTTTTGAATAAGAACTTCTTTCCAAATAGTTTATCTTCTTGGGTTTATCAAATATTGAGTTGTTGTTTTTTTAGTCTTGTTTTTCAGATCTGCTGATGTTAGAGTTTAGAAGGGGATACATGCATTATCTCCTTATGTTTGAATGCAGGTAGTTTATTCATGTTTAGTCGCTTATCATTGTTCATTCTATTTCCTTTTTTTTTTTTTTTTTCCGTTTCTCTTCACTCCTGTGTTTTTGGTTTTACTTTTCCAATACATGTAAAGATAGTTTTCAGCATTTATTTTTGTAAGATTTTCTGTTCTAAATTTCTTCTCCCTTCCTTAACCTCCTCTCTCCCCAAGACAGATATAGATCACATATTTCCAATCTCTTTAAACGTATTCCATGTTAGTTATGTAGTGAAAGAAGAATCAGAACAAAAGGGAAGAAAGCCCAAGAAAGAAAAAGACAAAAAAAGGTGAAAATAGTATGCTTTAATCTGCATTCAGTCCCCTTGATTCTCCTTTTGTATGAAATTGGCATTTTCCATCCCATCTCTATTGGAATTTTCTTGAATCACCCCTTTCTGAGAAGAGCTAAGTATTATAGTTGATCATCACATTATCTTGCTATTACTATGTGCAGTGGTTTTTTTCTGGTTCTGCTCTCTTCACTCAGTATCAGTTCATGTAAGTCTTGTCAGGATTTTCTGAAATCAGCCTGTTCATCATTTTTATAGAACAATAATATTCCATTACATTCATATGTCATAACTTATTTAGCCATTCCCCCAATTGATGGGCATTCACTCATTTTCCAACTCTTCGTCCCTACAAAAAGAGCTACTACAAATATTTTTGCATATACGGGTCCTTTTACTTCTTTTATGACCTTTTTGGGCCACAGAATCAGTAGTGAGGATACTGGCTCAAAGGATATGCACAGTTTGACAGCCTCTTGAACATAGTTCCAAATTACTCTCCAGAATGGTTAGATCATTGCATAGCTCCACCAACAATGCATTAATGTCCAGTTTTTTGACATCCCCTCCAACATTTCTCACTTCAGCCAATATGAAAGATGTGAGATGATACTTCACAGTTTTTTTTATTTCCATTTCTATTGTCAACAGTGATTTAAAACACTTTTTCATGTGACTATAAATGGCTTTGATTTCTACATCTGAAAATTGTCTGCTCATATCCTTTGACCATTTAATAATTGAAGGATAATTATATTCTTTTGAATTTGACTTAGTTCTCTATATATTTTAGAAATGAGACCTTTATCAGAAACACTGACTATAAAAATTTTTTCACAGCTTTCTGCTTCCCTTGTAATCTTGGCTTCATTGGTTTTGTTTGTGCAAAAACTCAATATTATCAAAATTATCCATCTTGTATTCCATAATGATTCCTGTGTTTGAAGTTCAAAGATTCTCCTCAACTCTACTCTTTACCAGGAATGCTAGGAAGTCTTCTCTCTTATTAAAGTTTCATTTATTTTTTTCCACTGTAAGATTAGATACAGTTTTGCTGGGTAAGTTTTTCTTGGTTAAATGAAAACCAGAACTTTACAGGATTTGCTGAGAGGTTAGTTCCTTCATCTCTAAGAATCCATCAAATCAAAATCCATCAAAAACAAAGTGCAAGTAAAGATTGATTCTTGAAGTGGGATTCTTGGCTCATTAAGAAAGGAGATGAAATTCAGTTTTATGCTGATAGTAGCAATCCAGAGCATTTTTATGATGCCTTGAAGCCCCTTTATGGGCTAAAGATATGTCAATCAAAGACATCGCAGTTATTCAGTGCTGATGGAACACATTGATTAGTGATAAGAACATAATCCTGGAGAAATGGACTGAATGCTTTCCTGGTGTTCCCAACAGTCCATCATTATTTAATGCTGAAGCCATTGACTGTACACTTCAGGTTGAGTCAGTCCCCCTTGGGCCAAGTTTCCAGCTGAAGAAGATGCATCATTAGGCTCCTCTTGTTTGGCAAAATTGCTGGTGTTGATTCTTGTGCAATTGAGGTTAATAATAATAATAAAGATAATAAGGTTTACTGTTTATATAAAGGCTGACTGAAATTTTCTGGTTTATATGGTAAAAAGGAGATTATCCCTCAGGATTTCAAGAATGCCTCTATTATCTATCTCTATAAAAGAATAGGAAGTAGATTGTTCTGTGACTATCATATCTTTGTCCTAGTCATTGGAAAGATTCTTGTTAGTCCTTCTTACTAGACTGGTTCTTTATCTAGAAGATAGTCAATCACCTGAGAGTCATTGTAGCTTCCAAAAGGGCTAAGGAATGGTTGGCATAGTGTTTGCTGCCTGAAAACCACAGGACAAATACCAGGAGCAGAACAGAAAGTCTATACAAATGTTCATTCATCAGACCAAGCCTTTGATACCATCAGTCATGAGGGCTTGTTGAAGATCATGGCAAAATTTGGTTGCCCAAAAATGTTCATCAGTATTGTGCTTCAGTTTCATGTTTGCATGCTTGCCCAGGTTCTGAGTAATGGACAATAATGGGGGTGGAAGCTGAGAGACTTGCCAAACCTTAGAGGGCCATAGGTGTTGGGGGCTGGTTTTGAATTCAGATCTTCCTGACTCCAGATCCAGTGCCTTGATTTGATGTCTTTTGTCCACTGAAAGATGTCCAGACCCAGTGACTTGATGTCTTTTGTTCTTATATTGCATTTATTTTTCAATTTGGCCTTTTTTCCATCCTTGTGCAGAATGTTAGCTCTTATGAAAAAAAAAAAAAGGAGGGAAAGCACTTCAGCAAACGAAGCAGTCTCTCTGGGAATGCTTTCAGTGTATTTGAATATAATTTACTTGGTTCTGAAGATTGAGGGTTTTCTCTTACCCTCCTCAGCAACTTGTGGTTTTAATACTCCTATATCAATGTTCTGTGTTTTGCAGATAATTATTTTCCTTGATGAAACAGTCTCACACTTTAAATGTTAAACAGTTTTCTTTTTTCTTGATCAGATAAAGTGAATATTGATTTTTTTGGTTTCCTTCAGGGTCCCTTTGTCAGGAACAGCAATGTGACATCAAGGACCCACCTGTGCATCCGGCCGTTTACCTGACAGCAGCCTCCCAGAAGAGACTGCAAAAGGTGGGTGTTGGGGATGACAAAGTGCTCAGAGAAGCTGGGAATGTCATTACAATTTAGGGAAGTAGCAGATAGAGAACAAAGAGAAATGGGTCAGAGCAAGGATGAGTCATAATTAATTACATGAAATCCTTGTGGTAAGATGAATGTCCCTGAATTCAGTATTTTTGGGGAGAAGTTGCAGTGTGGCGCCAATCATTGTAAATATGACATGTTTGCCCAGAGCTGCAAACAGTTTTTAGTTATAATGAAATGTCCTTAAGTAAGATACTTTGTAAGACCAACAAATACAGAAATCCCTTCACTTAATACCCAAATCATAATGCATTTCATAGACTTATGGACTAAAGAAAATCTTAAGTAAAAAGAGCATTTCTTTCTTTTAGAAAATACATGCTGGAAGAGAAATAATATGACTATAATGGATGTTGGAAAGCCCTCATTAATAATTCCTGCTCTCTTTTATAGGAAATGATTCATACTGTCGAGGAACCATATAAGTTTAAAGAAAGTGAGAAAGCCTTTAGTTATTTGGGAAGCTCTAATGATTATCAGAAAATTCATACTCCAAAGAAACTCCATCTTTTTAATGAATCAGGGAAAACTTTTCTTCTACCTGAGAAAGCACATGTTGGGAAAGAATCCTTTAATTCTAATGAATGTGAGAAATCCTTTCAGTGGGAGTGTAAACTTGCTGCACGTCACAGAATTTATACTGAACAGAAACTCTTTGAATGTAGTGAATGTGGGAAAAACTTCAGCCAAAGGTCATCCCTTATGTCACACCAGAGAATTCACACTGGCAATAAACCCTTTGAGTGTAGCGAATGTGGGAAAGCCTTCTACAACAAATCTCAGCTTACTGTGCATCACAGAATTCATACAGGAGAGAAACCCTTTGAATGTAAGGAATGTGGGAAGAACTTTAGCCTGAAGTCATCCCTTATTTCCCACCAGAGAATCCATACTGGAGAAAAACCCTTTGAATGTAATGAATGTGGAAAAAACTTTAGCCAGAGATCATCCCTTATTTCCCACCAGAGAATCCATACTGGAGAAAAGCCCTTTGAGTGTAATGAATGTGGGAAAAACTTTAGCCAAAGATCATCACTCACTTCTCATCTGAGTATTCATACTGGAAAGAAAGCCTTTGCTTGCAACGAATGTGGAAGAGCCTTCTATGACAAATCTCAGCTCATTTTACACCAGAGAATTCACACTGGAGAGAAAACCTTTTTGTGTAATGTATGTGGGAAAGCCTTCTATAGAAGATCTCAACTTACTGAACACCAGAGAATTCATACTGGTGAGAAACCCTTCGAGTGTATTGAATGTGGAAAAAATTTCACTGTGAGGTCATCACTTATTCAGCACCAGAGAATTCACACTGGAGAGAAACCCTTTGAGTGCACTGCATGTGGGAAAGCCTTCTACAACAAGTCTCACTTTACTGAACATCAGAGAATTCACACCGGAGAGAAACCCTTTGAGTGTGCAGAATGTGGGAAAAATTTCAGCCTGCGGTCATCACTTATCTCACATCAGAGAATTCATACTGGAGAGAAACCCTTTGAGTGTAGTGAATGTGGAAAGAACTTTAACCAGAGGTCATCGCTTATTAAACACCAGAGAACCCATACTGGGGAGAAACCCTTCGAATGTACCGATTGTTGGAAAAACTTCAGTTGGAAGTCATCCCTTATTTCACATCAGAGAATTCATACAGGAGAGAAACCCTTTGAGTGTAATGAATGTGGGAAAGCCTACTACAACAGATCTCAACTTACTGTACATCAGAGGACTCATAGTAGGCAGAAATCTTTTGAGTGTACCGAATGTGGGAAAAACTTCAGTGAGAGGTCATCCTTTAATAAACATCAGAAAATACATGCAGGAGAGAAACCCTTTGAGTACAACAAATTTGGAAATTCTATCATTTATTGTACATCAGATAATTCATTCTGGACAGGAACCCTTTGAGGGTAACTAATGGGAAATATTTCACTACAAATTTCAGCTTTGTGAACATCAGAACATTCAGAGAATTGTGCTACAGAGAAACCCATTCAATATAATTATGGAGAAAGCCTTCACTTGAAAAGACCACTTTATTGATCATCAGAATTCCTACTTGAGAAAAACTCTTTGAGTCTTACAAATCTGGAAAACTTTAGCCAGAAGTCATCACTCACCAAACATGAGAATGCTGAGGAGTCAACTAAGTGGTCCAGTGGAGAGAGTTCTGTCCATGCAGTCAGGAATTCTGAATTCAGATTTAGTCTCAAGATTCCCTAGCTGTGGGATGCTGCACGAATTACTTAACCTTTTCAACCTCAGTTTCCTCATCTATAAAATGGGGGATTTGGACTTAATGGCCTCTAAGGTTTTTTCCAGCTCTAGTCTGTGATGCTAGGAGGAAATCCATTTGTGTAAAGAATGTAGGAAAGTTTTTCTACAATGAAGAGAACTTACAAAACAATTCATACTGAAGGGTAAACCCTTCCAGAATGAGTATGGGAAAGCCTTTGGATATGGCTTATGCTTGACTATATTAGAAAGCTCATATTTGAGAAAAAGATATTAAAACAACTCCAAAAAGGATGTCTTGCTGATCAATTCCATTAATATAATTAAATATGAGAAAGCTTTTAGCACTAGTTAAACCTTTTCTGAGAAAGGGTCAAGAGAACTGATACAGAATGGAAAGATTATGCAATCAGAAGAGAATCCACTTTATTGAAATGTAGAAGACAAGTCAGTGAATGGCTTTATTTTGTACCTCGTTATCTTCCATACCTGTAACTAATGGAAAACACATAAAATGTTGAGCGCTCAATTGATCAGCCCTTGGTTTTGGGGTAAATTATATGTCAGGGGAGGGGATGCAAAGGCTTTCAAATCTCCTTTGCCATTGGCCTTGGGGGTTCCGGGGATGCTGCATCTTTTGGTTGGCTTTGGAGAAGAACTGAGGGACAGGAAACTCCCCATAAGGCTTTGCCATAACTACCCGTTCCACTTGAAGTAGACCCACAGTCTAAAGTGACACTACACATGGCAAGAAATGAGCAATATGGTTCCCTCTTCTCTCTGCCGCGGCATTGTGGTGGAGCACTGTGCTGGACTTGGAGCCAAGAGGGTCTGGGGGCAGATTCTGCTCCAGAAACCTACAAGGAGGTCTGCAAGTCATACTCTGAGCCCCAGCGAGTGAGAGGTCCAACCTCAGTGACTTCTCCGGCACCTTCTGCCTCAAAATCTCTGATGGATTCATACTGAAGGTGACCTGCAAAAATCTAACCCGCCATTTGTTTAGTGCAGAGCAATAACATTTTGTGGTATTTGGGGAGAAAAGTACCTTCATCTTCCTCTGGGCTTACCCCTTTGGTATACTACATAGCAGCAAGTTACATTAGTCAGTGCTCTTGGGGTGATCTCTGCAGAATCAGTAGCAATTAAACAACTTAAAAATGTTTTTTTACAAATAAATTTCAGTATTCAGATGTATGTATATAAGCACATTTACATTTCATTAAGTTTTACTGATGCCTTCTATTTTTACATCATAATCATTTTTTGACAGAGCTCTTTCCCCATCCCACAGTTTTCTCATAAAAGTCTGGTAAGAGAAATTGATAAGGATCTGAAAGATCATTGTCAGTGTGAGCTCTTCTGCAAAAGGGAAATTATCAAAATTTGTGAATGAGCAGCTTTCAAAAGGAGAAACTATCAACAATCCCATGAAAAGATCATCAAGATCTCTGCTACTTGAAAGAATACAAAAGAAAATATCATAACAGAGTCAAATTAAGAAACTTAGTCCTATCAGCATGCTTATTGGCTCAAAGAACCACAAATTAGCATTGTCTCTATTGTGTTTTTATTTATTTTGTTAAACATTTCCTAATTGCATTTTAATCTGGTTCTCCATATTTCTGTGCTGCTTGATGGCTCCTTCCAGACAGGTAAGTTTGACTCCTCTAACCCACATAAAATTGAGAAAAAGTATTGAAATGTGACCAAATTAAGTACTGGCATGGCTGTGGCAAACCAGGCATGCTCTTAACCCAGCTTTAAGAGTTGTGAATGGCTTAAATGACAATATTATTTTTAAAAAAACTCTTTGTAATAAAACCATTGGAATGTTTTCTATTTACTTAAAGTGATTTTCTTTTTTCTTTTAATATTATTTTTGGAATCGATTGAATTTCTATCCCTTTCATTTTCAAAAGGAAAATAGTAGACCTTTAATAGTTCTTTGCCCAGTTATATAAGAAGACTAGGGCTTTCGGCTGGTAATGGCCAAGTTGGACCCCCTTTGTTGATCCTCCTCGACTGGCTTGCCAGGGATTTTCCTAGAGCACCAATCTGATTGCCCTTCCCCATTGATGATCTCCATTTGATGCTGCCTCTTGTCTCCAACATTAAATAGGTGGTTTCTTAGTACTTAAAGCTCTTCAGGACCTGACCCCTTTCACATTTTCTTCCCCTTTGCTTTCCTTCACACTCTAGGGAGTGTGGATACACTGGTCTCATTTCAGCTCCTATGATGACTCTCCATTTCCATACCCCATCCTTATCCTGGCTCTCTGCCATGTCTACAGTACTCCCTCCAACTAATCTTGATTTCCTTCAGTATTCAACTCAAATCCCACCAAATGCAGGACTTTCCTACTGCTAGTGCCTTCTCTCTAAGATTACCTTTTATCCACACTATATTTTGTATGAATATAGTTATTTACACAGTTTCTACCCATTATAATATGAGCTCCTTGGGATGGGGATTTCTTTTTTTTGCTTTGTATCCCAAGTGCCTTACACATAGCAAATAGTTAATAAATGCTTATTGGATCATGGATTGCCATGATTTCTGCTTATGCCAATTTTTAAAATTGTATGGTTTTTTTTTTTTTTAATTTAGGGTTATAGTCGGGAGTCGGGTTAGAGTCGGGTTAGGGTTAGAGTTGCCATTTTGGGGGGTTTTTTTGGTTTCTTCAAAATTATGATTTCATAGGTGTGTTCACCTAAATGCAAATGGCTCTGTACACCTGGTTCCCAAATAGACATCTGCATTCCTTGTTAGAGGCAACCGGGGGCATCGGGCATCGCATTGCACAGAGTGCTGAGCCTGGAGAAAGACCTGAGTTCAAATGTGACCTCAGGCTAGATTCCTAGCTGTGTGACCCTGGGCAAGTTACTTAATTTGCTTCAGTTTCCTCATCTGTAAAGTGGGAATAATAGCATCTATCTCTCTTGAGTTGTGAATTGAATGAGATAATTTTTGTAAAGTGTTTAATTTGATAAAATTTTATATCCTTCCTTCTCAGGATGTTTTGTGTAATGATGGAAAAAATGAAAATTCAAATCTTATAGACATCCAAAGGTGTAGTTCTCAATGCGGAAGAAACAAAAATTTGCTAAAATCCTAAGGAATCAAGGAAAATAACAGAAAATTCAGCTTTTATTATTATAGCCCCCATGAATTAGTTTCATTATAATTTTAGAGTTTTGTAATACCCTTGTTTGCAACCTTCCTGAGGCCTGAGTTGGGTAGAAATATTAACAAACGTGATTTTCTTATGTACATTTTGCATAAGGTCTGTCTTCTTTTCTCTTCCCTAGCATGAGGATTAATTTACCACAGAATTACTTGTTTAGAGAGACATTCACTTCCAAATTTAGGAATTAAAATATTAAGTGTTAGAAACAAGCTCACTCTGAAATTGATAGCAAAGAAATTTTATTGAATAAAGTCCATAGGAATTGGACATTTCTGGCTAAGAACGGGCTCCACTATTCTAATGGAAAGAGCACTAGGTACAAAAGCAGACAAGTTTTATGCTGCTAGTTTATAGCAATTCCTTCCCTCAAAGAATGGATTGGTTAGTTCCTCTTAAGGTTACATCAGTTCTTACCTGTATTCCTAAACATGCCCCCCCTCTCTCATCATACATCCCATGTTCTGTTAATGAGGTTCTAATTCTACATGGGGTGTGTCAGGTTATATGCATGAGGCTTATTAAGCAAGTGCAATAAAAAGAAGCCTTTTCTGGTCCTTGAACCTGGTTAGTTTAAACCAATTTCTAGCTTAGACATCTTCATCAAAGGTTTGGAGCCAAGTGAGTCTCTTCTAGAAGCTCATTGGTCAGGGATGCTTATTATCTTACATTACCTTGAGGCTTACAGCATTCTGTGGAAACTTATTTGCTTATGGTTTTGGAGGAATCGAAACTTAACTTTAGGTTGTCTCTCACACTAAAGAGGATTAGAAATTATTTTTATTTTAAGGGAGAAAATCTTATAAACCTAGAGAAGTATCAGTGATTCAATATTTGATCAATCCAAAGAAATAACTTACAAAGGATCTCGTGATTTGACAAGAATTGCTCAGAAAACCAGGAAGCAGTTGAGCAGAAAATAGATATCATTTCCCAACAGATACATAATGAAAATGTCAGATCAGGTTTTTTTTTAAGAACAGAAGGAGTAACCATCTACATTTACAACCAAACAAAAAATAAAGGAGACTCTCACAACTTTTACTTCATAAATATGCAAGTCGGTATGTTATTTACCTCTATGTTACATTAAATATATGTAGGGAATTAATACAAATATCTAATAAAAATATTCTTTAATATATTGTGGTAAAAAGTATATTAACAGTTTTGGTTTAATGTAAGGACAGATCTCTTTAACAATTAGAAGCAGCAAAAAATGAAATGGAATACCTTGGATATCCCCACTGAAAGTCTTAACACCAAAGTTGGATGACTACTTTTTTAGTATATTATAAAGGCTTTTTTTTTTTTTTACCCTCTTAGGGATTGATTAGATAATGTCTTCCAGCTCTCTTCTAAGTGGGCAGATGCTATGATCTAAAGATATAGGAATTAGAATTGAGAATTGAAACATAGACCCAATTCAGTTCTGCTGTCATAAAGCTTAATTTCTTCTTGGGGAAATAATAAGCAAAGAGATAAAGATATTTAAGTAAATGGGGATGAGGCTTCAGTGACAGCTGAAAGATTTCAAAAGAATCCTTTTGTAGAAGGCAGAATTTGGGCTGAGTCTGAAGAACCTACAGATTCCAAAAGACTGATTAGGAATTCTACAGAGCATACCCAGGAGGGCGCTGGAACCAGCTCTCACTGGCGTGGGAGAGATGATCAAATTTTCACTCTGAGCATTTAAACCTCAGAAATCAGCAACTGAGACAAGTCAGGACTTGATTTATTGTTCTGTTGATTACATACACGTAGGAATGTGTTAATAATGAAGATTAAATGTGTGTGTATATAACGTTTTTGTCTTCCAAAGAGTTTGGTTATTAAATATTTACCAGCACATCCCTGAATTGCTATATAAACATTGCTTAAGCTCAGCAGAAATGCAATAGAAACTTAGGGAATGAGATCATCACTGATTGGAGACCCAGTGATTGTAACAGGAAGAGGAAGAATAGGATAACTTAGCACTTTAAGGTTTGCAAAATGCTTTTCATCCATTAATTTATTTAAGGCTCACAGTAACCCTGAGTATACCTTGCACAAGGATGTGAATGGAAATGTTGTAGGGGTGGAGGGGCGGGGAAGCAAGTAAATCAATTTGGCTCAAATAATTCTGTGGCAAGGATGGGGTCATGTTAATGGCCTTCAAAGTCAAAGATGGGAGAAGAAAGTGTGGTTAGAAGCAGCTGTGCTAGGACTTAGACCCACTTGTACCCCAAATCTCCCAAACCCCGTAAAATGAAGGATTAACTGGCAAAGGAGACTCCCCTGTAGATGTCACTCAGCCCAGAGGAAAAAAGACCCCAACAGGAAGGTTCTGAAGCAAAGGGCAAAACAAGCGAAGGACACCTGGGGAGGGGCTTCTAGCCAATATGGAAGGAAATAGCCCCAACTCCCCAATCTGGAGGAGGCTCTGGGCAAAGGTCTCAAAGGACCTGGGGGGAAGGAACCCAGAGCTCTGTAGTGAGAGGGAAACCTGTGGTGGGAGATCAGCACTGGAGTAGCCTGGACTTTCTTGAAGGAGGAGCCCACACAGGATTAGGCAGGTCCTTCTTGGCTAGCATCTGATCCAAGTATAGTCCCTCCAACCGACAGAACCAACAAAACTCCAAGTCTAGTAAGTTTTGCCTGAACACGTGTTCTGAAAACATAATCTGTCCCCATGCAATTGGCATATTGGGGAACAATTTGAGCATAATAGTTTCATGTTTGCTTTGGCACACTTGTCTGAATGCACAACTTGAACCAAGCTTTGTAGAAATTCACAAAACACACATATGCACACATCTCAAACTTATACTACATACATGGATTATCCTAGCAGGTTGTCTTGCTATTCTTCTGCATCTGTAAATTTTCTTATGTTAATTCCCTCCCTCCCTCTCCCCATCACATGCACACACTCATTCAACATCCCAAATATCTCTAAACATCTTGGCTCAAAAAGGCCAAAGGGGAGCTTTAAGATTTGACTAGAAGACTGAAATAAAACATTTTGAAAAAAATGAAAGGGCATGTAATATTTCTCAAGCAATAGGCATGAAGGAATTATAGTCCATCAGAAACAATGTCACAAACATGAAAGAAACGTGACTGGAAATGTCGTGTCCTTAATTCCATTTCCTCTAGAAGTCCTGCGGGTTTTTATTATGTTGTTTTATATAGCATTGGTGATTTAATATCTGAGCGCTGTCCCAGTGGGTAAGGCCTGAAGAAAAAATAATCTCATAAATTTAATTAAATTCTCAAGAACAAAAATATCTGAGCCACAGGGACTACGAGAATATTTAGAAAAAATAAATGAGATGCCAAATAGAATAGCTAAGGAGAAAAGAATGGCTAAAAAAACTGGCAGTTGAAACTCTGTAATGGAAATCCTAACACAAGAACTGAATGCCCCAGAGGGTAGAATGAATACAAACAAATAACTCAATTAGACAATAAGAAATATTAAAACAAAATTATAAAATTGAAAAAACTGAGAAATATAAAATTGACCTAGAACATAGATTAAAAAAGATAAGCTAATAATTATTAGACTCTGAAAATCATGATAAAAATATTCTGGATACTATATTTCAAGAAATCATAAGTAACAACTACCCAGAATTCTTAAAACCAGATAAAAAAAAGTAAAAATAGAAAAAAATCCACTAGTTACCTCCTGAAAGAAACCCCAAAATGAAAACTCCCATGAATGTTATAGAGAAATCAGGACTTCCAAGTGAAAGGGGAAAAAGTCCTGTCCAAAAGAAAATGTCAATACCAATGAGCCAAAGCAATATTTGGCACCTGCACCTTAAAAGTGAGAAGAGCTTGGAACAAAAGATAAAGATTTAGAGCCAAGTATGAAATATCCGGCAAATTTAAGTATAATCCTATAAGGATGCAGTTGGCAAACGTACCTTTATGGTACATTTCCAAGTAATCCTTATGAAAAGTCAAGAATTGAATAGATATTTTGACATGAAAAAGCAGGAACTAAGAGAAATATGGATAAGTATAGACAATCATTTATTTGGAAAGAAACATGGGGATGAGGTATCTATGTGATAATGGAGGGATAAGAAACAAATGTCTTCTCATAACCCTGATATCATAATAGAGAAAGGTAAAAAAAAAAAAAAAATGGCAGAGGAACCAAGGCTATCTTTTTTTTTCTTCTTTTTCTTTCCTTTTCTCCTTTTTTCCTCAGGAAAAAAAGTCTAGCCATAGTGGGGAGAAAAGGAGGAGGAAGGGGACTAAAAATACTATCATATAATAGTCAATAAACATGGATTTAGTATCTACTCTGCTAACTCTCTGGGGATACAAATACAAATGAAAAGATAGTTCCTGCTCTCCAGGAGTTTACATTCAAACGGAGAATACAACTCAAAAAAGAAACTGAAAAGTGAAGGGATGAGGGGCCGGATACAGAAGAAACCAGGTACTCAGGATGAGAATGTGATGGAGCTAGTGGGCAGCTTATAATTTAATGAAGGTAGATGACACACAGAAGGACGCTGAAGATGGGGGGGGGCTGTCTTGACATGGGGGCATGATCTTGGCGGAGGTGAACCATGCAATGCAGCTGGTGGGAAATGAAGCCTTGCAGAAATGTGTCTGCAATTTGCTAGGAAACATTTCAGAGAGTATTTGGTGGATGGTCAAAAGAAAACAAGTGGGAAATGATTTTAACAACATGTATCCCACATAACTTGGACAGAACTAGATGACAAATTTGGGGGACATCCCAAGCCTGGCACAGAGGCAGAGATGAAAGAATGGAATGGACCTCTGAACTGCTATAATAGGATGCAAAAGTAAGAGTCCTTTATTGGGAGCCCATCCTGTTCTTCCTCTAACTCTATTGTTCAGCAGGTTAGCTCCATAAGGTCTAGATTGGTTTTCATATGAACTAATTCCTGGAAGGCCAATCATTAGATTTTTTTCAAGTTTTACTAAATTATACTAAATCTTATCACTAGCTTCCTTTAACACCATTCCCTAGAGAATCTCCACAATTGACCTGGAACAGTGATGATGGTTGAAGAAGAATGGGGGCATCATGATAGGAGTTAGGTTCCTTCCTTGGATAGTTACCTGGAGAATGTCCAAAGACTACATGTAGACACTTGAGAGAGGCACAGAAGGCACTTCCCAGACACCTGAAAGCAGAGATTATAAAGACTGTGAAAGGACTTGACACTCCTAAAGCTGCATTGGATCTCTTGATATATACTCTGTTGTAATGTTGTTGGTTTCATTACTTCTTTATGTATTATGGATTTATTATTTTGTGTGCTGTGCATTATTTGTGTGCTGCTTTGGAAATTGTTAGAAAATCATGAAATTATTAGTCTTTAAAGGAAAAAATCAAATGGCTAAAATTTGAGTAAGAGTATAACAGAATGGTTTAAAAAAAAAAAAAAAAGGAACATAACTCATTCTCTCTCTTCCCCCACCACTAACGTTGCAAAATAGAAAAAGAAGGCAACAGACTTGCTCATAAACTGCAGATTTGCATGAAAGGAGACATCTAGATGTTCTTAAAAATAAGAATAAAGATAAAAATAAATAAATATCAAGGTTATGTTAATTGGGGAACAATGTTCAGTAAAGAGAAGAGAGTTGATTGTTCAAGGATATATAATTGGTAACTATTTAGTGGAATTTTGTAGACTTTCACCAACTACCTTCATATTTATATTTAACCTACATGAGTGCATTAAGATGACTACATGTGACAATCAAAATTCTCAATGATAAGAGTTTTTACCTCCTGTTGTGACCCAATGCTTTTCATACCTTCAAAACTGATGAAAACAACAAAAAGAAAACCACTGATTTGATTTTTTTCTTATTTACAGTGTGTATAAAATGTTGATTTTATTTTTTGTTTGAGAACTTCAAAATTAAAAATAAATTATACAATATAAACCTAAGTCCCAGCTGCTGTGGAAAAAACCCAGTATTTGACAAAAAAATCAATTGGAAAGTAAGTCTGGAAGAAATGGACATTTACCAATATCTTATACCAAATACCAAGATATGCTGAAATTGGGTGTATAATTTAGAGAAATGGTCATAATCGTAAGTAAATGAATGAAGCCTGGAAAAAAAAAACAACTACATATCAGATCTATGGGTGGAGAAAAAGCCCATGACTAAGAAAAAGATAAAGTTGATAGGAGATAAAATGGGTAATTTTGATTACATGAAATTTAAAAGGTTTTATACATACAAAACTAATGGAGCCAAAAATTGAAGAAAATTAGGAAATGAAAATAAAATTTAAATAAACTTTCTCAAATATGTGGAGGACTGAATCAAATTTATATATTCCCTAATTGATGAACAGGCATTTTTTCCAGAGAAAAAAATTCAAGCTCTCAATAGTTATAGTTATATACATATATATATATTAATAGCCTTTTATTTACAGGTTATATGCATGGGTAACTTTACAGCATTAACAATTGCCAAACCTCTTGTTCCAATTTTTCACCTGTTACCCCCCACCCCCTCCCCCAGATGGCAGGATGACCAGTAGATGTTTAATATATTAAAATATAAATTAGATACACAATAAGTATACATGACCAAACTGTTATTTTGCTGTACAAAAAGAATTGGACTCTGAAATATTGTACAATTAGCCTGTGAAGGAAATCAAAAATGCAGGCAGGCAAAAATATAGGGATTTCGGGAATTCAATGTAATGATTTTTAGTCATCTTCCAGAATTCTTTTGCTGGGCGTAGCTGGTTCAATTCATTATTGCTCCATTCTCAATAGTTATATTAAAAATGGTCTAAGATCACTATAATTAGAGAGATACAAACAAAATCAACTTAGAGATAGCACCTCACACCTATGAGATTGACTAAAATGACAGAAAAGGGAAAGTGACAAATGCTGGTCAGGATTTAAGAAATTAGGTATTCGTTGTTGATAGAGTTATGAAAACATTTTTATGAAGCCTTTCAGGCTATTTATGGGCTAACCATCTATGGTGTTATTAAACTACTTGGTGCTGATGGAGCTACCCTGATTAGTGATAATCCTAAAAAGATGGACTGAACACTTCCATGGTGTTCTCAACAGACCATCATCAACCAATGCGGAAACCAGGGACCGTTTACCTTGGGTTGAAATCAATCTCTCCCTAGCTGAAGTCCCAACTAAAGAAGGGATTCTGAATGTCATTTGATTCCTTTTGTATGGCAAAATACGGGGTGCTGATTCTATTCCAGCAGAGGTTTACAAGCTGAGGGTCCATTGCTCACACAAAAGCTGATTGAAATTTTCCAGATTATATGTTAAAAGGAGTTTATGCACCAGGAGTTCAAGGATACCTCCATTGTCTATCTCTATAAAGGTAAAAGGAATAAATTGTCCTGTGACAATCACAGGGAGTCTCTCTCTTGGTCATTGCTGGCAAGATTCTAACCAGAGTCCTCCTTCATAGGTTGATCCTGCACCTAGAAAAAGGTCATCTACCTGAGAGCCAGTGTGGCTTCAGAAAGTGCCGAGGAACAGTGGATACACGATATGTGTTTGCTGCTTATACTAATTTGGGTTTCACAATTAACACCAAGAATACACAGATAGTCCATCAGCCAGGACCATATCACCCATATGTAGAACCGTCAGTGATGGCAACTGGAACTTTGAATGCTGGGGATAAGTTCACTTACCTTGGCAGGATGCTTTCCAGGGATGTCCACATTGATAATGAGGCTGACATCTGAGGTAGCTCAGGGTTTAGGGGGCTCCCAAGGAAGGTGTGGGAGAAGAGAGGTATCAGCCCGACTGCCAAACTGAAGGTCTGTTTCCCAGCTCCATGCCAGGTTTATTGCTTCCATTTGAATTGTCTTAGGAAGATTCTGAAGATCCCCTGGCAGGATCAGGGACCAGACATTGAGGTCTTTTCCTGACCTAAACTGCCAGCATTCCAACTCTGCTGCAGAGGGCACAACTCTGTTGAACTCCACATTGGCCAAATGTCAAATGTACGCTTGCCAGAAAGATCATTTTATGGGGAACTCACATATGGCAAGCGCTCACAAGGCGGTCAGAAAAAGCGATACAAGGACATACTCAAGGTCTCTCTTAAGAACTTTAGAATTGATTGTATGACATGGAAGACCCTGGCCCAGGACCGCCCAGCCTGATGTACCCTCCTCAGAGAAGGGGCTGTGCTCAGTGAGCAAAGCAGAATTGAATTAGCTCAGAAGATGCGCAAAATTAGAATCCACCTCAAATGTTCATATGAACCGTGTCTAACCTGTGGCAGAGCATTCTGAGCTCTTGCTGGTCTGATTAGCCACAACCGGACACACTAACAGAGTCATGTTCTCTTTGAGAACAAAGGACAACAACCAACATTGTTTCGATTATTATAGATCTGTAATAGTTTTAGATCTCTAGAAGAGAACACATCTGCACTCTCACTTTCCAAGCTTCTAAGTCAGCTCCCTAATATGATGAAATTAAATGAAGCAATTTGTCAGATGTACCACTCTTTTTCTAAACAGACATTACCATGTAATTTTTAAAAGGCCACCTCCCTTCACATTTGTTCACCGATTTCCTTCTTTTTCTTGCAGTTACATTTTTAGCTCTGGTATCCTCTTTCATTTTATGGCTGAGCTCATCGCATTCATAATTTTAATTGCTAGCTGTGCACTTCTTTTTATCTTATTCTCTTCTATTTACCCTCTTTTTAATCCTGTCCCTTCTTCATAAGTGTCTTTTGCTTCTGGTCATTAACCTTAACTTCCCTGAATCTATACTCCCTTTGCCTCCTAGTTGTTCAATTCTGTGCACATACACACACAGAGCGCACACACCAGTCTTCCCTCCCTTGTAAAATCTTTTCCTTTCACACCTTTTATGTGAAATAATTTTCCTCATTCTTACGTTGTCTCTCTTATCCCCTTATGCCATGTCTTTCTCACTCTTCCATTTTTCTTTTGAGATCATCCTAACCCCAAAGCCTTATATTCATGCCTTCTGCCCCTACCCGCCCTAATGATTATGTATTTCTAAGAGACTGTATCATCTTCCCATATATAAATGTGAACAATTTAAATTTTTAAGTCCCTTATGATTTCCCATTCATTTTAAGCATTTCATATTTCTTCTAAATTCTTTTTTAAAGTCAAATTCCATATTCAGTTCTAGACTCTTGAATAGACTTCTTTACAACTCCAGCAACAATGCATCAGTGACCATTTCCCAAGATTGCTTCATTGCCATTACTTTAAAGTTGTTTGGAGTGGGAGAGATCAGATGAATCCCTACCTTTACTCTGCCATCTTGGCTTTACTCCTTAGTATAATATTTTACAGATGGGAAAAACCGAGGCAGGAATAGGTTGAATGCTTTGCCTAGGATCACAATCTAGTAAATGTCAGAGACTGAATTTGAACTCAAGTCTTGTGGCACCAGGAGCAGCACTTTATCCACTGTGCCACCTATCAGGCAAAATGTGTGAGTGAGAATAAAGAACTGGAAACAAGTAGGGAATGATTGATGAAATTATAGTATATGAATGTTAGGGAATACAACTGAAGAGAAATGAAAAACAATAGTATTTTAGAGAAAAATGCATTACATTTATAGGGCTTTATCCCTTATGTGAAGTTTGGGACATCTAATTGCATATGTGCTCACGCAAAAGGTCTTCTCTTGTTAATTAGATTTTTTATTTCCAACAAACTTCTCCAATGTACAATCAAGTATGACCTCCAAGTCAAGGCTTCCCCATAATTTTGCTCTTATGAGCCTCCTTTCCACTATGGATATTTTGATTCTAGGAACTTCCATCTTCTATCACAAGGCATGTCCTATGTAGTGCAGTCATTATGTTTCTCCTAATTATTAATTCATTGATATTAAGATGACCTCTGACTGAAGTTTTCTCTTATTGAGCTATCCCCAGAATGAATTTTCTGATGTCTAACAAGCTCTATCTTCCAGTTGAAGATTTACATGTCGTATGGATTCTCATATGGGAAATAAGGGATGACTGGTGCTGGAAGGTTTTACTGCACTGATTACATTCATAAAATTTCTTTCCATTGTGGGTTCTCTGATGATTTGTGAGACTAGAGTGATGTTTAAAAGTCTTTCCACATTGATTACATTCAAATGCCTTTTCTCTGGTGTGGATTCTCTGATGTTTAGCAAGACCCGAACTGCATCTAAAAACCTTTCCACATTGATTACATTCATAAGGTTTCTCACCAGTGTGGATTCTCTGGTGTTCAGCAAGATTGGATGTAGTTGTGAACATCTTTCCACACTGACTACATTCATAAGGTTTCTCTCCAGAGTGGATTCTCAGATGTTTGCTAAAAGTGGTTTTCTGTGTGAAAACTTTTCCACACTGATTGCACTCATAACAGTTCTCTCCAGTGTGGCTTCTCTGATGTACAGAAACACTGGAACTCAGTCTGAAAGTCTTACCACATTGATTACATTTAAAAGGTTTCTCTCCAGTGTGGATTCTCTTATGTGCAGAAGCACTGGAGCTGTGTCTGAATGTCTTTCCACACTGATTACATTCATAAGGTTTCTCTCCGGTGTGGATTCTTTGATGTTCAGCCAGATCAGAGGTCTCTCTGAAACTCTTTCCACAGTCATTACATTCATAAGGTTTCTTTCCAGTGTGGATTCTCTGATGATTAACAAGACTAGAGTGGTGTCTAAACACCTTTCCACATTGATTACATTCGTAAGGTTTCTCCCCAGTGTGGATTCTCTGATGAAGAACAAGACTGGAGCTATGTCTAAAACTCTTTCCACATTGATTACATTCATAAGGTTTCTCACCAGTGTGGATTCTCTGGTGTTCAGCAAGATTGGATGTAGTTGTGAACATCTTTCCACACTGACTACATTCATAAGGTTTCTCTCCAGAGTGGATTCTCAGATGTTTGCTAAAAGTGGTTTTCTGTGTGAAAACTTTTCCACACTGATTGCACTCATAACAGTTCTCTCCAGTGTGGCTTCTCTGATGTACAACAAGATTTGATCTGTGTCTGAAACTCTTTTCACATTGATTACATTTATAAGGTTTTTCTCTAGTATGAATTCTCTTATGTTGAGCAAGATTGGATGTGCTTGTGAAAGTCCTTCCACACTGACTACATTCATAAGGTTTCTCTCCAGAGTGGATTCTCTGATGTTTGGTAAAAGTGGCCTTCTGGGTGAAAACCTTTCCACACTGATTGCACTCATAACAGTTCTCTCCAGTGTGGCTTCTCTGATGTACAACAAGATTGGAGCTATGTCTGAAAGCCTTTCCACACTGATTACATTTATAAGGCTTTTCTCCAGAGTGAATTCTTTGATGTACAGAAAGATAAGAGCTTTGTTTGAAAGTCTTTCCACATTGATTACATTCATAAGGTTTCTCTCCAGTGTGGATTCTTTGATGAATAACAAGACTAGACTTACATCTAAAAGTCTTTCCACACTGATTACATTCGTAAGGTTTCTCTCCAGTGTGGATTCTCTGATGTATAGCAAGATAGTAACTCTGTCTAAAAGTCTTTTCACAATGACTACATTCATAAGGTTTCTCTCCCGTATGGATTCTCTGATGCAGAACAAGATGGCTTTTCTTCTTGAAAATCTTTCCACAATGGCTACATTCATAAGATTTCTTTCCAATATGTCTTCTCTGATGTACAATAAGGGATGATTTTTCACTAAAAGCTTTATCATCACGACACTCCCGAGATTTTTTTCTAGTATGGATTCTCTGGTGGGAGATAAGGGATGGATGTCTCCTAAAAGTCTTTCCACATTGAATACAGTTATGTAGATTTTTGCTAATATGAAATTTCTGATGGTGAATAAGGGATGACTGTTGATTAAAGGCTTTACCACATTCATTACATCTATAATCTTTCTTTCCGTTGTTGGTTTTTTGATGATCAATAAGTTCTGAATTATGGCTGAAGATCTTCTTACTTTCATTCCTACTGGAAAGCATATTTCTAGTAGGAATCTTCTGAATTAAAGCTGAATTCAAGCTGAAGTCCATCTCATATTGATAAGTTTGCTCTTCAGGAGGTTTTTCTTGAGATTCAACAACTTCTACAGGTTTGCTAGAGCATTTCCTCTCCTGACAACTGTCTTTCCCTGATTTCACTTTCTTACAGTGAATTAGGACTGGACATTGTTGGATACTCTTTCTATATTTATCAAATTCACAGTGATTCTTTTGTTTTTTCTCTGTCTTGATATCAGAAGCACAGATTTCTCTCAAACTGAGGTCACAGTGATCATTATTCTTGAATTTTTGCTGTCGTGATTCTTCCACAGAAAGGCTCAGCTCTGAAGTAGTCTCCTTCATTTCATGCTTGGTTTCTCCATCTGAAGTTAACAATAAAACATATAGATGGGGAGGGGCCATACATACATACATCAATATAAAAACTTTCCTGAACTGATAGAAAGGAAACTGATTTATAATCTTCTTCATTAGAGAAAGAGAAGTTTTCAGTCTCAAATGGGCAAAAACAATCATTTGAAAATGACAGTTTACAAGCTCAGGATGATTTAATTCAGAAAGAATTTCATGTACAACAATACTGGATTCTCACAACAAATCTGCAATCTAGGCAAAACCAGCATTCTCATTACATTTCCCAATTCAGGCCATGAAGCTCAGAAAGGCAGTTACCTGATCAGTCACTCTGCAGCTGAGGTTAAAATTCAGTGAGAAGACATGCTCTGCCCATTGTTCTAAGTGGCCTTTCTCTATTGCACTTTTAAAAAATACAGCAAAACTCTTTTATTATTGCATGTTCATTTGTTTATATTTGGAAGTGTGAGTGCCAATTGTTGTATAAGCAGTCATTTAAACAAGTGTCCAGTAGAAATAGTACACTTACCATATGTGTAATATCATTTTAGAGGTACTGCTAAATAAATATGCGTTATTGTCCAACAAATAGTAAGAGAACTGTATTGTGAAAATTAACTTACATGAGTTTGGACACTTTTGAAATGCAAATTTGGTTGGATGTTTTAAATGTATAATTTCTATCATATTCTGCAGTTATGTTTATTTAAGGTGATTATTACCATTTTGCATTCAGCTGTTTGAAAAATAATTTCTTGGGGAAGGCATTGCTTACTCATCGTAAGGAATAACCAACATCTCACACCAGAATGGAAAGCTATCATTATCAACGAGCAGGACTAGGCAATGGTCACTGAAGCAACCAGTTCCAGTCGGGTGGCCTAGTGATTATTTTACTTTTTGATGATTGTATATATGTATGTATGTGCACATATAAATACACATACAGACATATTATTAAATAATTATTGTATTATTATTGACCTTTTTATTATGGTCCTTCAATGGCTGTGTCAGAATATTTTGGGGGATTCCCAGAAGTTAACATTATGGCTCTCTACATTGACTGTAGAGACCATACTTATGGTGTAAGGATGTCTTTAAATAGAGTCTTAGATCTTTGAGACTCAGACCGAGACTCAGAAAAAGTACCCAGTTTTTAAGTGCCATGCCATGGTTTAATGTTTTCTTTCAAGTCTGTCTGGTACTCTTCATAATCAGACAAGCAGGTCTAAGACTGGGGACAAGAGGGATTCTAGCTACAGGCAAAGGTGCTACAGATTTAGGAAATATCCCTTTTGCTCTGATTTTTTTCTCCCAACAAGTTACATAAAATGATATATATTAAAAATAATTTTTTTTAAATTAAAAAAGAAATTTTAAAAAGAGGGATCCTTTCCAGGGACTTTCAGTTTATATTTCTTATTGGGTTTGTGCTGTTTCTTGTTTCTCTTTATTAATTAGTTTTGATTGTCATAGTCATTCTCTGTAAATTTCATAAACCAAAACTAAGAAATCATTCTGTTCTTGTGTAACAATTTTCAACATTGTATCCAACTTTTTTATATTATATTCAGATCCACAGATATGCCATTTGTAGCACATATACCAACTATTCATTTTATTTCATTACCTATCATGTATATAAGAATACTTTAATTTCCCTGATGATCCTTTTAATGTTGGTTTTGTTGCTGTTCTAAGTTGTCTTAGAATCATCATGAATGACAAGCCTGGTTTTTTACTTTGTTTTTCGTATTCATCTGAGACATACTATATTTTCTGGCCCATCACTTTTTTAAGGACAGTCATTTATTTATTTTTAAAATTTTATTTTTGAATGCTCTGCTCCCTCATTAGAAAAAGAAAAGCCACAATCCCTGTAATAAATACAATAAAAAATCCATCCATTCTTATGTCCAAAAATATTTCCTTATACTGAACCTTAAATCTGTTATCCTTCCATCAGGAACTGGACAACATGCTTCATTATTAGTCATATTGCAGTCTTGGTAATTTTCTAATTATTGAACCCCTTGGGGCTTTACCATTCTAAAGGGTTTGAGCTAAAAATTATTTAATGGAATACTTGAGCATAAGCTGGGCAGAAAAATCATTGCCAAATTTTGTTATAAATATTTTAAGATTAAAACAAAACCAATGTAAATAGCCAAACATTTCCCACTGGAACAATAAACACGTTCATTTCAAGCACAGTAGTTTTCCTTCTACAGTGACTCCAGATCATCATGATCACACAATCAGTGCTTTTCAAGTTCATGCAATGATTACATCAAACTCTGGCCACTTCTAAGAGCAAAATGTTCCTTCAGTTTCTCAATCCAGCATCAAATTGTTTCCAAACAGCCAGAAAGGTCTGAAATTCAAATCCAAATTGATTCCCAAAGGATGATCAAGGGCTTGACTTTTAGTCATTTGCTTTCTGTTACTGCACCAGAGTAGTAACTTCATTCACAGGTTACCTCATAAACCCCTCTCATCATCAGCGTAATCACCAACTCAAGATAATAAAAACAACTACACAGATAGCAGGCTCTTTGAAAACCTGAGAACATTACAAGCCATCTTGAAATCATCATGGACCATCACAACTGTTCCACAAAAACAGTCCTTATATTGCCAAATTTAGGTAACGTCATCTCAGCGGGGCTCCCTCTGCGGCAAGGCAATTCTTTGACTTCTCCCTGACCGACTCTCTCCCATTCACAACAGAAGGTTTTTATTCCTCCCATAAGACTTGCTCCCCTCCTCCTACCTTCTCAGCTGAAAAGTTGACCTCATATTTCAATAAAGCAATTGAACATTTGCCAAAATCTTTTTTAACCTCCTTGTCTCACATAAATCAGCAGCTGCCTTCTTTTAGTTCCTTATTCCTTTTTCAAATGGCAATGCGATCTTCTGACTGAGAAGATAAATATGTCATAATGATCCTATCCCAGGCCATGTATTTCTCCAACATATGCCCTACTCTATAATCTTCATTTTCTTATGAATTTTCAATCACTCCATTTCTACTGGTTCCTTCCCAATTGCCATAGCCTCACAAATGACCACATCACTGCCTCTCAATAAGCTTCCAGGGCTCCCTAGCACCAGGATAATGTATAAAATCCCCTGTTGGGTTGGTAAAGGCCTTCATTACCTGCTCTTCTCCCTTTTCAGGATTCTTTCACTCCTGCTGCTCCTCCTCATATGCTATAATCTGGTAGTAAAGGTCTCCTTGAACAGGACACACTATCTCCAGTCTCCATGGGTTTGCCCTGGATGTCCCTCTTGCCTAGAATGCTCCCCCAGCTTCTCTGAAACCCCAGCTAAAGCCTACCTTCCACAATTTTTCCACTTTTTCTCTTCCTCCTTATTTTAAGTGCCTTCCCTCCCTTGGCTAGCTCCAGTTTACCCTGTATAGACTTTGTTTTACTTAATTCTATCCAAGTAATTTTCACCATGAGTCTGTGAGCTCCTTGAGAGTAGGAGATGTGTCCTGTCTTTCTCTGAATCACCAAAACTTATCAATCAGACTGAAACAGCAGGCACTTAATCAATGTTTTTGATGTGAAAAGAGTCTAGGGAAGAGTTTGTATCAGAGTAAGCCCATTTTGGATGTCTTCAAGAAAGTTCCATGATCCAAAGTTCCAAACAATGGCTCTTATAGGATCATAATTTTACCACAGGAAGGTAAGTGAGGGGGCATAGAGAATTCAATTTATTCATCTCACAGATGAGGAACCTGAAATTCAGAAGTTCAGTGACTTTTAGTAGGATTTCACTGCCAAAAATGTCTAAAAAAGATTAGCAAGTTAGGTCTTTCTATCCCAAGTCTGGCATTCCCTTCTCTGTGACATGTAGCTACCTTTTCTCTTAGCTGCTATCATACACCTGCTTTCATTTAATTCACCTGGACAGGACATTCTTGGGTCTTCTGGTTCTCGCATCCATGATCCTTCCTCTTGCTCAAAATGGGAAATCAGATTTTCTCTGGGAACTGGAACACCTATGCACAGGAAACCAGGGATTAGGATGGAAAAAACATTTGAACTGTTTCTCTTCAGGGAAAGGAGGCAAGTAGGAAGTTCATCAGATTGTTCCCAGGGCTTGTCAAGAATCATTTTCATTGTATTTATTGATGGGAGCTTGGATGAGGGGAGGAGGAGATAATTTGGAATCAGAAAATTGCTTCTTTTCATAGAAGAATTGGCCAGTTCCATAGATTCCACTATCTAGAAATTAAGAGACAATTGACAGTACAATGGACAGAGCCTTTGTTCTGGATTTAAGAAGTTCTGAGTTCAAGTTCAGTTTTAGACCTCAATACCTGAGGCAAAAAAAAAAAAAAAAAAAATTACCTAAATACCTGAGGCAAATCACATAATCTTTGTTTACCTCAGTCTCCTCAACTGTAAAATGGGAGCTTACTCACAGCCTTGTTCTGAGGATCAAATTAGAAAATATTTGTAAAGAAAACTTTTAGAAAAGTGCCTGGGACATAGTAAGTATACATGAATACTTATATCCCTTCCTACTACTTGTGCTAGGATTTGGAGGAAGTACGAAGCAGGGCCATGCTTACTGCATCAGGCTTCTGGGAATAAGACGAGGAGCAGTAAGCTACAAATTTATGCTTGTCATCAAGAAGGAGCTACTCTAGGTGGTAGGGGCTTCCCTTCACTGTCCATCTCCAAGGAAAAGCTGCCTGAGCAGTGGGGAGATTTGGCAGACTACACTCATGTTCACGGAGAGCTCAGATCAGAACAACCTCTGAGATTAGTTCCAGTCTCATAATCTTCTCATTTTTTTTCTTCTCATTCTCATATTCTTTAACATTGATTTGATCTTTGACCTCAGGCTCCCTAGAACCAGTAAGAGACCATTTCAGGGGCCATACGGGAGCCTCCCAACTCCCATGCATATGACGGGAAAACCAGACAGCAAGAGGACCCTGACTCTTGGACACAAAGACCAGCACTTTGGCCTTTCTAAGACCTGATAAATGCTCCAAATGCAGCACACAAAGGAAGAAATGAAGACAGATCCTTTGATGATACACTCATAGTTCTAGGGGAAAGATCCTTACCCAAGGAGAGCAGGTTCCGGGCATTTTCCAACATGACCTCCTTGTACAACTCCTTCTGAGGACGGTCCAAGAGGCCCCATTCTTCTGGGGTGAAATCCATGGCCACATCCTTGAATGTCACCAACTCCTAAAGCACCAAGTCATAGGGCTTAGAGCTGAAAGGGACTTCAGAATTCATCTAGTCCAATGCTCATCAATTTACAGAAGGAAATTGAAGCACAAAAACGGATTTTCCCCAAAGGTCATTCCTTTTATATCAGAGCCAGCACTTAGAACCACAGTCATGAAAAGTCTAATGAAATGTTGAGGAAAACTTTACATTTGCAGTTAGAATAAAGTGAAATAAATGTATTAACATGGATTGCATCTCTCTATGGAATCAGAGAAGTTATGTGACCTATACAGATATAGGAAGATTTCTGCAAGAGGAAGAGAAAAGGTGATGTGCAATTTCTCCCTCATCAGAACAGGCATAGATGTGATAGATTGTCATGGAAACTCCATGAAGAGTGTTGATGAGATGATGGAAGACACTAAAGGGGAAAGGAAGGGAAGTATCTTATGATTACTAAAAAGAGAATAAACAAAAAGAAAAGACCTAGTTTATTTCCTGAGTGGCTGAAATAAAGCTTCATTCAAATGAAAGCATGAAGAGAATTCTTAAGAAATCTTAATCACAATCTGAACTCAATTAAGTGCTCTGAAATTGTCTCCAGTTGAAGGGAAAAGAGCCATCAATTGCTATATTGAGAGCTTGAGGGAGCTCTGGGTGCCATATTCACAAACGAAACATCTCATGCCTTTGCTTTATGATCACTTTCATTTGTTAAAGGCATATATTTCTTAATTTTGACATTTTTACCATAGAAATAAGAGAAATGAAAAAGGGGAAAGATTTCCTTTATTGTAAGGTAATATTTTATTAACAAAAGTTGAGATTTGATCTAATTCATGAAAAAGCCATCGCCGATTTCCTTATGAAATAAAGGATCTTACTGCAACATGTTAACATTTATAGGACTGCTTGCCATCTAGGGGAGGGGGTGGAGGGAGAGAGGGGAAAAATCGGAACAGAAGTGAGTGCAAAGGATAATGTTGTAAAAAATTATCCTGGCATGAGTTCTGTCAATAAAAAGTTATTGTAATAAAAAAAAATAAAATTAAAAAAAATAAAGGATCTAAAGAGACTTCTAGAACTTTGGAATTTGGGAGAACAAGAATCAAGAGGATGAGTCAAGAGGCAGTTGTATGGGAGAGTTTGAACAGATCTGAAAATGCATTGTTACTTAGAATAGGCCATCCATTTCTTTTTTTAATTTTCATTTATTTATTTATTTTTAATCAAAGCTTTTTATTTTCAAACATATACATGGATAATTTTTGACATTCACCTCTACAAAATCCTGTGCTCCAATTTCCTTCCCTCCCTTCTCCCACCCCCTTCCCTAGTAGGCAAGTGATCCAATATATGTTTAACATGTGCAATTCTTCTATACATATTTATTCAATTATTGGGCTGCAAAAGAAAAATCAGATCAAAACATAAAAAACTGAGAAAGAAAAAAAATGTAAGCAAATAACAACAAAAAGGGAGAAAACACTATGTTGTGATCCATATTCAGTTAGGTCATCCATTTCTACAATATGCTAAATGTGGGACCCATGTTTGGCCAAGGAGCTAGGAATTCCACAGCCTGCCATCTCTGTTTCTTCCATTTCCAATTATAGGGATATGACTCACTTTTTTAGAGTCTCTTTTTGAGCAATTCTCTATCATGTGGATAAAATTATTTTGACTCTGTCAACATTCTGTTTTCTTCTTTAAAACAACAGATTTATGTCCTGTTTGAAATCTGTATTCCGTCTTTAACTTCCTTTATTTCTATAGGCAAATGCCTTATGAACAATTGAGGAATTGATCTTTTTTTCACTTTTTGAAAGTCCCAAAAATGTACTTATGTTTCCCTTTCACGAGTCTCTTCAGTCACTGTTTGTGACTTTATAGCATTTATTCCCATGTGGGCTCTCACTGGAGGAAGGCAGTCCTTGATTGATAATTGGTTACCTAATTCACTCTCAACAGAAACGTCTTTTCCTTCTGTTCCCAATTTCTTTCCTCTTCTATCCTCCCACATCCATCTTTTTCCACTGTGGAACCCTGAACACCCAATCTCCATTTAAGGAGAGACTCTGGCTGGCCCTTCTCACCTCTGACCTGGCTGCATAACTTTAGGATTTAACCTGATTGATTTATCCTTCTCCCAAACTTTTGTAACATCTCAGGGGCCTTTTGTATGTAGTCTTCCCTTACCAGATAATCAGCAACTTGAGGGCAGGCCCGATCTTTTACTTTTTCTATTTCATTTCCCAGCCCTTAGCCCTGAGCTTGGTACATAGTAGGTACTTCATAAATATTTGACTACTGACTCCTCCCCGCTCCCCAGCCACTGTCATTTCATCCCTTGCCCCTTATTTTCCTTTCACAACTAAAGCTGTTCAACATGAGCTCCTTTTCCTCCCTCTGCCTTTCAGAGGTTGCCAACATGATGTCCAGTAGCTCTCCTAACTCACCAGGAGCAAAAGAGACGTTAACCCCTTCCCTCTTCTCAGCAGTCTGGGAAGCCTCAACTCCCATTTCTGACCCCTCTTATCCAATCGGCTGCCAAGATCAGTGATTTCTACTTCGAAGCATCTCTCAGATACCCCCCCACACACACACACAATCACCCTAGTGCAGGACGCTAAAATCCTTCTAAACATTTAAATCTCCTCTTTCTTGGTCAAAAAATGTGTCCTGAGTTTGCTTATCAATTTATATTTATGATTCAGTTTGCAGGGGACCAGTATAGCTACATCCTGGGCTGCCTTATCCAGACCATCACCAGCAAGGACCCTGACCATTCTGGCTAAACGAGAAATCATTTCTAAGGCCTGAGACACCTGGCAGCCCCCATGTATCCAGCTCCAAACCCCTGTCCAGTCTTTTCCCACTGTACCCCCCTCCTCCTCTTCTCTTGGCCTGGGACACCCTCCTAACTTTGTTTCTCTACAGGTTTCTTTCGAATGTAGAATGTCCTCCCTCCCCCTCCACCCCAGGGTTCTTCTCATATCTTAGCTAAAATCTCACTTTCTGAAAACAAGCTTCCCCTGGTCCCAAAATGCGCAGCCTCCCTATGAGAGAGCCTCCCGTCTCCACTAAGGGAGCTTGTGTGGGCACAGTCGCTGATTAATGTCTTCCCCATTAGATTGGAAGCTCCTCCGGGACAGGGAAAAACCTTCCCTTCCCCAGAGAAAGTTTGAATGGGATTGTGGGGGGATTCAGAGAGAGCGATTTCTGCTGGACAGGCCCAGAGCTGGGGAAGCTCCCTGGCCTGCCCAGACCAGACTAGAGGGGGAAGGGTTACCAGGACCTTCAGGGCAGAGCTTGGCCACAAGAAACAAGAGGCAGAGGAGAGAAGTTGCGTGTGTGTGTGTGTTGTGAGTGTGTGTGTGTGTGTGTGTTCTGTGTGTGTGTGTGTGTGTGAGTGTGTGTTCTGTGTGTGCACATTGGGTTTTAAAGAATAAATTTACAGCCTTTAAAACCTAAAGAGCAGAGACATGATGCCCACAGAGGGATGTGCCGCTTTCTTGTGCCTCAGTGGTCAGGAGAAAAAACTTTAGAAAAATAAACTAGGACAGCGGTTTGGGGTGGGGGTGGGGGGGAGTTAGTGCTTGAGAAGCCAAGGTTTTAAAGAATCAGTTTGAAACAGAAAAGGGGGGGTTGTCACTGCTGTATTCAATTTCACCCCCATTCTTTAAAGGAAAGAACCCCAGGTGGGGTACCCCCTGAGGCAAGCTTTAGGTCCGCGTTAATGACTCTGGGGATGCTGAGCACACTCACCTGGGGCGGAAGCTGAGCACACTCACCTGGGGCAGGGGTCTGAGCCTCCCGGGGGCCATGGCTGCTGGGGCCAAGCCCGGTCCTCTGCAGACTGGGCCGGAAACCACACTTGGGGGACACTTCTTTCCCTCCAGGAGCAGGAGGCCGGCCTGGGGGGATTTCCAGAGGGTGAACCCCCTCGCCCCCAGCAATACCTAAGGGGAGAGACTCCCACCGGCCGCAAGAGCGTCTCTGAACAAGACTTCTTCCCTCTTTCTCCTATTCGGCTCCTGCCCCATCCCAGAAAAGCAGGAGGTCCGGGAGGCAGGACAGGAACAAGGCTGGGAGAGAGAAGGGTTCCAGGGGGGCAGCAGAGACTGGGAAAGCGGGCTGTGTGCCGGGGCCTCCCGGGGCTGGGGAGGCCCGTGGGTCCCTCCGGGGAGCCCGGGCTATTGGCGGGCCCTGCCCAGAAGCTGGGGCCCGGGGGACGGGACCCCTTTGGGGGAGGCTGAAGGTCGGGCACGTGGGACCCAACGGTAAAGCTGGGGTGGCGCCTCGGGCCGTTTGGGATGGGACGGGGACCCTGGGCACGAAGTAGCGGGAGGGGGGGGGGGCGCAGCCTGGGGCGCGAGGCGGGGCTCCCAGAGCAAAGTTCTGCCCGGAGGCTCGGACCTACCTGGGACCCGCAAGCACAGGGGGGGCTTCCGGAAGTCAGCGCGGCCTCGGCTGGAAGGGAAGTCCGGAGGCTCGGGGCCGCGGGGCCGCGGGGAGGAGGGACCCGATCCCGGCTCCGGGAAAGGCGAGAAAGCGGCCCGAGCCCAGCTCCCTCCCCGCCCCACAGCCCCGCCCTCCCCAGGATCCTGCCTTCCCTCCCACGGCTCCCGGAGCCCGGACCCAGCGGCCCCCCTCCCGCGCCCCGCCCTCCGTCCCATGGCCCGGCCTGGCCGAGGCTCCCTCCTGACCCCCAGCCTCCGCAGCGGGTCTGAGACGGCGCCCGGCCCCCCCCTCGGCCGCCTCCCTGGGACCGTGTCCTCCCGCCGGTGCGGGGCCGGCGCATCACCGGGGCGGCTTAACGAGCTTCTCCGGGAAACCAGACATCGCCCATCACGGGCTTGTGACGCCTCTCCCGGAGTTGTTCGCCAGTCAACGCCATTTCGACCCGTTCTTCAGCTCTTTCTGAAGCACATCCGCTCTCGGGTCGCTAATCATCTTTGGGGTGATGGGACAGCCTGAAAGGAGGACTCTGGCGAGACCCTCACCAGCAGTAACCAGCAACTAAGAGATTGCTTTTAATAAAAAATCTCTTAGCAATAACTGAGATTTTTTTTTTATTAAAAGTAATCTCTTAATTACCTCCTTTTCCTTTTCCTTTTTTTTTTTTTTTTTTTTTTTGGTGGGACTCGGAGTGGGAACACAATTCTCGTCTCCTTTACACTGACATTGTCTTCCATCCAAATCTGAAAAACAAACAAAAAATATCTGTAACAAAAGCACATGATCAAGTAAAATCAATCCTCCAGTTGTCCGTCGCTCAAAATGTACTTTATTTTTCAACATAGTAAATGAAACATAGAAAATTAAAAAAAAAAAAAAGTTTTTTTATTCAACATTGTACATTTATCCCCTCTAACTCAAGAGTGGGCGACACAGAGTCCCCTGGACTAGTGGCTGGTCATTACGATAATCAGAGTTGGGGCATCTTTCAAACTCTTTGGTGTTGGTGCTGTTTTGGTCATCGGTTATTCCCTTGGTACTACTCACCTGACTCTGTGCCAGTCCTCTTGTCAGATTTCACTGAAATGGCCTGTTTTATGGCATATTTGTGATCAAATCCACTCATGTTCCAACCTTTGTCCAGCCGTTGCCCTATTCGAGAGCAGGACATCTTGGTTTCAAATTATCATCTCTAAAGGAGCTTTAATAAATATTTTCATACATTTTGCTCCTTTTCCTTTCTTTGATTTAAGGGAATATGCCTTTTAGCGGTATCACTGAGTCAAAGGGAAGACACAATTTAATTACAGCAGCTTCACACCTTCACCCACGGAGAACTGAATAGCTTATCTAGTTTCCCAAAGCCCCTCCAATCCTGGTTATTTTTTTCTTTGTCATCATTGTCAATTGGCACGAGTGAGAGATAGAAACTCAGAGATACTTAAATTTACATTTGTCTAATTATTTGCAATTTTGAGTATATTTCCTTAAGCTTTTAAAAACCTTATGATTTTAAAACAAACATTTATTTCTCCCTTTGACCTCCCCTTTCACAAGTGAAGAGGAAAGTAAAAAAGACTCTCATAACAAATATATATATTTCTTCCTTCCTTTCTTTCTCTTTCTGGGATATAGACCAAGTAGCGGTATTGCTGGATCAAAAAGTATGTATTGTTTTATATCCCTCTGGGCACACTTCCAAATTGTTTTCCAGATTAGATGAAATAGTTCATAACTCAATCAACAAAGCATAACTACTTTCCCAAATCCTGACTAGCATTTGTCATTTTTCCTTTTCTGTCATCTTAGGCAATGTCATGGATATGAGCTGGTACCTTAGAGCTGTTTTCATTTGTATTTTTTTAATTATTAGAGACTTGGACTATTTTTCCATATGACTACTGATAACATGAATTTTTTCTCTCTGAAAGATACCTGCTTATTTCCTTTGACCATTTATCATTTGGCTCAATTCTCTACGTAGATCAGAAATGAGACCTTCATCTCAGAAGTTTACTAAATTAATTTTTTCTCAGTTAATTTTCTTCTAATTTTGACTGTTTTGTTTTGCTTTATACAGAAACTTTGAAATTTTATGCAATCAAAATTACCCATTTTATCTCTTGTCAACTTTTATCTTTTATTTGGTCATAGACTTTTCCTCTCCCCATAAATCTGGCGTGTAATTTCTTCCAGGCTCCACTAAATTTGCTTATGATTATCACCATTTCTCTAAATCACATACCCACTTTGAGTTTATCTTAGTATATGGTATAAGATATTGGTAAATGTCCATTTCTGCCAGACTACTTTCCAAGATTCAAAATGGTCTTTATCAAACAGTGGCTTCTTTCCACAACATCTGGGACTTTAAGGTTTATCAAACACTATATTACTATACTCATTTGCTTCTATTTATTGTAAACTTGATTTATTCCATTGATCAATAAATTATCTAGTACCACATTGTTTTGATGATGATAGCTCTACAATATAGTTTGAAACCTGTTTAGAGAACACATCTACACTATCACGTTTCAAATTTATAGCACTCTTATATGACTAAATAAAACAATTACCCCTCATTTTAAAAATAAATATTACCATGTATTTTAAAAAGGCCACCTTTCTTCACATTATTTCACTGATTCCCCTTTTTTTTTTAACCTTTTCCCCTCAAGATGAATTTTGTTACTTTCTAGTTCTATAATTCTTCCTGCTATCTTCTTTCATTTCATGGGTGAGTTCATCAGTGTCAAAATTGTAATGGTTAATTGTGCATTTCCCGTCATCTTATTCTCTTCTATTTGTCCTTCTCTTTTTAACTCTCAAAAGTCCTTCTCAAGTCTGTTTTGCTCTGGTCATTAACCTTAACCTCCCTGAATCTACACTTCTTACCCCCACACTTTCTTTTAGCCCCTTCACTTACTTGCACACCTCTACACACACACACACACACTCTCTCTCTCTCTCTTTCTCTCTCTCTCTCTCTCTCACACTCCCATCTTTAAGTTAAGTTTTCCCTCCATTGTAAAAACTCTTCCTTTTACACTTCTTTTATGTGAAATAATTTTCCTCATCCTTCCTCTCCCTTACCCCCTCTGTCAGTGTATCCCTCTTTCTCACATTTCTATTGTTCTTTTGAGTCATTTTAACCCATAGCCTTATACTCACACTTTCTGTCTCTAACTTCATGATTACACATTTCTTAGGGGATGCATGTATCATCTTCCCATATAAGAATGTGAACAATTTAACTATGATTTCTCATTCATTTTAACCATTTCATGTTTCTCTTAAATTTTGTGTTTGAATGTCAAATTTCATTTTTAGCTCTAGACTCTTCAGGAATACTTAAAAGTCCTCTATTTCATTAAATATCTTTTTTTTTCTCTGTAGGATTATGCTGCATTTTGCTGGATAGGTTATTCTTAGTTTTAATTCAATCTCCTTTAACTTCTGTAATATCACATTTCAAACTCTATGGCTTTAAATGTGCTAAATCTTGTGTGATCCTGATTATGGCTCAATGGTATTTGAATTCTTTCCGTTTTGCTGCTTGCTTTCTCCTTGACCTGACTTATGGGTTTGTTTTTTTACATTATCTGTGCTTGGGAGTTTTCACGTTAGAATTTATTTCATAAGTTGATCAATGGACTCTCTGAACTTTCTATTTAGCCCTCTAGTTATAAAATATCTGGGCAGTGTTCCTTTATATTTTCTGGTTATATGATGTCTAAGCTCTTTTATCTTTAAAATTATGGCTTTCAGGTAGTCCAATAATTCCTAAACTATCTCTCCTTGATCTCTTTTTTTGTGTGTGTGCCTCTTCTAATATGCTGATTCCCCACAACCTTGACTAAACCTCTCCAACTTGAAACTCTGGCCAGGAACTGGAAAAGGGGTGACAGAGTTACCAATTATCTCCAGATTCTGTGGCCACTACTAACTCAGGGATCCCATGGAATCTCTTTCTCCCCAGGTGTACAATTCCCTTTACCACCTCAATGCTGCTGCCTTTGCTGCTAATTCCAAAGCCCATAGCCAATGTTGATTCTACTATACCATGTCTTCCTAAGCTGCCCTATTGGCTACAAAAACGACTCACTTTGACACTTGGCTTGAAGGCATTTTCAAGTCATCTTCTGTGTTTCAGTCTGAATTTTCTGTCCCCATATTTGTTACTTATAATCAGATTCCTTTTGTTCATTAACTCATTTTTCTAATCTGTTTCTTGGCTTTGGACTCCATGTTAGAGTTAGTTTCTGTTCCCCAATGGGATGGATGTTTTTTCTATGTTGCTGCTTTATTGGTAAGTCTATAAGCTTTATTTTTTTTGGTGCTTCTACAGTGGTGGATTGTTTTTCCCCAAGGAAAGATCTGATCACTGGCTTCTTGGACGATGCTCTGTCCCTACACAGATAGTACCCCTGGTCCCTCATAACCTTTACCACACTTCTCCAACCTGAAACTCAGACCAGGAACTGAGTAATGGGTGATAGAAATGCCAAGCACCTTCACACCCTGTGGCCGGTTCTGGTTATTGTCTCTCTGACCAGATGTACAATTCCTTTATTACCTCAAAACTGCTGCCTTTGATGTTGTTGCATCCAAAGCCTTTAGCTAGTGCTGATTCCACTGCACCATGCTTCTAGCCAATGTTTGTCATGAGTCCTTTGGAATTGTCTTAGATTACTGTATTGCTGAGAATAGCTAAATCATTTCATTGTACAATATTCCTGTTACTATGGACATTGGTCTCCTGATTCTGCTTACTTCCCTCAGCATCAATTCATGTATGTCCAAGTTTTTTTAAAACTACCTTGCTCATCATTTTTATAGCACAATAATATTCCATTATTATATAGCACAACTTCTTCAGTCATTTCCCCAATTGATATGCATCTTCTTAGTTTTCAATTTTTTGCCACCACAAAAAAGGCCGATATAAATAATTTTGTACAAATAAGTCCTTCCTTCCCCATCCTAAACCCCCCTCCCCTTTTAATCTTCTCTTTAAATCTCTTTCGCATATAGAATTACCAGTAGAATTGCTGGGTCAAAGGGTACAAACACCTTAATAGCCCTTTGGACACAGTAACAAATTACTCCCAGAATGGTTGGATTAGTTCAGAACTCCATCAACAAAGCATTAGTGTCCCAGTTTTCCCATATCCCCTCCAAAATTTATTATTTTCCCTTTCTGTAATATTAGCAAACTGAAAGATATGAGTTTGTACCTCAAATTTATTTTAATATGTATTTCTTTAATCAATAATAATTTAGAGTATTTTTTCATATGACTATATATATAGGTTTGGTTATCTTGTCTGAAAACTGCCTGTTTGTATTCAAAAATTTTTGAAGGTGTTATTTTCATCAATATCAGTTAAACTGTTGACTTTTTCCATAATTTTCTTCTATCACTTTTATTTCTTTTCATAATTTTTTTTATCTCTTATTTGATTAAAAATTTTTTTACCTTTCCTAGTAGTTCTATTTGGGCCTAAGACCAAATCACATTTTTCTTTGTGGCTTTGATATAGCGGTTTTGACTTTGCCATTCTTCTTCTGGGTTCACACTTTGATCTGCTGTCACAACAGTATTTTCTATGGTCAGGTTCTTTCTCCATTCTTCCCTTAGGGTCTACAAATCTCCAGTTCTTCCAAGATGGTATGATCTAGAGAGCCATGTTTACTCTTCTACCGACCTGTGCTCTGATTTTTGAGTGATCACAATCATTCTTTTCTACCCTATAACAACGTCCACTTGTGCTATTGCTCCCTCTCACCCTGGACAATGCAGCAGAGTCCTGCACCCAGTGGCCACAAAGGGCACACATCACATCACATATCCAACATACCTACCACCCGTGGCTGAGAACTCCTGAAACCACGGCTGTTGCTGCTGATTCAGTTCACTCCAAGACCTGTTGTTGGCTTGGTGGGGCACAGCTTGCACTGGAAGGCACTCCACTCTTTCCCCAGCGAGACAGACCTTTCCTGCCAACCTTCTAGGTATTCCTGGGCTACAAAATTATTTCACCATGTCTTTTTGTTGGAGCTACCACTCCAGAATTTTTTGAGCCATAATTTAAAGATTTTTGGAGGAAGTGAGTCCCTACCTTTACTCTGCCATTTTGACTCTACCCCTTAGTATAGTGGGAAAAACTGAGGCAGTCATAAATTAAATGCTTTGCCCAGGATCACAATCTAGTAAATGTCAGAAACTGGATTTGAACTCAGGTCTTGTGGCACCAGGAACGGCACTTTATCCACTGTGAAACCCACCAGTCAAAAGAAATCATTACAGAAATAAATGTTCAACAGTTACCAAAATGTTTATACCAAAATTTTGTGTCAACAAAGAACTGCAAACAAGAGAGTATTAATCAACAGTGGGAATGACTAATGAAATTAAGGTATATGTATTTTAGGGAATATTATTAAGAAGTGCTGAAAAACTATAGTATTTCAGAGAAAAATTCATTATATTAACAGGATTTGTGCCTTATATAAAATCTGAAATTTCTAATTATATCTGTGCTCCAGCAAAAGGTTTTCTCTTGTTAATTAAATTCATAAGTTTTATTTTCAACTTGATTTTTCCAATGTTCAGTCAAGAACATTGACTCCAAGGCTTTCCCACGATCTTGACTTTCCTGGAACTTCTTTCCACCATGGATATTCTGATGTCGAGAGAACTCCATCTTCCATCAAAAGACTTGTCCCATTTAGCACAATCATAGGGTTTCTCTTAAATACAAATCTTCTGATATAGAGATGATCTCTGATTGAAGGTTTTCTCATATTGAGTCCATATCGAGCTCATCCCCAGAATGAATTTTCTGAAGTCCAACAAGCTCTATCTTCCATTTGAAGGGTTTTCCTCGTTCATTAATGATAAGATTTACAACTAGTATGAATATTCCTATAGAAAATCAGGAATGATTATTGCTGGAAGATTTTACTACACTGATTATATTCATAAGGTTTTTCACTAGTATGGATTTTCTTAGACTCAGCAAGATGAGAGTTGTCTCTGAAACTTTCTGCAGTGATTACATTCATAAGGTTGTGTAGATTCTCTGATGTAGCACAAGATTGGATGGGTTTATGAATGTCTTTCCACACTAATTATATCCACAAAGTTGTTTGTTTTTTTTCCATTGTGGATTCTCTGATGTTTATTAAGACTAGAACTGTGTTTAAAAGTCTTTCCACTTTGATGATATTCATAAAGTTTATTTCCTGTGAACTCTCTGATGTACAACAAGACTGACACTCTGTCTGAAAGTCTTTCCACATCGAAAACATTCATAAGGTTTTTCTCCAGTGTGGATTCTCTGATGTAGTGCAAAACTGGAATGGAATCTGAAAGTCTTTCCACATTGATCACATTTATAAGGCGTTTCTCCAGTGTGGAGTCTCTTATGTTGAGCAAGATTGGAGCTTTGTGTGAAAGCCCTTCCACACTGATCACATTCATAAGGTCTCTCTCCAGTGTGGATTCTCTGATGATTAACAAGACTAGAACGGTGTCTAAAAGTCTTTCCACATTGATCACATTCATAAGGTTTCTCTCCAGTGTGGATTCTCTGATGTTCAGCAAGACCAGACCTCTGTTTGAAAGTCTTTCCACACTGATCACATTCGTAATATTTCTCTTTAGTTTGGCTTTTCTGATGCACAGACTTTTCATTGAAAGTCTTACCACTTTCATGATTCTCATGAGATTTATCACTATTATGAATTCTCTCATGAGAAATAAGAGATGGCTCTGTCTCAAAAGCCTTTCCACATTGTGTACAATTATATAACTTTTTACTAGTGTGAACTTTCTGATGGCAAATAAATGATGACTGTCCTTCAAAGGTTTTGCCACATTCATTACAAACATGTTTCTTTCCATTATGAAGTTTCTGGTCTTTAGTGAGCTTTGAATTTTTGCTGAAGGCCTCCTCACCTTCATTAGACATATATAGCATTTCTCCAGAATGACTCTTCTGAGGTCTAATTAGATGTGAATTCAAGCTGAATGCCATCTCACATGGAAAACTTTGCACTTCAGAAGGCTTCTCATGAGACTTTATCACACTTATTTGCCCACTAAAGCATTCTCTAGATTTAGTCTCATTTCCTGAGGTCATTTTCTTACAGTCAATTAGTACTGAATATTGTTTGTTAGTCTCGCCATCTTTATCAAATTCACAGTGACTCTTTTGTTTTTTCTTTGTCTTTATACCAGAATCACAGATTTCTCTCAAACTGAGGTCATAGTGACCATCATTCATGAATCTTTGCCATTGTGATTCTTCCATTGACTTAGTAGTAGCCTTCCTCATTTTGAGCCTAGTATCTTCATCTGAAGGAAACAAAGAAATGCATATATGTATGTTTATATATATACATAAAATGAAATATGAACATATTTTAAAAATTCCCTTTCTCCACTGACAGAAAGTTTACTGATTTTTAATCTATTTCCTGAGTCAAGTTAAAATGAGTAGAATCAATCATTTGAAAATAACCCCCAAATGATTTAATTTATACAGAGGTTTACAAACAATAACACTAAATCCTCACAACAAATTTATAATATGGGCAGGCTCCATATTCTCATTACACTCTCAATCTGGGCCAGGGGCTCAGAATAGTTAAGTGACCTGACCAACATCTCTGTAGGTGAGACTGCAGCTTAAACCTGTGACTGGGCACTGCAGTACTGGACTAGTACTGGACAGCCTTTCTCCACTGAATCTTTTTAAAAAGTAAAACTACTTTATTATCACATATTCACTTATTTATATTTGGAAGAGTATGAATAGACTATAGACCCTGATCCTCTCCCACAGAGAGCCTGTTAGCTACCTATACCCTCAGCAACATCTCCAAGTACAAAGGCACCTACACTTTTGGAGACCTCCTAGAGGCAAGAACCTATAATCCTGGGAGCCAAGTGACCCACTCCCCAGCCCAGCTCCTCTCCTCTCCACAGCCATTTGCAGGACCTCCATTACACTTTCAATAATTTTCAATTGTTGATACTTTTTATTTAGTTGTGGTCCTTTCCCTTTTTTTCTTTTTAATTGACCAGTTTTGATGCATTCTCCCAGTTATGCTTTGGAAATTTCATATGCTAAGAAATAATAATGTTGTTGTATAACAATATTCAATATTGTATTCAACTTTTCTTATCTTGTACTCAGATGAACAGATGTTGCATTTGTGACATCTATACATACTCAGAAATGGAGAGAATATTAATATTATTTCTTTACCTATCACATCTATAAGTGTAGGTTAATTTCATTGGTGATCCCTTTTATTTTTTCTGTTCTCATGTCTAAGACCACATCATGACTACCCACCTTGTCTTGTGTTTTTACCTGAGGAATATTATATTGTGTCCTAGTCCATCACTTTGTTAAAATACTCATCTACTTGTTTGTTTTTAATTTTAGATGCTTCTGCTCCCTAATTTAAAAAAGGAAAACCATGTAATAATCACAACTTTTAAAAAATCCATTTATTTCATGTGTGAAAATATTTGTGTGTGTGTGTGTGTGTGTGTGTGTGTGTGTGTGTGAAAATATTTTGTCTTACACGGTACCTTAAGTCTGTCATCCTTTTTTCAGGAAGTAGGCAACACGCTTCACTATTAATCCTATTGCAGCCTTGCCATTTTGTGGCTCTGGGACTTCACAATAAAAGTCTATAGTCTAAGGGTTTGAGCGAAAAATTTTTTTAATGGATCCTTGAGAAGAAAATAATTGCTCACTTTTGTTATGAAAATATTTAAATAAAAACAAAAGTACATATATTTTCCTCTCAAACAACAAACATATACGTGTTTCAACCACGATAGTTTTCTTCCTGCAGTGATTCTAAATTGCCATGATCAGATATATAATGCTTTTATGTAAAGTTTATGTAATGTTCACATCAAACTGACCACTTCCAACTAAATGCAGCAGTGCCTTCAGTTTCTCAATCCAACATCAAATTGTTTCCCAATAGCCCAAACTCGGATCAGAATTAATTCCCAGAGGATGGTCAAAGGGAAGCACTTGTGGTCATCTGCTTTCTGTCGCTGCACCAGAGTAGTTCCCTCATTACCCTGTAAGTCCATCTCCCCAGCAGGATCATCACCAAATTGAGATGTTACAAATCGCAGACTCCAGACTCTGTGAAAATCACAAGCACGTTACAAGCCGTCTGGAAACCATCACGGACCGTCACAATTGCTCTACCTTTGCCTCTCGTGACCCTCTTAAGTCTCCTTCCTGCACTTAGGTTCATATTCTTCAACTGAGCAGATTTCCAAAGGAATTGGTTGGCAACAAAGGTCAGACACTCAGCAGTTGTTAAGAGAATATAGCCAGTGTATCAGTGGTAGGGGGAAACAGTGATGTTTGAAGAAATTCTTTCCTTAGAAAGGATGGTTTTATGATATAAATATTGTTTTAAAAGAAAAACCAAAGCAATATGTGCAATTGGCCTTCAAGCGCATTTATCACGAAATACACTAAGCAAGAGAAAATAAATCCGTTGTACAGGACCTGGCAATTCAGGTGGTTCATTTTCCTTACTTTATGGATCCCTGTTATGGGCCAGAGCTCTGTACTTGAAACAAGGATTCTTACAAGGTGCTAACTCAGTGGAATTGGTGAGACGATGGTTACCTAGTTTAGCTTGGTGATCAACGGTTCTCTAGTTCAGTAGGATTGAGTTAACTTTACAACGAATAATGGTTCCCTAGTGATGTAATGATTGTTTTATACTCATTATACTATAAAAGATATAATGATAACAGAGCATATAAACTGGGACAAACTCAGCCAGGGCCAGACTCGGAGGACTGGAGGCGGGAGCTCAAGCTCTCAGAGCCACGGAGAGAGATTCCCTCCATCTCCCACCACCGTGGTCGCTGGCCTGTCCTCCTGCTCCCCCCACTGAGACCAAGCTAGCCCGGGCCCAGACAAGGAAACCAGATTGTGAAGGAGAAAAAGAATTCGGACTTTATCCCTGGCTGTTCTCGTGGTGATTAATCTGCTGAAACAAAGCTGCTCCAGAGACCCCCAGAAAGCCAACCAGAGCCCGACAGAGAACTAAAACCCCAAACAGCCTAACTCTCAGGATGAAAACACGAGAATTCTCCCATTTTCTACCTCATTCATGGATGAAAAAACAATTTTACTGCATCCTGGTTATAAACACAGCTGGAGGCCCGATAGATAGAGATCCTCCTCTCTCCTTGCACTTACTCCTTCCCCTGTTTGTTAGCCCCGGGGCATTATGTCCTGGGAAGTTCCTGCAGCTCTGCCCTCCTCCTCGGGCCGCCCTCTCTTCTCTCCTTGCACTTTTACTCCTTCCTCTGTGGAGCTGCCCCCAAAATGCCTCCTGTCTGGCCCAGCCAAGACCGATTTCAGGAGGGACATGGTTCCCCAGAAGACCAGTAAAGGGGCTTAGCTGGATGCTTGTGCTGGCCCTCCCTCCTGCTCACAGGCCGCAGAGAGGGAGGGAACCAGGATATCGGGGCCCACGTGAATGCAATAACCGAGCTCGGGAGGCCCCGCTGCGGCAGGGCAGCCTCCCTCCCTGCCCCCCTGTGCCGGCGGGTCCCTCCTCCACAGCCCGCCCTCCCCACCAAGAACTGACCTCACATCTTCAGGAAATGATCATTTACCAAGAGCTCCCTCACCCTCCTCCTCTCCCATGAGTCTGGAGCCTTCTTGTCCCCTTTCCCCCGGCTCGAGCACACAACAAGCTCCAGGGAGCCCCTCCCATCCCAGCACCTCCTCCTGTACCGACCTCATTATCTCTCTCCTGACCTGCCCCCCTCCCACATCCTTAGGACTGTCCAAGCCCCCTCCCCATCCTTCCCCTCCACAGTCCATCTCCAGGAAAGTCCTGCTGACCCCCCTCCCCCCCTACAGCTCCTCTCCCCCACACAGCCAGTCTCCAGGTTCAGGCCCAGCGACCCCACACCTGCTGTTGGGTCTCCCCTCAGGTCAGCTGTCCAAGTCTTCTCCTTAAGGCTGACCTAGGACCCGGCACCGCCTCCCCCACAAGCTCCCATGGCTCCCTAGCACCAGGAGCACCCATAAAACCCCCTGGGGGCCCCTCTCCCTCTTTCCCGGCTCCTCCCTCTCTTGCCCCCTCCTCACACACACAATCTAGCAGCAAAGGCCTCCTTTCTCTTCCTTGCCCAGGACGAACTAGCTCCAGTCTCCATGGGCCCCCGGCTGCCCCTCTTGCCTGTAATGCTCCGGGTTCCCTCAGGCCCCAGCCCCAGCCCACCCCCCACAGTGAGCCTGTCCCCTCCCCCTCGTTCTAGGGGCCGTCCCCCCTTGGGTAGCCGTGAGCCCCACGCTCTGTCCTCGGTGTCTTCCTCACTGGTCACTGGGCTCCCGGAGAGCGGGGACGCCCCCGGCCTTCCTCTGAATGCCCCGCACTCAGCAGGAGGCCTGGCACACAGCAGGCACTTAATTAGTGCTGGATGACTTGGGGAGGCTCAGAAAGGGGCTGTGGGGGAGAGCCTGCGGCTTCTGGGCCATCTCCGGAGGCTTCCATGAGCCATAAACAGTGGCTATCGCTGGGGGGAGAGAAAGGCCTTATCTTATCTTATGGAACAGCACCTGTTCCACCTCACTCACCTGGGCGGGGGCCTCGGGGCTCTGCTGGCTCAGGCATCCACGGGCCTTCCCCTCGCTCCAAGAGGGAGAGCAAGTCTTCTCTGGGAAGAGGAAGTCCTGGGCGTGGGAACAAGGAAGGGGGGGGGGAGACATTGAGACTCGGTTCTCCTTAGGGCAGGGGGGCAGCCAAGGAGGGTCACAGGGGTCCCCGGGCTCCCCAGGAACCTTTTCCGTGATGTTTGTTGTTGGGAGCTCTGGTGGGGGATGGGCAGGACATCACGGGAAGCTTCCTCCCTAGAAGGGGCAGAACCCGGAGATCCCGTTATCTAGAAGGGGGGGGGGGGGGGGGGGGAGCTGAGGCTGGATTCAGGCAGCGCTCAGTGTCTTATTGGCCAAGAGCCAGCAAGTCACTTAACCTCTGCCTGAGCTTCCTCAACTGTAAAACGGGGACAACCACGTCATCTGGCTCACTGGCTCCCCGGGAGAAACGTCTGGGTTTGCCCAGAGCCTGGAACGTTCCCTTCCTCTCCCCCCATTGGCTCTGGGATTGTGGGAAGGTGGGAAGGAGACCGGGATGTGCTTCGGGGACTAAGGGGAGGAGCTTCTGAGACTAAGGGAGGAGCTTCCGAGACTAAGAGGAGGGGCTTCTGAGACTAAGGGGAGGAGCTTCCGAGACTAAGAGGAGGGGCTTCTGAGACTAAGAGGAGGTGCTTCCGAGACTAAGGGGAGGAGCTTCTGAGACTAAGGGGAGGAGCTTCTGAGACTAAGAGGTGGGGCTTCTGAGACTAAGAGGAGGCGCTTCTGAGACTAAGGGGAGGAGCTTCGGAGGCTAAGGGGAGGAGCAGTGAAGTACAAAGTTTCAGTTTTTTCCCAGGAACCTCCCACAAGACCAGACCCAAGCCCAAGAGGCAGGACCGCCTTGGCCGGTGAGGGTTCCCTCCACCTCCCATCTGCATGGAAAAGCTCCTCCCCGGGTGGTTTCCAGGAATCTGGAGGACAGAGTTCTCACTGAGCCAGAGATTAAGCCAGCCGAGACCTGGGAGACTCTCCCAGGGAGAGGCAGCTTCAGCAGCGAGAGGCCCCCCCCCCCCCGACCCCCCGGACAAAGGCCTTCTGCAGGAAGCGCAGACGAGAGGGCTCTGCCCGCCGGTCACACAGGGTCCGCCTTCGGGCCTTCCTAGGACCCCGGGCCCCCAGGGAAGAAGTTAGGGGGGGGGCCCTAACCCGACCCTAACCCTAGATGCGCCCTCCGAGTGGGCCCCCGGCTCCTTACCCAGGGACAGCAGGTTGCGGGCGTTCTCCAGCATGACCTCCTTGTAGAGCTCCCTCTGAGGGGGGCCCAGCAGCCCCCACTCCTCCGCCGTGAAGTCCACGGCCACGTCCTGGAACGTCACCATCTCCTAAACCAGCAAAAGGCGCAGCGTTAGCAGCGAAAGCAGGTTTCGGGGTTCATCGAGTCCAAGGCTCCTCATTTACAGAAGGAAACAGAGGCAGAGAAAGGATCCCCCCCAGGGGTCCTTCCCTTTGTGAGCATCAGCGCCAACACTGAGAACCCCCCCCCCCCCAGCCACAGAGAGCCCGATGGAATTCTGGGGGAAGTTTTTAAAGTTGGGATATAACGGAGAAAAGCGTTATCGTGAATTGTTTCTCCCTGTGGGATGCGTGATACATGGAGCTCCGGAGGAGGAAGGGAGAAGGTGACCCTCACTCTCGGGGCTGACCTAAGCCGTATATTTTAAAGAAAATTTCATGAAAAGTTGGGCGATGTGCCAGAAAATATTGTGTATTCTGGGTGGGGGCACGTTGGGAAGTTTCCTGTGACCAGGAAAAGAGGATAAGAGAAGGAAAAGATCCAGTTTGTTTCCTTATCTATATGAAAACATGAAAACAATTCTTTTATTTTAATTTTAAATTTTTAAGTTTTAAAAAGAAATTTTAATCATGACCGTTCTACTGATCTTGTGATGGAGAGAGCCATTTACACCCCGAGAGGACTGTGGGAACTGAATGTGGAGCCCAACATAACATTCTCACTCTCTCTGTTGTTGTTCGCTTGCATTCTGTTTTCTTTCTCATTTTCTTTCCTTTTTGATCTAATTTTTTTATACAGTATGATGACTATAAATATGTTTACACACATTAGATTTAGCATATATTGAATTGCTTGCCACCTATAGGAGGGGGTGGGGAGAAAGAGGAGAAAATCAAATGATATGCTCATGGCCAAAACATCTGATGCATTGACTTTGATTGCTTTCATTTGTTAATCTCATACATTCAGTGATTTTGGTATATAATTATATAAAAATACCTAAGAAGGAGAAAGGATGTTTTTCATTTATTAATTCATTTATTAATAAATAACTCGATGAAGAACTAGATGAATGTAAACATTTAGAAAAATATGGAAATGTGGAAAAGACTTATGAAGAAAGATGCTATCTACCTTCAGAGAAACAGATCACAAGTGGAAATAAGCATAGTAGGGTTATCCATATGTGTATGTTTATGTTTATAAAAATCTATGTGTATAAACACACATTCACACGGTACACTTAATTGTAGCTTTCTTGGGAGGAAGAGAAGGGAGGAGGAAAAATAAACTAAAAAAGGCACAACAGAGAACAAAAGAAAGCCTATAAAAAAGCAAAGAAAAAGACAGCTTTGAAAACAATGTGTAGTATTTATTATATATACTACATAGATCATGTTATTTATTACATATTTGTTGCTTTATTTTGAATTCTCTCATGTTCTTCTGTGTACGTGACAATGTTTTTTCTTATTTTGTATTTAACTTTAAAATAATTTTAAGGATAAAAAAACAAAGTCCATCATGCCTTGCATCAAAGTCCATCATGACCTAGACATCACCTGTATTTCAGTCTTCTTACACCATATTTCCTGCTACCTCTACTTGACCTCCTGACACCAGCCTCCTCGATACTTCAAGAAGAAGGCTCTCCATCTCTTCAGTCAGATAAGTTTCTTGGGCTGCCCTCCATCATTCCAATCCTTTCCTCATCTCTGTCTCCTGGCTTCCAGGAAGTCCCAACTAGAATTCCACCTTCTTCAGGAGCCTCCTCCACCTCCTCTCCTTCTGTTTCCTTCCACTGTAATTTCCGAAGCACATTGTCCATAGCTGCCTTTGTATGTATTTGTTCACATGTGATCTCGCTCATTAAACTGTAAGTTCCTTGGAGGTAGAGAATCCTGGAACTTTTCTTGTAAAACCAGGGCTCAGCACCCTTAGTAAGTGTTACTGATTGATGATTTAGGCTTGCAACAACCTTGAAAGGGGATGCTATTATCATTCCCATTTTTACAGATCAGGAAACTGAGGCAAATGGGTGAAGTTTCCCCCCCCCATTCCCAGTGAGTATCTGAGGCAGCAAGTACAGACCTGGCCCTCTGACCACTGGGCCACCTCACTGCCTATAAAAGTGGACAGATGTCCAGTCTCATGGGAAAGGTGCCAGATACTTGGGGATCACAAAAGCTTCCTGGAAAAAGTATCACTGGAGCCGAGTCCTGAAGGAAACCGAGGAGTCTTCATTTTTTAAAAATATTCCAAATTTCATGAAATATTCCCGTCAACTGAGTAGGAGAGAAAGGCGAGCAGGGGGAATGCCTGGCTCTGTCTCAGGTAAATGACAATGACCGGCCCTTTCCTTCCAGAGCTTGGGAAAGGTCCGGAGGCGGCCCAAAGGAGCTCTCTCAAAATCCTCTTCCAAAACACTTAAAATAATGCCTGGGTTGAATTCTGGCATGGCAGGCCAGACAAAAGGGCGGAGTGAGACGTCCAGTCCAAGAAAACTTCTCCCAGGAAAGTGGGAAGAAAATTTTATGGCAAGTCTCTCTGATGAAGGCCTCATTTCTCAAATATATGGGGAACTGAGCCAAACTGATAAAAGTAAGATCCCTTCCCAGTTAAAAATGATCACAGATCTTCAAAAAAAGAAATCACTTATCAACAATCACATGAAAAGTTCTCTAAATCGCTAAGGCTTAGAAAAATGCATATTAAAGAGTTCCGGCCTCACATCTATCACAGAAAAGAAAAACGACCAATTGGGAGGGGGTGGGCAGAGGTGGAAAAATGGGAACCCTGTGCATTCTTGGTGGAGCTGCCGACTTGTTCAAACATTCTGGAGAACACTTTGGAACTATGCCCAAAGGCCTATAGGACCCTGTGTGCCCTTTGACCCAGCAATACCCGGACTGGTCTGTCTGCCAAGGAGATCAGGAGCGAGGGAAAGGGACCTAGATGGGTGAGTTTGTGGCGGCAAGGAGTCAGACATCAGGGCAATGACCATCAGTTGGGGGTGGTTGTGATGGGGCGCTACAGGAGACGAGCAGGAGGGTGTCAGAGAAATTCCGGGGAGACTTATATGCAGAGAGGAATAAGCAGAACCAGAAGAAGAATAGACACAGTAACAGCAATATTTGAAACTACTCCGATCAAGAAAGTGATCCCGGTCAATTCCAAAGGGCTAGTTCCATCTCCAAAGAGAGAGCGTATGAACCTGAATGCAGACGGAGGAGTACTTTTAAAAAAAACTTTATTTCTCTTTTTTTGGTCTGTTTTTTTTCCCCAGCATAGTCCATGTGGGAAATAGGTCTTGCATAACTTCATATGCATAATTCATTTCAAATTAATTGCCCTCTCAAGGAGTGAGGGGCAGGAAGGAGAAAGTTGGGAGCACAAACATTTTTTATATGAATGTTGAAATTGTTTACATGTAATTAGGAAATGTTTAATGAAATAAACTGCAGGTACATATAAAAAAAGTTGCCTCAGTTTACTTTTCAGTTTCTTTTTAATTATGATTGAGTTTACTTAATCCTAACCTCTACCTCCCGAGGATGTGGTGAGAATCAAATTAGATAATAAATGTAAAGTGCTGAGTGTAGTGCTTGGCCCGTAGTAAGCACAGTCAGTGTGAATCTTAGTTTTTCTTATTCTTACCTTTTCCTGCACAAGGACTCCACCGGGTCTTACTCAAACACACCCGTGCGTGCCCATAAACACACATATATTAGAGAAATAACTACCTGTAGACCTGTTGCTATATTGTCTGTGCAACCGAAGGCCCCTCTCGCTTTTGGCAGTGCTGGAGCCTGGGGGCCTCCCGTCTATACCACAGGGAGGAGTGTGGACCCGCCCGCTGACCATCCCTCCCCTCCCCGCCCTCCGCATTAGCCTGGAAGCTCCCTGAGGGCAGAGAACGCTCTCCCTGCCTTGGTCCCTGGGAGGGTTTGAGCGGGGCCTGGCTCAGAGGGGCCGCTTCTTAAATGTCTGTGGACACGATCTCGGAAACAGGGACTGGGAGGGACTCAGAGACTGGGAGGAGCCCCGCGCCCCGCGGCAGCAGGAAACGGGCAGTGCCAAGGGAGCGATTTCTGCGCGGCTGCCAAGGGCAGGAGCCGGGCAAGCCTCGGGAGCTCTGCTGCAGCCTGTCCGGGCAGGACTCGGCGGGACGAGTCCGGGAGCTCGGCCACGGGAGACTGAGAGGGGGGGTAGGGGGTGTGTGTGTGTGTGTGTGTGTCTCTGTGTGTGTGTGTGTCTCTGTGTGTGTGTGTGTGTGTGTGTGTGCCCGCGCACAAACATAAAGCCAACACATGACCGTGAGCCAGGGACATGAGACCGTCACAGTCTGTTGTAAAGAAAGAACCTAACAGCCAGACCCGGGAGGGAGCAGTTTGCCGGGGCGGTGTCCGGCCGCCGGAATCAGTCCAAAGGGGGGCGGGGGGCGGAGGGGGGGGCGGGGCCACGCCGCGTTCACTTTCACACCTGTTCCGGAAGGCCCCGCCAGCCTCGGACAGTCCTTGGGACCACACTAACGGCTCCGGGGCGGACCGGCCTGGGGCGGGGGCCGCGCCTCCCGGGGGCCATGGCCTCGCAGGCTGCGCAGGGAGCGGGGCTCTGGGGGACACCTGTTGCCCTTCAGGAGCGGGCGGCCGGGGGGGTTACAGAGGGAGAGACCCCCCAGCATTACGGAGCCCGGGCCCCGCTCTCGGGGAGGAGACCCCCACCAGCGGCGGAAGGGAGACCGCAGGGGTCTCTGAACTTCTTCCCTCTGTCTCCTATTCCGCTCCTGCTGCATCGCAGAGAAGCAGGGGGGCGGGATGAGAGAGTCCGGGAGGCAGGACAGTAACAGGGCTGGGGGAGAGAAGGGTTCCAGGGGTGGCGCCTCGGGCCGTTTGGGATGGGACGGGGACCCTGGGCACGAGCAGGGGAGGGCGCAGCCTGGGGCGCGAGGCGGGGCTCCCGGCGGCCCGGGGCGGCGGCAGGGGCTCGGCCCCAAAGCAAAGTTCTGCCCGGAGGCTCGGACCTACCTGGGACCCGAGCCAGGGGCTTCCGGAAGTCAGCGCGACCTCGGCTGGAAGGGAAGTCCGGAGGCTCGGGGCCGCGGGGAGGAGGGACCCGATCTCGGCTCCGGGAGAGGCGGGGGGTCCCCGAGGGCCGAGAAAGGCAGCCCGGGCCCAGCTCCCAGGCGCCCGCCCCGGGCGGGGCCTCCCCGCCCCACAGCCCCGCCCTCCCCAGGATCCTCCCTTTCCTCCAACGGCGCCCGGAGCCCGGACCCAGCGGCCCCCCCTCCCGCGGCCCGCCCTCCGTCACATGGCCCGGCCTGGCCACTGGAATAACTCCTCAGCCTCCCAGGCCCAGACCCAATCCCACCTGGCCGCGACCCCCCCCCCTCCGCGCGGCTCTGCCTCCCGCGGGCGCCTCCTCCGCTCGGGCTGCCGGCCTGCCTCCGGGCAGAAAGGAGCTTCCCCGCCTCTCCTCCCGCTATCTCTGCGCTCTTGCAGACCAGCCCCCCATCCCTCCTGGGTCTCCCGACCATGCCCTTCCTGGTCGCCTCCGCGCAAGTGTCTGGACCCCAGATTCGCCCCCCACGGACCCTCTCCTCCGTCCTGGAAACACCCGAACACCCCAGGAACTTGTCCCTCTCTTCTTACTATCCCAAGGGACCTCCTTGCCCCGAAAGGCAACTGGATCGTCTGGGAGAGCCGAGCCCGGGACGTCGGGACACCCGGGTCTCCGCCAGCTCTCAGAGGCGGTTTAAAAATAGCCAAGATTAAAAAAAAAAATCAGTCTTTCCGTCATCTCTCAAAATCATCAAGGAAAATTGCCCTGATAATCTAGAACCAGAGGAAACGGCAAAGAAGCCGCCCGTGTCTGGCTTAAAAAGCTGCTGAAATGCAAATTCCCAGGAATATTCTAGCCAAGTCCCAAAGCTCCAGAGTCAGAGGAACTGCTGCAGGAAGCCAGAAAAGAAGCAACTCCAACGTTAAGGGGCCACAGGCGGGCTCACCAAAGTTAGCACTTTCCATTTAATTGATCCCAGGGCTTGGAATAAGATTGTGGAGGGTAAAGGAGCTCGGGGTACAACCAAGAGTCACCATCCAGCAAAACTGAATATAATCCGTTAGGGGATCAAACAGATATTTAACGAGTTTCAACTATTTCTGAGGGAAAGAGCAGAGCTGAATAGAAAATGTGAGTCAAATACAAGACCCACAAGAAGATAAAAAAGTAACAGTAAAGAGACTCCTAAGAATTTCAATAGTTAAACTATTTGCATTTCCACATGGGAAAAGGGTTCTTGTAATCTCGAAACTTTTCTCATGATTAAGGCAATTAGAAGGCCTCTGCATAGAGAGCAGGGGTGGGAGCTGAAAATATGAGGGGGTGATTTGTTTAAAATTAAAATAAAAAAAGAAGGATGCATTGGGAGAAGAGGAAAGGGGAAGGTGGAATGGGGTAAATGTCATAAAAGAGGATGAAAGAGAACTGGGGGAATGAGGTGGAGAAGGGGCGACTGTCTGAATTTTATTTTCGCTAAAATTAATTCAAATACAAAAACTTTCAGGAAGACTAATGAAACTCATCAATGAGGTTGTGGGTCCTGCCGACCCTGTGAACAAATGATGTTATGCTGTCTCTAGAGATCAATTCAAAGGATTTTTCAGAATTAATCATTCTTCATTGAATCAAGTCACAGTTTAATTATGATGGTCAAATTAGTTTTAAAAGATCACCTACACCTTGGCCAAGTTAAACAGTTCTATGCTAAAGTTATGAAGAAATAGGCAATAGAATGAAAACAGTCTGGAATTTGATTGAAAGGTAAAGGAGACTGGTACACTCTGAGAAACAGGTCTCTCTTGGAAAGAGAAATAAAGACTGGAGGAAAAATAGAGGAGACATAAAAAGGGTTGGGTTTTTGACCAGATAGAAAAATTTAGAAAAATGTTTAGAAAAATTGAAGAGAAAGTTTTAAGTATGTTGTGAAGATCTTAGGAAGTTTGACCTTGTAGAAAGATTGAGGGCTATTATAGTACTGAAAATCTGGCAACTTGATTTAAAAGCCACTAGATCTGGTTAATTGAATTTATCTTGGTCTCATTTTAAGTGAAAGCTGTCTCTGCTAGATTTTATCATACTATTTGGCATTGAAACAAATGAGGAGAATGTATGGATCAGGAAGTTTGTTAGCTATGTGGTTTTAAGCCAAGTCACCTCAGTTATTTGATTTGAAATGTGCATAAAGATAATGCCTAACATTAATCTATGATTAGAAATATTGTTAGAAAAGCAAACTTTTCTTTAATTTTTTAGGATTGTGAACTTGTGATGAGATTGACATACGTGTGTTGAAAAAACTATAGAAATATAAAAATAATAATGGTTTTCTGTGAAGTTGGCATAGTAAGGATCCCTTTAAAATGGCCTCACCTGTGAAAGGCAGAGTCCTAAAGTTATATTAGACCTACTAATAATTTAAAGTATTGATGAGGTACAAGTCTTTGGCTTGGTTTGGTTTGGTTTTGATTGACCAGTTAACAATTGACCAGGCAAAATGAATGGATGCCCATCAATTGGAGAATGGTTGGGTAAATTGTGGTATATGAATGTTGTGGAGTATTACTGTTCTGTAAGAAATGACCAGCAGGATAAATACAGAGAGGCCCGGAGAGACTTACACGAACTGATGCTAAGTGAAATGAGCAGAACCAGGAGATCATTATATACGTCAACAATGATACTATATGAGGATGGATTCTGATGGAAGTGGATTTCTGTGACAAAGAGAAGATCTAACTCAGTTTCAATTGATCAACGATGGACAGAAGCAGCTACACCCAAAGAGAAAACACTGGGAAATGAATGTAAACTGTTTGCATTTTTGTTTTTCTTCCCGCGTTATTTTTACCTTCTGAATCCAATTCTCCCCGTGCAACAAGAGAACTGTTCGGTTCTGCACACATAGATTGTATCTAGGATATACTGTGACATATTTAACATATATAGGACTGCTTGCCATCTAGGGGAGCGGATGGAGGGAGAGAGGAGAAAAACTGGAACAGAAGTGAGTGCAAGGGATAATGTTGTAAAAAAAAATTACCCTGGCCTGGGCTCTGTCAATAAAAAGTTATTAAAAAAATTTGACCAGGCAATTAATATTTTAAGATTTAAAAATCTAATCTCACACTCAGGTTAAAATACAGTAGTTTGATTTTAGATGAGAACTAGAAATTCCAAAGGGAAAAGATTCTGTCTCTACCCATTGGACTACCCAATAAGCTTTTAAGAACCTAAAAATGATGACAAAAATTAAAGAAAGTTGGAGTGTATTTGCACTGACAGTGTGAATCAGGGTTTGAAAGTCAAGGGTTTGGGAATTTTGAAAAGGAGATTTCAGAGAGGCTCTTAATCCCCTTGAAATAAAGAAATAATTGGGGAATTTTAAAACACTGCCTCTCTGACAGTGACTGCATGTCTTCCTTCGGCCAATTGACATAAAAATACAAAATACGTTTCATAAGATTTTAAGCATAAATTGAACAAATACATATTAACTCACTGATTGATAAAGGAGTATTTCTTTCCTCTGGTTCCAATAATTATGTTAAAGAATTAGTAATATAGAAAATTTAAAGAAGTTGATTTGAGTCTTTGGGTAGATCAAAGAAATAAAGAAGCATTGATGAGGGTGGGAGGATCACCATGGATTTTTAATATGTCAATTAAAAGTAATTGAACCAATAATTATAATTTAAAAATGAAATGGTCTTGAACTTTCGTGTGAAAACCACATTATTGAGAGAAGCATATGGCTGCAAAGTGCTTAGCGTGTTGCTTGGCTTGTGTAGAACTTCAATTGGACATAAGTATTTTTTTTTAATTGGTGTGAAATATGAACATTTTCAAGTTCTACTGAAAACAGGCCTTTGCAATTCCTTGAAGAAATTTTGGATTTTAGACAAAGCCTAACAGGTGGTAAACATTATAAACTGCTAAGATGTGACTAGTGTGAAAATAGCAGGGGGAGAGGCAACTAAATGGTGCAATGGATAGAGTACTAACTGACCCTGAAGTCAAAAGTTCAAATCTTAACTTAGAAAGTTAAGTATTTAGTATTTTCATACTTCCTAGCTATGTGATCCTGGCAAGTTACTTAACCCCAGTATACTTCTTAGTTCTTGGATGGTGTGGGAGTCATTGTGGCACACAAAATGATAATACATTAAATTAAGAACACACAATCTGCACAACAGACTAATGTCCAACTAGTGTGGTTTTTAATCAGCTTGTATTTCAGATCACATCCCCTGGTGACTGTCGGTTAGCTTGCTTTCTCTAGCACTTAGAGAAAAAGATTATGATTGTATCTTAGGCAGACCTAGAACCTTAGTTCTAAAGCCTCTAATACCAAAGCTTTCACCACTGAAATTGTGTCCAGGAATAACCCACTTACCTTCACAAACTCTGACTCTCTCTCTCATGTCTCTGTATTCCAGAAATGACCTGATATTTCTCCTTTGGCTTTATCTGCAGAACAAAAAAGGAATAACGATTGTGAATAAATTTAATTTTGAAGATATGAACAAAAATAACAATAATCTAGGCCTAAGCTGTAATTGGTGAAATGTTGCTGTTTGAGGAAAAGTCTTTTGGAACTTAAATTGGCTGTTCTTCTAAATCTTGATTTCAGGTATAAGTATCTGAGCCCTCTTAAGGTTGCCAATCTATATATTTTGAGCCTGATTCTGATACCCTGGGTCTCATATGAACCCTTTCTGAGTGATTGGCTGTTCCTACTACTTACACCTGAAAGCAAACAGAACTAATGCTTCTATGTGTTTCTCCTCACCTAACAAACTGCATTGTTAAGAGCAAGGGTATAATGATGCCTCATTTTCTGTAATAAACATAAGAAAATTAATCCTATTAGTGACTTCTGTCAAAATTGCTTGTGCTAGCATTGTATTACTCAAACGAGGAATCGTTTTGAATTGTCATTTGACTATATGATGACCAGTTCTGATGGACCAGGCCATCCTCAGCAACGAGATCAACCAAATCATTTCTAATGGAGCAGTAATGAACTGAACCAGCTATGCCCAGAAAAAGAACTCTGGGAGATGACTAAAAACCATTACATTGAATTCCCAATCCCTATATTTATGCCCACCTGCATTTTTGATTTCCTTCACAAGCTAATTGTACAATATTTCAGAGTCTGATTCTTTTTGTACAGCAAAATAACGTTTTGGTCATGTAGACTTATTGTGTATCTAATTTATATTTTAATATATTTAACATCTACTGGTCATCCTGCCATCTAGGGGAAGGGGTGGGGGGGTAAGAGGTGAAAAATTGGAACAAGAGGTTTGGCAATTGTTAATGCTGTAAAGTTACCCATGTATATATCCTGTAAATAAAAGGCTATTAAATAATAAAAAAAGAATTGTCATTTGAATCACAACTAATAAAATTCATAAAAACCTTACAATTTATGGAGTATTTAGCTTATGAAACAAAATGAAATGAAAAAGCATTTATTAGTATTTCCTGTATTCGGCATCAAGTACTGCACCAGTTCTTGGGATACAAATATAAAAAGAAATTTGTATTCTCCAGGAGCTACATTGTAACAGGAGGAAACAGCATGAAAAGGAGGTTTCCCTGCAAGTGAATGGAATATGGCGCCATTTGGTGCCCTTGGGCTGAGTCCTGGAGGACCAGGACTGTTGTGGTTGTGCAATCAAGTCTGTCCCTCCTTCCTTTCATAGCAAATCTTTCTAACTATGGCAGGTAAAACTATATTTTTATTACATAAGGGGTCTTGTTACTATGATGCTCCAGCTCTGAACTGGTATAAAGGGATGCAAAAAAATAAGGTCCCTTATTAGGTAGCCCACTCTAAGGTTCTTCCTCTCTCTCTGTTGTTCATCAGGTTAGTTCCAAAAGGTCTGAACTGGTTTTCACATGAACTAATTACTGGAAAGTCAATTTGATTATATTTTTTATCAAGTTTTACTAAATTATATGAAGTTTTATCACTATTAGCCTTTCGCAGCCTTACCTAGGGAATCTAACCAAACACCTTGGAACGTGAATGATGGTTGAAGAAGAATGGGAAACATCTTGTTTGGAGATGGAACTCTTCCTGGAGATGCTCACCTGGGAAATGTCCAAAAAAGGTCTGCACAAACATTTGAGAAAGGCACAGGAGATGCTCCCAAGACATCTGAAGGAATAGATCATAGACATACAGACTGACATTTCTACAACTACATTATCTCTCTCCATTCACTCTGTGAATATTGTCTGTTTGATTAGGTCTGTCTGTGATACGGACCTGTTACTGTGCATCATTTCTGCTCTGACTGATGCCTCTTGGAAAATTGTTAGATTTCGGGACCATTAACACCAAAGAGAAAGGTTACATTTTGTGTAAGAATATAAAAGAATGCTGAAAAAAGGGAGAATAACTCACTCCCACTCCACCCCAAGTTGCAACATAATCACAGATGCTGATAAGCTGTAGGATGGCAGGAAAGGGAATATCTAATTGTTTTTGAAAACAAGATAAAGAAAAGACTTGAGTCAACATTGTGTCAGCTGGAACACTGTTTGGTAAAGAGAAGAGACCAGAGCTGTTTGTTCAAGGTTATCTAAATGAATTTTGTAGACTCTCACAGTCCACCTTCATGAACATATTCGGCCTGCTGCAAGTGACCGTCAATGAACTTCTCATTAATTTGAAATAGTTTCTGCCTCCTGAATTTGGGGAGCCAAGATTTGTTACGTCTTCAAATTTAGTGGAAAGGACAAAATGGAAGCTATCAATATTTGATTTTTTAAATGGTAAGAAATATATGAACCTATTATATATATAATCATTATATATATATATATATATATATATATATATATATGTCACAAAACACATTTCTGCATTAAACATGTTCTGAAAAAAAAGCAAAAAAAAAAAGGCAACTAGAATAGAGCACCAGCTATGGAGTTAAGAAGACTTGAATTCAAATTCAGCCTCAGATACTTACTAGATATATGATCCTGAGTGGCAATGTTTTAATTCCTGCTCTGAGACTATAGGTCTCTTTTGGAATGTGGATAGCATTTTTCATCATGAATCCTTTAGAGCTGTGATGGGTCATTTTAATGTTCAACAGTTTCTAAGTCTTTCACAATTGATCATCATTGCGATATTTCTCTTATTGTATACATCACTCTCTTTACATCAGTTCATATAATTCTTACCAGGATTGTATTTTTTTTAAAAAAGCATTTCTTTTATCATTTTGTATAGTGAACAAACATTCCATCACATTTTTATATTATGTTGCATTAACCATTCCCAATTGAAAGGTATCCCCTTGGTTCCCCACTTCTTTACCACTACAAAAAGATCTGCTATATATATATTTGTATTGATGAATCCTTTTCTGTTTCCTTTGATCTCCTTGTGGAATAAATCAAATAACCATATTTCTGGGTCAAAGGTTATGCAAAGTTTCAAAAGTCTTTGACATAGTTTAAAATTATTCTCCAGATTAGTTAGACGAATTCACAATTCCAACATGCATTAGTATACCTATTTTCCCATGTCCCCACCAGCATCTATCATTTTCCTTTTCTGTCATTTTAGATAATCTGATGCATGTGAGGTGGTACATTAGAATTGTTTTCATTTGCATTTCTTTAAGTATTAGTGATTTCAGCCATTTTTTTCATATGATTACTAGTAGCTTGGATTTCTTCCTCTGAAACTTACATGTTTGATTATTTGTCATCTAGAGAATAATCAAAATGGACTCAGTTCTCTAACATCCTTGAGAAATAAGATCTTCATCTGAGAAAGTTTACTCAAGTAAATTTTTTTCTCACTTTCCTTCTAATTTTGGTTGCACTAGTTTTATTTGTATGCAACTTTTTAATTTTATGTCAGCATTGAAATTATCCATTTTAATCTCCTGCCAACATTTATCTCTTATTTGGTCTTGGGATCTTCCTCTATCCATAGATCTGAAAAGTAGCTTCTTCTGGGACCCAGTAATTTCTTTATGAGTATCACTATTTGTCTAAATCACATACTCATTTTGAACTTATCTTAGTATTCAGGATAAACTGTTGATCGATGTTCAATTAGAAAATGGAGTTGGTTTAATGTGAGATCAAGAGATCTTATGAACAGTGATTCTGTCTTGTCCTGCCACATTTATTCTCCTCCATCTTGTTTTTCTGTTATTCATCCAAAGAAAACTAGATTATATGGGTCTTCTGTTATTTAATGCACATGGATAAATTCAATTAATCAATATCTTTTCATGTTATGAGTCTCAGAGGACCTTGAAACCTATCTGTCCCTTTTCCAACTCGACCAAAACCTACTCTTTCTTCTTCCCAACTTGTAACGTCCCAATCTTTCTCTATTTAGAAATCAAATCACCTAATTTTGTATCTTGGTTTATATTCTAATTATTTTAATATAGTCAGCCTGATTTATTTAATTTGGGGGATATAAAAATCTTCTTTACTCTGTATTTGGAATCTTTGGACTGACTGGCCATTCATTCCGACTTGCTGGCCAATAAATCACTCGTGCTCAGATGGTTCCTCAGGTGTTATTAATAATCCAACACATCTTTGGCAAAGCCATCTAGGTTGGATTCTGAAGAACTGGAGACTGGATTCTGGCCCCCTAGGGTGGTTTTTTGGGGGTGAAGTTGACAGGAATGCTCTGGTGATGTCACCATGAGACCTCTTGGAGACTGACTGACTCGAAGGTCAGACTCCTGCTCTTGATCTCATTGTGTTCTGAGTTCATGTAAGGTTTAGGGTAGAGCTTGATTTTTTTTTTTTTTTTTTTACTGTAAGAACCGGCAGTTACCCCAAAGATTGGGAAAGTTGAAGTTTTGGTTAAATTTGTGCACCTCCTCAGATTGAGGAAATACAGATTCCAATCCAGTTTTAGGTTAGCTCCATGAAGTGTGGAAGTTTTCAGTTATGTTTGCCTGAGGGAGTAAGGTGGTTCAGAGTTCAGGTTTGTTTCAGGGACTGGAGTAATTTATGATTGCCCCAGGGACTGGGAAAGTTTGGGATTAGATTAAGTTTGCCTCAGGGATTAGGGGGAATGTAGAGTTAAATCTTGGGATTTCAAAAATTATTAGTGTCAGTTTTTTAGCCCCTCTTACCTCTCCAAATGATGTACTCCCAAATTTGATGAAAATCCTATGGTTGTTATATCCCAATATCAGGCCATTTTTAGAGGTAATGCTTCAACCTGGAGAGATATTATGGATTTGCTAGAAACCCTCTCTTTCCAGAAAAAAGAACTGCCATTGTAGAGGCTGAAAACAGGCAAGCACCACTAATGATATCTCCTGTTGGCCCTTTGGGTTCCTAATTGGCTGTTACAAGACCCTCACTGGGACCCCAAGGTCTCAGCTGACCTTGCCAGGCTACCGATGGCTAGGGAATCTTTGTAAGAGCTATAGAGTCATGCTCATGTTCCAAGAACCTGTCTGGGAGAAAAATGAACCCCTTTCTCATTTTTATTATAGACTATATAAAAGTGCTCAGTAGTACACTGCGTTATATTCACTCAATCCAAGAGATCCTAGAATTATTAATACATATTTTGTGAGCCAAACTTTGCCTGAGAGATGAGGATATTTTCTGAAAAATTGTCGATTGGCATGGCAAGCAGGGAATTAAAAGTATCACTCTTTATGTGTATGAGAGGATAGCAAAAGATGAAAGGCTCAGTTGACTATCCAGATCATTAGTTCCCTCTCAGAGACTTAACCGACTAACCTTGCATCCTGGAAGCCAAAGAAGGCTTCCTGCCCAGCGAATCTTGACCTTCCCCCAAGTCCTTGCCCAGGCAACTCCTCCTCCTTCTCAGACTTGGCTTTCTCTCCAGGCAGCTCCCACTCCCTTTCAGTCCTGGGCTCCTGGCCAAACTGCAGCTATTCCCTTAAAATCTTGGACCCCGGTCAGGCAATTTCATTTCCCTCTCAAAATCCATTTCCTAATATCTTTTGTTTTTATTGTAGTCAAGCAAGTTATGTAGCCAAGTTTTTCAATGTGAATCAGTGGGATTTAGGACACAATTATAGAAAAAAGTAGCTCTGGAAGACTCCAAGGAGGGGGTCTTTGGCATGAGGGTACATGGGAGGGACATATTTGTACATATTTGGGGACAATTGTTTTGGCTGAGGATGGTGATTATTTTCCTAACACTAATGAGCTTATGTGATCCTTTAAGGTGATACATTTTGTGATTGTTTACTGAATAGTGGAGCTTCTAATTCAGATTTAATGAAAAAAAAACCACCCTATAGTCTGATTGTTCCACTGTTGGAGCCTTAGATGTAGTAAGGTCTTGGGAAAGCCCTTAATTGTGCCTAGGTTGCCCCCAGAATTATCACTGGCAGACTAGCCCTTTCTCTGTATGCCATTAACCTCTTAGGTCACCATCTTCTCTGTTAGCTCAGAATTATCATTTCCAGATGGATCTCTGGCCCTGCAAATGCCTGAATGTCTGAGAGACCAATGGGTAGTCCTAAAATCCCTTCAGAAATCCTTGTTCTCTGTGGAAATCTTTATCCTCAGATGTGGAGTTGCTACATGACTATTAAGAATAAGAGAGGATCCCACCATCCATTTCTCAACATCCTTGTCAAGGGAGGCCAATTATTGATTCTTTGAGGGATCAAGGGGTTATTAATCCATGTGAGTCCCTTTGTAACTCTCCAATCTCCCTATTAAGACTGATGGTAAATCCATTTATTTTGTGGTAGTTGTACAGGATTCACCTGTCCTTAGCACTTGTTTCTCTTAGACACCCAGAAGTACCAAACCTATGATCAACACCTCTTCAGCTCCTCGGGAGGCTACCTGTGATCTTTGCTCCACCTTCTTATCCAGACAACCAACACTTCTGTGCTTTCACCTGGAATAATCCATGGTAGAAGAGGACCCATTGGCCTCAAGGGTCCATAGACCATCCCACCTTACTCTCTGTTTTACAATAAGACTTTACCTCCACCATTTTCAGGGGCTCTTCTCTGGTGTGTCACATTAATGATCTCCTACTAATTACAGCCAGAGTTGAGATCTTCCAAGTCAACAGTCACCCTCTCCTTCAGCTCCATCTTTAAGGTTTCCAGATCAGAGGGACGATGGTGTCTCCCCCAAGGTGAATATCTGCTTTCTTCCTCCTGGTTCTCCTAAATCACAAACAGGCTCTTCAACACTTGCTGATGCTCAAGACCAGAAACCATCAAGTGCTATGAAAGGAACAGCTGGAAATTGACTCCAGTGGATCCTATCATCTAGCCCCTGCTATATTTTTTTTGATACCTCAGACTCTATTTCAGAACCTTTCATCCTAGGAGCCTGAATGTTATCATTTTAATTGTGACACATGGTACTGGTGATCTTTGCTGTATTAATATATTTTTCCCTCAATAGGGTTTGAGAATGGATTACCCAGAAGGTAATCTTCTTGATATTTTTTCTTGAGAATTTTTTGGCATATATAGCAGGTATTTTTTAATCTGATTACTGTATGCTTTACCAATTGCTTTGTGCCTAAGGTCCATCATTGTTCTATTGTGTAAATCTAGCCTTTCTTTAATTACCTATTATGTTCTTCTCCTCTATTTACTCCTTCCAGGAAGACTGGAAAAAAGTCAATACTGGTACTAAATTGCACAATGAAGTAGGGCAATCTTGATATCACTTGAAAGTTATTGGGAACTGGCTGACTTTTGAGCATCCCTTCTCATTCTGACAGTATAAGAGGACGTCTTAGATGATGGAATTACGGCAAGGACTCAATTGAGCTCTCCCAAACTCCCTCAAAATGAATTGTGGACCAACAGAACCAAATAGGATGAGGTGAAACAATGTCCAGCACAAGGCAACGTAGAAGGTTGACAGGAAAGGTCTCACTGGGCTGAGAGTGGAGCGGGGCAACACAGGCCATATCCCAGCAAGCCAGCAGCAGGTCTCCGGGGTAACTGAACTGGTAGTAGGGGGCACTCAGCCAACAGACTGTACGGGGATCACACTACTAGTCAGATTGCCAGAGCAGGGAGCACTAGAGCATGTGAAGCAGGGGAACAGGAACCCCAGTCACAGTGCTCACAGCTCCAAGGCAGAAAAGAATGGGATCACTCAGACCAGAGCACGAAGCAGGAGAGTGGGGACCACACCTCTCCTTGGACCATACCATCTTAGAAAAACTGAAAACTTAGATGCTCAGAACTGGTTTTGAAAACCCCACACACCTCAGAATTTGCTTGTAAATCCATCTGGTGCTGGGAATTTTCCTCTTGGGAGGTCATTTATGACTTGTTCAATTTACTTCCCTAAGATTAGAGTATTTAAATATTCTATTTCATCTTCTAATAAATGGGCAATTTTTATTTTTGCAAATATTCATTTCATCTAGGTTATGAAGGATAATTAAATATACATTTTTGCCCATAAAATGATACTGAGTTTTGCTGAATTGATAATTCTTCATTTTAATCATACTTCTTTTGCCTTTTGGAATATCGCATTCCAAACTCTCCTGTGCTTAAAAGCAGTGTCTGCTAAATCTTGGTGATTCTAATTATGGGTCCCTGGTATTTTAATTCTTTTTTTCTGGCCACTTGCAGTACATTCTGCTTGCCTTATGAGTTCTGGATGTTGTGCAAAATATTCCTAGGAGTTTTCATTGTGGGATTTCTTTCAGGAGTTGACTAATGGGTTTTTGAATTTGTACTTGACCCTCTAGTTATATTTTAAGAGTTTTCCTTTATATTTTCCTGATGTGATGTCTAAGGTTTTTTTTTTTTTTTAAATAGCTTTAAAGTAGTTCAACAATCCTTGACCTCTCCTTGCTCTCTTTTCTAGGCCAATTGTTTTTCTTATGAAATATTTCACATTTTTTCTTTAATTTTTTTTTTACTTTGCTTTATATCTTGATCTCTCCACTTGATTTCTCCACCAATTCTAATTTTAAAGGTGTTATTTTCCTCAGTGAAGTTTTGAACCTCTTCTATCATTTGGCCAATTCTAATTTTTAAGGATTTTTTTCAATATATTTTATGGCTTTTACTAAGCTGTTTATTCTTGTCCTCATTTTCATCAATTGCTTTTATTTCTTTTCCCAATTTTCCTCTAATATTTTTATTTGATTGTTAAAATTCTTTTATTTATCTCTTCCTTGATTTCTTCCAAGAATTCTTTTTGGGTTAGTATCCAATTTGCATTTTACTTTGAGGCTTTGCTTATAGTCAGTGAGATCAACTTCATTTTAGAGATGAGAAAATTAAAGCAAATTTCTTTATCTTTATACAAGTTCTTTGTTCAGAGTTATACAAAAGAACTGAGGCAGGATTTGATTCCATCTTCCTGATCCTAAACCCAGTGCCCTATTATTACAAAACAATGTTTTCCCCTACACTGTTTTGAATATCAATTTCAATTATAAGAAAAATGACTTAATTGTCTAAATCTTTTAACCAAAAACTACTTTGAGACTTATGACCCAAGAAACAGAGTAGCTAGCACTTAAATAGTGGTTTAATATGTGCAAAGCAATTTACAGATATTATCAAACTTGATTTTCACATCAATCATAACAGATGGATTATTAGCATATACATTCTACAACAGATGCGGGAAACTGAAGCAGCAATAGGTTAAGTGATTTGCCCAGATCACACAGCTAGGAAGTGTCAGAGACTGAATTTGAACTGAGGTCTTTTAGTTCCAGTAATAATACTCTAACTACTATAATAGCCTAAAGAATTCATTACATAAATCAGTGTCTAACAATTATCAAAATGTCTATTTCAGAATGTTTTGTGTCAACAACAACAACAGGAAATAAGTGAGCATTAATTTCCTGGGGGATGGCTGGTGAAGTTATGGGATACAAAATGACATGAATTATTATTGAGAACCAAAAACCAATAGTATTTCGGAGAAAAATTCTTTATATTAATAGGGTTTTAGGCATAGTTTGAAATATGGGGTATCAACTAAGTTTGTGCTGAAGCAAGAAGTCTTCCCTTTTTAATTCAAGTTTTATCTCCAGCATAATTCCTTGAGTCTTATCCAAAACTTATCCTTGACTGTCAAGGCTTTCCCACAATCCTTGCTTTTACCACCCTTCCTTTCAGTGTGAATACTCTAATATTTCCCCCAATGAACACACTCCTAAGATTTCTCTGTACTAATGCAAAGTAAGTGATGATCTTTGACTAAAGGTCTTCCCACATTAAATCCATACAGAGTTTGTCCCCAGAATGAATTGTATGATATCTAACTCTATATTCTATTGAAACATTTTTCCTCATTCATTACAGTAATAAGATTTCTATCTATTATGAATTCTTCGATGGGAAATAAGGGATGACTGCTGCCGAAAGGTTTTGCCACATTGGTTGCATTCATAAGGTTTCTCTCCGGTGTGGATTGTCTGATGGACAATAAGAGATGAACGATCCCTAAAAGCCTTGCCACATTCATGACATTCATGAGGTTTCTCACCAGTGTGGATCCTGTGATGGAGAACAAGTTTGGAGTTGAATCGGAAAGCCTTTCCACACTGATCACATTCATAAGGTTTCTCTCCAGTGTGGATTCTCTTATGTTCAGCAAGATTGGAGCTCTGTCGGAAGCTCTTTCCACACTGTTTACATTCGTAAGGTTTCTCTCCAGTGTGGATTCTCTGATGTTTTCCAAGCCCTGAACTGCATCTGAAAGCCTTTCCACACTGATTACATTCATATGGTTTCTCTCCAGTATGGATTCTCTCATGTAGAGCAAGACCAGATCTGCATCTGAAAGTTTTTCCACACTGATTACAATCGTAAGGTTTCTCTCCGGTGTGAACTCTCTTATGCAGAGCAAGTTTGGATGTGTTTGTGAAAGCCTTTCCACACTGATTACATTTATAAAGGTTCTCTCCAGTGTGGATTTTCTGGTGTAAAGCAAGATTGGAGCTCTGTGTGAAAGCTTTTCCACAATGATTACATTCGTAAGGTTTCTCTCCAGTGTGAATTCTCTGATGATTAGCAAGACTAGAGCTGTGTCTGAAAGTCTTTCCACATTGACTACATTTATAAGGTTTTTCTCCAGTGTGAATTCTTTGATGTTCAACAAGACTAGAATTCTGTCTGAAACTTTTCCCACATTGATTACATTTATAAGGTTTTTCTCCTGTGTGGATTCTTTGATGTTCAACAAGACTAGAACTCTGTCTGAAAGTCTTTCCACACTGATTACATCCATAAGGTTTCTCTCCAGTGTGAATTCTTTGATGTTCAGAAAGATTGGATGTGTTTGTGAAAGATTTTCCACACTGATTACATTTATAAGGTTTCTCTCCAGTGTGGATCCTCTGATGTAGAGAAAGACTGGAACTCTGTGTGAAAGTCTTTTCACACTGATTACATTCATAAGGTTTCTCTCCAGTGTGGATTCTCTGATGTTCAGCAAGACTAGAACTCTGTCTGAAAGTCTTTCCACATTGGTTACATTCATAAGGTTTCTCTCCAGTGTGGATTCTCCGATGTAGAGAAAGTTTAGAGTTGCATCTGAAACTCTTTCCACATTGATTACATTTATAAGGTCTTTCTCCAGAGTGGATTCTTTGGTGTTGAACAAGACCAGAACTGCATCTAAAAGACTTTTCACACTGATTGCAAGGATAAGGTTTCTCTCCGGTGTGGATTCTCTGATGTTCAGCAAGACCAGACCTCTGTCTGAAAGTCTTTCCACATTGGTTACAAGAATAAGGTTCCTGTTCAGTGTGGCTCCTCTGGTGTACAATACAAGAGGAGTTTTCACTGAAAGCTTTATCACATTCAAGACACTCAAGAGTCTGTCTAGTATGAATTTTCTGATGGGAAATAAGAGATGAATTTCTCCTGAAGGCCATTCCACATTGTATACATTTATGCAGCTTTTCATTAGTATGAAATTTTTGATGGTGATTAAGTGATAACTGTTGCTTAAAGGATTTGCCACATTCATTATACCCGTAAAGGTTCTTTCTATTGTCAGTTTTCTGGTGTTCAGTGAGCTTTGATTTATGATTGAAGGCCTTCTCGCCTTCATCACAGGTATAAAGCATTTCTCTGGTGTGACTTTTCTGGTGTCTGGTTAGATCTGAATTCAAGCTGAAGATCATCTCACATTCATTACATTGATAAGTTTGCACTTTAAGAGGCTTCTCGTGAAACTCTGTAATGCTTTCCTGATAGTTATGATCCTGCAAACAGTCGCTCCCTGAGGTCATCTGCTTACACTGAATTAAGACTGAACATTGTCTGATATTCTTTCCATCCAGCTCAAATTCACAGTGACTGTTTTGCTTCTTCTTGACTTTGATATTAGAGTCACAGATTTCTCTCAAAGTGAGGTCACATTCATTCATAAATCTTTGCTTTCCAGATTTTCCCACAGAAACAATCAGCTCTGAAGAACTTTCCCTCATTTCAAGCCTGGTCTCTCCATCTGGGAAACAAAAAAAAGAAACATCCTTATTTATTTTTGGATACATACACATCTACACAAATATATCCTCTTCCTTCCACTGAGTTTGGATATATTTAAAATCCAAATTTGGGTGAATTTTTTAAAACTATAATGCTTTTCACATCCTGTAGATAAATTCATTGTGCTTCTTAAAAACAAGGATCACCATTTTGTACTATTGAATGAAAAATAGTTTCTTTGGATAGGTATTGTTAAGTTCCTTGACTGTAGGAAGGACCATCATCTCACACTGGAATAGGTTATTGTGGTCAAGGACTAGGCAATGATCACTGAAGCAATCAGGTCCGGTCACTTGGTAACTAATTTCCTTCTTAATGACTGGATACACCTCTGTATTTTTGTCCTTTAGTGGCTGTGTGGATGTACTTTGGGCGATACCCAGAGGTTGACATTATGGTTCTCCACATTGCCTGTAGAGGCCACGCTTTTGGTATAAGAATGACTTATTTTATTTCATTTTTTTATTTATTTTTTTCATTTTTTTTTGGTAAGGATGTTTTGAAGTAAAAAAGCATTAGCTCTTTCCCCTAGGTCCAGATAAGGCACACAGCTCCTAAGTGCCCGAGGCAGGATTTGAACCCAGTCCCATCCAGTGCTCTTCACACTTAGACAAGTAACCTAGGACTGAGCTGGCACACCGGCCAGGGTCCCTCCTACCCCGCAAGCACCCCAGGGGGAGGAAATCTTGTCTAGAAGTCCCACAGAGAACCTCCTACTTAGAGTCTCTACAGCAGCCTCCCCACCCACCAAGGACCCTGGATCTCTGGGGACTTCTCTGAGAAAAGAACCCCATAGGGGGAACCTCCCCTCCAGGCTTCCCCCCTCCACCTTCAGATAGCACTGCTTTTCATTGGAGTTTTTCTTTATCTGTTGCTTAAGATTTATTTGCTTGTTTTTTGTGAGGTAATAGAGTTAAGTGACTTTCCCAGGGTCACACAGCTTTGTCTAAGGTCCCAAGACCAGGACCAGTGCTTTATCTGCTCCACTTGTTTCTCTTTATTAACCAGTTTTGATGAATTATTACAGTCCTTTTTGTAAGTCCTAGGCTAAACTGGGTGATAGTTCTACTGTTTAGTAATTTTCAGCTTTGCAAATAACTTTTATTATTTCCAGATCCAGGATGTGCCATTTGTGGCACGTACACTAAATATTCTTATTATTTCATTACCGATCATGCCTATAAGTATATTTTAATTTCCCTTCATTTTCTTTTTTTTGTTCTCATGTCTAAGACACTTTATGACTGCCAACCTTGTTTTTTGTTTTTTGTTTTTTTTTTAATTCACCTGAGGTACCTATTCTGGTCCATCACTTTTTTAGGACAGCTATTACCTATTTATTGTTTTAAAATTTATCTTTGGATGCTTCTGCTCCCTAATTTAAAAAGAAAAACCCAAATCCTTGCAATAAATATTACTTTTAAAAAACCATTTCTTTCTTATCTACAAAAATATTATCTCATATTGGACTCTGAATTTGTTATCCTGTCAGGAAGTAGATGGTGGTCCCACTGCAATCCTTGCCATTTTGTAGCTGCTAATTCTTCTATAGCTGGATCATAAATATGGTAAGGGGTCTGGTTATAAATATTTTAAAATAAATGTAAATACATAAATCCAGTTAATATATGGCTGTATATTGTGTTAACATATATAAATATCTAGTAAATGTATTCAAATGAATATGTAAATTAATTTAAATAAAATAAATATATAAATATTTTCCTCTAGAACAACAAACATGTATATGTTTCCAGCCTAATTTTTTTCTTTCTGCAGTGATTCCAAACTCTCCTAATTAGGAATATAATGGTTTTCAAATTCATGCAATGATTGCATCAGACTGATCAATTCTGACTAAGTGCAACAGGTTCTCAACCTAACATCAAATTGTTTCCCAAAAGCAAGCAGGCTCTTTGAAAACCATCTTGAGTCATCTTGAAACCATCATGGGCCACAACCATTCTACAAAAATAGTCCTCCTCATCAGTTTTCAGAAAATGAAATTAAATTCATCTACAATTATATGAAAAAAATACTCTAAATCACTATTTAGAAAATGCAAATAAAAACAACTCTGAGACAATACCTCACACCTCTGAGATTGGCTAAGAGGACAGGAAAAGATAATGATAAATACTGGAAAGATGAGGGAAAACTGGGACACTGATACATTGTTGGTGGAACTGTGAACGGATCCAACATTCTGGAGATGAATTTGGAACTGTGCTCAAAGGACTGTAAAAATGGGCATCCCCTTTGATCCAACTGTGTCTCTACTGGCCAAAGAGACCTTAAAGGAGAGAGAGGGACACACATGTGCAAAAATGTTTATGGCAGCCCTTTTTGTAGTGGCAAGGAACTGGAAACTGAGTAGATGCCCATCAGTGAGGAATGGCTGAGTAAGTAGTGGTATATGAATGCTATGGAATATTATTGTTTTGTAAGAAATGATCAGTGTGGAGAGACTTATAGGAACTGATGCTGAGTGAAATAAGCTTTATACACAATAACAGCAAGAATGTTTGTTGATCGACTATGAAAGACTTGTTTTTTTCTCAGTAGTTTGGTAATCCCAAGCAATTCCAAGAAACTTTGGACAGAAAATACCATCTGCACCCAGAAAAAGAGCTAATGAGCCTGAATATAAAACAACACATGCCACTCCTTTTTTCTGTTTTTTTTAATCTCTCCCGTGGTTTTTCCCTTTGGCTCTGATTTTTCTCTTCCAACATGATTTATAAAGCAATGTGTGTTAAAAATTAAAAAAAAAAATTTAGCCACAAATAGATAGGTATATACAAATGAAAAATTATCCTTTACATACTTCTACTTATCTGGTTTTTGCTCTGGATACAGATAGCGCCTTTCTTCACATACCTTTTGTAGTTAATTTGAGTATTTATAATAGTCAATATAATTTATTCACTCAAACCCATTCTTAAAACAATATTGCTGTTACTGCATACAATGTTCACTTGATTCTGCTCATTTTGTTCTTCATTATTTCATGCAAGATTTTCCATGTCTCTCTCAAATCACTGAGCTCATCATTTCTTACAGCACAGTACAATTTCATCATAATCATGTAATATAACTTGTTTAGCTAATTGAGCAGATTTTTCAAAAGAATTGGTTGACAACAGGAGTCAGTCATTCAAAACAGTTTTTGTGACAGTATGGCCTGTGTGCCAGTGGTAGAAAGAAGAAAAAACAGTTCACTTAAAATAAAAATCAAGAATGAGAAAGAACTCAAAAGTTTTAAAAACAAAGTAAAAAACTGTTTCAAATGTAATTGGGGAAAATATATTAAATAAATTAAATTTTAAAAAATAGAGTAGTTGAAAAAATGGGGGAGGTATGGATCCTGTACTCATCAGAATTGGTTCAGAGAGGAAATAACATACTCAGTTGGGTATAGAAATCTATTTTACCATGGTACATGTATAACCTCTATCAGATTGATTGCTCTTTGGGGAAGAGGGAAAGGAAGAGAGGTAGGAGAAAAAATGGAAATCAAAATCTTATAAAAGTAAATGGTGAAAATGAATAAATTTTAACATTAAAAAATAAAAAGGGGAAAAAAAAGAAAAGAAATCTCTTATACAGGAGACTAGGAGAGAAAGGGGATAAGGGAAGGGCAGAGTATAGTAAAAAAAAAAAAAAAAAAGAGGGCAGACTGGGGAGATAAAAGAAGCAAAACACTTCGGAGGATGGATAAGCTGAAAGGAGAAAGAGAATTTAAAAATGGAGGAAAATAGTTAGCAATCATACATTTCAAAAAAATTGTTCAACAGATTCTCTGATCAAGATCCCATTTCTCAAAAGAACTGATTCAAATTTATAAGAATAAAGGCCATTCCTCAGTTAGTAAATGCTCAAATGATTTGAACAGGCAGTTTTCAGACAAAGTAATCACTTACCTACAGTCATATGAACAAATGCTCTGAATCACTATTGATTAAAGAAATGTACTTTAAAACAAGTGAGGTGTGACTCTACAGCTATTAGATTGACTAAGATGACAAAAAAGAAAAAAATGTTGGAGGGGATGTGGGAAAATTGAGACACTCAGTGGTAAAATCCCATTTTAAAGAATTATGCCCAAAGGGCTATAAAATAATGCATACCCTTTGACCTAGAATGTAAAACCATGTAAAACCAATTTTTAACATTCATTTTTAAAACTCTGAGTTCTAGATTCTTTCCTTTCTTCCCTTCTTACTGCCCCCCTTGAGAATGCACATGTCTAGTCATGCAAAACATTTCCATGAAAGTCATGTAGTGAAAGAAAACAAAGTAAAAAAATCCCACCCCTAAACCCTCAAGAAAAATAAAGTTTCCAAAACAAAACAAAACAAAAAAAAAAAACATGTTTCAATCTGCATTAAGGAACTATCAGTTCTTTCTCTGGGTATGGATATTTTTCAGCAAAACTCCTTCACAGCAGTGTATTTTAGCAGTTCTTTTAGTGGTGGAAGCGGAAAATCGAGAGGCTGTCCATTAATTGGGAAATGGCTAAACAAGTTGTCGGATGTGACCGTGATGGAATACTGTTGTGCTATAAGAAATCACAAGCAGGATGTTTTCAGAAAAACCTGGAAAGACTTACATGAACTGAGGCAAAGTGGAATGAGCTGAAACAGGAGAATTTTGTATATGATAACAGCATATTGTATTATGATCAGTGATGCATGATAAAGTCATTCTCAGCAATACAATGATCAAAACAATTCTGAAAGATTCCGCGTGGAAAATCCTACCCGTTTCCAGAGAAACAAGTGATAGAGTCTGACTGCAGAGAGTATACTTTTTATTTATTTTTTTTCTTTTTTAACAAAACAATCAACACATTTTGCATGATTGCATGTGTATACCTCTATGAAATTGTTTGAGTTCTCAGTATGAGGGAGGGGGCCGGGGAGTGGTAGCAGAGCATTTGAAACTTAAAATTTTTTTTAAAGAAATGTTATAAATTGTTTTCACATTTAATCAGGGGAAGAAAATAAAATATTTAACTTTTTAAAAAGAAAAGATTATTTGTAAGTATTGCTTAAATAAAAAACAAAGCAATATGTGAAGTTGACCTAGTACTTTTATTATTCAGTACACAACTTGCCTTTAGGCAAGAGAAAAATCAATCTTTTGCACAGCAATTCAAGTTGCTCCTTTTACTGAGTTTATGGAGAGCTGAAAACAACAAATTCCCCAGAACCAAGACTGGACCATGAAGATCAGTAAAGGGACTTAGGGGGATGGCCCACGTGGGCCCTCGCTCCTGCTCACAGGCTGCTGAGTGGGGATACCAGGATCCAGGGAAACTTAAGCAGCAGAAGCTCGTGCTCCCCCTCTCCCCCCAGCCAGATCCCAGAGTAGCAGAAACTCATCCCCCCCCCTCCTCACCTCTCCCCCTCCCCCTCCCATAGCAGACCCTGGAGTAGCAGAAGCTCGTGGGCCCCCCACCCCCAGGCCTCGGACATGGCCCTCCAGCCAAGAACCGACCTCACATTTCAGTGAAACCATCAGACATTCACCAAGAGCTCCCTCAGCTCTCCTCCTCTGCTCCCCCTTTCTCACAGGAGGAGGGGGACCTCCTGCCCAACAACACAAGCCATTGGGGGTGGGGGGAAAGGAGAGAGAAAAAGTGGAAGGCAGGGTTTGGGGTGAGTGCTGAAAACCATCTATGCACATATTATTTAAAAATAAAAAGCTTCAAAACCCCACAAGCCCCAGCGAACCATTCCATGCACCCTTCCACCATACTCGGTCATTTCCGTTTTCTCCCTAATTTTCAGTCTCTTCCTTTCCCCTCTGACTCCCTCCCAACTGCCACAAAGGGACTGTCCCCCATAGAAGATGTTCTGTACCTCTTCCCTTTCATGGCCAAACCCGCAGGGACAGCCGTCTACTCCTGGGCTCTCCAGCTCCTTTTCTTTTACTTTCCACAAAACTGCAATCTGACTCTCAACTTTATTGTGCAATTCAAAATGCCTTCCTCCCACATCACCACTGATCTCCCAACTTCTGAACCAAAAGCATTTTCCCAGGCCCCCTCCCCTCAGTCAGCCCCCTCCCAAAGGGGACGTCATCCCCTCACCATCTTCCCTCACACCATCCTCCCACTCCAGAGTCCTGCAGGTCTCTCAGTTCACCTCCTGTGGTGTCTAATACTGACCTCATTATCACTTCCCTGACCCTCCCACGTCCCCAGGACTGTCCAGGCCCCTCCCAAAGGGGATGCCATCCCCTCCCATTCTCCCTCATGCTATCTTTCTCCATAGTCCAGCTCTTGGAAAGTCCTGCTGACCCACCTCTCCTCACTACAACTCCTCCCCCCCCCAACATGGCTAGTTTCCAGGTTCAGTCCCCCACACCTGCTGCTGGGTCTCTCCCCAGGTCAGCTGTCCAATTGCTCCTCTTAAGGCTCCCCTCAGAACCTGTCACTGCCCCCACACAAGCTCCAGGCTCCCTTACACCTATAAATCCCTCTGGAGGGCCCCTCTCCCCCGTTCCAGCTCCTTCCTCTCTTGCCCCGCTCCTCACAAGCTGCAATCAGGCGGCAAAGGCCTCCTTTCTCCTCCTTGCCCAGCACACAGTTACCCCTGTTCTCCGGGGCTTGCTCCTCTTGCCAGAATATCCCTTCAATTCACAGATGGGGAAACTGAGCTCTGGGATTTCCCCAGGATAAGAATGACAGGTAACGTCACCCCCCGCCACTCACCTGGGCAGGAGCTTCTGGGGTCTGCTTGCTCCCCTTGTTCAGAATGGAGGATGGAGTATTCTCTGGGAACTGGAAGTCCTGGGCATGGGGAACGAGGAAGAGATGAGAATGGAGATCCCTATTTGGCTCTTTAGGGAGAGGGGACATGCAAGAAGGGCCCAGGACAGGCGCTAGGATTTCTTAAGAACTTTTCCTGTGATTTATTATTAAGAATTTTGGTGGGGGAGAGGGAGATCATTTGGAAGCCAATCTGAAATCAAAAATTTCTGTTTTCTGCACTTCCTTCCTAGAAAGATGGGCTGAATCCATAGAGTCCATTGTCTGCAAATTAAGAGGAAACCAGTAGTGCAATGGGCAAAGGCTTTGTGCTGGATTCAGGGCGCTCTGAACTCAACTCTGTTCTCAAACATTAATTTAGTCATTTAATCTCTTTTTACCTTAACTGATAAAATATCATGTGACTCACAGGCTTGTGGTGGATTAAATTAGATAAACTTCCTACAGAAAGCTCTTAGTAGAGGGGACATAATGCTAATTGCCTTCTGTTTCCACCATTTGCCCTGGAATTCTAGGAAGGAAAAACAAGGACACACTTGTCTGTCCGGCTTCTGAGAGGAAGAGCAGAAACCCGTTTACGCTGTTAACAAAAAGAACCTTCCAAAGGTCAGAGGCTATTTGGAACCTTAGGGGGTTCCATCCACTGGCAGTGCAGCTTTCTGAGATTTGCCCGCAATATTCACATTCAGGGACTAGAACAACCTCTGAGATGCCCCCCCAGGCTGAGATTCGTCATCAATGGTCAAATATTTGTGCTCAAGCTCCCCAGAACCAGGAAGGGACAGCTTCAGGGTAACAAAGGAAAACTCCAGCTCACAGGCCCATAATGCAAAGGCCGTTTTCAGGAAAGCCAGGAGGAGCCTGTCTTTCGGACACAGAAAACCAGCCCTTTGGCCTGGCCTTTCTGAGAACTGACTGACGCTCCAAGCCCTGAACACGAGGGAGGGGACAAAGGCGCTCCCTTGGAGGGGAAGCCCTTACCCAGAGAGAGCAGGTTCTGGGAGGTTTCCAGCATGACCTCCTTGTACAGCTCCTTCTGGGAAGAATCCAAGAGCCCCCATTCCTCCAGAGTGAAGTCCACGGCCACATCCTGGAAGGTCACCAGCTTCTAAACGATCAAAAATCATAGGATTTAGACTGGAAAGAGCCTTCAGAATTCATCTAATCCAACCCTCACCACACTGAAGCACAAAAAGGTTTGCCCAAAGATCATGCTCTTTATGGAGATCAGAGCCTAGAACCATAATCATGAAAATGTAATGTTGAAAACAGGTTTATATTTACATTCAGGATAAAATGGAGATATATGTGACCACAAATTGCTTTTCCCTATAGAATCAAAGAAAATTTGTTAACTATCAGAGAGATAGGAGGGTTTCTGGAGAAAGAGAGTAACCTCACTGTGGGAACTGAATGTGAACCACAACATAGTATTTTCACTCTTGCTGTTGTTTGCTGGCATTTTGCTTTCTTTCTCAGTTTTTTTTTTTTCCCTTCTTGATCTGATTTTTCTTGTGCAGCAAGATAACTGTATAAATATATATACCTATATTGGATTTAACATATATTTCAATATTTCAACATATTTAACATGTATTAGGTTATCTGCCATCTACAGGAGGGGGAGGGAAGAAGAAAGGGAAAATTTGGAACACAAGGTTTTGTAAGGGTCAGCATTGAAAAATTATCCATACATATGTTTTCTAAATAAAAAGTTTTAATAAAAAAAAAAAAAAGAAAGAAAATTTGTCCCTCATCAGAACTGGCAAAAATGATATATTACAAAGAAAATTCCAGGTAAAGCTGGTGAGATGCTATCAGGTACTGTGTATGGTGAGTTGGGGGACAAGGGGAAACAGGAAGACAGGTGGGAGGAGGGCAGTTTCCTGTGATCCCCAAAAAGAATGTAAACAAAAAGAAAAGGCCTAGTTTATTTCCTGAGTGACTGAAATAAAGTCTTATCTCGATGAAAACATGAAAAGGCTTCTTAAGATATGTTCATCACAATCTGGACACAACAGAGCAGAATGAGACTATTTCCAATCAAGAAGGAAAAACCTATCAACTTTTTTTTAATAATAGCTTTTTATTTTCAAAATAAATGCAAAGATAGTTTTCAACATTCTTGTAAAACCTGTTCCAAATTTTTCTCCCTTTCTTTTCCTCCCTCCCCATCCCCAAGACAGAAAGTAAGATACTATGTTAAATAAAGGCAATCATTTTATACATATTTCCATGATTATCATGCTGCACACACACACACACACACACACACACACACACACACACACATCAGAACAAAAAGGAAAAAAATGATTAAGAAAACAAAAAGCAAATAAACAACAACAAAAAGGGTGAAAATACTATGCTTTGATCCATACTCAGTTCCCACAGTCTCTCTCTGGATGCAAATGGCTCTCTCTATCATGTCTATTGGAATTGATCTGAATTACCTAATTATCAATTATTATTTTAAGGACTTGAGGTAACTCTGGATATGCTATATGATGACCAACTCATACCTTTGCTCTACAATTGTTTTCATCTCTTAATGTATGTATTCATTAATCTTGATATTTACTTACAAAGAAATGAGGAAAGGAGGTTTCCCTCATTTATTATAAAGGCAATATTTTATTAACCAAAGTTGGAGTTTGAACAAATTCATGAGAAAGACATTGCCAGTTTCTTCATGAAAAATAAAGAATCTAAACAGACCTCCTAGAACTCTGGAATTCGGGAGAACAAGAGTCAGGGGATATAAGAGAGCTCACCCGGATCGAAAAAGGTGATACTTGAGATAAGTCATCTCTTCCTCCAATCTACTAAATATGGAGCCCACCTGTGACCAAGGTGCTATTTTAGGGCTTTCTTCTCTCATTTGCCCTATAGTTATGTGGCTCATTTTCTTAGACTTTCTATTATTTTAGCACATTCTCTATCACACAGATAAAATTCTTTTTTACTTTTCAGTCATTTTGATTTATTTGAACAAAACAGGTTTATGCTTTCTTGGGGATCCCCATTTCACTTTTTTTTTTTCCTGAGGCCATTGGGGTCAAGTGACTTGCCTAGGGTCACACAGCTAGGAATGTCAAGTATCTGAGTCCACATTTGAACTCAGGTCCTTGTGACTCCAGGGCTGGTGCTCTATCCACTGCCCCCCCTCCCATTTATGGGAGGTTAATGTCCTTTATTTGTTATCATCTAAAAAAGGAAGTAGTTGACTTTTTTTTCCACTTTTGAAAGTCCCAGGAAAGTACTTGGGTTTCCTTTCACAAGTTTCTGTGGTCACAGTTCCCCACTTAAGGGCATTCATTCCCATGTGGGAAGGCCCGGGTGCTGGCTCCCTCCCCCCAACCACTATTGTTGCCGGACTACTGATAGGCTAGCCTCTGGCTCCAAAATTAGTTTCCTACTTCACAGTCTCCACCCCTTCCAGGGCCTTGCATTCAAGGCTCATCATGGCCTAAGTCACTGGTACCCCAGTGTCCTTACTGCTCACTGAGCCAATGGCTGAGCTTGCTGCCCCAGAAAGAGACGCCCCATCTTGGATCAGGAGCTTTTCCCCTTCTATCCCCACCATGAATCCCTCCTGTCCTCCTGGGGGGGCTGTCTGGACTTAGGAAGAACCAGGTTCCAATGCTGCCTCGGACACTTAATCCGTGAAGATCCCGAGGGGTCCCCAGAGCCTGACGGGATGCAGCTGCTGACGGGCTGTTTCCCCTGTGACTGGGAGCCCGTGGAGGGCAAGGTCGGGATTTTTCCTTCCCCTGTACCGGCAGTAGGGTAGACCCGTGGGGACCCAAAGGGCTTGTTGTTTGGACCTCAGGCCAGGTGACTGGAGGGGATTCGGAGAGCAGGAGGGGGGAGCATGGCCCCAGGCAGCAGGAAAGGAGCACCAGGAGGGCCACCTCTGCTCACTGCCACAGGCAAGGGCTGGGCGGCTTGGGGGCTCTGCGCCAGCCTGGACTCCGTGGCAAGGGTCTGCAGGCAGAAGAAACAAGGGGCGGGGGGAAGGTGAGCAGGAGGAGAGCAGCGATGTGGAGGCTCAGAAATGGGGAGGAAGGAGGAAAGTGGTTGCTGTGGTGACGGTTGTACGGAGGAGAACCGAATATGTACAGGCAGGCAGCAGTTGGGGGCGGGGTCTGTGTGTGTGTGTGTGTGTGTGTGAGGGGCAGCTGTTGCTCCAGATGTCAGGTTCCCAGCACAGGCCGCGGCAGTTGGGGGAGGAGAAGCAGGGGTCACTCCCGTCCCCGCTTTCACCCCCACTTGTATACAACGCAACGCCGGGGTCGGCCCCACACTTCTCCGGGCCCAGGGAGCGGGCCTGGGGCTGATGCTGCACGCACTCACCTGGGGCGGGGGGCGGCGCCTCCCAGGGGCCATGACTGCGGGGCTGAGCGGGAGCAGGACTCGGGGCACTTCTCTCCTTCAGGGGCAGGAGGCCGGCCTGGGGGGATTTACAGAGCGTGAGACCCCCGGCCCTCAGGGGGAGGGGGGAGAGACTCCCACCAGCTGCAGGAGGGCGGCAGCAGGGGGCTCTGAACGGGAGACTTCTTCCCTCCCTCTCCCTGATTCCTACCTGCCCCTCCCCCAGATCCCGGAGGGAGAGGGGCTTGGGGACCCCTAGACGGGAGGGGAGCCTCTGAGGGTCCCTCGAGGGGAGCGCCCCTCCCGGCGGTCCCCTTTCCGCTCGGCCCACACAGGAGCCGGACTGCACTGGACAGCTCGGTCCGAAGGGGAGAGGTGGGGAGGCTCTGGGATGGCGCGGCCAGGAGTGACGGCCTGGGCTGGGGACACAGTCCCGTCTCGGTTCTGCTTGTCGGCGGGGGCGGGGAAGGAGGGGTCTGGGAGGCGGGGAGAGGAGGGGACCCCGGAGGGACAGAAGGGGGGGCGGTGACTCCGGGGCGCGGCTGGCCGTGCCGGGGAGGGCTCCCGGGGCCGCTCTGGGAGCTCGGGCCTGGAGGAGAGGGGCAGGGCGCAAACGTCTGGGGCCTGCGGGAGCCAGCGCGAGAACCCGGGGCCGGTCAGGGGGGCCGGTCAGGGGGGGCCGGTCAGGGGGGACCGGTCAGGGGAGGCCGGTCAGGGGGGGCCGGTCAGGAGGGGCCGGTCAGGGGGGGCCGGTCAGGGGCCGTCAGGGGGCCGGTCAGGGGGGCCAGTCAGGAGGGCCGGTCAGGGGGCCGGCTCAGGGGGCCGCGGGGGCCGGTCAGGGGAGGCCGGGCCGGAGCTTTCCCGTCTGCGCCCTGGGAAGGTCCCGGCCGGGAGGCAGGACTCCTGGGTCCCTAGGGGAGCTGGGGCAGGGAGGTGCGTAGGCCAGCCCGCGCCATCCAGGAAGGCTGCAGGCAGGACTCGCTGCGGGTCCCGATAGCGGGAGGCCCGAACGTGACTCGGTGGTAGAGCTGGGGATGGAAGCCCAGAACCTCTGGGACGCGCTGGGGAGCCTGCCCGCGTCAGCTTCGGGAGGAAGGAGGGACCCGCAGCAGCGTCCGCCGGGCGGGGAGCCCAAGGGCAATGGCAGCCAGCGGCGGGCTGCGCGCCCTCCTGCCTCCGACCTACCTGGGACCTGCAAGCACGGCTGCCTTCCGGGAGGCAGCGAGAGCCCGGCCGGGGCAGAAGGCGCAGCGATCGCGCAGCCCGACCTGGCGGCCCGGGCTCCGCCGCAGTCAGCCCACTCTGGGCGGGCCTTCCCAGAGCCCCGCCCTCCCCGGGCCAGCCGACACCCCCCTCCCTCAATGGCTCCCAGAGGCGGGATCTCGCCCCCGGCGGGCCTCCCCTCCCCGAGCGCGGCCCTCCGTCACATGGAACGCCTTGGCCAATGGCGTGGCTTCTTTCCGCTCTAGGCTCCGCCCAGGCCCGCAAGCTCCACCCCGGGCCTCAAATTCCACGTGCGCCTGCACCCATCCTGCCAGTCACCTCGGAGACCCGCCTCCTCCAACTCCCTCCTTCTCTCCCTCCCTCCCCTGCTCCCTCCCCGGGTTTGGGCTGAATCTCCTAGTCCTCCGGCTCTTCCCTGTGACACTCCCCTTCCTCCCCCCCCCTTTTCCTCCAGGCTGATGTCCCACTTGCCCACCCCAGTAACAGCTTCTCCTCCAGCCTGGAAACATTTGCCTACGACGTTCTCTGACTGGAAGACTGATGGATCCTCTGGGAGAACTGAGGCTAGGGCCCCAGCCAGCTGCTACAGAAACTTATAAACTGAGCCCTTCTGCCGGTCAGAGAGACGTTTCCCAGCAAAAAAAAAAAGTAAACCAACATGTAAGTTTATTCACAATTTATTAAATCCATTTCATATGAAAAAATCTGAATTCAATCTTAATATTTTATACACTATTATTAAAACATAAATAAAGCCTGTATATCCGAGGTAAGAAATAGTCATTCCCAATAACTTTATTCATCTCTGTATATTCATTGGATGTTTAGGAAGTTCAGTATTTTTAGCCTTATGCTTTATTACCTTCAGGATCAAATGAAAATGGATATACCATCCAGGAACATGATGTTTGCTTGACCTTTTGTCACTCTTCTCAACGGAATATTTGGAAGCCGATTTTATGTATTTCAGTTCTCAAGGAAAACAGTCTAACCTTGTTGCTTTTGTCCAATTGAAGTTTACTACTTCATTAAAGTTTGAAACTAACATTTTTACCTAAAATTTAAAACTTTTACATTTGTCCTAGGCCCTCCATCCTCATTGAGGGAAGTATATAGAGAGAGATATATGCCCATGTTTATGTTTCTCTTCAGATCATTTAGAAAAGAAGTGACACTATTCAGACCTGATGTTACACAACAATATAAAACTCTTAATAAGGATGGCAAAACTCCAGGCTCGTTTTTTCTAATTGCTTAGATTAGAAAAGTGAAAGAAGTGGTGGCCATCTATTCAGAAAAGCAAAATAAAAACACTCTTTTTGCATACTTGCATCACATTATGATAACTCAGAGATATTAAAGCATTGCAACATTGACTCCTAAAAAGCAAAATAAAACGAAACAAAGAAACCTTTACAATTCACCAGCCTTAGCTTTAGAAATTTGCTATAAAAGGAAGAAGGAGGGATATGTTGTAACCACATCAAGACTTTCCTTTCAAGGGCACAGACTGATCCGAAGAGAACAAAGATTCCTTAGCTCTGTTCACCTCCAGGTAAGTCATAGGTAGCTTTTTGGAATAAACAATCATATAGTAAAGTTCCACATTATTCACAGGGTATGATTGCTGGACTCTGGATTAATGAGGTGGAAAACATTCCTAAAAAAACACAATGGGGAAACTGAGTCAAAAGAATTCTGCCATCAATTTCATAAGTCTGTTTTTCAGCCTTTCCAGGTATAGGCAGCAACCTGAAGCAATTTTCAAAGCATACTCACTTGGAGTAGCTCATAGCATTTGCCTTGAATGATTGTTTATTGATATGATAATTCAGACAATGATACCTAAATTCAGAACTCAAAACAATGCCAATTATACAGAGAGAGAGAGAGAGAGAGAGAGAGAGAGAGAGAGAGAGAGAGAGAGAAAGTGCCAAGAGATTTTTCCCTCAAATAGCAAGTTTCACTAGTCATCTGAGGGCAAGGTACAGTTATTTTTTCATGTTGTTGCAGTATCAATAATTAAAAGATTATCCTTTAGTCCTTACTAAGTAAATCCTTGCTAAATATATTCAAGATCTTAACTTGATCTCTTTCTAACTTACTTCCATCTCAGAGCTAAAATCAATCAATAGAGGTGAGGGGGAAAAACACTCTATAGTTATACCCATATACACAAATACATAAGTATTCACTCAAAACCCAGAAAACCCCAGACCATTGAAAGTCTCCAGGATACAGATACACATAGCTTAAGGAATTGCATATTAACCACTAAAGCAAAAATCTGGGATGTGTTGGAACTAAATTGGCCCAAAGGTATATAAGTCTCTAGCTTCCTGGGAGTTCTCTAGATATGAGGTGACAATTAAGAGTTGTTCTCATTTGCATTTCTCTAATTTTAAATGATTTAGAGCATTTTTTCATGAGTGTTGATAACTTGGATTTCTTCCTTTGACCTTGAGATCTGAGTTATAAACACCTGTAATCATTAATCCAAGACACTAATAATAAGAAAAATTATCAGATTGCCAAAGATGACCAAAAAAATGACAAGGGTTGGCAGGTCTGAGGATCGTTAGCTATGCGGACACTGTTAGTGGGGCAGGGAACCGACCCTGTCATGTCTGTAAACAATTTGGAGCTGGAACAAAAGCTTCCTAAATTGTTCACACACCTTGACCCGGGAACGCCTCCATCAACCTTAAGTGTCCGTCAGATAAGAGAAACAGGGAAAGAACTAAGAGTTCAAAAATATCAGCGGTTCTTTTTCTTATAGCACAGAAGCGGGAAAGGGAGACACACACCTCTGGCCATAATGGCTGGGCAAATTATGGCATTAACATGGGATGGAATATGATTTTACGAGAAGAAATTCTGAAAGGAACGAGATGGAAAACGTGTTGAAATTTGCACGCACTGCCGCGGAGCAAACCAACAGAACAAGATACGCAGAGGGAACATGGTAAATGCTTGAGAACTCGGCCCAAGTCACAAGCCTGAGGAAGCGGCCACCCCGGCCGCTCTGGTTCCCGCCCGGGCCCGCAGGAGGGGGCGCGCATTCACCCACAGCCAAGCGGGGCGGGCGCCGGGGGGCAGTGACGTCAGAGGCAGACGGGGGGGGGGCGGGGAAGGCCGGTCTGCGGGCTTCTGGGGGAGTGACGGGGAGGGAGGGTCATGGGGGAAATGGAAGTGCCCCTCCCCCCAAAGACTCTCAGACACCTGCCACCCACCCACCCACACACCCACAAATACACACACGCGCACTACACGCGCAATCACCGCATAAATACACACTCCCGCAGGCCTAGTACGCGCGCCGCGTGCTCTCACTCACAAGGACACACACTCACCACGTACACGCGCACGGGGAGAAAGAAAAGAGGGGAGTCGGGGTCCGGGCAGAGGAGGAGGAGGGGAGCCTTTCGAAGCCTCCCAACAGCCCCGCCCCTTCCTCCCGAGCCTTCGCGGCCTCGGACTACATCTCCCAGAAGGCCTCGCGCCGCCTCCGCTTTCGGCACGCTCTTCCCCTGTCCCAGGGCAGTTGGCTCCGGGTCTGGGGGGGAGTCGGGAACCTCCCCCCGCCAGGACCTGGGCTTCCACCAGACCCAGGCGTCTAGAGTCTCGCTGGTGGCCCTGGAACCCTGGCCTCCGAGCTCACGGCGGGCCTTTGGGCCTCGGGAGCCTTTCATCCTAATCGCCCCTCCCCCCCCAGTCATTCCCAGCGCCCCCCAGTGCGACCCTCCCCCCCCGGGTGGGGGGAGTCTGCTCCTCCCCCCATACACTCATCTATCGCTCTGTCCCATTTAACCGCCCCCCTCCCCCACCTGGCCGGACCCGGCGCCCCCAGAAGCCGCCGCGCTCTCTCTTCCACCTCCTCCCCTCCCCCATCCCACCTCCCCCGCCACTCACCTCTTCTCCCCTCCCCCCGTGGGGTCTGGGACCCAGGGCCCCGGGCGGGGCCCTTATGCCCCCACCATCCTCCATCCCCCGCTCCTGGCACTGGCGCCCCCCCTGCCGGGAGGGGGGACATCCTCCTCTCCTTCACTTGCACCCCCTGGCTTCCTTGGCGTCTCAGCCCAAATTCCACCTCCTCCAGGAAGCCCGTCCTGATCCGCTTTCATTATTCGGCTGGTTATCCTCTCAGAAATGCACGATCAAGGCCATGATATCCAATAGAGAATAGTTTCAAAACTGGCAAAAATGAGAAAAAGAAAGCCATCGGCATTTGATTTTTTTATTTTAAAATTTATAACCATGAAATAGAATGACCCGCCCATTTATTGTTAATTACATAGAAATTTCTCACATTTTTCATACATATAATCAGGAAAACAGGATTGCACGTGAAATCATTCCTATTTGTTGCTTGATTTTCTTTTTTGAGATTTTAGAGAATTTCCTAGGTCACAAAACGGTTCTGGTTTCTTCTGGCCTTCCTGTTGTTCTGTTGTATCAGTATTTAAACTATCCAACAGTTTCCTATTTGTCCTCTTTTTTTCCTGAGGGAAGGGAAGGAGGGAGTGAAGAGCAGACCTCTTAGTTTTGCCAACTTTCATTTTTAAATGAACATTCATCCCCCTGTCTCTGAACTTCCCTAGGCAAGAAGGAAAAGACATACATGCAACTCTTGAAACTTTTGTGTAACTAAAGAAAATAGGTTCCCTAAAATTTGTCATTTCCATGAGTGTGATGAAATATAAAGTGTGGTAAGAAATGATAGTGATGAGAGGGTTGCAGAGAGACCTTGGAAGGGCCTAGGAACTAATGCAAAATCACGTGAGCAGAACGTGGGAATTCTGATCGATGGAATGACCATATCTGCAGAGGACAGAAGATGGAATATGTCACCCCAGAATATGTCATGCAGGATGAGACATTGACTCTTTCTTTGACACACACATGGGGCAACATTCTCTCAGTTTACCGTTTATGCATTCCCTCCAATATTTGAGATTGTCATTTCCTTACCACCTTTACTGATCTGAACAACTAATATTTTGGATGTGGCTGTGGAGCATTTTTAAAAATATAATTGTTGATAACTTGGATTTCTTCCTTTGAAAACGATCTATTTTTAGCTTTTCACCATAGGTCTGTTGGGGAATGGCTCGTTTTTATAAATCTTTATAAGCCTTGGATATGAGACCTTTACTAGAGAAACTTGCTACAAATCATCTCCACAAAAGTTACTTCTCTTTCCCATTTTAGATACATTAGTTTCTTCAGATAAAAATTCCCCACATAGGAGCTTCTCCATCCCTTCTCTGGGCCGCCATAATCACAAAATGAAGCTTGTTCTGATTTGTTTGAGGTGATCTTTCCTATCGCAGCCGTGGGCCCTTTGGAGCCAGTCCTGGTCTACATTGGGAGAGCTTGGTCTATGGAGGTCTTTGCCTTTGCCTTGTTGAACACAGGGTTAATAAACGTTTCTTTTGTATTTTACACATGGAGCTCTCTATTTTTAAGTAGATAAGAGAGGTTGGGGCCTTTAGCTCTTACTGCTAGTCTCCTGGAATAATGGCGAGCCTTGGGAAAGAGACACATGAACACAATTTTAATGAGAACACGGATTTAGAGGAGGGGACCAGAGAATTCACTTGGAGTCCAACCTCATTTTTTGGTTATTGTTCAGTCATTTCAGTCATATATAGATTTTCATGACTCCATTTGGGATTTTCTTGGTAAATGAATTGGAGTTGTTTTTGGGTTTTTTTTGCCATTCCCTTCTCCAGCCCATTTTTACATATGAGAAAACTGAGGCAAACATGGTGAAGTTCTTTGCCAGGGGTCAAACAGCTAGTAAGTATCTAAGGCCAGGTTTGAACTGAGAATAAACTCATAGCATAGTTCCTCACCCAGAATTCACTTTACTGGCCAAATGGAGGACACCAACCCACCCCAGGCTGTTGCAATAATCCAGGAAGGGGTGAGGATGTTCTCTGCTAGTAGGGAGGCAAGATTGGGAGAGAAGGGGCCATTTTCAGGAGACGCCGCAGGGGTGAGGTCCGTAGACCTTGGCAACTCCCTTGTGGATGAGAGAAATCTAGGATCACTCCTCATGAAGAACTGGGAGGATGGTCCTGCCCAACGGGAATAGGAAAGCTGGAGGGAAGGTGTTGGGAGGAAAGGAGTTTTGTCTTGATCATGCTGGATTAAGAGATTTTTAGGGGACCTCCATTTTGAGATGTCCAAAAAGAAATAATGGGCAGAGTTACCTCAGGTTGAATGACCTGAATTTTTAAATGAAGACAAGTGGCAAGACATTCAGATGATAGTGTTTGAAGTTCATGCCTCTAAGCAGAGAGATGAGTCAGAGCAGAGATGCTCCTGAGCTGTTACAAGACAATGAGGTTATCCCAATCATGCGCTTCCTGGGGTATGGGTGAGAAGTATCAGAGTAGTGGAGACAGATGAGAAATGAAATTGTTGGTTTAGAGTTCAAAGCCCCAGGATATGATAGTGTGGGATGAATGTGGGAGAATTGAGAAGGAAAAAGTTGGTAATGGGATCCTACTAGGAGTGAGTGAGAGAATCAGTTAGGGATCAATTATCAGTCACTTCCTCTATTGAGAGCCCAAACTATGAATCAATACTCTGCAATTGTGACTCAAGAGACTCTCATGAAAGGGTAAGATATGTAAATTCTTGGGAATCTCAAAAATTTGGCAAAAATCGATAAATTCCTTAATTGCTCTGGAGTTAAATAAGAGAAACAAAATAAGCTACAAATGAAACAGGGACTAAAGTATAGCTGCAATCAGGTGTTTTAAAGGGGAAATCAAAATAATTGCAAAGCAAAAAGACAATTTTATGCACATAATCAAACACTGCATCCATCATTTAATGGAAATGGAAGACTATCGGATAATAAGTGTGTTGGACAAACTTATGCTCCCTTGTAAAAAGTTGGAAAATATATGCTCTTTCCCAAATGTCAAGATATTTTTAAATCTGGTCAGCCTTTCCTGCATGTCATCCATTAGTCTGCCTCTTAATTCATTCTCTTGATTCTTGTTCTAAAGTTCTAGAATTCTAGGGGTATAATAAGATATGTCTAAAATAAATCACTTATTTCCCAAATCAGGGAACAGTTAGTTTGATATTTGTATTTCACTGTAACCTTCTCTAGGGCAGGTATTGGAAAGAGAAAAAATAGAATAAAATAAGAGTACACAACAGAGGAATAAAAGAAGATCTAGAAAGAGGCAAAGAAAAGCTGGATTCCTTTGAAAACAATGTGTAGGACTTATTAATTTTTTTTTGTGAAATGGAAACATTCTTTTATATTGGATCCTCTCATGTTCTGCTATGTACACAGAATTTATTTTTCTTTTATCATTTTGTATTTAAGTTTAAAATGAATTTTAAAAAAAGAAAAATGTTGGCTAGGCTTTTTTTTTTTTTTTTTAAATCATGGCTTTCCAAGTAGTCTAATAGTTCTTATAGTCTCTCTCCTCCATCCCATTTTCAAATTGTTTTTCCACTGAAATATTTCACATTTTCTTCTATCTTTTCATTCTTTTGATCATTATGTTATTTCTTGATGTCTCATGAAGTCATTAGCTTTGACTTACACAATTCTAATTTTTAAGGAAGTATTTTTTTCAGTAAATTTTCAAACCTCCTTTTCTATTTGGTCAGTTCTACTTTATAAGGAATTCTTTTCTTCAGTGAATTTTTGTGCCTCTTAATGTTTACCTATTCCTTTTTTTTTAAGTTTTTTTATTTTCTTCAATATTTTTTGGTGTCTCCTTTATCAAACTGCTGACTCTTTTTCCCATGATTTTTTTTTTTTTTGCATTACTATCATTTCTTTCTCCCATTTTTCTTATTTGATTTTTTAAATCCTTTTTGAGCTCTTTCAGTTATATCTTTTGAGCTGAGACCAATTCACATATCAATTTGAGGCTTGTATGTAGCAGTTTTGACTGTTGTCTTCTGACTTTCCTATCACCATAACTTTCTCTGGTCAGATTTTTTTCCCAGTTATTTCCTCATTTTTCCCATCTCTTTTTTGACTTTTAAAATTGGGCTGTTCTCAAGGTGGAGGGGGCACTGTTCCAAGCTTCAGAATTTTTGTGCAGCATGGGGGCTACAGATTGTCAGTTATGACCTAAGGAAAGCTGTTTTGACTATTCTCCCGGCCTGTGCTACCCTGGCAGGGTCCCCACTGGCCATAAGCTGCGGTGCTAGCACTCTTCCCTACCCTGAGACAGAAACCTAGGACTGAGACCTGGCTCAGGGGGTGAATGCAATGGAGATCTGGTCCAGCTAGGTCTCCTGGATATTCTGGACGATATTGTAAGAGGCTGTGGACAGTTTTCAAGGGAACACTGATTTGTACTTGGAAAGGACCAGAGAAGTCATTGAGAACTACCTCATTTTAGAGATGAGTAAATTGGGACAAAGATAACTCACTGGACAGTTACACAGCTAGAGAACATCAGAGGCAGGATTTGAACTGAAATCTTCCAGACTCAACTCAGTGCCCCATCATTACAACATGCCGCCTTCCTCTGCAGTGTTCTGAATATCAATTTCAATGATAAGAACGTGAATAACTGTCCAATCTTTTAGTCCTTAACTCCACTAGAATTATGACCCAAGGAATTATGAGAATAACTAGCATTTAAATAATGATTTAATGTTTGCAAAGTACTTTACAGGTATAATCTCATTTGATCCTTACATAAATCCTAAGAGGTAGGTGTTACCAGTATACACATTTTACAATAGATGGGGAAATCTGAGGCAGTAATAGATTAAGTGATTTGCGTGGGGTCACATAGCTAGTAAGTGTTAGACTGAATTTAAATTCAGATCTTGTAGCTTCCAGAGCAGCACTCTATTCACTGGGCCACCTATCAGAATAAAGAAATCAGTACAAAAAGAAATGCCCAACAATTACCAAAATATTCATACCAGATTTTTTGTGTTAACAAAGAACAGGAAACAAGTGTTAAATAATGGGAAATCACAGGTGAAATTATGGTAGACGGATGCTATGGAGTATAATTAAAGAGTACTAAAAACAATATTTCATGGGAAAATTCATTCTATTTATAGAGCTTTATGCACATTTTGAAATTTGAGGTGTCTAATTAAGTCTATGTTCAAGCAAAAGTTCTTCCCTTGTTAATTAGGCCCATAAGTTCTATCTCCATTCCCAATTTCTCCAATGTACAATCAAGTCTGAGCTCCATGTCAAGGTTTTCCCACAATCATTGCTTTTGTAAGTCTTCTTTTCAGTATGAATATTGTGGCATCTAGAAACATCCCTCTTCCATCAAAAGGCGTGTCCTCAGGAGGTACATTTATGAGTGCTCACTTCGAATCCCCTGATGGTCTTGGGCTGCAGGTCTTCCCACATTGAGCCCACACAGAGATTGTTCCCAGAATGAATCTTCTGGTGGCCGACAATCTGTAGGCTTCATTTGAACGCCTTTCCTCATTCAGTACAGGAAAAAGATTTCTATCTCGTATGAATTCTTCGATGGGAAATAAGGGATGACTGCTGCCGGAAGGTCTTCCCACACTGGTTACATTTATAAGGTTTCTCTCCAGTGTGGATCCTGTGATGGAGAACAAGATGGGAGCTGAGTCTAAAGGTCTTTCCACATTCGTTACATTCATAAGGCTTCTCTCCGGTGTGGATCCTGTGATGGAGAACAAGTTTCGAGTTAAAGCTGAAAGTCTTTCCACAGTGATCACATTCATAAGGTTTCTCTCCGGTGTGGATTCTCTTATGCTCAGCAAGATTGGAGCTCTGTCTGAAAGTCTTTCCACACTGATTACATTTATAGGGCTTCTCTCCAGTGTGGATCCGCTCGTGCTTAGCGAGGCTGGAGCTCTGTGTGAAGGCCTTTCCACACTGTTTACATTCGTAAGGCTTCTCTCCAGTGTGGACTCTCTGGTGCAGAGCAAGATGGGAGGTGTTTGTGAAAGTCTTTCCACAGTCACTGCACTCATACAGCTTCTCTCCAGTGTGGATTCTCTGGTGTAGGGCAAGTTTCGAGTTGCACCTGAAAGTCTTCCCGCACTGATTACACTCATAAGGTTTCTGCCCGGTGTGGATTTTCCGATGATTAGCGATGCTCGAGCTGTGTCTGAAACACTTCCCACACTGCTTACACTTATAGGGCTTCTCTCCAGTGTGGATCCTCTTATGCTCGGCGAGATTGGAGCTCTGTCTGAAGCTCTTTCCACACTGACCACATTCGAACGGCTTCTCCCCAGTGTGGATTCTCTGATGCTCAGCAAGACTGGAGCTGTGTCTGAAGGTCTTTCCACATTCGCTACACTCATAAGGCTTCTCCCCAGTGTGGATTCTCTGATGTTCAACCAGACTGCATCTCTGCCGGAAAGTTTTCCTGCACTGACTACACTCATAAAGTTTCTTTCCTCTGTGGCTTCTCCGATGTACAGTAAGGGAGGCCTTTTCACTAAAAGTTTTACCACATTCACGACACTCATAAGATTTCTCTCTAGTATGAATTCTCTGGTGGGAAACAAGGGATGACTGCCGCTTAAAGGCTCTGCCACATTGATTGCACCTGTAATGTTCCTCTGCATCATGGACTTTCTGATGTCCAATGAGTTTTGAGTTAGGATTGAAGGCCTTTTCACCCTCATTATAGATACAAAGCATCTCTCCAGTATGACTGTTCTGAGGTCTAATAAGGTCTGAATTCAGGCTGAAGGCCATCTCATACTGGTAAGTGTGCCCTTCAGGAAGCTTCTCAAGAGACTTGACAATCTCTGCTGGTTCAGTAGAGTATTCCCTATATTTACCATCTTGAGAAGAATCATTCCCTGAGATCGTTTTCTTATAGCGAATTAGAACTGAATATTGTCTGAAATTTTCATCTTTATCAAAGTCGCGGCGATTCTTTTGACTTTTCTCTGTCTTGATACCAAAGTCACAGATTTCCCTCAAATTGAAGTCACGGTGACCATTTTTCATGAATCTTTGCTGTTGTGATCTTTCCAAAGAAATGTTCAGCATGCTCTTTCCATCTGAAACAAAGAAACAAATATATATACATATATATATATGTAATGACCATAAACATATACTTATCCTCTTCTCTCCATTGAGAGAATGTCACTGATTTATAATCCATTTCCCTAGAGATAAAGAAGTCTTCAAAATTAAATGAGGAGTATCAATCACTTGAAAATGCCATTAGTTCACATTCCCAGGATAATTTAATTTTACAAATAATCTAATATGCAAAGAGCTTACAAAGATAACTTAATTTACAAAGAGTTTCACATACAATAACATTGGGGGGGAAATGGATACTCACAATAAATCTGCCACACAGGCAGGACCAGTATTCTCATTACATTCCTAACTAAAGCCATGAACTCCTGAAGACAGAGTGAACTGACCGATATCCGTGCAACTGAGACCGAAACTGACTGGGCATGCTCCGTTCATGGTATGAGAAACTATTCTTTTATTCACTTGTTTATCTTTATAAGTGTGAGACAAACCATGATATAAGCAGCAGTTTTAACAAGTGCCAAATATAAGTAGTGTGCTTAACATGCCTCTTATATCATTTTAGCAGTACTGCTTTATAAGAATGACTTAATGAACACTATGAGAAATGTATCTTGAAGAAATTTAATTTATGAGTTCAGATTTTTTTGAATTGCAAATTTGGTTGGTTTTTCTAAACCTTTCCTTCTTGGCACGTTCTGTCATTAATTTAATTGTGCTATTTAAAAATGGTGATTACCAGTTTGCACTCAGACAAATAATTTCTTTGGGAAGGCTCATTAAGTTTCCTATAGGGAATAGATCAATATCTCACACTGGAGTAAAAGGCTATCATTGCCAAGCACCAGGACTAGACAGTGATCCTGGATGCAATCAGGCCCAGCCCAGTCTCCTGGGGTTCTTTCCCTTCTTATTGACTGTATATACTATGTCTATGTCAGCCTATTTTAGTGGATTCCCAGGGATAAACTTCATGGTTCTCTGTATTGACTGTAGGTGCTATGCTTTCAGTATAAGTAAAAGTCTTAGATCTTCGCCTGAGACTCAGAGAAGGTACATATCTCCTAAGTGCCCGCGGAAGGTTTGGAATGCTTGTATTCTCCCAATCATGGTTATCCCATCATCTTCACACTTGGACGAGCGGCCTAACATTGGGGTGTGTAGCCTAGCCAGGGACACAAATGCTCCAAGCCCAGTGGGGGAAGCCTCCTAATCTGCAGGACATACCAGGGAGCAAGAAATCTCAGGGGAGGGGTTCCTGAGACTCCTATCTACCCCTACTGGTCAGAGAGAACTTCCCCTTTATGGGTATCAGAAAAGTTGGATTATCTCATTCATTAGAGTATTGTGAAGATGAAGATGAAATACATATGATCCAGTACCCACTAGAAAGGGGAAGAAAGAAAATGACTCATGCATCGGCCATTCAGGTGGATGCAGAGGGAGAAATTAAACATGATGCAATTGCTCAACAGGGACAATCAAAGGACAAGGCCGATTATAGAAGTATACTGAGCTAGCTCTCAATGAAATTATGAATGCAGATGACCCAGATCTGCAAAGATCTGATGAAGATGCCATTCCAGAAAACACAAGGGTGGCCCTAGAGAAATCTGTGCTCAAGCTGCAGATAAGCTAACTCCAGCTCACTCTATCCCCCGTACACCATCTCAGCAAGGAGCTAAGCAAGGAGTTACTCAGATGATGGAAATGCAAAAAGATCCAATGGAACCTCCAAGATTCAAGATGAATAAAACCCAGCTAGAACCCAGCACCTCTAAAGAATTGCCAGAAGCAAGAACCCCACATTCCTAAGAGGAAAGTCAGGCTCTCCACTTTCTCCCTCCCTCCACAGGACCTCCATTGCACTTTCAATTCTTGCTTCAAATTTGACTACATTTTTTATGGGGTCATGGCTCTTCCTGTTTCTCTTTATTCATCAATTCTGATGCATTATCACAGTTATCCTTTGGAAATTTCATATGGAAATTTCTGAGCAATAATTCTGTTGTTATATAGTTATTTTCACTACTGTACCCAGCTTTTCTTATGTTGTATTCAAATCCCTAGTTATGTCACTTCTAGTACATATACTAACTATCCATATCACTTCATTACTTCTTAGATCTATAGGAATAATTTATTTTCCCTGTTGACTCCTTTTTTTCAGGAAGAGGATGGCATGCTTTGCTATTAGTCCTATTGCAGCCATTGCCATTTTGTGTTTGATGAACCCTTTAGGATTTGATAAGAATGGTCTACAGGGTTTGAGCAAAAAGTGATTCAATGGAAGCTTTAGTAAAAAAAAAAAAAATTGCCTGATTTTGTTATAAATATTTTAAAACAAAAATGGAATAAATATCAACAATAAAAATCAACATTTTCCTCGGGAATAATGAGTATAACAGTTTTCTTTCTGACCCGATTCCAAACTATCGTGATGATTCATACAATGCTTTTCCGGGTCGTGCAGTGATTACATCCAACACTGCTCACTTCAGACTAAGTGCAACAAGTGTTTTTTCAGTTTCTCAATCCAATATCAAATTGTTTCCCAAGAGCCATAACCATTTGAAATCCAAATGCAAATGAATTCCAAGAGGATGACCAAATTACAGCCATTGGCTGGCTGTCACTGCCCCAGCGTAGTTCCCTCATTCCCAGGGTACCTCCTAAGTACCCACAGGGCAATCATCAGATCAAGATGTTGCACACATTTGCACAGATGGCAGGCTCTTTGCAAACCATAAGCACATTACGAGCCACCGTGGACTGTCCCAACCATTCTACAAAATCGGTCCTTATGTTGCTTCTCATGACACTCGGAGGGTTGCTTTCTGCTTCCTGCACATACTCTTCAGTTAATACTCTTCAGTTGAGCAGATTGCTCAACTAGCATTTTGCTAGCTTTAAGGAACTCTAGAAAGGCTTCTAGCCCTGAATTCCAAGTCTAGAGCTCAATTCACGATTTTACCTAGTTACTTCAATAAGGTGAATTTGCAGGACAATGAGAAAAGGGACTGCAGAAACAATCCACCTGTACCTTATTGTCCAGTGACTCTACACGTGGATGAGCAGAGACATGGATTCATTATTGTATAAATTCTGAAATCACCACCCTTTTAGAGAGGTAGACTGAAACCCAAATTCCTGTTGGTATCTAGATTGGGACAATCCATTCAGTCTGTTCTAACTACTAAATTGAATGTTTTTAATTTCTCTGTTAGTTTCTTTGTCAACCAAAGTGTCCTCAAATTTTCTTATGCTGGGAAGACCAGAAAAAGGAGCACACTAGGCAAAAGTCAGAAAGGGGGAAGGGATAAAGTCATAAACAGTAAAGATATTCCAGAAGAAAAGGAAGAAGAAAGAAAAATAAAAGACTGATAGGGAAAGCGACTTCTTAAATAGCTATACTAGAATAATAGGGTGAAAACGTCTAAATACCTTGCATTTTATGGGAAGTTTCTAATGTTTCTGCTCAGGAATCGCTTGGAAACCTGGGCAAGTCATTCAGAAGAGCTTTTGTAAGAGAATAGTTAGTAGGCCAGTGAAGAAAAAAGCTAAATCCGAAGAGATTTTTCCTTAGAAAAGTTTTCGTTTGTTTTTTTTGTTTTGTTTTGTTTTGTTTTTACATATAAACATTGTTTAAAAAAAAATAAAATGGGGGCAGCTGGGAGGCACAGTGGATAGAATGCCAGCCCTGAAATCAACAGGACCTGAGGTCAAATGTGCCCTCAGATACAACACTTAATATTGGGCAAGTCACTTAACCCTAACTGCCTCAGCAAAAAAAAGGAAAAAAAAAAAAATACATGCAATTGACCTTCAAGTACATTTACCATTTAATACACTGCTTATCATTACCCAATAGAAAAAATTATCTTTCCCACAATACCCAGCACTTCATGTTGTTAATTTTGTTGGCCGGATGGGGAGCTAAAAATGAAAAAAGTTCCAACTCTCAGCAAAATACCTTGTAAAATTCTCCTCCCATTTTCTACCTCATCCATGTGTGAAGAAACATTTTCACTGCACTCTGGTTACAAACCAAAATACAGGGCAGCCCAATAGAGAGCTGGGCCTGACGTCAAGAAGACCCAAGTTCCAGAAGCTTCTTAGCAATGTGACCTTGGGCAAACAATGTCTGCTGGCCTTGGTTTCCTTATTTGCACAATGAGGAGACGAGCACCTACTTTCTGAGCGTCTCATGCTAAATCAACTGGAATCACATTTGCAGAGTTCTAGCACATACGGGACACTACATAATTGTTAGCTCTTACTATCAACTTGACTATTTTTTCCTAAAGCCCTCTGCTCTCCTTTAGGAACCGTCTCTCCTTGTATTCATTTATCTTCCTATTGGGTTTAGCATCTTCCCACCCCACAACCCCTTCTTTGCCTGGATCAGCTGAGACTGGGGCTCTCCCTGTTTTTACATTAAATTGTGAGCTCCCGGACAACAAAGACCATCTTGTCCTTCTTCATCCTCTCAGAGCTTAGCCCAAGGCCTAGAATATAGGAGGCACTTTAGGAATGTCTATTGGACTACCTGGGCCCAGGGCCCGACCTCTACCTCGGTCCCTGGAATCCAGTCCCTCTCCAGCGCTCAAATGCAGGTTTCTGGCCTCAGTCCTGTTTTCTGCCTCCTTCTCTCCCCTTCAGGGGATCCCTTTGTCTGGTTCTCATGTGGATGGAAGCTGATCAGAGGCCACAGCAGGCGTCCCAAAGGCAGCTGGAAGGTCTCCTGCTACGGGTGTCTACCTCAATCGAGGCTGGCAGTCACCAGCATGGATCTGGCCAATGGTTCCCCGAGAATCTGGGCCCCAAAGATCAGGAAAGGGGCTTAGGCTGATGACTTATGCCCATCCCAGCTTTGTATTATCTCCAGGGAAGACCCTGGCTATCACTCCCACTCAATGCTAAATGAAGAGAGAAAATCCTGGTTTCAGGATACTGGGATCCACTATAAATGTAAGTAACAGAAGCTTGGGTGGGCTTGGGTGTGGCAGGGGAGACCTTTGACATCTCCCTCACTGACCCACTCACCAAAGCAGCTTTTCCAAAACCTTTTATTCCCCCCCAACACTCCCACACAAATTTCTCCCACTGCCCTCTCAGCTGAGAACTTGGCCTTATATTTCAGTGAGACAGACAGTTACCAAGAGCTCTCTTAGCCCCCCTCATCTCCCAGAAGCCTTCTTGTCCCCCTTTACTGCAATCTCTCATGAAGTTTCACAAGGCAGATGTCTAAACAATCCTATAACATCCATCTCTTCCTCCAGCATATGCTCTACTCTATCATCTCCATTTTCTCATTAACTTTTAATCTCTCCATTTCTACTACTGCCACAAAAGAAACCATTTCTTCTCGGTCTTCAAAAAACCCTAACTTCATCCTTCCATCCCCCATGGATATCGTCCTGTATCTCTCTTCCCTTTCATGGCCAAATGCCTCAAGATGGCCATTTACACCTGGCGTCTCCCCCTCCTTCAGCCATCCAGCCCCTGCCTTTCACAGGCTGGGAATCTGAGGTTCAGGGCCTTTCCCACTGCTAAAAAGTGTCTGAGAAAGAACTGGAAATGGTGGTCCCGCCCCCAGTCCTGCACCCCCTCCCTGTGACATGGGGCTACCTCTTGGGGAACAGCCTCCTGCACCTGCTCCACCTCACTCACCTGGGCGGGGGCCTCGGGGGTCTGCTCGCTCAGGCATCCACGGACCTTCCCCTCGCTCAAAATGGGAGAGCAAATCTTCTCTGGGAAGAGGAAGTCCTGGGCGTGGGAACAAGGAAGGGAGGAAGAGGGAGGACATTGTGACTCAGTTCTCTTTAGGGCAGGGGGGCAGGCAAGGAGGGTCACAGGGGTCCCTGGGACTCCCCAGGAACCTTTTCCATGATGTTTATTGTTGGGAGCTTTGGTGGGGGATGGGTAGGAGATCACTGGAAACTTCCTTCCTAGAAGAGGCTGAACCCAGAGATTCTGTTATCTAGAAACCGAGGGGGGGAGGGGGGGGGAGGAAGGGAGAGATCTGGGGCTGGATTCAGGAAGCGCTCAGTGTCTTATTGGCCAAGAGCCAGGCAGTCACTTAACCTCTGTTTGCCTGGGCTTCCTCAACTGTAAAATATGAATAATAACATCATCTAATAATTCTCTTCTTCTTAAATTCTAGTATATTTGGGCTTTTAACTGGGTGTGGAGGTCATAAAACTGTGATTTATCATCAGTAAATGTTTGATTTATATACTTATTTTATATATCCAGGGTCATGTAAAAATTCCTCAGGCAAAAAAGGGTCATGAGTGAAAAAAGTTTTAAAAAGTCCAGATTAACTCAAAGATTTGCTGTGAGGATCACATTAAATACCATTTTAAGCACAGTGCTGGCATATAATAGGGCTACATAAATGCATACATTCCCTTCCTTTCCTTTCGCACCATTTGTGCTGGAATTTTGGGGAAGAATGAGGGAAGAACAAGGACACACTTGTTATACCAGGCTTCTGAGAGTCAGGATAAGAGCTGTGACCCAACCCAAAGGGGAAGAGGCTGATTTGGGAGCTAGGGGCTTCCCCTCACTGCCCAGCAGGTTTCAGAGATCGGGCAGACAACATTCACGTGGGGAGAGGTTGGACTAGAACAACCTCTGAAGTGACTCCCAGTTTGCGAATCTTCAACACTTCAGGCTCCCTAGAACCAGTAAGTGACAGCTTCAGGGCAGCAAAGGAAACTCTCAACTTTTCTCATGATGCAAAGACCTTTTACAGGAAAATCAGGGAGCAGGAAAACCCTGTTTCTTGGACTGCAAAGATCCCTATTTTTAGGTTTTCTAATAATTGACTACTTAAAACTGTGGGAGAGATTAAGAAGGTAGTTGGATGGTAGATTTCTAATCCTAGGGGAAGTATCCTTACCTAAGGAGAGCAGGTTCCAGGTATTCTCTAACATAACCTCCTTGTATAGCTCCTTTTGAGAAGGATCCAGGAGGCCCCACTCCTCCAGGGTGAAGTCCACAGCCACATCCTGGAAGGTCACCATCTCCTAAATAATCAAAAGTAATGAGATTTAGAACTGAAAGATTTCAAAATTCAGCTCACCCGATGTTCACCAACTTACAGGAGGCAACTGAACAGAGAAGGTATTTCCCCAACATGTCACAGCCAAGACTTAGAACCACAGTCAAAAGTCCATAGTTCTCTTGAGAAAAGCTTTTTTTTGTTTTAATTTGCACTTGGAATAAAATGGACATATATGTTACTATGAATTGCTTTTCCCCGTGTGATTTATCAGAGAAAGATACAAAGATCTCTGGAGGAGAAAGAGAAAGTCATGTTCTTCATCAGAATAGACATAAATAATGTTATAAAGAAAATTCCATGAAGAGTTGGAGAGATGCTGTGTATTCTGGGATGGGGGAGTAGGAGGAAGTTTCCTATGATCACCAAAAAGAGAGTAAAGAAAAAGAAAAGATTCAGCTTATTTCCTGAGTGACTGAAATAAAGTCTCATCTAGATGAAAACATGAAAAGAATTTTTTTGTGTATCAATGTACTATAATCTTTTTTTTCCTCAATAGTATTTTATTTTTCCAAATACATGTAAAAATCATCAATTATTATTGATAAAATATTATCATTCATTTTTGTAAGACCTTGTGTTCCAAATTTTTCTACCTCCCTCCTTTATCTCTCCCCCTCCCCAAGACAGCAAGCAATATGATCTAGGTTAAATATGTGTAATTCTTTTAAATGTATTTCCATATCTGTCAAAGTCAGATGTAAAGGGAAAAAAGGTCCGAGAAAGAAAAAGCAAACGAACAAAAAAAGAAATCCTGCTTCAGATGCTTAGTAAATATTTGAGTCTGGGCAAGTCACTCAACTCTGTTTGCGTCAGCTTCCTCATCTGTAAAATGAGCTGGGGAAGGAAATGGCAGATTATTCCAGAGTCTTTGCCAAGAAAACCCAAACGGGGTCTTGGAGAGTTGGATATGAAAGAAATGACCTAACATCACAAAGAGTCAAGAGACTCTAATGAAAAGGAAAGGCACACAAAATCTTGGGAATCTCAAAAGGTGAAAAAAGATCCATTCCTTAATTGTTTAGAAATAGAAATAAGAGAAGTTAAAGATAAAATATGGATTCCACATAGAGCATAAATCTGCTGTTTGAATGAAGAAATCAAAATGACAAAGTTGAAAGAACTTTACCCTCATGAGATAAGAGAACTGCTTAAAAATAAAAAGAAAGTCTAAAAAAGGGAGTCGTGTTGCTATATTGCAATTGGAAGAAAATGATGTAGGAGATGGTCTGATTCTTAGCACCTCGACTGGAGCTACATTTTTAAGAGGTTGGAGAAATAGATAATCTGTCCCAAGTATCAATAGGTCTGGTCAAGCTCTCCTGTGTGTTGTTCATCGATCTCTGCAGCCCATTCTCTTGATTTTTGTTCTCCCGGATTCCAGAGTTCTAGGGGCACAGTTAAATCCTTCCCCCTACCCCCCAACAAGGAAACTGGCAGCACTTGCTTCACCAGTGCATATATTAATATTGGAACAGAAACTGACAATGTTTTTCTTATGGATTAGGTCAAACCCCAATCTTGGTTAATAAAATTTTACCTTTATGTAAATGAAAGAACCTCCTTTCCCATATTAGTTATTCTTATTTCTATATAATTAAATATAAAAACAAATGAATATATGCCCTTCACAAATGAAAACAATCATGCAGCAAAGGCATGTGACATTTTGGCTTTGATGCAGCATAGCTAGAGTTGCCCCAGCCCCCAGTCGATGACTCTTTCCCCCTCAAATAGAAACAAACTGTACACTTCCTATACTGATCAGTCTCTTCCCTCCGGCTCAGTTCCCTTCAGGATCAGCTCCAGGGGAGCTGGGAGAACCAGTACCGGGGCACACGTGTGTACATAACCGAGTCCGGTATCTCTAAGCGTGTTCTCGGGGCACCGAGGGGCGCTGCCCATGGTCCTGCAGAGCCCCAGGGCTAGGGGCGGCTCCCAGGCACCCTGGGTCTCCTTATTCAGGCTGTTGCTAGCGAGGACCCTGGCCATTCAGGCACCAGGACTGAGGGAGGAGTGATTTCTAAGGCCCCTGGCTCCCGGGCAGGCTTCTCACACCTACTCCCCTCCTCTTCCTCTCGGACCCGGGACACCGGCCTCCGCTCCTCCAGCCCCCAACGCTGCCTCTCCAATGGCTTCTGGCCGTGTCCTCCCGGCTTCCTTCCGGCTTCTCCCGGCCCCCAGCCCGCTGCCACCCGCCCAGGTCCCCAGGCACACTGCGGAGAGCTCGTGGGGACCGGCTGCCGCCATCGGAGTTAGACCGGGTGCTCCTCGAGGGCAGAGAGGCTTCTCCCCAGGGAAGGCTGGAACAGGGACCGCCGGGAGGAGAGCCAGGAAATGGGGGGATTCAGAGAGTCCCGTCCTTGTGCCTCAGTGGTCAGCAGGGAAATAAGAAAAACAAAGCCGGGAGGGCAGCGATTTGGGGGCCGTTGGTGCTCGAGATGCCCAAGTGCCAAAGCCCCGTTCCCAGCACAGGCCGAGAGGAGGTGTCACTCCCGTACTTTCACCCCCCCCCTTGTATACAACACCCCGGGGTCGCCCCACAATCTTCAGGGCCCAGGGAGAGGGTCTGGGACTGATGCTGCGCGCACTCACCTGGGGCGGGGGTCGGCGCCTCCCAGGGGCCATGGCTGCGGGGCCAGGCCTGGTCCTCTGTGGGCTGAGCCGGGAGCAGGACTCGGGGCCGCTTCTCTCCTTCAGGAGCAGGAGACTGGCCTGGGGGGATTTACAGAGCGTGAGACCCCCAGCATTACAGAACCCCCCTTTCCCCCCGTGGGAGAGGGGGGGGAGAAACTCCCACCAGCTGCAGGAGGGCGGCAGCAGGGGGCTCTGAACTCCAGGAGACTTCTTCCCTCCCTCTCCCTGATTCCTACCGGGCCCCCCACACACACACACACCCAGACCCAGCAGGCAGAGGGGCCTGGGGATCCCAGACGGGATGAGCTCCTCGATGCCCCCTCCCCAGTCGGAGCGCCCCCTCCCGGCGGGCCGAGCTACACTGGCTGCTTGGTCTTGGGGGGAGGGGTTGGGGATGGGGAGGATGGGGGGCCCTGGGACGGCGCGGCCAGGAGTGACGGGGTCCGCCCGGGGCTGGGAGACACAGTCCTGTCCGGTTCCGCTTGTCCGCGGCCCGAGGGCTCTGAGAAAAGTGGGGGCGGGGAAGGAGGGGTCTGGGCGGCGGCATATCTGGGAGGCAGCCTCCGGGAACAAAGTTTCGGGGAAGGGCGGCCCACCCGGTGCGGGGCTCACCCAGGGGCTGGGAGGGCTCCCGCTGGAACCCGGGCCCGGCGCCTGCTTCTCTGGCGGGGAGAGGGGCGCCTGGTGCCAGGGTCCGAGTCCGGCGGGAGCCGCGCGAGAGCCCCGGGGCCAGCCAAGGTTGGCCGGGCGCGAGCTCGGGCGTCTGCGTCCTCGGAAAAGGAGACAGGACTCCTGGGGGGGGGGGGGGGGGGGGGGGGGGGGCACCGAATCTCTGAGCAGGAGCTGGGGCGGGGAGGCGGGACACGCGGCCGGCCCGAAAGAAAGGTGGGCAGGACCCCTGGGTCCCCCTGAGGGAGGCCTGAATGTTGGGGAGTGGGACCCAGAGATAAAGCCGAGAACGGAACCTTCGGGAGGGGCCGCGGAGCCTGGGCGAGAGGAGGGACCGGGAGCCAGCTGGGGAGGGTCCCCGGCGGCCTGGAGGACGCCCGGCGGAAGGTCTCATGGGAAAAGGCAGCGGCTGAAGCTGGGCGGCGCGTGGCTTCCCGATTCAGACCTACCTGGGACTGCAAGCCCAGAGCCGGCTTCTGGAAGGCGCGATCCCAGCTCCTGGGAAGGAGGCCCAGAGATCTCGGAGAGGAGGAGACACAGAGAGATCTCAGCCCAGAGAGGAGGCGGAGAGATCTCGGAGGGAAGGAGCCCGAGATCTCTCAGCCCAGAGAGCAGGAAACAGCGCGCTCTCAGCCCAGAGAGGGAGGCCGAGAGATCCAGTTCAAGCGCTTCTGCTTGCAGGCAGCCCCGGCCCGCTGGAAGCCAGGATCCTGCCTGGCTCCCAATGGCTCCCGGAGCCAGGGTCTCGGAGCCCCGGGCCTCTCCTCCCCAAGCCCAGCCTCCGTCACATGGACTGGCGCGGCCACTGGAATAAGCCTTTCCCACTCTGGGCTCCGCCCCCAACCCCGCCCCCAAGGCGCGGGTTCCCGCGGCCCCTCCCCCCGCCCCAGGCTGCTTCTCTGAGAGCCCGCCCACATCCTCCCGCCCCTGCTCTGAAACTCCAGCCCATTTTCCCCCAGCACTCCCCCACTCGGACCAGAGCCTGCATCCCGCCCGGGTCTCCCGGCCGTCCCTCCCCCGCAGGAGGCGTCCCCGTGCTCCCTGCAGTGGGACCCCAGCCTCACCCGGGCCCCTGTGAGCGCCCTCTCCCCGCACCGGTGGCCAGCAGGAGCTGCGCGGTCCGCAGGAGCCGAGCCCGGCCGTGGGGCCTCGGAGAAACCTGCCCGGAGCCGGCGGGGACCCAGCCCCGCCCCTGACTCTACAGAGAGGGAAACTGAGTCCCGGAGCGGCGAAGGGCCTGGCCAAGGGCACGCCAGGCGGAGGTGGGGGCAGGAGCGAGCCCGCCGCGAGGTCAGGGCTCTCGGGCTCGGCCCCAGGGCTCCTCCGGCGCCTGTTCCATGCCGTGGCATCCTTAGGGGCAGCCCGGGGCGAGGGGGACAAGCGCGGAGTTCAGATCCAGCCCCGCAGAGGCCCACAGGTTGTGAGACAGCGATTGTAAAGCGCTGAGCTTGGGCGCACAGTAGGTGCTGGATAAAGGCTTCTGATTCCAGATGCCACCTCCGGCCGCGCCCAGCAGAACCAGCCTAGACCCGTGCCACTTTGCCTCCCAGGGGCCAAGCGAGTCTCACAGTCAGCGCAGCCAGACTCAGGGGACCCTATACACGCCATGAGGGTGCAGGAGTCTTAGGGACCTTGCTCTCTCCCAGCCGGCTCTGGCAATTGGGGGAGGGGTGGTTTCTGGCCTGTCACTGGGCAGATGCCGGAGGGGACACAGGAGCCCTCTTGGGCTGGGATTTCTCTTCCATGATGGGTCCAGCCCATGGACTGGGGAGGCAAGGGACGTCCTGGAGACCCGAGCTCTCGGGGCCTGAGGGAAGGGCCTGGCCTCCTGTGTGGGGAGGGGGGGGCATCCTGCCCCTTCACTGGCCCGGCCTTCTGCCCCCCCCCCCCCATCAAAGAGTCTTGCTCCGTCCCTGGGGTTTGAACCCCGGGCCTCTTTTTCCCAAGTGGCATAAACCGAGAGGTCCCGAGGTTCCTTATTCCAGGTGGCTCGTTTCATAGCACAGGACCCGAGGCCAGTGGCCCCGGAGCCCAGCAAGCAAGTAGCTGAGCCGGGCTTTGAGTGCAGCCAGGCGGGAGTCGGCCCGGAGAGGGCCCAGCCTCTGAGACTCGGGGCCACCCGTGGCTGCAGCAGAGCCAGAGCGGGGCAAAGTGGGTCACCCTGGTCCTTGGGGGTGAGAAATAAATCCCTCTGCTCACCAGAGCCCTCGGTGTCCGACTGTGCGTGTGCACGTGTGTTTGCGTGTTTGTGCATGTGTGTGCATGTGTGTGTGTATGTGTGTGTGCAGTTCAGAGAAGAGGGAAGTTCTCCCTTTTTATGCTCTTTCTTTTCCCCCTCCAATTCACGGCCCAATGCCCCCTTGGGACCTTGGCTTTGCTCAGTCAGTTTCCTCAGTGTCCCTTGGGAACATGAAGGTTCAGAAGAGACACTTGTTTCTTTTCCTGTGGAGTGTTACCCCTGCAGTTGCTCAACCCCTCACCCCCCCATGTCTCTTAGTTCCTGTATTCATAGTCTAAAGTTCTTACTCAACTCAACTGAAAATTCTCTATTCCAATACAACTCCATCTTTTCCCTCTACAGGAAATCTATGGGATTAACTTAATTCAATTATATTATAATAATTATAAAAGTGTTTAATTATAATATATAAAGAAAATTTATCAATTAGTAGAATTAAGTGAATTAAATTCATCTTTAAAGGGCAAACTAGGATTCCTATTTGTGAGCCTCTTTTTCCTTTTGGTTTATTGCCTTCCGGTGGCTTGTGGCTGTGCAGCAGATGCCACTGGGTCATGGTGATCCTGACTGGGTTTGGGGGGCTATTTATTTACTTTACTTTTCATCTCTAAGCTATCTGGCGAATTGCCCCCTTCTTTTCCTTCTCCTCCAGGCCCTGCTTTATTCCTGCCTCTAAACCCCCTCTCCATTTTTTTCACCCTTTTGGAGGCCCTTCCCCTCCTCTGGCTCCTGCTCTCTCTCCCCACACCCCAGCCGACTCGGGGTCTCCCATGGAGCCTGAGCACCTGTGACTGGACTTTACACTAGGGAACTCAAATCATCCCGTATAGGGACACAATGCTGGAGAGAACCTAGTGTCGCTGGGTAAACATGACTGCCCTGTGCCTTTCACTTCCCCCCCTCCCCGGGCATCTCGGCCTCCTCCTTTCCTCTGCCTCCTGAGTTTGCTCAGTGCCCAGGGATGGAGACTAAGGTCTGTCGTGGGGGGAAGGTCTAAAACCCACTCTTGCCTGTGAGAAAGATCACTTGGCTCCTCTGTGTCAGGTGTTTTCCCAGAGTCTTTCCTTGGAGCAAATGGGAATCTCCCGAATTCCTTGGTTGCCCCGTGATCTCCCCGTCAGTCTGAGGTTCCTTGTAAGGTCCAAGGAAAAGACCCCACGCTTCTACAGGTCAAGTTATTTATTGTCTGTCCGAGTCCAAATCCAGTGTATGACCTGCTCTCAACCTTGGCCTTTGTCCCATCATTCTCTGGGCTTTCTTAGCATCTGTTATTTCTTATCCCTGGAGGAGGGAGAGGCTAGACTTGGCCCCTCAAACAGCGGCCTGTCCTAGTCCTTTCTCCTCTCTCTCCCCACAATCCGGGCTTCCAGTTGTCAAACCAGAAGTGATTTCCCAGTTGGAGGGAGGAGAAACACAGATATTTTAAAAACTTAAATACAAAATAGAAAAAGAAAAACATTGTCATGTGCCCAGCAGAAAGAACATCGGGGAGGATTCAAAATATGGAACAATAAATTTCCATTTCAAGAAAGCATCTATCATAATGGAAGACACTGTATTCAGAACTGTCCATCTTTTCTTCGCTCTCTTGTAAATCCTTTTGTTCTTTTTTCTTCCTCCCCATTTCCCCCAAGCAGTCTATAGTTAAACATAGATATATTTCTGTACACACACACATACACACACCACGACATACATCTGTAACAATATTAATATGGCTAACATATAATGTAGATTTCACTCTTATTTGAACCTTTGACTTTGTCTGAGATCAATGATTACCCCTACTCTTTTTTCCTAATAAATTCTACTCCTGATTATTGTTATTGTGTTAGTGTATATCTTTTGTTTCCTATCCCTGCTAACTCTTCTCCTTTATTTCTACCTATTAACCTTCCTCTTCCTCCCTTCAAGGATTTCTCCCTTATTTTCTCTGCCTACTCTTTCCATTTTTATCCCATTGCCATTAGCCTACACACTTTATCCCAATCCCCCTTAATCTACACATTCTTATGCACCCCACCTATCCTACCCCACCCATATCCTCCCTCTTTATCCCTTTCCCATTAATCTATGCACCTTATCCCACTCCTGTTAATCTACATACCTTTTTATATTCCCCCCTTTCTTCTCCCCTCACTTAATTCTATTCCTTTCCCCCTGATTTCTTTATAGATTTTGGAGGGTGCCGTACCTTTCTTGGTACACACACACACACACACACACACACACACGTTTGTATGTATATATTGTTCCCTTTTTAATCCATTCCAGATGTGAGTAGGGTTCCAGAACTACCAAACCTCCTCCCCCTTCTAATTCCTCCTTGTCGGTTCTTGCTCTTGCACCTCATTCATATAACATAATTACCACTTTTACCTTTTCCTACACAGTTTTGCTTTTTAGAGTCACATCATACCCAGCTCTGCCCCAATCTTTCTTTTGGACTACCCAATTACTGATGTCAGTCTTAGACATATGGTTCACATTTTCATGAATAAAAACACAAACAGTTTGTCCTTGTTGAGTCCCTTGAAATTAGCCTTTGATGTTGACTCTTACATATCAAATTTTCTATTGAGTTCAGATTTGTTTGCAACAAAATCCTGGAGTCTTTTATTGTAAAGCTTGATAGATCTTGTGTGATTCTAATTGCAGCTCCAGCATATTTGAATTTTGTTTTTGTTGTTGTTGCTTGTAGGGATAATTTTTATTTTTATTTTTTCATTTTAATAATATTTTATTTTTCCAAATACATGGAAAGATAGTTTCTTTTTCTTTTTTTTTATTTTATTATAGTAACTTTTTATTGACAGAATCCATGCCAGGGTAATTTTTTTTTTACAACATTATCCCTTGCACTCACTTCTGTTCCGATTTTTCCCTCCCACCCTCCACCCTCTCCCCTAGATGGCAAGCAGTCCTATATATGTTGAATATGTCCTAGTATATCCTAGATACAATGTATGTGTGCAGATCCAAACAGTTCTCTTGTTGCACAGGGAGAATTGGATTCAGAAGGTAGAAATAACCCGGGAAGAAAAACAAAAATGCAAACAGTTTACATTCATTTCCCAGTGTTTTTTCTTTAGGTGTGGCTGCTTCTGTCCATCATTGATTAATTGAAACTGAATTAGGTCACTTTGTCAAAGAAATCCACTTCCATCAGATTACATCTTCATACAGTATCGTTGTTGACGTATATAATGATCTCTTGGTTCTGCTCATTTCACTTAGATCAGTTCATGTAATTCTCTGAAAGATAGTTTCAATATTCATCTTTGGAAAACTTTGTATTCCAATTTTTCTCCTTTCCTCCCTTCCTCTCCTCCCTCCCCCCCAAGACAGCAAGTAATCTGTTATAGATTAAACATGTGCAATTCTTTTAAACATATTTCCATATTTGTTATGTTGTGCAAGAAAAATCAGACCAAAAGGGAAAAAACCATGAGAAAGAAAAAGGGGAAACTACTAAGATTCAATCTACATTTAGTCTCCATTGTTCTCGCTCTAGATGTGAATGGCACCTTCCATCTCAAGTCTATTGGGATTGCCCAGAACTGCCGTACAGCTGAGAAGAGCCAAATCCATCACAGTTGACCATCACGTAATCTCGTTGTTATTGTTGTACAGAAATTGTTAGAAGCAGAAAGAAAACACAAGCAGTTTCTGGAAATAACACTGTACCTCAAGGTACAGATGAAGGCAATTTTGTGACCCAATGCTACAACCACCCCCCAATTTTTTAAATCATGAAAAACCCTGAAAGTCCATACCGGTGGGTTTATGGACAAACAGGGACCTTCATTTATTGTTGTGAACTTGTCCTCACTTTGTCCCCCTTTGGAACAGCTTTGATACTTCTCTCTTGGCACTTGTCATCCCCTTCTTCTCAAGCAAAAGTCTTACCCTTTCTTTTATCTGGCTTCTTTCTCCAGACATTCTCAAACACTTTTTAAAAATTGTCCTTTATTTCTATCCTTTCCCCCCCATTGGGGGAAATAAAGAAATACAAGTCACTTTGTAACAAAAGAACATGATGAAACCGAAAAAAAAAAAAAGAAACACCTGATTGTCCAAGTGAAGATCTCATTCTGCATCATGAGTCTGTTCTGGTGCCTCAGGAATCATGGCTGCTCATTGCACTGATCTTAAGGATTTCGAACCTTCTAGGTGTATAAGGCTGTGCTTATTGTATGCTTTGTTCTGGGCTGTTGTCCTTCCATCTCCATCAGTTCTTACAAGTATCCCCACAGTTCTCTGAAACCATCCATTTTGTCATTTCCTCCGAGTATCCCATATAGCATGGTACACTCCATGGGCTGTAACAAGTCATTTTCCAATTGATCGTCTTCCTTTCAACTTGCCACCTCCAAAAATACTTAGCAATATTTTTGTACATCCTAATAGAATTTGTAAAACCCTTTTTGGAGTTCTCACTCTGAGCTTTTGCTTTTATGATGTTATTTTTATAAAACTTTGTAATGTTTTAAAATTCACATTGTCACCTGGTCTAGCCTGACCTCCTCTTGTATAGCCTGTTGTATATATTCTTTTACCATCCAACTTGGTGGGTAAATTCTCTCTATATCCCCAGGAGCATTTCCAGACAAATCTGATTTCTCTTTGTGCCTTCAGAATTTTATTCCTGGGTATCTCCTATCCGTCCTGGGCTTATTTCCTCTACAGCATTTTATCTCATAAGAGCCTCCATCGATCTTCCTCTGAACCCCTTGAAAACTATTTTCCCTATAGGCTGCACATCAGTTGAGGGTCAGATTTCCTCTCTTTATGTATCACTGGTCCCAGAAGGAGGAAATCCAGTAGGTTCCCATCATTTCCAGCCCAAAACTAGTTTTTCCTGTTGGTGAGAATCAATCTGAGATTAGACTTGCTCCTTTGTTTGATTATTCCAACTTTTAAAGAATGAATTTATTATACAACAGAAGGCAAGATATTACAAAGTGCTCTGCTTTGGGCAGACCAAGAGCTGTAGGAGATGTCTGGAGACCTGAAAGCCCCATCACTGTCGTCTCATTCCTTCTTCTATTTCCCAAGTTCTTCACCTGGTGCCTCTCTCTGTTCATGTGGTATTCTGTATTGACAACATCCCTTCCTCTTATTATTCATCTACTTATATTTCCAAAGCAGAGAAATTAATAGTGAATAAGTGATGAATCATTTCCAGCTTGGAAGGTAAATTCATCATTTTCCTTTTATAGGTTCCTTCTTTTAACAATATACAGGACAAAAATAGGAATACAAAAGTATTTTCTCAGGTGAAAAATCATAATGGGGGGAGGAGCCAAGATGGCAGAGGCTCATTGAGTTCTCCCTAAAACCCCTCCAAAAAACTTAAAATAATTCCTCAAAACAAATTCTGGTTATTCTTAATCCACAGAATGAGAATGTGAAACAATTTTCCAGCCCAAGACAACTTAGAGGGTCAGCAGGAAAGGTCTGTCTCAATAAGGAAAGGGATTTATATGTACAAAAATATTTATAGCAGCACTTTTAGTAATGGCAAAATATTGGAAATTTAGGGGATGTACATCAATTGAGGAATGGCTAAAACAAGTTGTATATGATTATATTGTATTTATATTATGTATATAATTATATAATAATTATTATGATTATTGAGCTAATATAAAAAATGATGAGCAAGATGCTCTCAGAAAAACCTGGAAAGACCTACATGAACTGATGCAAAATGAAATGAGCAGAATCAGGAGAATGTCATGAATAATAATAATAATACTTTTGATCAACAGTGAATGACTTAGCTATTCTCAGAAATAGAGTGATCTAAGGCAATTCTGGAGGATAATGATGAAAAAATCCTATCCATCTCCCAAGAAAGCACTGAAGATACGGATCGATGACTTTTCCTTCAGTTTTCTTGGGGAGGTTTTTGGATCTGGATTTTCTTTTTTTAAAAACTATTTTTGGGGGTGAGGCAATTGGCCTTAAGTGACTTGCTTAGGGTCACACCTAGTAAGTGTTAAGTATCTGAGTCCAGATTTGAACTCAGATGCTCCTGATTCTGGGCTGGTGCTCTATTCACTGCACCATCTGTGTTTTCTTTTGCAACATGACTAACCTGGAAATATGTTTTGCATAACTGCACATATATAGCAAATTGCTTGCCTTCCTAATGAGAGGAGTAGGGGAAAGATGGAGAGGATTTGCAACTCAAAGTTTTTTTTTTTATTTTTAAAGTACATTAAAAATTGTTTTTGCATGTAATTGGAGGAAATAAAATACTAGATTAAAAATGTTAATGCAAAAAAAAAAAAAAGATTTGGTTTCCCTCTTAAACACTTTATTTAAAAGAAATCTGGTATCGTGCGTTTAGAGTTCAGTTTCCTTATGTTACTTTTAACTGAAGGAAATGTGTTATCTCCACACTGCTGACTGTCCTTAAACAGTTAGTGGAAATTTGTAACCTCTTAGATTCAGAAGTTTAGCTTTTCTGTGAGTCACTCTATGTCAAGGAAATCTGTTATCTCTATTCTACTTATGAGCAGATGGACTCTTATCAATCAACCTTTCCTGATAAAAAGGATGGAAAGAAGGATTATTGCTAACCCTCAATGTACAGTTAATCGTGTTGGTTTTGTTGCCCATGATGCTTCTGAATTGGTAACCAATAGTATTATTTTCATTTTAAAATGTCCCCTGTTCTTTGTTCTGTCTTCCTAGAAAAGCTATTTAAAAAGGCTAGATTACTTCACCTTAAGATCTTTTGGTTTATCGAGGAGCTGAGACCTCATTTATTGATGAATGAACCTTGCCAAAAAATTGGACATGTTTGGGGGGGGCGGGGAGGAGGAAAAAAATCATAATGGATAATTAAAAGTCTGTGTTATATAAAACCATAAAATTTTCAATATTCTAGATTTGTTCTTCCTAGTAGTTTTCTAAGTCTAGAATGAAATGTAAATATGGCTCCTGTCTCCTGATCACTGTGCAGAAACAAAGAAAAACCTAGTTCAAGAGAATCACAGTTTTAGAAGCATCCCCATAGCTTTATTGCCTTCAGTGGGAAATACCATTTTTGAAAAAGTAATACTCAGAAAATTACAAAGTTTCTCTGTAAAAAGTATCATTGTCTCAGAGAATGAATAATCACCTTTGTCTTTTTGTCTCACCCATATTTTTAATTACAAAAACTTCCCACTTGCAATGAATAACACTTTGCTAAAACCTCTGCTGCTATTCTCACAAATAAAATATTTCATGGTTGATTCATTGATTAGTATTATGCTTTTTCTCAGCAAATTCCCCTTGCTTATAAGCAATTCTTAATCATCAGGAGTCAGATAGTTAATCATCTTTCACAAATATTCCTCTCAATTGGTTGAAAGAGAATCAATGATTTTAGAATCTATATTACTGGTTTATTACAACTAAGTAAATTCTTGTTTTTTGGGAAAGTAAAACAAAAGGATTATGTATGTAGAGGAGACTCCTACACTAAAGAATAAGCACCAGTGAAACTGAGTGGATGCCCATCAGTTGGAGCATGACTGATTATGGTATGTGAATATTATGGAATTGTTATTGTTCTGTAAGAAATGACCAGCAGGAGGATTTCAGAAAGGCCTGGAGAGACTTACAGGAACTGATGCTGAGGGAAATGAGCATTACCAGATCATTGTACATGGCAACAAGACTTTTTGATGATTAATTCTGGTGAACGTGGTTCTCCTCAACAATGAGATGATTCAGACCAGTTTCAATTGTTCAGTGATGAAAAAAATCCATTTACATCCAGAGAGAACTGTGGGAACTGAGGGTGGTTCACAGCATAACATTCTCACTCCTTTTATTGACATTTGCTTGCATTTTATTTTGCTTCTCTTTTTTTTTTGTGTGCAGCACGATAATTATATAAATAACGTATACATATATTAGATTTAATATATATTTCTACCATGTTTAACATATATTGGACTACTTGCCATCTAGGGGAGAGAGGGGACGGGGTGGGGGTAAATGGAACACAGGGTTTTGCAAGGGCTAATTTGAAGGATTGTTCACGCATATGTTTTGAAAAATAAAAAACTTTAATAAAAATGTAAAAAAAAGAATAAGCACCAGTGGAGAAGCAAAATGGCATAATGGGTAGAGCATCAGCCCTGCCATGAGAATCTGAGTTTAAATCAGGCCTCAAGACAATTGACTCTTACTAGCTGTGTGATCTTGGGCAAGTCACGTAGTAACCCTGACTGTACACACACACACACACAAAACACTTGACCCAAAGCCCTATAATTCTGACCAGGATACTAACCTCACAATATCATATTCGAGCATATATTGAGAGTAAGAAAGTGCCTTAGGTGTCATGTGGTCCAGGTTTTTAAGGCAGCTTTGGAAATTTCCCTGTTCAGGAAAAGTTTGTATCCCATTAGTCAAAACATTACAACTATTCCACAGCAACCAGATCATCAGAAGGTAGATGGCTTTCCCAAAGACGAATTATATTAAAATATATGCTGTGATTCCACCTCCTAAACATCGTAAGACTTAATGAATCCAAATAAGTTTTAAATTTCAATTATAGAAAAAAAAAGTGTGAATTTCCTAATTGTTAAACAAATTACCATGAAAATTTCTAGACACCCTGAGATCAAAATACCCTGAAACTGACAGTAAGTAAAGGTACCATATTTGGATAAAATCACTCAATGTCTTCTATAACAAAGCTTCAGGAGTTCCTATCTTAAACTCTATCCATTGGTTTTTCAAGGTATTCCACTGACACACTAAAGGTCTTTTTTAATGCCATCCATTCAGAGAGAGAACTATGGAGACTGAATGTGGATTAAAGCATAGTATTTTCACTCTTTTTGCTTGCTTGCTTTTTATTTCTTGTGAGTTTTTTCCCTTCTGGTCTGATTTTTCTTGTACAATATGACAGATATGGAAACATGTTTGAAAGGACTGTGTATCTTTAACCTGGAATGCTTGCTGTCTTGGGGAGGGGAGAAGTAAGGGAGGGAGGGAGGGAGAAAAACTTGGAATATAAAATCTTACAGAAATAGAATCTTACAGAAAAGTTGGGAGATTGTACAATGATCAGTTCTGGTGGATGTGACTCTTTTCAACAGTGAGGTAATTCAGGCCAGTTCCAATGGGCTTGTGATGGAGAGAACCATCTACATCCATAGAAAGGACTGTGGGGACTGAGTGTGAATCACAACATAATATTTTCACCTTTTTTGTTATTGTTTGCTTACTTTTTAATTTTTTTCCCTTTTTCATCTGATTTTTCTTGTGCAGCATGATAATTGCAGAAATATGTATAGAAGAGTTGCACATGGTTAACATATATTGTATTACTTGTCATCATCTAAGGGAGAGGGTGGGAGAGAGGCAGAAAAAAATTTGGAATACAAGGTTTTTCAAGGGTGAATATTTAAAATTTTACATATATTTTGAAAATAAAACACTTTGAAAAATAATTTAATAAAAAAGAAATGAATGTTGGAAACTATCTTTATTAAGTGTATTTGGAAAAACAAAGGAAATTTTGGAAAATTACCAACGTAGGGACATCTCTTTTTCGGTGGCTAAACAGTGAGTGTGAGGTTGGCAAAAACAACTGTCCATTTTTATTTTGAACTGGCACAGATAAATAGATATAATTGACAAAAGGTCTGGCACATTACTATACGTGCAGCACTGAATAACTAAAGACCCAAGGAGCTGTTCATCATTCAGTGGTGCTGGGCAGTAGCAGTTGGCTGCCATGGAAGTTGAGCCAAAGTGGGAGGAGGATTTTAGGAGGTGCCAGGCCCATATCCTGCTGGGAATGGCTCCTGTGGCATCTTTGGGTCCCAAGCAAGTGAGTAAGTCCTCTCAGGATGAGAGCATCCCTCCTTTGATTTTAGATTAACACTGTCCCCTATGTGCTTCTTCCCCAGTCCATTTAATTGCATCAGATTAGCTTTTCATCTACAAAGCTTTTGCTTATTCTGTTGTTTTTTTTTAAAGTCCTATATAACGGTCTAGTCCTGGGTTTCAGTTCACCAGCTTGTGCTCCAGTTTGGGTCTCAGCAAGTGTCAACATTACCCTCGGGGATAAGGTCCCTTTGTTCTTCTAGTTCTCCTTTTAGATGCCTGAATTTTGAGTGATTTTTGTAAATATTTCGTAACTTAGGCTCCTTTTAGAGATGTTGTCCTGGGAGCTTCTGGTCTGTTATTCTTTCATTTTGGTGGCAACTCTGTTTAACTGTTGTAATGTGGGAGGAGGAGGATATGCATAGTCTTCTCCCTTTCTCATCCTTTTACTTTAAGGCTCTTTTTAATGAGATTGACATGTCACAGAGAATACAGAATTTTCTCTTTATTCAGTGTGCTAAGTCTCCAGTCAGCATTTTGTCAGTAATAGCGAGGAACCCCGGACCTGTGCCCCCACTCTGGTCTTCTCAACCATTGGCGATAATTGTACAGTTAATTCTGAGAGAACCACAGAATGCTGGGTGATCCAGCCAGTGCTGCGTTGGGCTGGCGAATGAAAGGCTTGAGTTTGATTTGGCCAGGACACTTGGGAGCTGAGCGCCTCTGGACAATCCCCCACCTCTTCCCCTTCCTCTATGAGATGGGGATCATAATAACACTGATCTCCCAGGTGTGACGCAAAGATAAAATGCGATCATGTTTGTAAAGTGCTTTGCAAGCCTTACTGTGCTGTAAAAATGCTTCCAGTATCTGGAAATGTAACCTTGGGCCCTCCACAGTGATGTCTTCTTCTTTCCCAAAGTGTGCTTCATTTCACTTCCTCCTTAAGAGTCTTCATTTGGAATGTTATGGAATAGTATTGTTCTGTAAGAAATGATCAGCAGGATGAAGACAGAGAGGGGGGGAGGAGGGGAAAAGTTGGAACAGAAGGTTTTGCCAGGGTCAATATTGAAAAATTACCCATGCACATTTTTATATATAAAAAGCTATAATTTTTTTTAAAAAGAGTGTTCATTATCTTTTTCTCGATGGAAAAATCAGAATTAAACATTTATCCTGAACCGATTTCCTTTCTCCCCCAAAAGGGGAGACTGTTTACATTTTTAAAAATTAATTTAAAAATTTTACATGTTTACATGGACCTTAACAAACACTCCCCTCTAAAAAAACCCAAAAGTATTTCTGCCTGCGTAACAGCATAGAAAAGGAGAGGTGTGAATAAGGATTCTTTTTTTCATTCTTGTATAAATTACTTGTTTCTGTTTATTTCTTTGTACAATCTATCCCAATCTATATAACCTTTTATATCCCACCTTATCCTATCCTTCCCCCTCTTATTTCTTTATAGTTTTTGGAGAATGTTATACTTTCTAGTTTGATGTATATATATACATATGTATTGTGTATGTATTGTTCCTCTTTAATCCATTCCAGATGTGAGTAGAATTTCAGAAGTATTAACTTGCCTCCCCCATCTAATTTCTCCACATCAGTTCTTGCTTTCTCACCTCATTCATATGGCCTACTTACTGTGTTTTTTCCTATATAATTTTATTTTTTAGAATCACATTATACTCAGCTCTACCCCAATCCTTCTTTTAAGCTACCCAATTGTTGATGACAATCTTAGACATATGGTTTACATTTCCTTGTTTAAAACATAAACAGTTTTTTCTTATTGAATTTCTTAAAATCAATCTTTGATGTTGGCTCTTATATGTCAGATTTTCTGTTAAGTTTCAATTGAGGATTTTTACCGTGTCTACCTCACTTTTCTTATTTCTAATTACATGATAAATTCAGTCTGGAACGTTCCAGCTTTTCCTTCTCTAAAATCTCTTTAGTTCCTTCAGATTCCTTTTGCCGGGAGACCAAGTGGGAAACCCTGAATTCCACTTAACCTCAGACCTGATCATTCTCCTCCATGGAAATGGTTCATCCCAGTCACCAACCATGGGGTATTTGCCCAGGAGCATAGACCTGAAAATGTTCTGCCATCTCAAGACAGAAGATCCTGAGGGGCATGAAGTCAAATTAGAGAGCCAGATGGGCAGTTGGGAAAAACAGTCCCAGAAGTAGCTGTCCACTACCAAAAAAAAAGTTTTTATACAGGAAATGTACCTGATTGTAATTCTTTTGTGAGGCACCTCCTCTGAGACCCTTCAATCTTTTTTCCACAATGTTGAACTAAGATGCGGGGAAAAAAGATTCATTAATGTAATTTGCTTGTGAAGAGCTTCAGATACTTTTGTGACAGAATTCAGGGTAATTATAATCTCTTCTAAAAAAAAGCTTTCTGAGTTTAGCACATTAGGGAAGCCCTTCAGCTACCACTCAGTGCTCATTAAATATCATAGATCTTTTGCTAAGGAAAACTCATCTGAATATGATGAATGTGGAAAAACTTTTGACAAGAGGTCAAATCTTCCTGAAGACAGAGCTCATATTTCAGAAAATCCCTTTGAAGGGATAAACCTTCAGTCAGAAAACTCAGTTGAATCTTCAGTCAAAATGGACCACAGGAAAAAGAATTCTAGATAAATGATCACCCATGGAACTCAAGGTGACACAGCCAATAGCACATAGTCATTTGATACAACACAGAAAACCAAAACAGACAGGAAAAACTTCCCTCTCAGTTTGAGTTTCCCCTGAGGCCAAAGGGATTAAATGCCTGTGGGAGAAATAGGAGACCCTTCTGTGTTCTCTTTACTAGCCCTTTTTTCCTCCCTCATCCACTCTTCAATTACTTATCCTGTTTTATCCCCTATTGAAATTTGTCCAAAACTACCCCCAAGTCGTCCTGTGACTAGGTGCCTTGTTTTAGGATCAGACCATCCCTGAAAGTCGGGGGAGGGGAGAAAGAAGCAAGGGTTGAATTCTTGTTTTTTCTTCTCCTTGAACCCAGAAAAATATTTCCAAAATTGCATCCTTTTCCCCCAAGTATATAGTAGAAGGATTAATCCTGTATAGCTGGGTATAGTAATGCTTAATCCAGCACAAAAAAGGAGCTATGGAAGAATAGGATTATCTATTGCCTGGCTTATAAGGATACAGGGAAAAGGCATCTGTTAACTGTCAGTAGTTCTGGTACTGCCTCAGGACAAAGCTGGTTCTGGTCAGCTTCAGTTCTGCTGAGTGTGAAGACCTACCCTTGGTTCTATTTGCCCGATGGAGATGACACTCAAGAAAATGGTTGGTGACTGGGATGAGCCATTACCATGGAGGAGAATGAGCGGGTCTGAAGAAGTGCTGTACCCTCTGATCAGGACAGTTTAACGTGTCTAGGGGGCTGAGTGCTTCCTTGCCATGAGGGCAAAGCCTTCCATTTATGGATGAAACAGACTCTCCACCGAGCTGCCATTGCGGGAGAACTCCCAGTTGGGATTCAGAACTCCAGGTGATCTACCACCGTGGGCTTTAAAATCCCAATCTGTAACAAGTCACTGCAAGCATTTGTAATCTTTCCCAGCGGCTTGAGGGTGGCCAGTATTTATACAGATTGCACACAAAACAAATAAGGCTAGAAGTACTAGAAGTATGGAAAACTCTGTGATGGGTTGATGAGCGTGTTCATCAATCAAAACTACTTGGTCAGCAGACTTTTAACTTACTAACTGAAAGTTCCCCCCGAGTAAATGTACTCTATCGGCCATCCCAGTAACGCTTTTCCTAGCAAATCAAGCATCTAATCTTTTGCTCAGCAATGTCCTAGGAAATAAAGAAGTAGTAGATCCAAAGGAGAGGTCACAGTGGAGCAGGGGCAGTGATTCATCCAAATGAGCCATGTTGGGACTATAATAACAAGCTCCACAGTTAACGTAATGCAATGCTCTATTACAGTCATATGATTTTAGTCTATAATCTAATACTAGATTATAGTATTATATGTACTATATTATATATACATTATATATAATAATTATATTACATATACTGTATAGATATAGTACACATATTCACTAATACCTAATATCGATATCATTAATACATAAGAGATTATTTGGTCCTAACATATTTAATTTTTATCTTAATAGCATAACTTATCATAAACATAATCTTATTTTGTTTAATTCATTAATATGATCACTGACACTCATCAAATTACAATATACTGAATAAATGCTGAGTAATTTGAGGAGGGGGTATCAAAATTATCCTCACATTACAGCTCTCTAGGCTAATAACCTCCTCTGGGGAATTCTAGGCAACCATACCCTAGAAATTCCCTCTTTAACATCCTGGCTGCTCCTTCAGACTTACTTTCTCCTTCCCAGACATAGCCTCCCACATTACTGTAGCAATTGTTCTTCTGTCCACAGGCTTCTGCATCAGTTCACATAAATCCTCCCAGGTTTCCCTAAATCCTTTCTTTTCATAATTTTTATATACATTTTATTTTTTAGGTTATACATGATGTTGGGAGAGAAAACTTGAAAAAAAGGGAAAAACCATAAAGAAAAAAAAAAAGGTGAAAATAGTATGCTGCAATTTGTGAAATTCAGACTCCATAGTTCTCTCTGTGGATGTGGATGGCATTTTCCATCCAAAGTTTATTGGGATTGCCTTGGATCACTGAAGCTCTGAGAAGAGCCAAGTCTATCACAGTTGATCATCGCACCGCACCCTCTTGCTGTGGCTGTGTACAGTGTTCTCCTGGTTCTACTTCACTCAACATCATCATTTCTTGAGATAGGATACTTGGTTCAAGGGCCATAAGTTGTTCAGCAGCAAGGGGACTCGGGAGAGCACTGGGCCTAGAGTCAAGAAGACCCGAGTTAAATCTGGCCTCTGACACTTGCTAGCTGTGTGATCCTCAACAAGGCCCTTAACTTTTATATGCCTTCTTCAAGTATAAAATGGGGGTCATAATAGCACATATTTCAGAGTTATTATCATGATCAAATGAACTAACATTTTAGAGATTTTGCACATTACTAGGCATATGGTAGGTTCTTAATAAATGTTTATTCCCTTCTTACCTATACTTTCTACAGAAGGCTGCTATGATTGCTTTTTTTACATATGAGTCTTTTCCTTCTTCCTTTTATCTCTGGGGTACAAGCCTAGTAGTAGTACTAATACCAAGTACTGATCCACTCAATGGCTATGTACCTTAGTAATTTATTGAATATTGTTTAATTTTTTCTTTCTTTTATTATTTTTTTGGCAAAGCAATTGGGATTAGGGACTTTTCTAGGGTCACACAGCTAGTAAATGTTAAGTGTCTGAGATCATATTTGAACTCAGGTCTTCCTGACTCCAGAGCTATTGTTTTAGCCACTGCTCCACCTAGCTGCCCTATTTATTTATTTAATTTAAAGCGTATTTCAAAATTAATAAAGATCTATCTCACAAACTTCTCCCACCTTATTGAAAAAGAAAAAAAATACAAATATACATAATTAAACAACTTTCTACTTTGATCTTGTCCAAAAAATATAAATACTTCCATTTGTCACCCAAGTTTATCTCCCATCAGGACTTAGAATGCCAAATGTATGCTTGCCAAAAATACTAATTTATGGAGAACTCCACAGGGCAAATGCTCACAAGGTGGTCCGAAAGAGTGGTACAAGGACATTTTCAGGGTCCCTCTTAAGAACTTTAAAGTTGATTGTATGACATAGGAGACCCTGGCACAAGAACGCCCAGCATGGCGTGCCCTCATCAGAGAAGGTGGTGTGCTGCATGAGCAAAGCAGAACTGAATTAGCTCAGAAGAAACACAAGATGAGCAAAGTTAAAAGAATCCACCCCAAATGTTCATAGGGACTCTTTGTGTCCAACTTGTGGCCAAGCACTTTGAGCTCATGTTGGTCTGATCATCCATAGTTGGACACGCTGTAACTCTACTTTAATATAGTGACATTATTTTTGGTCCTCTTTGAGAATGAAGGTCAACAACCACCAACAAATCAGGATTTAAAAGCCTTAAAGATGCACTGGAGTATATCGAAGGGTTGTGGGTGGTGACGTGGTCTGACCTGCACTTTAGGCAGATTATTTTGACTGCTGAATGCAAGATGAACTGGAATGGGAAGAGATTTCTGGCCAGGAAAGTAACTGTCAGGTACTGAAGTAGTTCAAGTGAGAAGTGAGAAGTGAGAAGTGGTCAGTCTCCACTAGCGTCAAAAGAAAAAAGGGGAGAGGAGAAATGTAGAAAGAGAAACAACCAGATGTAGTAGTACATTGCATATGTGACATGAATGAAAGGAGAAGAAAGAAAATGACAGCTATTTTTAACTTAGGTGAACAGCAGAACAATGAAAGGTCATCAGGTAACATGGTAGGGAAGGAGAAGAGGGTCCAGGACAGAACAATCCTACGGGATGCTAAGGGTTAATGGACATGACCTGAATGAGGATATAATGAGAGAAACTGAGAAGGGGGCAAAGTGATAGTCAGCATTTTTGTCCCATTCACCTAACACAACTCTACAATAACCTAGAAAATGTGCCAGACCAAATTCTGATTGGGAAAGAAAGTCACTGTAAAAACATCAAAAAGACATAAATTAAACAAAAACTCAGCATAGATCTCCCCAGATCTGAGCAGAACCCAACACTAACATAAGGTCCAAATTTTAAAAAACAGGCAACAAAAATAAGGAAACAAAAAAAAAAATTATCATAAAACCCACGATGACAAGAAAATGTAAGACTTACACAGAAGAAGAAAATGATTTGGGAATATTTACTAGTAAAGCTTCAAAGAAAAATGCAGATTCCCAGTAAGAACTCTTGAAAGACTTAAAGAAAAATATTTTTAAAAACCAAAAAAAATTAATAAAAATAAATATGAGCAATAGGAGGGGGAAATAAGAAAAGAAATAAAAGCTAGCAAAAAAGTTATGAAAAATTAATTACTTTGTAAAAAGAGGTTCAAAACATTACAAGGAAAGGCATAATATATCATGGAAAAATTAACCTAACAAGAAAAAAATTGAGAAGAGATCATTTAAGAATCATTGGATTATCTGAAAGCCATGAATTGGGGGGTGGGATGGGGAGAAAGAGTCTAACAAAAAAACTATAAAAGGAAAATGCTCCGGATGTCTTTAAACCAGAGGGCAAAGTAGAAATCAAAAGAACTCACCAATTATCTCCTGAAAGAAACCCCAAAGGGAAAACCTTCAGTAATAATGTAGCCAAAATCCAAACCTCCCTGATTAAAGTGAAAATACTGCAAGTTGTTAGAAACAAAGAAAGTCAGAAAAAGAACAAACTTCTAAATTCTGACTACTGCAAGTAGAAAGGGAATGACAGTCAGGATCACGTAAGATGTAGTAGCTACCACCATAAAGAAATAGAGGGCTTGGAATATAGTCTGCAAGGCTAAGAATCTAGCATTAAAAAAACCTTTCCAACAAAACTGAGTATAATCCTACAGGTGAAAAATGGAAATTTTTATGAAATAGAAAGCTTTCAAGCAATCCTAATGAATAGAAGAGCTGAATAGGAAATTTGAGATTCAAACATAGGTCTCAAGAAAAGCATAAAAAGGTAAATACCAAGGAAATAATTAGGACCTAACTAAGCTTAAGCTGTTTACATTCTTTTATATTGAGAGGATACATATAATCCTTCAGAATTTTATCATCACCAAGGGTCTTAAAGCTCTAAAGAAAGAAAGCCTTAAACCAATTTCTCTAAAGAAAACTGTTGCAAAAAAATTAAAATAAAATAACAGCAAGAAGTTTATTGTAATACACTATGACCAGGTAGGATTTATACCAGAAATGCTAGCTCAACATGGAAAACTGATCACAATGGATTATTAGCCTAATTAGACAGAAGACCTGGGTGTGATTCTATTATATTAGGGTAATTTCAAAAGAAAAATGGAAGATGGGGAAGATTACAGTGGGGGATAATGTAAGGGAAAAGAAGGATGGGGAAAATTATCCTCCCCACACACACATGCACAAGGAAAAAAATTATGCAATAAAGGGAAGGGGGGGGGAACATTTGAACCTTATTCTCATCTAAACTCATTTAAAGACAGAAGAAAACTTATACACAATTGGGTAGAACATTTTATCTAATGCACCATGGAAGCAAGAAGGAGGAAGGTTAAGAGAAAGGGGAGAATAAGAAAGAAGACAGATTTTAAAAGCAGTGGTCAGAAGCAAAAGAGACTCTTAAGAGAACAAAGAATAAAAAAAAAGAGAGAGAGAGAAAAGGATAAGTATAAGACAATAGAGGGAAGAAAATATGGTTAGCAATCATAATCATTAATATGAATGGGATGAATTTACTCATAAAAATGTGGATAGAAGAATAAATTAGGAAACATAATTAGACAATATATTGTTTATAAAGAACAAGCATGAAATATAAACATATACCAAGATATTAAATGCATCTTTTCTAAATATAATTCAACAAATATTACATTGAATAAAGGGATTTTGAAACCCAGATTTTTAAAAATGGAAACTAAATAATCTAATCCTAAGGACTGTGTGTGTCAAAGAATAAATCACAGAACTAACTAGTTTTATTAAGGATAAAGAAAATGACAATATACAAGAATCTGTGGAATATAGCTAAAGAAATATTTTGGGGAAATTTTATATCCCTAAATTTTTATATCAATTTTAAAAAGAGAAAGAACAAACCAATAAATGGGGCATGTGATTTTTTAAAAATCTAGAAAAACAAATTAAAAATCCCCAATACCAAAACAGAAATCCTGAAAATCAAAAGAGATTAACAAAACTGAGAGAAAAAAAAAGAACAAACCTCTAAATTAGCACATAAAAATAGGAGATTTTTTTTAAATCAATAAAGCCAAAGGTTTACCCTTTGTCTAATTTGATTTTTAAAAAGAAAGAAAATTAAATTACTATATCGAAAATGAAGAGGTGAGTTCACAACCAATGAAGAGGAAGTAAAACCAATAATTAGAACTATGTTGCTCAAATATCTTGCAATAAAAGTGATAATCTGAATGAAGTAGATAAACACCTATAAAAATAGAAATTTTCCTAATCAACTAAACAGAAAATGCAATATTTTAATAATCTTGTCTTAAGGGCAGGTAGATGGTACAGTGGATAGATAGAACAGGCTCATTGTAATGAGGACCTGAATTCAAATTCAGCCTCAGACACTTATTATTTACAAGTTGTATGACTTTAGGCAAGTCACTTATCCCAGTTGCCTTTTCAAAAAGAGTAATAATAAATAATAATAAAAATCTTAGCTTAGAAAAAGAAATTGAATAATATGAAAATAAGCATCTTAGAGAAAAAAACCCAGGACCAGATTACAAGAGAATTCTATTAAGCTTTTAAAATACTACATACACTATTTGGGAAAAAAAACAAAAAAAGAAACAAATCAACAACAACAACAACAAAAACAGGTAAAGAAGACCTATCAAATTTCTTGTATGACTCAAATACTTAGACTAGGCAAAGTTAAAAAAAAAAGAGAAAGAAAGCCATAAACCAATTTCTCTAAAGTAAACTGTTGCCAAAATAATAATAATAATAATAATAAATACCAGCAAGGAGTTTATTGTAATATACAAGGATCATACATTATGACCAGCTAGGATTTATACCAGAAATGCTATCTCAGTATTTGGAAAACTGATCACAATTGATTATATCAATAACAAAAACAACAAAAAATGGTGATTTCAACATAGAGCAGTTAAAAACAAATCAAAAAAGATGATAAAAGGTACCAGGATGGAGGTTTGGCCCACCCCCACCCCCATAGGATTAGAGATGATTATAATAACAAGCTTTTAATAATAAAAAAAATTCTTAAATGAACAAGAAGAAAGAAGCCAACCACAGAAAGTTAGTATGGGAATAGGGAAGACAAAGGTTCATTCTCAAATGAGGATACTGAAATTTTAAAAAGGTCTCTTTTACCCCCAAAGAGTCACATTAAATGGTTACCTGCCCAAAAAGAATTCATAGAATTCAAAAAGGACTTTAAAAAAAAAACAAAAGAGAAATTGAGGAAAAAGTTTTTAAAAATTAAGAACAATCCAATAAATCAGGAAGATTATGGAAAAAAAAGTCAACCAACTAAAAGGAGATCCAGAGCCTTAATGAAGAAAATGATTCATTGAAAATTAAAATTGGGCTGTGTGACCCTGGGATAGTCAGTTAACCTCAAAGGAAGAAAAAGAAAGAAAGAAAAGGGAAAAAAAGAAAAGTAAAATTGGGTAAGGCTAAGCCAGTGAAGTTATGAGAGACCAAGAAGTAATAAAACAAAATGTAAAGAATGAAAAATTTGAAGAAAATGTGAGACATCTCCTAAGAAAAACAATAAATCAGGAGAACAGATCAAGAAGAAAAAACATAGCAATAATTGGACTATCTGAACGTTATAATAAAAAAAAGAATCTTGAAACAATAATAAAAGAAATAATTCAAGAAAATTGTTCTAAAGTGTTAGAACAAGGAAAAGTAGAACTAGGGGGAAAAAAATCCACCAGTCACCGCCTGAAAAAGATCCCAAAAAGAAATCTACAGGAACATCATTGGTAAATTCCAAGACCCAGAGTCAAAGAGAAAATTTTATAAACTACAAAAAACAAAATTGAAATACACTGGAGCCACAATTAGAATAACACAAGACCTATCAGCTACAATAGAAGGTCACAGATCTTGAAATACTATACATCTAAGATCAAAAGAACTATAGGGGTGGTTGAAAATATTATATCTGCAAAATTAACCATAATCATGAAGGAAAAAAAAAACAGGCATTCAATGAATTGCTAGACTTTCAAGATTTTGTTGCAAAAAACTTTGAACTTAATAGAAAATGTTATGTATAAAAGACAAGAGAAACATAAGGTAAACATCAAATACTAATTTCAAAGAACTCAATAAAGACAAACTGTTTATTTTATATGTGGAAATGTAAGCCATATGTCTAAGATTGTCATCAGTAATGGGGTAGTTCAAAAGAAAGACTGGAGTAAAGTGAGTATGATGTAATTCTAAAAAGCAAAACCATGTAGGAAAAGGCAAAAACAGCAATTATGTTATATGAATGGGTATGAGATCAAGAATTAACACAGAAAAATTAGATGGGGGAGAAGGGTTGGTAGCTCTGAAATCCTATTCACATCCAGAATGAGTTAAAGAGGGAAATGTATACATATACATGTATGTAAATGCATATATATGTAGAAAATCTTCCCCTCTGATTTCTTTATAAACTTTGAAGAGTTTTTACCCTTCTCTCTCTCTCTCTCTCTCTCTCTCTCTCTCTTCATATATGTATATATATGGATATATTTATATGTGTATATAAATGCATGCATATATATATATATATATACTTATCAGAGGGGAAGATTTCTTTATAAACTCTCAGAGGATATTAAAAAAAGTTTATCAAAACCCCAGAGGGGGAGGGAATAGGATAAATTGGGGCATAGAAGAGTGTATAGATTAATGGAAATGAGATAAAGTTAGATTAATAGGAATGAGATAAAGAGGGAGGGAAAGGATTGGGAGAGAAGATAAAGAAAGGATCCTTGGAGTGGGCAGGTACATAATAGAAAAGCAAGTTAGGGGGTAGAAATAAAGAAGAAGAATCAACAGGAGTAGGAAATAAGAGATACACACAAACACAACAATAATGAGCAGGAGTAGAATTTATTAAGAAAAAAAATCAGGGTAGTATTCATTGATCTCAAAGTTAAAGTTAAAATCAATCAAGAGAGAAAAAGAGGAAAACTAGATATGTCAGTCGTATTAATATTTTTAGACTATTCAAAACAACTAAATGGTATAATGCTGTGGCATAGGGAATAATGAGTTGATGGATTTAGAAAAATATGAAAAGACTTGGACCTAAGAAGGATGATGTTAGCTGCCTTCAGAGAAACAGAGGGCCAACAAGCATAGTACAAATTTACATAGATGTATATGAGTGTATATGTCTGTATATTTGTGTGATTATAGGTATCTATTTTTATATATATATATGCACATATATACATACACATATATATCTGGGCTTAATGGTAGCTTGCTTGGGGGAGGGATGGGGAGGAAAGGGAAAAAAATAAAAGTAAAAAGTATACACAGAGAACAAAAGAAAACCAATAAGGAAGGAAAGAAATATATATATATTCTTGGAATGGAAATTTATTTTAAATCCTTTTAGGTTCTATGCATAACATTTTCTTTTTCTGTTTTTTTTCTATTGTTCTTTCTGTAATCTGTTTTAAATAAATACATTTTTTAAAAATAATTTTTTTTTCACAATTATATGTAAAAAAACAATTAACATTGATTTTTAAAATATTGAGTTTCAGGGGCAGCTAGATGGCACAGCGACTAGAGCACCAGCCTGAAGTCAGGAAAACCTGAGTTCCAATCCAGCCTCAGACACTTAACATTGTGTGACCCTGTGCAGGTAATTTAACCCCAATTGCATTACCAATACTTTTTTTTTTTTTTCAAAAAATTTAAATTCAATATTGAGTTCCAAATTTACCTCCTTTCTTCTAACTCTCCCTTCTCATTGAGAAGGCAAACAATTTGATATAGCTTATTAAGTGCAGTCATGAAAAACATACTTCCATATTAGTTGTGTTTGAAAGAAAATACAGGCCAAAGGGGGGGGAAAAACAAGAAAAATAAACAAAAAAGCATACTTCAATATGCATCCAGACTCCATCAGTTCTTTCTCTGGAGATGGATAGCATCTTTCAACCTAAATCTTTCAAATTGTCTTGGATCACTGTATTGCTGAGAATAGCTAAGCCATTCGTAGTTGATCATAATGCTATAGTATATACAAAGTTCTGGTTCTGCTTACTTCACTTTGCATTAGTTCATGTAAGTCTTTTTCAGGTTTTTCTGAACAGCTTGCTCATTATTTCTTTTTTAAAAATTTTTTTTTATTATAGCTTTTTATTTACAAGATATATGCATGGGTAATTTTTCAGCTTTGACAATTGCAAAATCTTTTGTTCCAATTTTTCCCCTCCTTCCTCCCACCCCCTCCCCTAGATGGCAGGTTGACCAATACATGTTAAATATGTTAAAGTCTAAGTTAAATACAATATAAGTATACATGTTCTAACAGTTATTTTGCTGTACAAAAAGAATCAGACTTTAAAATAGTGTACAATTAGTCTGTGAAGGACGTCAAAAATGTAGGTGGACATAAATAGAGGGATTGGGAATTCTGTGTAGTGGTTCATAGTCATCTCCCAGAGATCTTTTGCTGTTGCTCATTATTTCTTATAGCACTTATAGCCTTCCATAACAATCATAAGATACAACTTATTTAGCCATTTCCCAATTGATGGTCATTCCCTCAATTTCCACTTTTTTCCCACCCCAAAATGAGTTATGTCTTTTTTTGTGCACATAGGTCCTTTTCCTTTTTGAAAAAATTTCTTTGGGATACAAACCTAGCAGTGGTATTGCTGGGTCAAAGGATATCCATGTTTTTATAGCCCTTTGGGCATCGTTCCAAACTGCCCTCCAGAATGACTGAATCAATTCACCATTCACCAATGAATGATACCTTAGTGTCCCAATTTCCCCAAATCCTTCCCAACATTTTTCTTTTTGTTCCTGAAGTGGGGGGAGTAATACCTCAAAATTGGAGGGTTTTTAAGATTATGTATATGCAGTCATGTTAAATACATGTCCACATTAGTCATGTTAAGAAAGAAGAATCAGACCAAAAGGAGAAAACCATGAGAAACAAACAAAAAAGTGAAAATAACTTCAATCTGCATTTAGACAATATAGTTCTTTCTCTGAATGTGGATGGCAATTTTCTGTCATAAGACCTTGGGAATAGTCTTGGATCACTGAATTTCTGAGAAGAGTTAAAGCCTTCAAAGTTGATCACTGCACAGTGTTGTTAATGTGAACAATGTTCTCTTGATTCTATTCACAGCATCAATTCACATCAGTGATACCAGGTTTTGCTGAAATCCACCTGCTCATCATTTCTTGTAACACAATAGTATTCCATTACATATACATAACTTCTTTAGCCATTCCTCAGTTGATTGGCATCCCCTCTAATCCCTTGTCACCAGAAATATATGTGTACATGTTAGTCCTTTTCCATTTTTTATGATCTCTTTGGGATACAGACCTAGTATGGTATTTCTAGATTAAAAGGTATGGACAATTTTATAGCTCTCTGGAATACTTTCAAATTGCTCTCCAGAATGGATGGGTTTCACAATAGTATCAACAATGCATTAATATTCCAGTTTTCCCATATCTTCTCCAACATTCATCATCTTCCTTTTCTGTCATAATAGTCACTCTGATAGGGGTGAAGCAATATTTCAGAATGGTTTTAATGTGCATTTCTCTAATCAATAATGAATTAGAACATTTTTTATTACTATACTTTTATTTCTTCATCTAAAAACTGCCTATTCATATCCTTTGATCTCTTCTCAGTTGGGTAATTTGTTGAATTCTTGTATATTTGACTCTATTTTGTTAATTTGTAAGAAATCGGGTCTTTATAAGAGAAATTTGTAAAAAAAAAAAAAAAAAATCACTTATGACTACTATTTATTTCCCTCCATCCTATTTTTCCCATTTATGATTTTCTCTCCTTTCACTGTGATTCCTAAAAAATATTTTGCTTCTGACCACTGCCTCCCCAATCCATCTTTCTTCCTTGTATAACCACCCTTTCTCTTATCTCCTCCCGCTCTCTCTTCCTTTTAGGGTAAGCTAGATATTTATATCCAGTTTAGTATGTTTATTAATCCCTCTTTGAGGCAATTCCAATGAGAATAAGAAAGAATTGCCCCCCAGCTTCCCTTATCTTCTCATCTCCCATAAATACTCTTTTATGTGAAATAATTTACTCCTTCTACCTCTTTCATACCCTTTAATTTCATTTTTTAAAAAAATCACATCCATGCCTTTTGTCTATATATATGCCTTCTAACTGCCCACATAATGAGAAAGATTTTAGGAATTACAAGTACCATCTTCCTATGTAGGAATGTAAATAATTTAATTTTACCAAATCCCTTATGATTTCTTACCTGTTTAGCTTTTTGTGCTTCTCTTAAAATCTTGTATTTAAAAGTCAAATTTTCTATTCTGCACTGGTCTTTTCATCAAGAATACTTGAAGTCCTCTATTCAATGAATTTTCATTTTTTTTCTCCTAAAGATTAATATTCACTTTTCTGGGTAATCCTTGGTTAATCCTAGCTCCATTACCATTAGAAACATCATATTCCAAGTCCTCCAATCCTTTAATATAGAAGCTGTTAAATCTTGTGTTACCTGGACTGTGACTTCATGATATTGAAATCTTTCTGACTGCTTGTGATATCTTCTCCTTTACCTAGGAGCTCTGGAATTTGGCTATAATATTCCTGGGAGTTTTCATTTGGGGATATCTTTCAGGAAGTAACTGATGGACGCTTTCAATGTCTACATTGCCCTTTGGTTCTAGAACATCAGGGCAATTTTCTTTGATAATTTGTTGAAAGAATGATTGCTAGTCTCTTTCCAGATCAGTTGTTTTTCCAATGAAATATTTCATTTTCTTGTATTTTTTTATTCTTTTCTTTTTGTTTGTTTTATTGCCTCTTGATGTCTCATGGGGTCATTAGACTCCACTTGACCAATTCTAATTTTTAAGGAATTATTTTCTCCAGTGAGTTTTTGTACCTTCTTTTGCATTTGGCCAATTCTGCTTTTTAAAGAGTTCTTTTCTTCAGTGATTATTATTATTATTTTACTATTTTGCTCTTTTACTATTTGCTCTATTCAGTTTTTAAAATTATTTTCTTAAATTTTTTTGGTGCCTCCTTTACCAAGCTGTTCTCATCCTTCATGAATTTTTTTGGTATCACTATCATTTCTTTTCTCTATTTTTTTCCATCTTATTTTTAAAATTACTTTTGAGTGCTTTTAGAAATTCTCTTTAGTCCTGAGACCCAAATTACATTTTTCTTTGAGGATTTGGATGTAGCAGTTTTTATTTTGTTGTATTTTTCTGAGTTTGTTTTTTGATTTTCTATCATTGTAGCAAGTTTCTATGGTTAAGCTGGCTTTTGTTGTTGTTTGCTCATTTTCCCTCTTTCTTGAGTTTTAACTTTATATAAAAGTTGCACTCTGCTCCTAGGGTGAAGAGGACACTGTCTCAAACTTTAGGATTTTTATGCAGCTGTTTTCAGAGGTTATATTCGCCCCTCCTCCAAAGTGTGAGCAGTAGAACCTAGGCAAAGGGGCCAAGCCAAGGCATGGGCGTGGCTGAGAGCATGGGATAGTCCCTGTGCTGACCCTGCCCCTACTTGTGAGTGCTCCTCCTACCAGCTCAAGAGAGGGTTAGGGCTTTATTTTTCCAGGTTCCTTGGTCCCTATGTCTAGGGTCCCCAGAGGGGGAGTAGAAAGGGCCTGAAAGTCCAATACAGTCAATGCTGAGAGCTGATGCCATTGGCTCCTCAATGCGAACTTATGGAGTGGGTGCTATTGTTATGCCCACTGTACAGAGGAGGAAACTGAGGCTGACTGAAGTTACTGCGCTGGAGTTGGTCCCTCGCGGTTGAGAGGGCCAGTTGTTAATATTTACACTTCAGACTTCAGCCAGTGCTACAAATCAGCTTTAATTTCATATGTGGTTCTGATGAGGTTCGGCGCAGGGCAGAGAGTTGTGGGAACCCCTTCTGATCAGCACAGGCCCTGTCCTTTGTAAATGCATTTATGAACCCAAAAAGTTAGTCTGACAAAAATAAGTTTATTGACACTGAGAAGTCAGCTTTTGCTAGGAGGCTGACTTGGGAGTGACAAGATCCTGGCAGAGAGATAAACAGGGGTATAGAAAAATCCTGGCAGAGAGATAAAGAGGGGTTAATGCTGAGGAGAGAATGTCGTCTCAGCGGGCGGGGGTCCTCGCAGAAGCCATATCAAAGGGAGATCCCTTGGCCTGCCATGGTCCTGCTTTTAGGTCCTCTGCAAAGAAATGAGCAAGCAGAAATCTATTTTATCTTGGCTGGGGGCTGGGGCAGCTTGAGTTGAAATCAGACTGAAATCTTCCAATTGAATGGGTGTCCCTGAACTAATCTTCAACTCAACGGAGGGTGTAACAGAACGAAACTACTTTTCTTGATTCTCTGAGGTGGGTCTTTTGCAGGGGAGAGCTTCTCAAGAATTCAAGGAGAATTTCTCAAGCATTCCCCCCAAAGTCAGACGACAGCTTCAGGGTTCTCCCCATCAGTTCTTTCTGTAAGGGCAGCTAGGCTGACCAGGCCTGCAGTCAGGAAGATCTGAGTTCAAATTCGCCTTCAGGAGCTTCCTAGCACAAGTCCGCTAACCCGCTGCTGTGGACCTCAATTTCTCCATTTGTAAAATGTGGGTAATAGCACCTATCTGCCAGTGTTGCTGTGAGAGCCAAAAGAGATAACTGCAAAGCACTTAGCACTTAGTGGGCTTCATATGAATGTTAGCTGTTATTATTAATAACAAAGCAATGGAGAAAGTGCTTAAAATGCACCTTAAATGCAAAAGTGTGTTTTGCATAGCCTCCCTCACCCCCACTCCCACAGAGCTGGTTGTTAAACATTTACCAACACAACCCTGGTCACCTATTTGACTAGATTCTTCCCCTGGCTCCAGCTGCCTCCAATCTGACATAGCACAGGTATTTATTTGCAACAAACACCAAGCACTGTCCTAGTTACATGAAAGAAGAAGACTCCCTTAAAGGAGAAGGGGTAAAAAGGAGGGTTTTGTGGCAGGGAGCTGAGGCTTAGGACTATCCAGACCCAAAGCCCTGAGCAAGATTGCCTAGGAGGCGTTTCCACTTCTCCAGGCTCTGCACAGCCCTTCTATTCCTGGGTCTCTCCAGGAAGACTGGCCAGGGCTTAAGTTCATGCTCAGGTGGAAGTTCACCTCCCTAGATCACAGGGGAGATAGGGGGCTTGCCTCTGAGAAGCATCCTCCCCATCCTCCCAACCAAAGGCTCTCTCTGCTCTGGCCTTTCCATTGGCTGCATTTCCAAGGGAGCTGGGGAGGGGACATGCTTGTAATTCTGGCTTTCTGTGAGACCACACTAGTTCTGTTCCTGCTCTCTTACCTCCTCCACTAACCTCTGCTCAAAAGACCAGTGGTTTTAGCTGGTTACATGACCACTTGTACATTGTCCATTACATGATACAGGATCTCTTAGTGATTTGAGAAATCATAGTTTGACTGGCCACTGATAATGGGAAGAATACACGGGAAGGAGGTCCTGTTGATGACATGTCCTGGTGACAAACCACAAGGTCAGCTTCATGGTGTTCTGAGAAGAGAGATCAGTCTCAGTCAGGACCAAAAGGAGGTTGGAGGCTGCCATGCTACTGGAAAGTTGGGGGTGGGGGTGTCTCAGTCAGGACCACAAGGAGGATGGATGCCACCATGCTTCTCCCAGACAATGGACAATCACTCAACTGAGTGAATGAGGAAGAATTTTGGGACAGAATTCTAAGAGTTCTGTCTCTTAGAATGTTCTAAATTTGCCTCCTGTCTTGTGACAACTTAAATATTCTTTACAAGCACTTCTAAGTACCTGATTTGGATGTATTATTTCTGGGTATTTTTTTACCTCCAAAATACTTCCCCCCTCCTACAGATTGTATTGCCAGTCTGAATTTGTCGTCCTTCATTCTCCAAGAGGATCAAAATGACTTCACTATGCTAGAGACCAGTTACTGTGTGTCTAACTCGATCAGACCAATACGAGCTCGGAATGCTCTGCCACCAGTTGGGTACAAGTAATCCACAGAAACATTTGCCATGGCTTCTCTAACTGCACTTCTCACGTTTCTTCTGAACTCATTCCCTTCTGCTTTGCTCATAGAGCACAGCACCTTCCCTAATGAGGGCACGCCGTGATGGGGGGTCCTGTGCCAGAGTCTTCCATGTGATATAATCAATTCTGAAGTTCTTCAGTGAGACCTGGAAGTTATTCTTGTATCACTTTTTCTGACCACCTTGTGAGCACTTGTCCTATCTGAGTTTTCCATAAAATAGTCTTTCGGCATTCGTATAAAGTGGCCAGCCCAATGGAGTTCTGCTCTCTGTAGAGTTGACATGCTTGGCAGTTTAATTCAAGAAAGGACCTTGGTGTTGGTCCCTGATCCTGCCAGGGGATCTTCAGAATCTTCCTAAGACAATTCAATTGGCAGCAATTCCCTTTCCCAGCATGGTACTGATGGATTGTCCAGGTTTCACAGGCCGATGGCAATGAGGTCAGCACTATGGCTGTGTAGCCCTTCAGTTTGGGAGTCATTCCAATGTTTCTCCCCTCCTGTACTTTTCTTTGGAGCCCCCCAACCCTGAGCAATTGCCAAGGGTTCCCCATATGGCTGGTATGGCGCTGGCTGATGGAGGACCTGGGTTTTCTTGGTGTTAACTGTTGGGCCAAAATTACCACTAGCAGGAGAAAGTCGATCCATATTTTGTTGCATCTTGACTTCAGAGGCTGCACTGAGGGCACAATCAGCTGCACACAAAAGGTCCCACACCAGCTCTCCCTCCGCTCCAGTTTTGGCCTCTAGCCTTTGCAAGGCTAAGAATTTACCCTCACTCTGGTAGGTGACTTTGATTCCACATTTGTCCTCATTGAAGGCACTTAACAACATGGCTGAAAACATTAGGTTAAAAAGCCTGGGAGCAAGCACAAGGCCCTGTCTCACTCCTCTGTTGACTGGGAAAGCTCAAAAGCATTACTCATTGTCCAGAACCCGGGCAAGCGGACCGACATGGAACTGACCTTCTGTACTGAGGAACTTCTTTGGGCAAACACATTTTGACATCTTTTTCCATAAGCCCTCGTGACTGATGGTGTCAAAGATCTTGTTTAGATCTGCAAATGTCGTATAGAGACTGTTCTGCCCCTGGCACTTCTCCTTAAGTTGGGCAGTTAACACCATATAGACTGTTTCTGATTTTGTGCTTTTACTAAGTTATTTATTCTCCTGATGCGATTTTTTTCTTTTTCTTTTCCCAATTATTCCCCTAACTCTTCTATTTTAAAAAAAAAATCTTTTGTTCCTTTTTCCCTTAATTTCTTCAGTTCTTCCAAGAACTCTTGTATCCAATATACATTTTTTTTTTTTTTTTTTTTTTTTTTAGTGCTTCAATTGTAGAGGTTTTCAAGTCATTGTCATTTTCTGGTTTGGGTCTTGAGTGTCCCTGTCACCACAGAATGATCAGATTCCTTTTTTTGTTATTGTTTGCTCCTTTGAAGAACCTATTTCTTGACTTTGGCCTTCATGTTAGAAATGGACTTTGCTCACCACAAGGTAGATGTTTGAGCTGAACTTTTTCTCGCTGCTTTTACCACTAATTCTAAGATATCTAAGTTTTTAGTGATTCCAAAGTGGTGTGATTCAAAGAAAGATATGATCACTGACTTCTTGGTCTGCACACTGGTCCTTAAAAAGGTAAGATCTCTGGTCTCTCCTCGTGATCTTGACTGCACCTCTCCAATCTGAAACTCTGACTAGGGACCCAGTAATGGATGTCTGCCCAGAGTTGCCAAATGTTTACCTATCCTATGTATGATACTAGCTCAGGGGTCACCTGACCTTCCTTTTTTTGGTCTAGTCCCCTTACTAACCCAGTGCTAATGCCTCTGTTGCTATTGTCTCCAAAGCCCGCGGCCAATACTAATTCATTCCAACGTACCATGCTCCCAGCTAGCTCGCATTCCAGTGTCCACAAACCTTTTTTTTTTAATTTCTTCCTAAGTTACCCTAGACTGGAATAATGATTCACTGAAATACTTTTTGTCTTGAGGTACATTTGTTAAATTTAAATTGTTAACAAGAGGTGTATTGCAAGAACTAAACAAGCATGTTGGTCTTACTCCACCACCTTGACTCCAGTTACCATTTTCTTTTATAAGAATGCACCTGATCTGTTCAATTTTTCAAGCTTTGTATACTTAAGTACTACAAAATGACTTGTGATATAGCTGCAGAATTAAACTGGTGAGGTCTCCTTCCCAGAATTCTGGAACAGGTTGTGGAAACACAGATTTAGAGCTTAAAAAGCCTATAGAAGTCATTGAGGGCAGTCCTACTCATTTTAAAGATGAGTAAATTGAGGCATAGAGAGGTTATTACTTGTACAGAATTAAATAGTTAGAGAGCATCTGAGATAGGAATTGAATGCCTGTTCCTAAATCTAAACCTATTGCCCTATCATTTCAATACACTGTCTTCCTCTAGCATTTTGAATTATAAGAAAAGTGACTCAACTGTCCATTTTAGCCAATGCCTCCACTATGAACCCAAGTAATAACAATAGCTAGCATTTATTTAGTTATTTCATATATACCAAACACTTTACAGATATCATCTCATTTGTATTCATGCCAATTTGAAGAGGTGAGTGTGTTTTCCAAAATTTTTTATTTCTTTACAACTGCATGTAAAAATTTTAAAAAACATTTAAAATTTTTTGAAGTCCTAAGTCACCCCCTTTCCAAGTCCCCCTCATTAAGAAGGCAAGAAATATGATATAGGATTATGCATGTGCAGTCAAGCAAAACACATTTAAAGAAGTGAAGTTGTAAAAGACCAAAAAAATTTAAAAACACAAGAAAACAAAAGTAAAAAAATATGCTTTTATCTGAATTCAGACTCCATCAGCTTTTTCTTTGGAGGTGCATGGCATTTTTCATCACAAATCTTTCAAATTTTCTTGAATCATTGTATTGCTGAGAATAGTTAAGACATTCATATTTGATCTCTTTGCTGTTACTATGTACAGTGTGCTGGTTCTGCTCAGGTCCCTTTGCATCAGTTCGTCTCTTTACCAAGTTCTTCTGAGAGCATTTGTGCATCATTTCTTGTAGCACAATAGTATTCCATCACAATTATAACCTACAACTTGTTCAATCACTCCCCAATTGATAGGTATTCCCTTTATTTCCAAAGATTTGCCACTGTGAAATGAGTTCATATTTTTGTACACAAAATCTCTTTGGAAAACAGACTTAGTAGTGGTATTGCTAGGTCAAAGGGTATATATGGCTTTATAGCCCCTTTGGGCATTATTCCAAATTGCTCACCAGAATGATTGGATCAACTCATTATTCCCTGAACAGTGCCTCAGTATCCCAATTTTCCTGAATCCCCTCCAACATTTGTCATATTTCAGTATCTCTGCCAAGAAAATCCCAAATTGGTTCAGTAAAAGTCAGACACGAGTGAAAAACTACTGAACAACAAGCTTTTAATTACACCATTTAAATTACCTCATTCATTATGGTAGTAAGATTTCTATATTGTATGAATTCTTTGGTGGATATTGAGGGATGACTGTTGGCAGAAGCTTTTCCCACAATGATTACATTCATGAGGTTTCTCTCCAGTGTGGATCATTTTATGTAGAACAAGTTTAGAGCTTTGTCTGAAACTTTTTCCACATTGATTACATTCATAAGGTTTTTCTCCAGTGTGAATTCTCTTATGTTGAGCAAGATTGGAGCTTCCTCTAAAAGCCTTTCCACACTGATTGCATTCATAAGGTTTCTCTCCAGTGTGGATTCTCTCATGTGCAGCAAGATCAGAACTCTCTCGGAAACTCTTTCCACATTGATTACATTCATAAGGTTTCTCTCCAGTGTGGATTCTCTGATGACTAACAAGACTAGAGCGGTGTCTAAAAGTATTTCCACACTGTTTACACTCATAAGGTTTCTCTCCAGTGTGGATTCTCTGATGCAGAGCCAGGCTGACATTTCTTCTGAAAGTCTTTCCACATTGATTACATTCATAAGGTTTTTCTCCAGTGTGAATTCTCTGATGTAGAACAAGACTATAGCTGCATCGGAATGTCTTTCCACATTGATTACATTCATAGGGTTTCTCTCCAGTGTGGATTTTCTGATGGGTAGCAAGACTAGAGCTAAATCTGAAAGTCCTTCCACATTGATTACATTCATAGGGTTTCTCTCCAGTGTGGATTCTCTGATGTAGAGTAAGATTGGATGCATTTATAAAAGTCTTTCCACACTGATTACATTCATAAGATTTCCTTCCAGTGTGGATTCTTTGATGTTTAGCAAGACTAGAACTATATCTGAAAGTCTTTTCACAATAATTACAGTCATAAGGTTTCTCTCCAGTATGGCTCCTCCAATGTAAAGCAAGTTTAGAGCTCTGTCTAAAACTTTTTCCACATTGAGTACATTCATAAGGTTTTTCTCCAGTATGAATTCTCTTATGTTGAGCAAGACTGGACTTTCCTCTAAAAGCCTTTCCACACTGATTGCATTCAAAAGGTTTCTCTCCATTGTGCATTCTCTGATGTTCAGCAAGATCAGAGCTCTCCATGAAATTCTTTCCACAATGATTACATTCATAAGGTCTCTCTCCAATGTGAATTCTCTGATGCTTAACAAAACTTGCTCTCTGAGTGAAAGCCTTTCCACATTGATTGCATTCATAAGGTTTCTCTCCAGTGTGTCTTTTCTGATGGGAAATAAGGGATATGTTTTTACTGAAAGTTTTGCCACATTCATGATTTTCATGAAACTTCTCTTCAGAGTGAATGCTCTTGTGGGAAATAAGGAATGATTGTTGCTTGAAGACCTTTCCATATTCCATACATTTATGTATCTTTTCACTAGTATGAAATTTCTGATGTTTAAGGGAGGATTCTTGCTGAAGGGCTTTCTCACATTCAAGATGTCCAAATGTCTTTCCATTGTCAATTTTCTGTTGGTCAATGAGCTTTGAACTATGACAGAAACCCTTTTTGCCTTCATTACCCGTAAAAAGTATGTCTCCACTATGACTTTTCTGATGTTTAATTAGGCCTGAATTCAAGCAGAAGGCCATCTCATATTTATTGCACTGAGAAGTCTGGACTGTAGGAAGTTTCTCATTTGATTCAGAAAGCTCTTTTAGTTGCATAAAGCATTCCTTATATTTACTGTCCTGAGAACATTTAGTTTCTGAGGTCATTTTCTTACAATGAATTAGGACTGATGATTGTTTGAAGTGACTCTCTTGCTTTTTCTCTATCTTCTTACCAGACTCACATATTTCTCTCAAACTGGGGACACAGTGACCATCATTCATGAATCTTTGCTCTTCCACAGAAATGTTCAGCTTTGCAGTAATCTTCCTCATTTCAAACCTGGTCTGTCCATCTGAACAAAACAAAAAAAGAAACACTTTTATTTCTGGACACATACAAATATACACAAATATATAATCTTCCCTCCCTGACAAAAAGTTAAACTGATTTATAATCTATTTCTGTAAAGAGAGGCGAGTCTTCAAATTTAAATAGACAGAATCAATCATTTACAAATGCTATTATCCTGGGATGATTTAATTTAAAATAGCAATGGATCCTCAGAACAAACTCACACCAGCCAAGACCAGAAGTTTTCAGACGTTCCTAACTCAGACCATGAATATTCACGACAGAGCAACCTGACCCACATTCCTACAGTTGAGACTCAAACTCATATTCTCTGACTGGGGGAGCTCTGTTTACAATACTAGATAGCTTTTCTCCATTGAACCTTTGTTTCTTAAAACTTTGCATTTCAAATCTTCTCCCTCCCTCCATTCCTCTTCATCAAGAAGGCAAGCAATTTCACATAGGTTATACATGTACAATCTTGCAAAACAGATTTCCACATTTTTCATGTTGTGAAAGAAAACCCAGCCAAAAAGGCCCTCCAAGAATAATAAAGTAAAAAGTAAAGCATGTTTTAATCTGCATTCAGACTCCATCACTTCTTTCTCTGGAGATGGACAGAATTTTTCAGCAGAATTTCTTGGATCGTTACATTGCTGAGGATGGCTAAGTCATTCCCAGTTGCTCATCAGATAATCTTGCTGTTGCTGTGTACACTATTCTGGTTCTGCTCGCTTCACTTTGCTTCATTTCAGGTGAATCTCTCTGGGTATTTCTGAGTATTCTGCTTTTGCCCTTCATTCTCCAAGAGGACCAATGACATCATGAGGGGGAGGTCCTGACTTGCAGGTGGATTGAATGGAACCCGAGGCAGACCTGTGCAAAGTCATCAGTCGCCTCTCTCTTTCAGTCACTGGAGTGCAGGAAGAAGACAAAAGTCAAGATGATGGCTGCAAAGGCCCAGAATGCAGGAAGGGAACTGGCTTCTTTTCATTAAGAAGAGTTTTCCCCAGGTCTCAGTCAGTCTGAGGCAATGTCCGTTCAATGAGTATGAGCTGGGGAAGAATTGCCATGGAAGATGTCCTAGTCTGACACCCCAAAAGAATCAGTCTGGGAGGGAAAGACCTTCAGAGCTTTTATGTAGAACAGAAGATGATGGCTACTTACCCTCACTCCTGGCTACCAAAACTCCAACAATGAGCAGGAGAGGCTTGGGCTGGGACCTGTTATTGGCCTTTCAAGGAAAGCCAGAGTGACTTGGGGTTAAAGACCTAATCAAGTGGCTCCATCTGAATCCCAGTGGGCTTTTTCAAAGCATGTTGTTTCATAGCTATATGATGAGCTTCGAGAACTGAGGATAAGAGATCCCCTCTGGTGGATGCTGCCGGTCCCTTGTGAAAGAATTCACACCCAAAGTCTGTGTGGCAAAAGGAAATTTATTTTCACTAAGAAGACAGCTTTCTTAGTGAGCAAAGAATCCTGGAAGGATAGTTTTGCAGAGATGGGTTTGCACTGAGAAGAAACTATCTTCATCAGTGGATCTTCCTCATTAGGAATTAGCAAAGATTGGGGATTCAGAGTTGCCTTTTATTTGCCTTCTGAGGTTTTTTGGGGGGTTGCCCAGGCCTCTGAACTGGGAGCAGTTCGAAGGATTAATCTCCAATAGAAGGTGGTGATTATGCCCCTAGCCAACATCTCCGATTGAATGAGACCACTTAACTTGGGAAGGGTGTTATCTGGGAAAGGTGTTTGAGGCTCAGGAACACTCTTCCCCCAAAAGGGGGGTGCAGTTTCAGGGTCCCCCCCAAAGATTAAAGGGGACACAATTTATATCATTTCCTCCCAAAAGATTTCCGTTTACATCATATATTTCGAGAAATCATAAGTGAATACTGCACAAGACAAGTGTTTCTGGGGGGGGAAAATGACTAAATAAATAAGAGTTTTTCAAAGAGTTAACCTCCAAACCCAAAGATATCTTACATAAATTAAGCAACCAAAAATCTCGTTTCTTTGTACAAAGTAAGGTTATAACTGTCCCACAAGGACAGAAGAACCACATGTGATAAAGGAGGAGAAGGAAAAGGAGAAAGAGAAAAAGGAGAAATAGAAGGAGAAAAAGCAGCAGCATTGCTGAACCAGAATTGGGGTTGGGTGTCCAGAGGGCAGCTGCTATTCCTTGTTGTGTTTTGTCCTTGGTTCTCAAAGAGGAGCAATGACAGCCCAAGGGGATGTCTTGAGATGCACCACAATTAGCACCGTGGTCCAATGGCTGAACCAAAAGCTCGTCCCAGTCCTCATCCTTGGGCCCTCTCTGCAGACTCTGACTGCCCATCACTCCCCTTTCCCTGATGCTTTCTTCCCTCCCTCAGTTCTCCTCTTCTCATGTCCAAAACTGACCCCATTATCGCTCCCCCGATTCCCCCATCTTCCCACATCCCAAGGATGTGGACAGTCCCCCTGTCCACTGTCCACCTCTTCCCCAAGGGGACGCCATCCCCTCCTTGTCCTCCCTCACACACTCATCCCATCCTCCCCTTCCACAGTCCATCTCCTAGAAAGTTCTGCCGACCCACCTCTCCCCCCTATAACTCCTCTCCCCCAACACAATCTCCAGGTTCAGGCCCAGCGACCCCACACCTGCTGTTGGGTCTCCCCTCAGATCAGCTGTCCAAGTCCTCTCCTTAAGGCTGACCTCGTACCCCGTCACTGCCTCCCCCACAAGCTCCCATGGCTCCTTAGCACTAGGAGCACCCATAAAACCCCCTGGGGGCCCCCTTTCCCTTTCCCGGCTCCTTCTTCTCTTGCCCCCCTCCTCACACACTACAATCTGGCGGCAAAGGCCTCCTTTCTCTTCCTTGCCCAGGACGAACTAGCTCCAGTCTCCATGGGTCCCCCGGCTGCCTCTCTTGCCTAGAATGCTCCCAGTTCCCTCAGGCCCCAGCCCCAGCCCACCCCCCACAATGAGCCTGTCCCCTCCCCCTCGTTCTAGGGGCCATCTCCCCCCTTGGGTAGTCGTGAGCCGCCCTGGGAATAGCAGATCCCCATGCTCTGTCTTCGGTGTTTTCCTCACTGGTCACTGGGCTCCTGGAGAGTGGGGATGCCCCCGGCCTTTCTCTGAATGCCCCACACTCAGCAGGAGGCCTGGCACACAGCAGGCAATTAATTAATGCTGGATGACTTGAGGAAGGTTCAGAAAGAGGCTGTGGGGGAGAGCCTGCGGCTTCTGGGCCATCTCCAGGAGGGCTCCATGGCCCAAAGTTCCAAACAGTGGCTCTAGTAACATTGCAGTTTTATCACTGGGGGCGGAGAGAAAGGCCATTGCCTCCTGCCCCTGCCTTTCACAAGCTGGGAAACTGAGGTTCAGGGCCTTTCCCACTGCTAAAAAGTGTCTGAGAAAGAACTGGAAAAGGTGGTCCCACTCCCAGGCCTGCCCCCCCCTCCCTGTGACATGGGGCTGCCTCTTGGGGAACAGCCTCCTGCCCCTGCTCCACCTCACTCACCTGGGCGGGGGCCTCGGGGGTCTGCTTGCTCAGGCATCCACGGGCCTTCCCCTCGCTCAAAATGGGAGAGCAAATCTTCTCTGGGAAGAGGAAGTCCTGGGCGTGGGAACAAGGAAGGGAGGAGGAGGAGGAGAGACATTGTGACTCGGTTCTCTTTAGGGCAAGGGGGCAGGCAAGGAGGGTCACAGGGGTACCCGGGAATCCCCAAGAACCTTTTCCGTGATGTTTATTGTTGGGAGCTTTGGTGGGGAATGGGCAGGAGATCATGGAAAGCTTCCTTCCTAGAAGGGGCGGAACCCGGAGATCCTGTTATCTAGAAACCTGGGGGGTGGGGGGGTGGGGGGAGGGGAGGGAGAGCTGGGGCTGGATTCAGGCAGAGCTCAGTGTCTTATTGGCCAAGAGCCAGCAAGTCACTTAACCGCTGTTTGCCTGAGTTTCCTCAACTGTAAAATGGGGATAGTAACGTCATCTGACTCACTGGCTCCTTCTGCAGATCAAATTAGATCATGTTTGGATTTGGGGTTTTTTTTTAAGCCTCTAAAACAGAGTAAGTACATACAAATATGGATTGCCCTCCTTTGCCATCATTTGCACTGGAATTCTGGGAAGGAGGAAAGGAAGAGCAAGGACACGCTTGCTCCCAGACTTCTGAGAGACGGACCAGGTGCTGGGAGCTACCCACTGCTCACAAGAACCTCCCAAAGGTCAGACCCGACCCAAGCAAGCAGCAGCTCCACTGGGAGCGAGGGGGTTCCTTTTGCTGCCTCGGCCATTTCCAGAGAGTTCTCAGACAGCATTCATGGAGAGGGAGGTTAGATTGGTTCCCTCTGGGCTGACTCCCAGGCTGAGGTTCCACCATGGTGTGATCTGTGACCTCAGACTCCCCAGAACCACTAAGAGGCCACAAGGGAAACTCCCAGCTTTCCGACCCAGGCTGCAAAGATCTTTCAAAGGAAAACCCGGGGGTAGGAGGACTGCTTCTGACGTCAGAGAGCCACATTTGGTCCTTTCTAAATACTGGTAAATTCTCCCAACCCAAACTCTAGGAATTGTTGAATGACGGCAGTCCCTTTGATGGAGTTTCTAGGGGAAGTGTCCTTACCCAGGGAGAGCAGGTTCTGGACATTCTCCAGCATGACCTCCTTGTACAGCTCCTTCTGAGAAGGGTCCAAGAGGCCCCACTCCTTTGGGGTGAAGTCCACGACTACATCCTGGAAGGTCACCAAAGCCTAAACCAACAAAAGTCAGAGGACTTAGACTGGAAAGAGACTTTCTTGTGTTTCCTTTCCTGGAAAACTATCTCCACATGCAATTCAAAAAAATAAAATACTATTAACATGTTTTTCAAATGTTATTTCAGCATGGTTTTGAAAAGCCAAGAAGTCTTAATTTTAAAAATATTTCTAAATGTAATGACCACCCCAAAAAGGGGAAATATTCCAATAACTAAAGTAAAAAAGGATTGATTAGGAATGAAATCATGAATCGCTATTATGTTCAGCTTCTTTTTAATAGTAAATGACAATATCAAAGTCTTCCTTTCAAAGTTTGGCTTCTCCAATAAACTGGGAAAATATTTTTACAGTCAAAGGTTCTGATAAAGGCCTCATTTCCAAAATATATAGAGAATTAACTCTAATTTATAAAAAATCAAGCCATTCTCCAATTGAAAAATGGTCAAAGGATATGAACAGACAATTCTCAGATGAGGAAATTGAAACTATTTCTAGTCATGTGAAAAGATGCTCCAAGTCATTATTAATCAGAGAAATGCAAGTTAAGACAACTCTAAGATACCACTACACACCTGTCAGATTGGCTAAGATGACAGGAAAGAATAATGATGATTGTTGGAGGGGATGTGGGAAAACTGGGACATTGATGCATTGTTGGTGGAGTTGTGAACGAATCCAACCATTTTGGAGAGTAGTTTGGAACTATGCTCAAAAAGTTGTCAAACTGTGCATACCCTTTGATCCAGCAGTGTTACTACTGGGATTATATCCCAAAGAGATTATAAAGAAGGGAAGGGGACCTGTATGTGCACGAATGTTTGTGGCAGCCCTTTTTGTAGTGGCTAGAAACTGGAAACTGAATGGATGTCCATCAGTTGGAGAATGGCTGAATAAATTGTGGTATATGAAAATTATGGAATTACTGTTCTGTAAGAAATGACCAACAGGATGATTTCAGAAAGGCCTGGAGAGACTTACACGAACTGATGCTGAGTGAAATGAGCAGGACCAGGAGATCATTATATACTTCAACAACAATACTAGATGATGACCAGTTCTGATGGATCAGGCCATCCTCAGCAACGAGATCAACCAAATCATTTCTAATGGAGCAGTAATGAACTGAACTAGCTATGCCCAGAAAAAGAACTCTGGGAGATGACTAAAAACCATTACATTGAGTTCCCAATCCCTATATTTATGCACACATGCATTTTTGATTTCCTTCACAAGCTAATTGTACAATAATTCAGAGTCTGATTCTTTTTGTACAGCAAAAGAATGTTTTGGTCATGTATACTTATTGTGTATCTAAGTTATATTTTAATATATTTAACATCTACTGGTCATCCTGCCATCTAGGGGAGGGGGTGGGGTGGGGGTAAGAGGTGAAAAATTGGAACAAGAGGTTTGGCAATTGTTAATCCTGTAAAGTTACCCATATATATATCCTGTAAATAAAAGGCTATTAAATAGAAAAAAACAAACAAAAAAAAAAAACAAAGTTTGGCTTCTCTGCACATCTTTCCCAAAATTCTTTTTTTCTATCTTGGGAATGATGAAAGATATTGTAATGACCTTCCTTTCCTTTCTTTGCTCAGTGGGGCTGGTGCGGATTAGGAAAATGGGTGTGGGGAAGACTCTCCCTGGTTAGAGGCAGCTGGTGACTCAGTGGCTAGAACCCTGAGTCAAGGAGATCTGAGTCAGTTTCTGACTCGAGCACTCATTGCCTGCATTGTACTTAACTGTCTCCATCCTGTACTGCCTTGCAAATACAGACACCATATAACTTGCCCCAGTATCCTTCCCAGTCTTCTTACGCTTTACTCCCTCCTTCTTCTCCTCCTCTCTGACCCAAGGAGACAAGCCTCTGGACTGATCCTTAACCTCTACTTCCATTCCATATGGCTTTCCAATGGCTTCTCTCCCACTTGGAATGTTGTCCCTCCTCCCACCTCACCTCCTGGCTTCTTTTGCTCTCAGCTAAAGTCTCACCTTCTGAAAATAAGCTTTTTTTTTTTTTTTTTTTAAACCTCTGCTGTGCTCCTGGCAGTTCTCCTGCAGTTGTTGGAACAAACACCACACTGACTGCTCCTTTGTCCCTTTTGAAGCCACACTGTCTCTCAGATAGCTAACCTCCTTCCAGGTCTAGGATCAGCCTATTAAGGAGGACTCTGATCAGAAGCTTGCCAGCAATGACTAAGATTGTAGGAGGGACTAGGGGTGGAGTAAGACTAGCCAGAGTCTCTTTGGTGGTGGACAAGGAAGAAGAAGGTTGCAGAGATCCTGCTTCCATCCAATTCAATCCTACCTCTAAAGACCAAGAATAACGACTAAGGACTTTTGCTTATCCTGACTCCGGCTGATTCTAAGGTATCCAGGGTGCTAACGCGGTCTTCACAGAAGCATTTTTGGATTTCTGGCGATAACCTCCTCTTGCCATATAATCTGGAAAGTTTTAGTCAGCTTTTGTATGAGCAATGGACCCCCCACCTTGTAAATTCCGACTCTCTATGACCATGACTTTATTACTAATCTATGTGGTCCCATGTGTATTGAGTAGTTTAATAGCATCATGGGTGTTTGACCAAGAAATAACCTTGTTAAAAGTACTGTAAAGTATTACTATCAGCATAAAACTGCATTTCATCTGTCTTCTTACTGACCCAAGAATCCTGCATCTCTCTCTGTTTCACTTGTATTTTACTTTTGATTAACTTAGACTGCCTCCTTAGAGATGGATGAACTATTTTCCCACTAATCCCTATGGAGTTCTCGTTTTTCCATTTAGTAGCTTCTGAATTTCCCCTCATTTTCACCAAACTAATCTTGCTGTTTGTGAGTGAATGTTCTGACCCAGATGAGCCAATCCACTGCTGTACATCAAATCTCTGAAAGTTGCCCACTCCTTTTCTGCTCCATTGTTGCTCAACTAACCCTCCAAGTTGCCAACAAAGGGTTCCTTCTCAGAGAAGTGCTCTAATATAGTGATATTAATTCTCCTAGTAGTCTTTTTGCCTTGGAGTCGCCACTTTTGTTGGATGTGAATATTCAGCTTGGGGAGGATAAGTCTGTGATCCGTCCAGCAGGCTGCACCTCAACACTGCTTAGGTCATTCTCACATCCACCTGTCTCTTACACTCACATAATCAAATGCCAACATTTGCTATGAGTGTGCATCCATGAAGTCTTGTTGCCTTTAGGTAAATGGAGGGTGATGTTAGTGGTGAGGAGGTCAGCAGTTTCCTAAGTCTTCCCTAATACTTGACCACAGCTAGTGCTGCTCCCAACTGCATTCCTCCTGAGGACTCCCTGCTGTGTCTGGTAGTCTGAGTCTACTCCAGCATCAAAGTCGCTCAGAATTATAAGCCTGTTTTCCTGTGGCACCACCAGCAATAAGGGTCTCCAGGGCTTTGTAAAATCCTTGACCTCATCGTAGTTCATTTGGTGAAGCTCGGACACGGATGAAGGACCCAGAAATGAGTGCTCAGTCGTGGTCCTGGATATGCCATAGCTTCTTGGAGTTAAGGGAGAGTTCGGTAAATCAAGAGGTCACCAAGTGGTAAATGGCCCTGGGAAGGGCTCAGCATATCTTGCATCTGAGGTCCTCCCTAAATACCCAATGCCCCAGAACTTGGCCTAAGAAATGGGAACTGGGAAAAGGGCAGCACCAGGAGGACAATTTCTGCTCCTGTGACAGCCAGGCAAAGGACAAGAGTTGGGGAAGCCTTGGGGGGCGAGGGGCTGCTCCCATCTGTCCAGACAAGACTCAGTGGGAAGGGTCTCCAAGACCTTCAGCCACTACAAGGGAGAACTTGGACACAAGAAACGAAGAACAAGGGAGACAATTATAGGGGGCAGGGATGTAAAAAGGGATCAGAACCTCCAGAGTCATCCTTGTGAGTCAGGTACGCTGAAGGTGAATTTAAACAGGGGATAGCAACAACTGGAAGGAAGGTGGGAGTTAGGGGGTAGAGGGGGAGTTAGTGCATGAGATGCCAGGTGCCAAAGAAAAGGGTTCCAACACAGGCCAGGGCAGGCAAAGGGGTTACTACTGTATCCAATTTCACCCCCACTTCTATAAAGAACACCCCAGAGTGGGACGGACCAGCCTCAGACAATCCTCCCTCCCCAGGGATGTGGCCTTGGGGCGGACGCTGGCCCTAAGGGCAGAGCACACTCACCTGGGGTGGGGGTCTGCAGCTCCCAGGGGCCATGGCTGCTGAGGCCAGGCCTGGTCCTCTGCAGGCTGAGTTGGGAACAGGACTCCAAGGGACACGTCTTTTCCTGGAAGAGCAGGAGGCTGGCCTGAGGAATTTACAGCGGGTGGGACCTCCCAGCATTATAAAGCCCCTGGCCCATCTCAAGGGGGGAGACTCCCACTTGCTGCAGGAGGGAGACAGCAAGGGGATCTCTGAACAGGAAGACTTCTTCTCTCCTCTTCCTGATTCTTTTAGATCTACACAGACCCAGGAGGCAGAAAGTCCTTGGAGACCCCAGATAGGATGAGAGCCTTGATGGCCCTGAATCAGAAGTGTCTCTTCCCATTGGTCCTCTGCTTTCTCTGAATCCCCTCTTCCCTCTTTCAGCCCACACAGATTCTGGGCTACACTGCTTGAACTATTTGGGGGATGGGGGATGGGGGATAGGGAGCTCTGGAATGGGCCTGCCAGGAATGACCAAGTTTGGCCTGGGGCTGGGAGACACAATTCTGTCTGGGATTCAGTTTGCTGACAAGGACAGAGGGCTCTGAAATAAATGGGGACAGGGAAAGAGGCCGAGGTGAGGAGGGGTCTGGGAGGCCTCCACTGGCTCCCAGAGTCAGGCCCTCACTCTGCCAACTCTCTCACCCAAGACCTATCCTCCATCATGGGGAATGCTCTGAACACTGGCATAACCTCCAAATTCCACCTCAAGGCTTGAATCCACCTGGGCCACCACCCACCAGCCTCTCATCTGCAAGTCTTCCTCATACAACCTTTCCCTCTTCTGAGTCCCTGATCTTTCTCCTACTGAGCAGAAAGAAGCCCATTGGCTTTTTCTCCCAGTCATTTTCCTCCCTAACCCCATGAGATGTCCTCCCTGCAGTCTGGACCCTAGACTTGCCCTCCCACCACTTTGATCCTCTCCTCGAAACTGGAAAAATTTGTACATTACAGAGGCCTTTCCCTCTATCTTGTTATTCTTCCCTAAAGGATCTTCACTCATTGAAAGATAAAAGAATCCTCCTGGGTTCCAAGCAGGTAATACAGGTGTTTTTAAAATGATCCTTTCTGTGCCATCAGCGTCCATGAAAAAAACTTTGGAGTTTGAATGTAAATCAGCACACACTATGTTCACTTGGTAGCAGGGAGACTTATCTTACTAGTCTACTACTAACTGGGTGACCCTGGACAAATCACAACCCTGTTTACCTCAGTTTCTTCAGTTGGAGAAGAAAATGGTGTCAGAGACAGAGACAAGTTCACACTAGTGAACTTGTTTTTCTGTTTTCTTTCTCTGTCATGGTTTTTCCCTTTTGCTCTGATTTTCTTCTCCCAAGATGATTCACATAAAAGTACACCTAAAGCAATGTGTACTAAAAATGAATAAATTTTAAAAAATAATAACTACAATGATCCCTTCTGTCTTCATATTATTGGACCAATTTCAAATCATGTGAGAACATGATTTAAAAATTTCTTCACAAATTTTCAGGTCAATTTGATATGAAAAGGCTTTCATTCAATTTGGAGATTTTATAAATAATCAAACATAAGCAAAGCCTACACATTCTACGTAAATATAAAATTCCCCCCAACCTCATCTCCATATACTCATTGGACATTTAGGAAAGTCAGTACTTTGGGTCTACTTTTTCATCTTATGCTTTATTCCCTTCCACTGCTAGGTGAAGTGCACCTAGCACAAAGCAAATGAGCCTGGAATCAGAAGAAGATTTCAAATCTGCCCTCAGACAATGACTAGCTGTGTGAGCTTGGGCCAATCACTCTACCTCGTTTCCTGCTGGTCCTGACCTGCAAACGGAGCTGGAGAAGGAACGGGCCAACCATCCCAATATTTTTGCCAAGGAAACTTCAAAAAAGCGGCCCAAAGAGCAGGACTCAGCTGACTGAGTACAAAACTGTGATTATTTTCCGTACAAAACAATCACACGTCTCACCCAGAACGTCCCCATTCCTTGACCTTTTGTGATATTCTCAACTGAAACACCTGGAAGCCAATTGCATATTTCCCAGCTCTTGGGCTACTCTTTGTGGTGTTTGGGGTTCATTAATGTGAACTTGTCTCTGTCTCTGACACCATTTTCTTCTCCAACTGAAGAAACTGAGGTAAACAGGGTTGTGATTTGTCCAGGGTCACCCAGTTAGTAGTAGACTAGTAAGATAAGTCTCCCTGCTACCAGCCCTGGCAAGCTGTCCAGTGAACCATCTTGGGCCCGTAGGGAAGTGAATTATTCCCCTGAAATCTAAAACGAAAACTTTTACCTAAAAAAAAAAAGGATCGTCCTGGTAACCAACATATTTAACAAACGTTAGTAGGCACCAACTGTGTGCCAAGGTCCAGTGCTAAGTGCTGGGAACACCAAAGAAAGCCTGAATTGTAGCTCATACACAGCCCCTCCCATAATGTAACTGACACCCAACACTGTAACTCACACTCAGCCCCTAACACAATGTATCACACACTCATTGTAACTCACACTCGGCCCCTCCCACAGTGTAACTCACACTTGGCCCCTAACACAATGTATCACACACTCAGCTCCTACCACAATGTAACACTCGGCCCCTCCCACAGTGTAACTCACACTTGGCCCCTAACACAATGTAACTCACACTCGGCCCCTCCCACAATGTAACTCACACTCGGCCCCCTAACACAATGTAACTCACCTCAGCCCCTCCACAGTGTAACTCACACTTGGCCCCTAACACAATGTATCACACCTCCAGCTCCTACCACAATGTAACACTCAGCCCCTCCCACAGTGTAACTCACACTTGGCCCCTAACACAATGTAACTCACACTCAGCCCCTCCCACAGTGTAACTCACCTTGGCCCCTAACACAATGTATCACACACTCAGCTCCTACCACAATGTAACACTCAGCCCCTCCCACAGTGTAACTCACACTTGGCCCCTAACACAATGTAACTCACACTCGGCCCCTCCCACAGTGTAACTCACACTTGGCCCCTAACACAATGTAACTCACACTCAGCTCCTACCACAATGTAACACTCGGCCCCTCCCACACTGTAACTCACACTTGGCCCCTAACACAATGTAACTCACACTCGGCCCCTCCCACAGTGTAACTCACACTTGGCCCCTAACACAATGTAACTCACACTCAGCTCCTACCACAATGTAACACTCGGCCCCTCCCACGCTGTAACTCACACTCGGCCCCTCCCACAGTGTAACTCACACTTGGCCCCTAACACAATGTATCACACACTCAGCTCCTACCACAATGTAACACTTGGCCCCTAACACAATGTAACTCACACTCGGCCCCTCCCACAGTGTAATTCACACTTGGCCCCTAACACAATGTAACTCACACTCGGCCCCTCCCACAGTGTAACTCACACTTGGCCCCTAACACAATGTAACTCACACTCAGCTCCTACCACAATGTAACACTCGGCCCCTCCCACAGTGTAACTCACACTTGGCCCCTAACACAATGTATCACACACTCAGCTCCTACCACAATGTAACACTCGGCCCCTCCCACAGTGTAACTCACACTTGGCCCCTAACACAATGTAACTCACACCCGACCCCTCCCACAATGTAACTCACACTCGGCCCCTAACACACTGACACACAGTTTATCCCTCACACTGTTTCACTGAAGCACACCCGTCCCCGCAGTACACACTGACACACTCACACTCAGAGCTGCACACCCTGTGCCACTCAGTCCTTCTCACACGGTGATCCCCCCACCAGACTCTGTCTGACACACCCAGCCCTGCCCTTTACCCTCCCCCACTCCCACTTCCCCCACTGCCCCTCACGCCCCACCCCCAGCGCTCACCTCGGACAACTTTCAGCCCGAGGCCCAGCTCTGCCCACAGTGAAACTGCGCATGCCCGCCTAGGCAAGCCCAGAAGAGACTAGAGCAGTTGTGAGAGAAGTAGTCGGCGTCGGGATGGCGCACGCGCAGTGCCACGGGTTTCTGGGCAGCAGGGCGGGGCCAAGCCCACGTGGTGCCCGCCTCAGATCCCCGTAGGCCTGTCCGAGGCAGAGTCTGGACTTTCTCAGGGAGCTGCGTGAGTGAGGCCGTGAGTGTTGTATTCGCCTCTCCCCCAGCCAGTGAGCGGAGAACCTAGGCAAAGGGGCGGAGCCAAGGGCCGTGGGCGTGGCTTAGAGCTCGGGACCGTCCCTTCTAGCCCCGCCCCCACTCGTGAGAGCGCCCCCCCACCAGCTCAGGTTAGGGCTTTATTTTCACCAAGTTCTTTCATCGCTGAGGTAGCTCGTGTCTGGAGTCCTCTGAGGGGGAGTGGGAAGTCGGAAACAATGCGCAGAGCTGACGCCGTTCGCTCCTCCACACGAACCTCTGGGGCGGGCGTTATTGTAACGCGCAGGGTACAGAGGAGGAAACTGAGGCTGACCGGAGTTACTGCGCTGGAGCTGGCGCCTAGTAGTTGGGAGGCCCGGTTGTTAACATTTACACTTCAGACTTCAGCCGGTGCTACAAATCAGCTTTCATTTCGTATGTGGTTCTTTCCGTAAGGGCAGCTAGGCTGGCCAGCCCTGCAGTCAGGAAGATCTGAGTTCAAATTCGCCCTCAGGAGCTTCCTAGTTCAAGTCGAGTAACCCGCTGCTGTGGACCTCAGTTTCCTCATCTGTAAAATGGCTATAATAGCTATAATAGCACTCTCTGCCAGTGTCGTTGTGAGAGCCAAATGAGATAATTAATTGCAAAGCACTTATGGGGCTCCATATAAATGTTAGCTTTTATTATAACGAAGCAATGGAGAAAGTGCTTAAAACGCACTTTAAATGCGAAACTGTGTTTTGCATAGCCTCCCCCACCCCATCCCCACCCGCAGAGCTGGTTGTTAAATATTTACCCACACAACCCTTGTCATCTATCTGGCTAGATTCCAGCCTGGCTCTGAGACCAGAGGTTTTTGCCCCCCCCCCCCCCCCCAGCTGCCTCCGACACAGCACAGGTTTTTATTTGCAACACACACTAAGCACTATCCTAGTTAACATGCTGAAAGAAGAAGACCCCTTAAAGGAGAAGGGGTAAAAAGGAGGGTTTTGTGGCAGGGAGCTGAGGTTTAGGACCATCCAGACCCAAAGCCCTGAGCAAGATTGCCTAGGAGGCGTTTCCCACTTCTCCAGGCTCTGCACAGCCCTTCTATTCCTGGGTCTCTCCAGGAAGACTGGCCAGGGCTTAAGCTCATGCTTGGGTGGAAGTTCACCCCCCTAGATCACAGGGGGGATAGGGGGCTTGCCTCTGAGAAGCATCCTCCTCATCCTCCCACCCAAAGGCTCTCTCTGCTCTGGCCTTTCCATTGACTGCATTTCCAAGGGAGCTGGGGAGGGGACATGCTTGTAATTCTGGCTTTCTGTGGGACCGCACTAGTTCTGTTCCTGCTCTCTTACCTCCTCCACTACCTCTCTGATAAAACAGCCAGCGCTTTTAGATTTTACCCTCAGTTTGGCAGGTGACTTTGATTCCACATTTGTCCTCATTGAAGGCATTTGACAAGCTGGCTGAAAACATCACTTAAAAAGCATGGGAGTGAGCACACGGCCTTGTCTCACTCCACTGGTGACTGGGAAAGTTCGAGAGCATTGCCCATTGCCCATTGTCCAGAACCCAGGCAAGCTTGCCAACATGGAATTGACTTGGACTGATGAATTTCTCTGGGCAAGTGTTAGATTAAGCGCTGTGAATTTGCTCCTACAGAATGGCTCGTTCTCACAACAAACCCAAGATACCAGGTTGTATGAAAATGTTTAATAACAATGAATTATACAAAAGGAAAACAAGAATTGACAGTGCAGTTCTTACAGCAAAAGCACTTAACGCATCTTCTGATTGATATAACTAGTATAATACAAAGAGATACATAGAGTAGAGGGGGAGAGAAGAAAGAATTACATCACCGATTCAGGGAAGCAGCAACTCTGCAGACCTCAGGCTGGGGAATCCCAGATCACAGCCCTGTAAGTCCTGACCAGAAGACAAAGCCTCCTCTCCATGGGTGAGATTCCAATTTGGGTATTGATCTATCATGACTTAAATAGCCCAGGGAACAAGGTGGTTAAATGCCTGCAATACCAACTTCACTTTCTTGAGTGAGTCCAGAAGAGGGCCAATCCTGCCAGAGCCTGTCAAGGGTGAGAAAATTATTACTGGAGTGACAATCTCCAGCACACAGATAACATGTCCTTGGTGGATTTGGCCAAAATCCCATCTAAGATGATGCTCTATAAGCTATGTTTGTTCCCAGGGCTATCCAACAACTACATAACAAAGGTGAATAATAGTTTACTGTACTGTAATTATTCCATGGATGTGGAGAGAAACTGAGGGCAGAAGACTACACAATCTTATCTTTACACTTATCCTTATCCTTATATCTTTCAGCAACTAAATTTTGACATAATTTTCCATAAACCCTCATGACTGATAGTGTCAAAGGCTTTAGTCAGATCTACAGATGTTATATAGAGACCTCTGTTCTGCTCCTGGCATTTCTCCTGGAGTTGTCAGGCCGTAAACCCCATATTGACTATTCCTTGACTCCTTTTAAAGACACACTGGCTCTCAGGTAGTTGGCCTATTTCTATGCGTAGGATCAACCTATGAAGGAGGACTCTCATAATCTTGCCAGAAATTACCAAGAAAGACTTCCCTGTGATTGTCACAGGACAATCGATTCCCTTTATAGAAATGGACAGTGGAGGTATCCTTGAACTCCTGGGGCATAAACTGCTTTTGAAGTATAATCTGGAAAATTTCAATCAGCTTTTGTTTGAGCAATGAAAATCCCAGTTGGAATACAATCAGAATCGGGTGCTTAACCCAGGAAAGTAGCCTAATAACGTTCAAAACCTCATCTTCAGTTGGAACTTCAGCTAGGGAGTGGTTGACTTCAACTTGAGTTAAACAGTCAATGGCTTCAGCATTGATTGATGACAGTCTGTTGAAAATACTATGCAAGTGTTCAACCCATCTCTCTAGGATCATGTGCTTATCACTGATCAACGGTGGCATTGAGTAACTGAAATGCTCCATACCTCTCTGGCTCATAAACAGCCTTCAGTGCATCATAAAAATGCTTGGGATTATTCTATCAGAATAAAACTGAGTTTCATCTGAATTTCATTCTTACTGAGCCAAGAATCCTGCATCTCTCTAAGTTTTACTTGTAAGTTACTTTTCTTTCTTTCTTGTTAGAATTCTTACAAGGTGTTAAGTCACTAGAATTGATAGAAACAATGCTTATGTTTACACCTTTGAGAGTTCACACATTAGCTCACCCATTAGTTCACAAGTTTGGGAGATGTCAGGATTCAGTATGAGATTCACGAGTTTACACCTCCCACAATTCCACTCTCGGAGGAGGAGGCAATCTTTGGGTTCACACCTTTAAAAGATCATATATAAGAAGCTCTCCGTCTCAGCAAGGAGTCAGTTGGAGATATTGAGAGCCTCAGTCAGGAGTGAGTGGAGTAGTCAGTAGGAGAGGTGAGGAGTCAGTTGGAGATACTGAAAGCCAGAAGTCAGTCAGTTGAGGGGATTGAGAAGCCAGGAGTCAGAGTTGAGCTAGAGGCAGAAGTTGGCAGAGCCAAAAGACTAGCGATGAGAGCTCTCGGAACCAAAGAAAGCTAACTGGGCTATTTTGGAAGAGACAATAAAGAACTACTTTAACAGCTGGCTGCGTTTGAGGTGATTATAATACAGAACTGAAACTAAGGCTGCCTCCAGAAGCTCCCTTAGAAACCTGACCCAGAGAATGATCATATTTTAGAAAAGAAGAACACCACACTTTCTTTTTATTAAAGCTTTTTATTTGCAAAACATGCATGGGTAATTTTGCAACACTGACCTTTGTAAAAGCCTTCTGTTCCAAATTTTTCCCTCCTTCTCCCCAGTCCCTCCCCTAGATGGCAGGTAGTCCAATATATATTAAATCCAATATAGGTATACATATTTATACAGTTATCTTGCTGTACAAGAAAAATAGCATCTAGAAAGAAAAAAAAAAAAAACCTGAGAAGGTGTAATATTTTCTTTAAAATGTAATATTCTCTTGTAAATGTAATATTCTTCTCTAAAACGTAATATTCTCTTGTTGGGGTTTTCTTGGGGGTCTCTGGAAGCAGCCTTAGTTTCAATTCAGTAATCACCAGTGCAGCCAGGGATTAAAGTCCAAATCCTTTATTGTCTCTTTCCAAGTTTGCCTCCTTTCCTGGGGCCCAGTTAGCTTTCTTAGAGGCCTTCTGTAGTCTTGGTTCCAAGAGCTCGAGCTCTGACTTCTGAATCTCCCCAACTGCCTTCTCTGGCTTCTGAATCTCCCTGACTGAATCCTGGTTGAGACTCTTAGCTTATATATGCTCTCTTAAAGGTGTGAATCTTGTAGAACTATAGTAATTACTAAGTACATGTACCTGAACTAGAGAACTGTTGAGCACCGGGCTAAATAACCATTGTCTCTATCAATTCCACTGACTTAGCACCTTGTTTCAAGTTCTGGCCCATAACAAGAAGGAAAATAAAATGCAGGCAAACATTAACAGAAAGCGTGAAAATGCTGTGTTGTGATCCATACTCAGTTCCCACAGGCCTCTCTCTGGATGTAGGTGGTTTTCTTTATCATTGAACAATTGGAATGGGTTTGAATCAGCTCGGAGCCACGTCCATCAGAATCATATATTACTTTTCAAGGAATTTAAGGTTGCCTTCTTAGAGAAGGATGAACTATGCTGCTGGTACACCCTGGGGAGTTCTCATTTTTTTCATTTAGCAGCTTCTGGATTTCTTTATCATTTTCACCAAATCAATCTTGATGTTTGTGAATATTTTGAGGCAGATGAGCCAATCCACTGCTGTACATCAAATATCTACAAGCTGTCCCCTTCTTTTCTTCTCTGCTTTTGCCAGCTGTGTGTTGATTCAATTTACCCTTCTAGTTGGCAACAAACTCTTCCTCTCAAAGATACTCTCTAATTTATTGACATAAATTCTAATTAATTATAACTTTGGATATGAATTCATAAAATGGAAATGAATGGATAGCCATATGGATTAAAAATTAGAATCTGATAATATGTTTTTCAGAAGCAAAATGATTAAAAATGAGACACACAATTGAAGGGCTGGAGTGGAATCTATTTTTTTTAAAGCAGGGGTAGCAATCATGAATTCAGATAAAGTTAAAATTAAGAGATATTTAATTTAAAAAGATAAACAGAGAAACTACATTTTTGCTGAAAGGAACCACAGACAATTTCAATACTGAATATATATGTAGCATATTGCATAGCATTAAAATTCTTTTTAAAAAGTTAAATGAACTAAAGAATAAAATAAAAAGTCAAGCTATGGTAGGAGACCTCAATTCACCCCTTTCAGATCTAAATCAATGTAAACATAAAATATATAAGAAAAACTTTAAGGAGATGAATAGAATTTTAGCAAAATTAGATACAATAGATCTTTGGGGAATATTTAATGGAAAAGTTTTATTCTTAACTGTGCATGACACCTTCATAAAAAATGGATCATGTTTTAAAGCATAAAAACCTCAAAAGACAAAAGAATACTGATATTAAAAGCATCCTTTCTGACCATAATTCGGTAAACTAATGTTTTTAGTTTTCAAAAAAAGAAATTTAGAAGCACAAATTAAAAAAGAATAGGAAACTAATGTTAAAAAATGGGTGTGTCAAAAAACAATCAGTTTTATTAAAGACAATGAAAGCAATGAAATAGTATACAAAAACCTATGGAATATAGCCAAAGCAATACTTAGGGGAAATTTTATATCCTTAAAATCTTACATGAATAAAGAAGAAAAAGAGTAGATCAATAAATTGGGTATGTATAATATGTCTGTATAAATATGGTATGTATAAATTTAAAAAGGTAACAGCTAGAAAAACAAGTTTAAAATCCCCAATTAAACACCAAAATAGACATCAAAAGAGAGATTAACAAAACTGAAAGGAAAAAAAATAGTTTTTTTAAAAAATCAATAAAATAAGCCAACCTTTGGCTAATTTTATATTTTTAAAGAAAGAAAGTTTAATTATCAGTATCAAAAATGAAGAGGTGAGTTCACAACCAATGAAAAAGTAAAAGCAATAATTAGCAGTTGCCTTGCCCAAGTAATCTTCCAATAAAAATGACAAACTGAATAAAATAGATGGATACCTATAAAAACATAAATTGCCCTGGTTAACAAGAACAGGAAATAGAATACTTAAATAATCTTATCTTAGAAAAAGAAATTGGACAATATGCAAACTAGTACATTAGGGGGAGAAATCCAGAACTGTTTCAGCTGTCTTTTAAGAGCTCAAAGCATATGAGCCCTTTGATCTCAGAGGTGAGATTAATGAGGCAAGAGACTCATAAAGTGTGAAAAGAGCTCCAGTTTATTATGCTATATAGCCTTGTTGTGATCAGCATTTGCAGTGTGAACAGTGGACAATCCCCAATCACCATTCAAAGAAGCAGTTCCTGAGCTTTGCATGTGCATGGTATCTGCCAATGGAAAGAGAGCCAGTCCAGCAATTTAGCAACTCACTCAAAGGTCAAAGGCCTTGTAAAGGCCTCCCTGCTCATGAGCAACTAGCTGTGATCCTCAACACTCATTTCCATGATCACAAATCATTGCTCCTTGCTCAACAAGGGCGTTTCTGCAACATGGCATAAAACTTATTGTGTACCAAAGGTCAGTACTCCCTCTGCAGAATCCCATACTTAGCACAGGACCAGAACAATTTTCAAAAGGGAATCCTATCAATCCCTTAAAGAACAATTCTTTTAATAGTACATGTTTGAATACAATATAAATTGTTTGAAAAATTAGGTAAAGAAGTTCTATCACATTTCCATGACACAAATAGCTAAATCAGACAGTCAGAGCAGAGGAAAAAAACTATAAGCTAATTTCTCTAAGGAATATTGATGCAAAAAATGTTGATTTCTTGGTACATTTCTGTAGAAACAATACAAACAATTTCTGCAGAACAATAATATTCTTCATTATTATAATGTCTGAACTAGCTCTCTGGAGGAACTGGGGATTAACCTGAGTCCTTGGTCTTAGTGAAGTAGTGAAGGAGGCAGGAAAGCTACCACGTGGCTGGTCAAAGAGTCTGGAATCTGGTGTCTTCTCTTGTGTCTGTGGCTGAGAGCTGTGACTGAGAGAACATTTCCAGTTGTCCCAGACCTTAAATACTTTGGTACAATTACATCACTATACCACACTGAGCATGGGCAACCATTACATCATCATTCGAAGTACTAAGTATATGCTTAATTATAAGTACCTTACTGACCTAGATTTAAGTTTACCTTTTCAGAGTTCCAACCCTCTATAATTATGATAGTTGTATCTTTTGTTTGCTTTGTAAGAAGCACAGTACTTTTAGTTAAAGAGTACATTTCTATGCTATTAATTTTTTTCCCTAAAATTTTTTTTTTAAAATAATATATCAGGAAGTGACTATAAAATATAACAAAGACCATAACTATTACCAGGAAGGATGTATACACAATTCAATATTAGAAAACCTATGATCATGATTTTTATTATAGCTTTTTATTTACAAGATATATGCATGGGTAATTTTTCAGCATTGACAATTGTAAAACCTTTTGTTCCAACTTTTCCCCTCCTTTCCCCCACCCTTTCCCCCAGATGGCAAGTTGACCAATACATGTTAGATATGTTAAAGTATAAGTTAAATATAATGTATGTATACATGTCCAGTTATTTTGCTGTACAAAAAGGATCGGACTTTGAAATTGTGTACAATTAGCCTGTGAAGGAAATCAAAAATGCAGGAGGACAAAAATAGAGGGGTTGGGAATTCTATGTAGTGGTTCATAGTCATCTCCCAGAGTTCTTTCACTGGGTGTAGCTGATTCAATTCATTACTGCTCTGTTGGAACTGATTTGGTTCATCTCATTGTTGAAGAGAGCCACGTCCATCAGAATTGATCATCATATAGTATTGTTGTTGAAGTATAAAATGATCTCCTGGTCCTGCTCATTTCACTCAGCATCAGTTCGTTTAAGTCTCTCTAGGCCTTTCTGAAATCCTCCTACTGGTCATTTCTTATAGAACAATAATATTTCATAATATTCATATACCACAATTTATTCAGCCTTCTCCAATTGATGGGCATACACTCAATTTCCAGTTTCTGGGCACTACAAAGAGGGCTGCCACAAACATTCTTGCACATACAGGTCCCTTTCCCTTCTTTAAACTCTCTTTGGGATATAAGCTCAGTAGTAACACTGCTGGATCAAAGAGTATGCACAATTTGATAACTGTTTGAGCATAGTTCCAAATTGCTCTCCAGAATGTTGGATGTGTTCACAATTCCACCAACAATGTATCAGTGTCCCTGTTTCCCACATCCCCTCCAACAGTCATTATTTTTTCCTGTCATCTTAGCCAATCTGACAGGTGTGTAGTGGTATCTCAGAATTGTCTTAATTTGCATTTCTCTGATTAATAATGACTTGGAGCATCTTTTCATGTGGCTAGAAATAGTTTCAGTTTCTTCATCTGAGAATTGTCTGTTCATATCCTTTGACCATTTATCAATTGGAGAATGAATGGCTTGATTTCTTTTTTTTTTTTAATTTAATAGCCTTTTATTTGCAGGATATATACATGGGTAACTTTACAGCATTAACAATTGCCAAACCTCTTGTTCCAATTTTTCACCTCTTAACCCCCCACCCCTTCCCTCAGATGGCAGGATGACCAGTAGATGTTAAATATATTAAAATATAAATTAGATACACAATAAGTATACATGACCAAACCGTTATTTTGCTGTACAAAAAGAATCAGACTCTGAAATATTGTACAATTAGCTTGTGAAAGAAATCAAAAATGCAGGTGGGCATAAATATGAGGGACTAGAATTCAATGTAATGGTTTTAGTCATCTCCCAGAGTTCTTTCTCTGGGCGTGCTAGTTCAGTTCATTACTGCTCCATTGGAAATGATGTGGTTGATCTCGTTGCTGAGGATGGCCAGGTCCATCAGAACTGGTCATCATATAGTATTGTTGTTGAAGTATATAATGATCGCCTGGTCCTGCTCATTTCACTCAGCATCAGTTCGTATAATTCTCTCCAGGCCTTTCTGAAATCATCCTGTTGGTCATTTCTTACAGAACAATAATATTCCATAATATTCATATACCACAATTTATTCAGCCATTCTCCAACTGAGTGGGCATCCATTCAGTTTCCATTTTCTAGCCACTACAAAGAGGGCTAATGGCTTGATTTCTTACAAATTAGAGTCAATTCTCTATATATTTTGGAAATGAGGCCTTTATCAGAACCTTTGACTGTAAAAATGTTTTCCCAATTTATTGCTTCTCCTCTAATCTTGTCTGCATTGGTTTTGTTTGTACAAAAACTTTTCAATTTGATATAATCAAAATTTTCTATTTTGTGATCAATAATGATCTCTAGTTCTTCTTTGGTCATAAATTTGTTCCTCTTCCACAGGTCTGAGAGGTAAACTATCCTGTGTTCCTCTAATTTATTTATAATCTCATTCTTTATGCCTAGGTCTTGAACCCATTTTGACCTTATCTTGGTATACAGTGTTAAGTGTGGGGCAATACCTAGTTTCTGCTATACTAATTTCCAATTTTTCCAGCAATTTTTGTCAAACTGTGAGTTCTTATCCCCAAAGCTGGGGTCTTTGGGTTTGTCAAACACTAGATTGCTATAGTTATTGACTATTTTGTCCTGTGAACCTAACCTATTCCACTGATCAGCTAGTCTATTTCTTAGCCAATAGCAAATGGTTTTGGTGACTGCTGCTTTATAATACAAGATCTGGTACAGGTAGGCCACCTTCATTTGATTTTTTTTTCATTAATTCCCTTGAAATTATTGACCTTTTGTTTTTCCAAATGAACTTTGTTGTTATTTTTTCTAGGTCTGGAAATCTCTCTGTAAGTCTCTCAAGCTCCTTCAGGCTTTATTTTATACCATATTATGATCATATACTTTTCATTAGGTCAACATAGTCTTCAGACATGTGTCTGACTTATTGACTTTTATATGTTACTACATTTGACATTTAATATTTGAGTAAGTTTTTTATGGTTAAGTGTTAATTACTGATTACATTACACGAAGCCAATAATGAAAGGTAAATGTCATACAAGGTTAAATGTCAGTGAATTTTGTTAGTTTACTTATATCTTCTTTGTCAGTTCTATGGATTGTTTGATTCCTAACTCGAAACCATATACATAGGCATTTAGGGCAATTCCTAGTTATACTTTAACATCTTTTGGTTCCTACCTGATCCTACTGATCTTTTTTGAGTCTAAGTTAATAAACACCATTATTTCCTGGACCTTTGGATTCTCTCCCATAGTGACAATGCTTTCCATAGTGTTCTCTCTTTTATCATTTGTCTCAGTGAGAGATTAGTTTTATTAGGACAGAATACTCCTGTGGAATCATTTCTAGTTAACTTGCCCAAATTCCCCTTGTCACCAGATTTTTTAGATAATGTTTTAGTGCTGTAATCAAGTCAATTGTAAATAATATAGGAAATAGTAGTCCACTAATGGACTTATAGAAGGAAATGTTCCTACACGAGTGCTATGCACATCTGATCTCAGTGCTGGGCTTTGCCAATCAGCTTAGAGACTGCGGCTTCCAACAATAAGGTTTCTCTCTATTACGGCTTCTCCAATGTAGAGCAAGTATAGAGCTTTGTCTGAAACTTTTTTTCACATTGATCACATTTAAAAGGTTTTTCTCCAGAGTGGATTCTCTGATGTAGAACAAGATTGCATTTGTTTGTGAAAGCCTTTCTACATTGACTGCATTCATAAGGTTTCTCTCCAGTGTGGATTCTCTGATGCTTAACAAAACTCTGCTCTCTTTGTGAAAGCCTTTCCCTACTGATTGCATTCATAAGCTTTCTCTCCAGTGTGCTTTTTCTGATGGGAAATAAAGGATATGTTTTTATGATATACATAAAACTTCTCTTCAGGAAGAATGCTGTTGTGGGAAATGAGGAATGATTGCTGCTTGAAGACCTTTCCATATTCCATACATTTATATAACGTTTCACTAGTGTGAAATTTCTGATGTTAAATAAGGGAAGATTCTTGTTGAAAGGCTTTGCCACATTCAAGATGTCCATATTTCATTCCATTGTTGATTTTCTAATTGGTCAATGGGATTTGAATTATGACAGAAACCATTTTTGCCTTCATTACCCATAAAAAATATGTCTCTACTATGACTTTTCTGATGTTTAATTAGGCCTGAATTCAAGCAGAAGGCCATCTCATATTTATTACACTGAGAAGTTCGCACTACAGGAAGCTTCTCATATGATTCAGAAAGATAAAGCAATCCTTATATTTACTATTTTGAGGACAGTTATTTCCTGAGGTCATTTTCTTACAATGAATCAAGACTGAACAAGCTTTTTCCATCTTTACAAAATTTAAAGTGACTCTTTTCTATTTTCTTTATCTTCATACCAGAGTCAGACATTTCTCTCAAACTGGGGACACAATGACCATTATTCATGAATCTTTGCTCTTCCACAGAAATCCTCAGCTTTGCAGTAATCTCCCTCCTTTCAAGCCTGATCCATTTGAATAAAACAAAGAAAAAACATATTTGTTTATTTCTGGACACATACAAATATACACAAATATATAATCTTCCTTCCCTGACAAAAATTCAACTCACACCAAAATCTGTTTTTGTAGGAAGAGAGAATAATCTTCAAAACTTAAATAAACTGAATCAGTCATTTAAAAATGCTATTACGTGGGATGATTTAATTTACAGTAACAGTGGATCCTCAGAACAAACCTGCAGCAGCCAAGACGAATTCTTCTTATGTTCCTGACACGAGCCATGCATACTCATGACAGAGGGACCTCACCCACATTCCTACTGCTGAGCCTCAAACTCAGATTCTCTGACTGGGGGAGCTCTGTTTACAATACTAGATGGCTTTTCTCCATTTTTAAAAATCACCCCATTATCAGATGTTCACTTTGTATTTGTAAGCATAAATGCAGAGCATGGTACAAGCAGTAGTTTAACCAACAGTATAAGCAGTATACTTATCACACCTGAGATGGTCTTTGTTGATCTTCCTCCTCCAAAAGGATCAACATGACATCACTATGTACATGGAGTTACAAGGTGTACCCGACTGTGGCTGATCCGAACAATACAAGCTCAGAGTGCTCCGCCACAGGTTGGAGACAAACAGTGCCTAATGAACATTATGCATTCAGCACAACTTTGTGCATCTTGTGCTTCTTCTGAGATAATTAAAATCTGCTTTGCCCATACAGCACAGCACCTTCCCTGAGGAGGGCATTCCATGCTAGGCAATCCTGTGCCAGTGTCTTCCGTGTCATACAGTCAGTTCTAAAGTCCTTAAGAGAGACCTTGAGAGTGTCCTTTTATCACTTTTTCTGACCACCTTTTGAGTGCCTTCTCTGTGTGAGTTTTCCACATAAAAGTCTTTTTTGCCAAGAGTATAGTTGGCAGTCAAACAACTGGCCAGCCCAATGTGCCCTCTGCAGTAGAGCTGTAACACTTGACAACTTAATTTGAGAAAGAACCTCAGTTTCTGGTATCTTATCCTGCCAGGTGATCTTTAGAATCTTCCTAACACAATTCAAATGGAAGTGATATTACATCTGGAATATCATTTTAGAGGTACTGTGTACAAGTATGAATCAATACCCAAATGAATAGTATGAGAAATGTATTATGCAAAATTAATTTGAGTTCAGACATTTAAAAAAAAACTTTATTTAATGGCTTATTTCCTCCCAATTATATGTAAAAAATACTTTTAATATTTCTTTCTTAAAACTTTACATTCCAAATGTTCTCCCTCCCTCCATTCCTCTTCATCAAGAAGGCAAGCAATTTCACATAGGTTATACATGTACAATCATGCAAAACAGATTTCCACATTTTTCATGTTGTGAAAGAAAACCCAGCCAAAAAGGCCCTCCAAGAATAATAAAGTAAAAAGTAAAGCATGTTTTAATCTGCATTCAGACTCCAGCACTTCTTTCTCTGGAGATGGACAGAATTTTTCAGCAGAATTTCTTGGATCGCTACATTGCTGAGAATTGGCTCATCAGATAATCCTGCTGTTGCTGTGTACATTGTTCTGGTTCTGCTCGCTTCACTTTGCTTCATTTCAGGTGAATCTCTCTGGGTATTTCTGAGTATTCTGCTTGCCCTTCATTCTCCAAGAGAATCAATGACATCATGAGGGGGAGGTCCTGACTTGCAGGTGGATTGAATGGAAGCCGAGGTAGACCTGTGCAAAGTCATCAGTCGCCCTCTCTCTTCCAGTCACTGGAGTGCAGGAGGAAGACAAAAGTCAAGATGGCTGCAAAGGCCCAGAATGCAGGAAGGGAACTGGCTTCTTTTCATTAAGAAGAGTTTTCCCCGGGTCTCAGTCAGTCTGAGGCAATGTCCATTCAATGAGTATGAGCTGGGGAAGAATTGCCATGGAAGATGTCCTAGTCTGACACCCCAAAAGAATCAGTCTGGGAGAGAAAGACCTTCAGAGCTTTTATGTAGAACAGAAGATGATGGCTACTTACCCTCACTCCTGGCTACCAAAATTCCAACAATGAGCAGGAGAGGCTTGGGCTGGGACCTGTTATTGGCCTTTCAAGGAAAGCCAGAGTGACTTGGGTTAAAAACCTAATCAAGTGGCTCCATCTGAATCCCAGTGGGCTTTTTCAAAGCATGTTGTTTCATAGCTATATTTCAAGAAATCATAAATGAAAACTGCCCAAGACAAGCGTGTTTGGGGCTAAAAATGACTAAATAAATAACTTTTTTAAAAAATTAACCCCTAAATCCAAAAATACCTTACAAAAATTAAGCAACCAAAAATCTTGTTCCTTTGCACAAAGTACCCATATGAAAGAAAGGTTATAACTGCCCCACATAAACAGAAGAACTACATGTGATAAAGGAAGGAGAAGGAAAAAGAGAAAGAAAAGGAGAAAAAGGAGCAGCATTGCCAAACTTACATTGGGGTTGGGTGTCCAGAGGGTGGCTACTCCTTCTTGTTGTGTTTTGTCCTTTGTTCTCAAAGAGGAGCAACGGCAGCCCAAGGGTGATGTTTTGAGATGCACCACAATTAGCACCAGTGGTCCAATGGCTGAACCAAAAGCCTGTCCCAGTCCTCATCGTTGAGCCCTCTCTCAAACTCTGACACTGCCCATCACTCCCCTTTCCCTGATGCTTTCTTCCCTCTCTCTGGGTTCTCATCTTCTCATGTCCAAAACTAACCTACTTATTGCTCCCCTGACCTTCCCATCTTCCCACATTCCCAGGACAGTCCAGTCTGCCTTCCCACTGATCGCCCCCTCCCAAAAGGGACATCTGGTAATCTTAGCCTATTCCAGCGACAAAGTCACTCAGAATTATAAGCCTGCCCTCCTCTGGCACATCAGCAATAAGGGTCTTCAGGGCTTTATAAAATCCTCGACCTCCCCTGGGTCATTGAGGTGGAGGCCGGATGGAGGCGGCATGGCACATCCCTGCAAGGAGCAATGGCATTGTCATGAGCCTGCCCTTCCCTCCTTTGGGAAGGTGTAAGAGCTTATTGACAAGGTTAGTTCTGATTGCAAAACCTACACCAGCTTTGGGGTACTCCCCATCCCTGGGGCCACTGCAGGGAAACGTGTATCTCCTTCTGCCCATCGGCCTGCCTGTGCAGCCCCGTTCCCTCAGGGCTGCTGATTGGGTGCAATGCTTTTGAGTTCTCTCCCAGCAAGAGTTGTTCTTTCGGGCCTACTGGGTTTGTGTTCTCTATAAGTGTGCCCACTTTCCATGTATCCATGAGGGGAATCAGCTTTTCAGAATCCTGGTAGATTTTTTAGTGTCTGGACCACAGAGTGGGAACTCTGACTGCACAATAATCAGGCCAGGGCTCAGTGAGTGGATGATTTTAGGGTTCCATTTCTAATCCCTTCCTCACCCCCAGAGGTGGGCAGGTGCTCCTCAAAAGGCTTCTCAGGCTCTCAGGGGGCTGTTTCCAGTGAGAAGATGCCCCTCTGGACTGGGCTGCCTGTATGCGGGGTCCTGATTCCAGCTACCAGCACATCTGCCCACACTCCTCCATTGTTGCAGGACTCTGAGACAGACAGACATGCTAATATTATTTGATTCATGAATAAATTGGATGGAAGTGAGGCTCTTCCAGTCATCACTGTTCAAGGGCAGGACCTAGTCCACGGCTCATGAGGGCTCCAGGTGCAGGGAGTAACCTTGGAGTTTGATCTAACCGAGCTTTTAGGTGCTCCCAGCACCCATCCAGATGTCTTCAAGGCTGCTGGAACAGGCTGCTGTCGCCCGTCAGAGGAAGTCTTCCCATTCTTGGGCTGGACATCCCCCGCACACTTAGAGGCTTGAGATCCTTCCCTTAGCCTCAACTTGGCATAGTCCATTGGCCAAAGCAGTTTCCCCGGGCACGGCCCTGGACATGTTACAGCTTCTTGGAGCCAGGAAGAGTTTGGTGGATCAAGAGTCACCCAAGTGGTAAATGACCCTGGGAAGGCTCAGATTGTAGCTGAGGTCCTGGTCCTCCCTGAACTCCTGATGCCCCACAACTTGGCCTAAGAAATGGCAACTGGAAAGGGGCAACACCAGGAGGACAATTTCTGCTCTGCTGCCAGCCAGGCAAAGGACAAGAGCTGGGGAAGCATTGGGGGAGCTGCTCCAGACTGTCCAGACAAGACTCAGTGGAAAGGGTCTCCAGGTCTTTCAGCCACTACAAGGGAGAGCTGGGCCACAAAAAATGAAGAAGAGGGGGAGACAATGATATGAGGGAGAAGGGAGCAGAACCTCCGGAGTCATCCCTATGAGTCAGTGAACTTAAACGGCCAACAGCAATGCAAGCACAGGGCTTCCTTCCAGGAGCCAGAGAGACTTCAGCTCCAAGGGAAGAAGACGGAGTGATCAGGGCTCAAATACAGCCAGCAGCTCGACTTCCTCTGCAAGGGCTCAGGCTCCAGTCAGCCCACAGTCTTCCTAGTGCCAGAGCCCCACCCTTCCCAGTCCAACTGAGACCCCAGGATTTTCCTTTGCTCTAATGGCTCCCAGAGTTAGGCCCTCACTCTTCCAGCTTCTCACCCAGTCCCTGCCCTCCATCATGGGGAATGCTCTGACCACTGGGCTAACCCTCCAAACTCCACCTCAGGCTACCACCCACCAATCTCTCATCTGCAAGAGTCTTCCTCATACAACCTCCCCTTCTTGTGGGTCCCAAACCCTCCTCCTCCTGAGCAGAAAGCAGCTCATTTTTTCTCCCAGTCATTTCCATCCCTGACCCCATCAGGTGTCCTCCCTGCAGTCTGGACCCCACATTTGTCCTCCCTCCCACTTTGATCCTCTCCTCCAAACTGGAAACATTTGCACATTACAGAGGCCTTTCCCTCTATCGTGTTATTCTTCCCTAAAGGACCTTCTCTCACTGAAAGACAAAAGTATCCTCTGGGGGAGCAGAGGCCAGGAAGTCAGGACTCCTGGGTCCCAAAGCAGGTAATACAGGTGCTTTTAAAATGATCCTTTCTGTGTCATCAGTGTCCACGAAAAGAACTTTGGAGTTTGAATGTAAATCAACACACACCATGTTCACTTCTTTTTTCTGTTTTCTTTCTCTCTCTCTCATGGTTTTTCCCTTTTGCTCTGATTTTCTTCTCCCAAAATGATTCATAAAGCAACGTGTACTAAAAATGAATAAGTTTTAAAAAATAATCATTAAAATGATCCTTCTTTCTCTTCATATCATCGAACCAATTTCAAATCGGGGGTGGAAGGGTGAGAACACGATTGAAAAGTTTGTTCACCCCCGGGAAATGAACATGGACTACTTGCATTTTTGTTTTTCTTCCCAAGTTATTTTTATCTTCAGAATCCAATTTTTCTTGTACAAGAGAATTGTACGGCTCCGCACACATAGATATTGTATCTGAGATATACTTTAACATGTTTAACATGCATGAGGCTGCCTGCCATCTAGGGGAGGGGGTGGAGGGAGGGAAGGGAAAAGCTGGAACACAAGTGAGTGCAAGGGACAATGTTGTAAAAATTACCCATGCAGATGTTCTATCAATAAAAAGGTATAATTTTTAAAAAAATAAAAATAAAAAAATAAAAGTTTGTTCACAATTTTTAAGTCAATTTGATATGAAGAAGCTTTAATCCAATTTGGAAATTTTGTAATTAATAAAACATAAGCGAAGCCTACACATCCTACGTAAATACAAAATCAAGTTCATTTCCATATATTCTTTGGACATCCAGGAAAGTCGATACTTTTTCGTTTTGTGATTTATTCCTTTCCGCCACTAGGTGGCACAGTGCACAAAGCAACGGCTTGGAATCTGGCGAAGAGTTCAAATCTGCCCTCAGACAATGATCATCTGTGAGAGCTTGGGCGAGTCACTACAGCATGTTCCCTGCAAGTTCTGACCTGGAGCTGGAGAAGGAAAGGGCCGATCATCCCAATGCCTTTGCCAAGAAAACCTCAAAAGAGGTCCCAAGAGTAGAACTCGGCTGACCTGAGTCCAAAGCCAGCACTACTTTCCGTATAGAACAATCCCACATGTCTCCCCCAGAACGTCCCCATCCGTTGACCTTTTGTCATATTCTCAACAGAAACCCCTGGAAGCCAATTGTATATTTCCCAGTTCTCGGGAAAAGAGGCTACTCTTCTTGTGAAGGTTTGGGTTCACTAGTGTGAACTAGTGTCTGCCTCTGATGCCATTTTCTTCTCCAGCTCCTTTTTATCAATTGAGGAAACTGGGGTAAACAGGATTATGACTTGTCCAGGGTCACCCAGTTAGTAGTAGATTAGTAAGATAAATCTTCATGACACCAGCCCTGGCAAGCTGTCCAGTGAACCATCTTGGGCCCGTAGGGAAGCAAACTATTCCCCTGAAATCTAAAACTAAAACTTTTGTCTAAAATTTTTAAAAAAGGTCGTCATGGTAACCAACACGTTTAACAAATGCTAGTAAGCACCTACTATGTGCCAAGGCCTGTGCTAAGTGCTGGGAACACCAAGGAAGGCCAAAGACTGGCCATGTCTCTAAGGGGTTCCTAGTCTCATAGAAAAGACAACGCATAAGAAGGAGGTCCTCAAGCTCTACGGAGGTTCCCAGAGGACCATCCTGCAGGGAGAAGAATGGGAAAAGCAGAGTGAGGTGCTCTAGGTGAAATTTCGGGACAGTGAGGAAGTCTGGAGTGGGGTAAAGAGGGAGAGAATTTCAGGCACAAGGGATAGCCAGTGAGTGTTCACTGAGATGTGCCCAAGGACAAGGAGGGCCTGAAGGAAGGAAGTCAGGACAGGGAGGAAGGGGCCAGGCCTTGGGGAAAGGAGGCTGCTGAGACAATCCAGTGCCCGGCAGGATTTGCTGGCGGCAGCAGCAGACTGGAGATGTGAGGGGACACCAGGGCCGCCATGCTTGGTGACTTGGAGAATGGCTGTGCCCTTAACAATAAAATACACACACACACACACACACACACACACACACACACAGTTGGGCCTAAAAATACCTTTGCCCCAACTGGGAAGGAGGGAGAGAAAGGGGGACCCTAAGGGGATGCCCAAGTGAGGGCTTCTTGTTAACCAAACCAACCCGTAAGATGTGAAGAAATATTTGGAGCTCTTTTTGGGGTGAACAAGAACAGAAATCTGGGGTTGCCCCCAGCTGGGGCCTGGCTTAGCAGGTCACAGGATAACTGGGCAGAAGGCTATCATGCTGTAAGAAAGAAAGGAAGGGACGCTTTCAGAGAAGCCTGGGAAGTCCTGCGTGAGTTATACAGAGGGAGGGGAGCAGCAGGCGCTGAGGGGGGAGGCAAAAATGACTGGATAACCAATTATTGTGCAGATGGGATCAGATGACCACAAGCTTGGTTCGGTATTATTGAGTTCAGTGAACCACCTGCGGTTACTACAAAATGGGGGAGACATGCGATACATATCTGGGGGTTTTGTGCCGTGTAAGTTCAAATGAATCATTGGCCTAATGTGGCTGCCAAAAATCCCCCCAAAAAAACAAAAAAACTAAGCATCTAATGTGATTTTGGATTCTTTCTCTGAGAGGCAGAAGGATCAGCTACAAGGAAATGACAGATCCATTGTAATCTTCCCAAAATAGATTAGATTACTCTCCCTCGGCCCCCACCCCCACCCCCACCCCACCTTGAACATTATGTTGGGTTCAGGAAAAACAGTATTAAATCAGAAGGTGATCAGATCAAGGTGACCAGGATGATGAAAGGATTAATGAACATTCTAATTGAGATTTGGGGATGTTTAGCTGGAAGAAGAGTTGACAGAGTGTCTCAAAACCATCTTCGTGTAAAGGAAGGGTTCTTGTGTGGATTGGGAGTGAGCCTTAGTCACCTTCATCCCAGAAGGTAGAACTAGGAGTGAGTTATTTGCTAACTTTTATTTATTTTTTTAATTTTGAATTTCAAATTGTTACTCAAGTCACTCTCCTACCCACTGAAGATGCAAATAATATGCTAAGGAATAATGTTAAGAAGTTGAAAATCAGAAAATTCACTGTGGGTACATACAAGTCATATGGTATGACATATAAAAAGTTCGAGAGACATAGTTTCTTGTTAATTCATCATTTTTGTTCATTCTGTTAATCATACTAGTAATAATAGTATAATAATAATAAAATAATTATTTTATTATTGAATTGATTAATATTAAATATTAAAATGTAATTATTTTAATTAGGGTTTAATTATAATTTAATAATTTTTAATTTAAAAATAAAAACAAGTATAATAATAATTAATAAAAGGAGCAGTGATAGTCTCAATTGCCAAAGACCCCTCATGGAACTCAGTCAAAGCTTATATGTCCTTGGAAGAGAAGGAATTCCTGAATGAATATTCAAATCCATGTGATTAACAATTAATTAGAAGAATGGCTATTATAATGAGGTGGGTTTATTCTAATGACTGCTGGAGGATGTGATTCCGTTCATTCAGTCTTGGTCAAAGACTGAAAGAACCTAGACTATAGGAATAACCTAGACAAAAGGAAGAATCCACTTTTCCCTAGACCTGAGTAAAACACAATAGGCCAGAATTCATTGATTAATCTAAATAAAATTTTCCTTACCTTTTGAAAAAAATCAGCCCTGCACTTCAAAGGCTGCCTGAAGAAGAAACCACAGGGGCTGATTTCTGAATGAGAAAGTAGAAAAAAGGAAAAACCTTAGTCCCAAATCAATAATTGGTTATTAATATGAGAGAAATAATCATTTCTCTCATGTGTGGGTAAGTCCTTCAGTTAGAAATTATTTCTAACCTTACGTAAGGGGATTCATATTGGGAAGAAACTTTATGAATGGGCTCAGTAGGGACATTTCTTTCTACAAAAGACAAAGTTCGTTGGTGAAAGGTTAAATTTTGTGCCTGACTATAACAGAATGGTGAAATAAAGGAAAATAACTCATGCCCGCCCACCAAGTTGTAAAACAGAAAAAGGAGGCAATAGAGATGCTTATAAATTGTAGAATTGTATGAAAGGAAACATCTGGATTTCTTGGAAACAATATCTTCAGAATAAGGATAAGGACTTCTGCCATTATTATGTCAACTGGGGACCATGTTTGATAAAGAGAAGAAAGCAGAGTTGTTTTAATCAAAGATATAAAAATTCAGGGGAATACTGTGGTCTCCGGCAGGCCATGTACATTCATGTATTCAGCCTAGATTCAGACTATTGCTAATGTGACAATCAGGAAAGTCCTGATTTGTGCTAAATATAATAAGAACTTTGCTAATTTGCAAACAAGAAATTCAGTGGAGAGAAGATTATTTTGGAATAAGATTGGGAAATAGAAACTAGAGGAATTGAAAAAGTAAAAGAAATCAAGTGAAGTGTCAGATCAGAGTAGGAAAGACAAAGGAGAGGAGCAATTTTGAGAAAATGAAAAGGGAGAAAAACAAGCTGAGATAAGAGAACAGGTAGAAAACTAAAGAAAGTTGGAATCCAGTTGCCCTGGCACATTGAGAATGTGAAATTCATGTAGCAGGCAAACATAAGAGTTAAGATTTATGGTAAAATGACTGTGAAGACATACAAGAAAGAAGACATACAGAACAATATTTAGAGAAATGTCTTTCAGAATCATTTCTGAGATTCCTTGTGACCTCTGAACCTTATTTCATTGATTTAGTAATTCTTTATGATATGAAAAAATAGCTTGAACCATGGAGCATGATTTTAAAATTGAAAGCATTCTATCCAATTACAACATTTACCAAGGTAAAAACATAGAAATAAATTTGAATCATGGAATTATGGGGCACTACAAGGGTATATTTTCATCCTCTACAAAACATATATTCACCATTTCATTACTATGTAACAGAGAAGTTTTGTTTGCAAGAAGTTAAATTTAAATCCAATCTTTGGCAGCAGACTAACTGAAAGTAGCAGGTCCTATAATTTGGAGAGCTGTCAATAAGTGATCCTTGGGAAAACTGAGTTTCTATATTATATCATCAGAGATTGTTAGCTCCAGATTTAAGATTGTCCTAAAACTAAATTCTAATTTAGTCTCATTTTAAGTGAAATGTGTTCTCCTACTAAGATAACTGAGAAGGGGGCAGGTAGGCGGTGCAGTGGATAGAGCACCAGGACCTCTAGGTCCTGGGTTCAAATCTGTTCTCAGGCACTTAACACTTCCTAGCTGTGTGACCCTGGGCAAGTCACTTAATCCCAATTGCCTCAGCAAAAAAAAAAACAAAAAACCCAAAAAACAAAAAAACAAAGATAACTGAGAAGTTTGATCTCCTTTAGCTTATTTGTCAAAAGAGAAAACTAGAAAAAGGTGTACCTTCTTCCTCAAGTTATTTATAGAGTTTGACAAGGACATAAAGACATTTGCCTCATTGGCCTTAAGTAGGCAGTAGGGGCAATTTGAAATGTACATCACCAGGTAAGTATAAAAATTCAAATTTGGGGGACCCAAAACACCAATTTGAGATGGACCCCAAACAACACCTATGTAGGATTTAAGTATTCTTTGAAGACATCAAACTTCCTCAGAACATCATCAAGTCAGCTTGACCTACTATAAGCTTTGGGTTAGACAATTTTCTAACAACCTAAAGGTAGATTTCAACAATATAGTAATTTTTTTCCCAAATATTTTCTACAATTGACTTTAAGTATGATGTATCACAGGCAAAATATATCATGTGTTTACTTTATGATTGCTTTCGTTTGCTAACAGAATATAGTCTTTAATTTTAATATTTAACATTTCACCTTCCCCCATCTTGCCCCAATCACTCTCCACCCTGCTTCCCCTCCAACTTCTGGAGTTCCCTCACATCAGGATATCCCAGTGGGCAATGCTGCCACAGCATCCTTTTCACCCACTCTGCTTCTCTGAAGTCATTTGACCTGCGGAGCCCAGTGTCTGCCACAGTTACATCCAACCGAGTCTCAGGGAGAACTCTGTAGTCCCATCTACCTCGAGTTGGGATTTCCCATTCCACTTGCCTGCAATCATTTACGTGAAATGATGAAGAATAATGAAAGCAGAGTGAGGGTGCACATTATATGAAAAGAGAAAACAGAAAAACATGCCCAGAAGAGTAACAGTACCAACACGGAAGGAAAGGGAATTCTCCTCCTTCTGCACATCATTATACGTTTTTACTCAAGAAATTACAAAAAAGATTTTTTAAATCTTATTCTTTATTATATTTCAATAATTATGTGTCCATATTTACTTGTAAAAGATTTCCCCTAGTATGAATTCTCTTATATTAGAAAGTTTTTCTCTCTAGCCAAATGTGCACCCACATTCGCTTCATTCAGTCTGCTATGGGTTTTTTGATGTTTTGTCAGAGTGCCCCTCTCACTGAAAGTTTTCCCACATTTATTACATATAAAAGTTTTGACCGCAGTATGAGTTCGCTGGTGATTACTAAGAGTGCCCCATTGCCTGAAAGCTTTCCCACATTCATTACATCCAAAGGGTTTTATTCCAGTATGGATTCTCTGATGACTGATGAGGTGTCCCTTCTGACTGAAGGCTTTCCCACATTCATCACATCCAAAGGGTTTCACTCCTGTATGAGTTCTCTGATGGCTATTGAGGTGACCCTTCCGAAGGAAGGCTTTCCCACATTCATTACACTCAAAGGGTTTCACTCCAGTATGAGTTCTCTGGTGGCTAAGAAGGGTTCCCCTCTCACTGAAGGCTTTGCCACACTCATTACATGCAAAAGGTTTCACTCCAGTGTGAGTTCTCTGATGGCTGAGAAGGGTTCTCTTAGCAGTGAAGGCTTTCCCACATTCACGACATTTAAAGGGTTTCAGGCCAGAATGAGTCCTCTGATGGCTAATAAGGTAACCCTTCTGATTGAAGGTTTTTCCGCATTCGTTACATTCAAATGGTTTCACTCCAGTGTGAATTCTCTGATGGCTTATAAGGTTTCCCTTCTGACTATAGGCTTTGCCACATTCGTTACATTCAAAGGGTTTCACTCCACTGTGAGTTCTCTGATGGCTAAGAAGGTATTCCTTCCGAATGAAGGCTTTCCCACATTTATCACATTCAAAGGGTTTCATTCCAGTATGAGTTCTCTCGTGGATAATCAGATAAGCCTTCCCACTGAAGGCCTTCCCACATTCACTGCATTCAAAGGGTTTCACTCCAGAAGATTTCTGATGTCCAATAAGCGTTCCCTCATTACGAAAGCCTTTTTCACATTCATTAAATTCAAATAATTTTACTCCAGTGTGAGTTCTCTGGTGTTTACCAAGTGTTTCCCTGTTCCTGAAGGTTTTCCAACAGATATCACATTCAGAGGGGCTTTCTCCAGAATGAATTTTCTCACACCCATTAAGATTTAATCTCTTGCCAAAGACTTTCTTTCCAAGTGTTTTATGGAATCGTTCTTCCACGTTGCCTCTCCATTGTGGAAAAAGGAACGGGTCCAGGTTAAGACGTCTAATAAATGTGCCACGTTCAGGTACACTCCCCATATTAAAAGGTCTTTGGGAAGTGACTGTCACTTGCTGGCACTGTCTCTCTTGGTAGCCCTCCTCCTGCCTCTCTAACCTAACTTCCCATTCCTCGGAGTCTCCCACTTTGGGATACCAGTTACTGTCCACTGCTGATCTGTCTTGGGCCAAGGTTTCTGGATGAATGCCCTCAGGCAGAACTGAATCCTCAGTTTCACACCTAACGTGCCAACTCGGGTAATCTGAAACAAACAGAACTGTGTCAGACAAGCAGGTCAGGCTTGAGGGATAAATAAAATAATTATTGTATGGAATAATACAATATTTGTATTTTGGAAAAATAAATAATTACAAGGAAGAGTAAGACACACCTCATAAGAGATCTTTAATATCATGTATTATTTGGTTATGTATATGGCAACATGCATTTTATGTCATGTTTGTTATGGCCAGGAGAAATAACAGAACTGCCACGAATTCCAAACACAAACAAATTTAAAATAAACATAAATGTATCAGCAGAATAAAGAGAAATGGCTTTATAGTAGGTTCAGCATGAAGGTTCTCATGAGGTTCTCCAACAAGGGTAAAGATACTTTACATACATCCAGTAAAATGAAAACTCTGAAGAGATAAGTGAGATGGAAGGCAAGAAAGCAAATAGGACCGGCTAGCCAAACCACCCTGGTTCCAGGACGAGGAAGAACCCCGAAAGAGATGCCCTGAGAAATGCTTTCTCAGTGAAGACCAGATTATGTGCAGGCAGACATGATAGGCAAAGAAAAAGGAGCAGCAGAGAAAATTAGGGAACAGGGAAATGCTTTGGAATAAATGTTGATACCCAAACGTTCGAGCAGATGGAGCTGCTTTCCTCCACCTGACAGACTCTCGATGCAGAAGGGACCCCATGTCTGAACATGGACAACATGGGAACTTGTGGTGGACTGCAAGTCTTTGTAACAAGGGTCGTTTCCCTTCTCTTTTTTGCATTCAGGTTGAAGTGTGAAGACAGGAAGAAAAAATCCTCATTAATTTAAAAAATGAAATTGCAAAACCCAAAGAAAAAATAATAGAAATAGAAATAATAAGTTAATGAAATTAGATAGCGCCCCCTAAAAAACAAAGAAAATGAAGGCTTCGGACATATAGTAAGATAACAGAAGTGCTGCAGATGGAAGAAAGGAGATTTGAAAGCCCTTCAACACGACTTATGGAGCCAGAAGGGGCTTCAACATGGGCCAGAGGCTGTTTTGCCCAAGACAAAGATGGGCTCTAAAAGGAAGGAGGCTGGCTGCCACAGCCCGAGGTCTTCCCTAAACATATGGAAACTTCCACAACTCCGAGGTCAACATCTCAAAGAGCCGCCCTCCCCTGCCCCCCATGACCAGCTGACCCAAGGTTTCCAGTGACTTCCCCGGCCCGGCTACCACTCACTCACTGAGCGGGGGCCTCGGGGGACCCCAGCCATGGGCACCCATGGTGCTGCCCTCTCCCCCACAGGGAGATCACCTCAGGCTTGACCATGGGAAGCCCTGGTCATGGGGAGAGAGCAGAGAAGGGCTGGGACCCCAAGTCCCTGCAGTCCCAGCTGGCCTCCGCCTCCTCCTCCGTCAGGGCAAGAAAGGAGGGGGGAGCAGCCCCCGAGCATCCATCTTTGGAAAAGAACCTCTGAAAGGCAGTGTGGGAGGCTCTTCAAGGTTTAAGACCATGTTACACATCTGATTTGGGCCCACACAGCTTGTTGGTGGCCCAAAGCCTGCAAGGGAGTGAGATCTTTGTCCCCCAACATTACAAAGAATCTCTGACTGAAGATAAGTGGGCTCGGGGCCAGCCCAGGGAAGGCATGAGGTTCCCTCATACAAAGGAAAGACCTGGAACCTGCAGAAGAGCAGCAAAATCCTTAGCGTTCAGGCTCTACTGGGTTCTAGACTTTTCCTTCCCTCCCTGCAAAACATGCTTGTGAACCTTCCTGCAAATTAATGAACACTCAGGATCTCAGGAGGCAGGCCTGGGGGCCGCGCTTACCCAGGGACACCAGGTTCTCGAAGGTCTCCAGCATCACGGCCCTGTACAGGGCCCTCTGGGCCGGGCTCAGGAGTCTCCATTCTTCTAGTGAGAAGTCCACGGCCACGTCCCTGAAAGTCACCGGAGGCTGAAACATCACCCGCATCCCTGCTCGGCCTGGTTGCGGCTCTCACATTACCCAAGAGACCCAGGGCGTGGGTGAGGGGGAAAGCTAGAGAGAGCGCGTCTCAGAGCGTCCTTGGTGCTGACCCTTCCTGGACCCTCATCGGAAAACAATCTGGAAGAAGCAACAGGAGAAAAAAGAACCAGAAGTCAGCCGTGAAGGGACATCCCATAGCCCTGTCTTTCCCAGGAAGGCCTCCCCTCTTCCCAAGTTCCTCCATGCTTCTCCTCTTTGTCTGATTATCGTGTTATGAGCTTCGGATTCCCTCCCACAATCAGATGTGTTCCTGAGAGTTTCTTAATTTAAAAAAGAAACTTTTTACTAACAAATACACTAATAACGGGACAGAACACTGATTCTTACAGAAACAGCACAGACAGATAAGCACCACAAGTCCTAAGGCTACAATGATTAAAATAATGAGCTTCTCTGACTCCTGATTCTTCTAGCTGGGGGATCCCGGGCATCAGCTTGTCAGAGTCGTGAACGGGAAAATCAGGGTCCCAGGCAGAGCTTACGGTCTCTCCGCGGGTGCCATCCCCACACTGCTTTCCCAGGCAGCGCTGACACTGTTTAAACAAGGGAGGCCCAGGGCCCAGGGCTGGCCGACTGAAACAAGTATCCTCCCTGGAGGGCTGGCCGGGCCCCAGGGCAGACGACCTGCCTGGATCACATAAACAAATCTGTATGAGGACGGGCCTGGGTCCCCACAGACAGGCTGTCATAAATCAGAGCTGGCCCCGTGCTGAGTCGGGTGATCCTGCCGGCAGCCTATATGGGGGACATAACTAATCATTCATTTAAGATGTGGCATGGTCCCTTGTCACTTTAGGGGCTCACGTGACATACAGATTTACCTTACAAAAACCAGCAATTACAAAAACGTAATATGAAAAGAACTACTGCAAATAATAAAGGGTCTGAGCAGATGGAAACCAAAAATCATTCCAGTGACGATTAGTATCAGAAGTAACCACATGAGTCTCAACTACTTTTCTAGCCACTATGTGTGTCTGGATACAATACTGGGCTTGCCGATTCTACTTTTTAATGCTGGTGAGGAATTGAATCTCTGGATTAATGGATGTAAAGAGACATATGCATTAGGGTAAAGGAAGAGGTTCCAGCACCCAAGGTAAGTCAAGAGCATCCACTACCTCGAGGGGACAGTAACAATCATCACCCTGCCAATGGAGAAAAGGAATTATAAGCCAAACATCCTGCCAAAGGGGCAGTTTGCCCTTGGGAATCCAAGTCACTTTGGTTATTAGTGACAAGACCTATATGTTGAGTAGAAACTCCATATAACACAGAGAAATCTGATGTTGGACACAGAGCTACACCACACCGATCCAAGGAATGGTTTAGCAGAGCTCCAGCTGTCGCGTGGCCATTGCACAAACAGTTCCTTCATCAATAAGGTACAATCTTCTAATAAATGAACATTATTAGTGGAATCAATATATTTCCCATTAATACGAAGCAAAGCAAAAAAAGGAACGGTGTGGAGGGACACATTGTAGGGACAGAAGTCACCTTACGGTGAGTAACTATTCCTGTACATCCTTTCTTAGTACATTTTACATTAGTAGCTGCGTTCATCACCCAGTGCTCTTCAAGAATATATGTAGAGAACACCGTCACCCACAGTAGGGGTTCCTGTGCTTAATGACTTTTGTATATTTTCCTTTTGTAAAAGGCTATAAATATTTGGTGGAGAGCATGTGGTGCAAATAAAAAGAACAGATATATTAGCATCAATCTGCAAAGTAGCCAGAAGTATCAAATAACTTTACAAATTGATTTTGGTAATCTACAGTTTGTTGGTGAGGTAGGACTGTCATGGGTTTTGCCTGGCATTTGTGCAGTCTGCTGGAGGAGGCCTCAAGATTTACTGAATTTGGGGCAGTTAGGTGGTATAGTGGATAGAGCATCAGCCCTGACGTCAGGAAGACCTGAGTTCAAATCTGACCTCAGACACTTAACACTTCCTGGCTAGACCCTGGGCAAGTCACTTAACCCCAATTACCTCAGCAAAAAAATAAAAAGATTTACTGAATTTACTCTGCCCAAGCCAGTTCCTGCCCCACCAAGGAGAGTACTGTACCATGTTTTCTTTCTTCTATTACATGGTTGGAGTGGAGGGAAACATCAAAATGCAATAGATGTTTTTGCACATTTTGTCTTACATTTTTACAATTGTGGAGAATTTTACAGTAGGAGACATCATTGGAGGTGCCTTTTGCTTCTGAATAACATGGAAATGATTCCTCCATCATGATCTATTCTGAATCTCAGTGGTATTGGTACAAAAAAAAAAAAGGATACAGCATTATCAGGTCATAAAATAGTAAATTTATTATTTTTTTATCATTAACCTTCCCCACCCAAGGATTCCTCCCTTGTCTTACTCCCTCACCTTTTGCTTCCCCATCCTCCCACCCCTCCCCTCTTATTTCTTTGTAGATGTTGCAAGGTGCTATACCCTTCAATGCACATATGTAGCGTTGCCTATTAAGCCCATTCTCCATGTGAGTAGGTTTTTAGAACTAAAATCCCTCGTGTTCTATCACTCCAGGACACTTTTTCTTGGATTATTTCCTGCATTATTCATTTGGGAGATGATCATAACATCGAAGTTCAATCCCTGTGTGAAATGCTTACCCACAGGTGTTCTCGGGTTGTATCAGGAGGACCCTGTTCTGTCCCAAATCTCCTTGATTTTTCACCAGCCTATGTTTGGCCTGAGTTGTAAATAGTTCTTTTTGTGGGAAATTTGGACAGCTTGAAATTTACCAGCTTACTCCGCCCTTTCCCCAGAATCCTCCCTCCATCTAGTAAAATCCAATCCAGTTGCTGCACAGTTCTCCAAACACTTATTCTTCACAGATATAATTTTGGCCAGGTATTAACCGACGGCACCATGAGGGTATAATTATAGATACAGCAAGTAAGATTCTCTGGTGCGGTGATCATAACAGTGAAGTTCCGTCCCTGTATGAAAGAAACTCCGTCCATAGGTCTTTGAAGACCGGGTCCAGTGAATAACACCAGGGAAAGTGAAACCGACTTAAAAAGGGGAAATCCGGGAGTTTATCACTGCTCAGAACAAGAACCGGGAAAAAGAGGAAACTTACGGCATAAAAGTAATACACAATTAACATCATGGTGATCACCAAGACGACATTAGAAACAAGACAACCTACATCTTGGCCACGTGGAGGAAGCCCTAACACCTGGATTCCAACAGCTGGGAGAGCCCGAGTCGCAGCGAGCCAGTCTCCGGCCGGAAAAGGCGTTAGGCCCGTGGTACCCATCTTCCCGGAGTCCCTTCCACCAAGAGTCTTTATAGGCTGAGAACAAACATTCCCATTTGATGCCTGAGACGGAACAGCCCCCTCGGGCACAGGGATGACCCATGCCAATAAGTCCATTAGGAGAATATTTATTTTCTCCTGGAGGACACCTGCCTTTACTCCAGGCACCGGCCAGGTTCCAGAGCAAGCCCAGGCCTCATTAGCCAAGACTCCAGGGCCAGTCCTCCCACTGCCCGGGAGATTTAGGGGATGGCCAGGGGCAAACTTCAAAGTCCTCAGAAAATACATTTAGGCAAAGGCCTGAAGAGACTCCCTGGGATTCGGCTCTGGGATTCCCTGAACCGCCCGAGGGCTCTGGAAGGCCCTGGGGACTCCGGGAAGCGGCTCAGTTTCAGGCTTTCTGATCCTAGCAACGCTACATTACCAGGCCTGTACCCAAAAAGACTAGAGAAAGAGAAAGGGCTGTAATATTCCAAGGAAGAACACCCCCAGCACCGAACTACTTTACTTCCCTGGGCTCTCCCAGACCGTGCCCTCCACCCACGGGGCCCTTCAGGGCCCGGGCCCCCTCCCCTTCTTCCCCTCCTCCTTCTCCAGGCCCCCACCAGCTCCCACAGACGGAATGGCGTCTCTCTGCAGGGGATTCTGACGGCCCCGCCCTGCCCCAGGGCCTCCAGGGAACCACTTCCACCGGCCTTTCGGAGTCGCTGAATCCGGGGAACCACCCGGAGGGGGGCCCGGCCCAAGATCCCCCAAGGGAACAAGGAGAGGTGGGGGGAAGAGCAGGACCCCAAAATCTAGAGGGGAGGCACAGAGGGGGCGCACACAGGCAATTACCTGAAGAGTGGGGAGGGGGTAGCAGTCTGAGGCAGATGGTCCCAGAGTCCGCACCCCCCCCCCATGATGACATCACCTCTGGGCCTTGCACCTCCTGGGGCTACTCGCCCTTCCCCCATGGAGCTTCCGCATTAGGCGGTAAGCAATCGGAGGGCAAGTATTCCCAACACCTAGCACACAGTGGGCGCTTTCCCCTTCCGCGCCCCTCCCCCACCTGAGCCTCCTTCAGGAACCTTCCCTGCCCTCAACAGGCGACCCCCTCAGCCCCACCTCGGGAACCGTTTCCACCCCGCCCTCCCCCGCAGAAGGGGCCGCAACTCAAGCCTCAAGACTCCCCCGCCCATGCAGCCCCAGCCTGGGCTTGGCGCACGTGCACGCTCAGTCTGCAGGGAGCGTACAGCTCTAATGTATGTAGTATATGCAAATATATAATACATACCCACGTGCACGCACCCATACTTATACATACACACACATACATGCGCACGCACGGACCCCAAAGTCCTCTCGCAGAGGCGGGGGGAGGGGCGTCTCTGTCGCGCATGCGCCGACTCATCCCCGCCAACGGTCACCCTTTAGCCTCTGTCCGAAGCCTTCATTTCCCTCCGCCCGCGGCGGGGGGAAACGCTCCCACGCGGAACTCGCCATGCCCAGATTCCCCAGCCAGAGCAGGAGCATTAAGGAATGGGGGGAGCGTGGGGGACCCCGCGGAGTCTCCACCAATCAGTCACCCCAGCTTGCTCTGCCCGCACTGCGTCCCAGGCCCGCTCCGCCCGCTGTCACAAGCCTCCAATCACGGCCCGGCTGTCTTCACCGCCCCGCCCCAGGCCTCCAATCACGGCCGCCCGCACTGACAGACACCCAATCAAGGGCTCAGCTCCTGCAGATGCTCCCAGAGCATCGGGTCCTCGCCCAGCCAGCTCCTCCAGTCCGCTTCTGCCGCCACTGGCAGCTGAAAGCTCCGCCCACTGCCCCGCCCCCAGAGGATCAGGCCCAATCCCTGTCCTTTCCTCCCCGCTTCCCTTCCGCCTCGCTTCTTGCCCCGCCCACAGAGGGTCAGGCCCAATCCTAGTCCTCCCTGTCTGCCCCGCCCACAGAGGGTCAGGCCCAATCCTAGTCCTCTCTGGCCTGCCGCCCCTGGCCCGCCTCCAGCTCGCCTCCTTTTGTCTCCGCCCCTTGCCTCACCCCCCCCAGAGTCAGGCCCCCCGCCTCCTCTCCGCTCTCGGTCCCTCCGTGGCCCCCGGCTGCACGTGCTCCGAGCTCCGAGGAGCGGTGGCGGAGGCTGGCGGGCGGGCGGGCTCCCCTCGGCAGCCCCAGAGGAGCTTGGGCAGGCTGGGTGCGGCCCGAGGGGCTCGGACAGGACGTAGGGAGAGGCAGGCACTGAGACCTCCGTCTCCGCGCTCTCCCCGACGGGCCTGGACGAGAGCCGTGGCCCGCCGGAAAACCCAGAGAGGAGGAGCCGAGGTCGGGGCGAGGACGCCCCAGGCCACGGCCCGGTTCTGGGGGCGGGACTTCCCTGGGGCTGAGGCACGTGTCTCAGGCCTGAGAGCAGCACCTGGAGACCCTGGTCCCAGCCCCCATCAGCCCTTGGGACATCCTAGAGGAGCACAGAAGCAGCACCGGCGGTCGGAGCAGCGGAGGAGCTGTCCCGCTGAACGACGGTAGCCCGTCCGTGGGCGAGAAGAGACGCCGGGGTTCCTGCCCGTGGAACACACGTCAGTGGCTTTGCCTTTAGAGCGGCCCAGAAGGAAGGCGAGCCAGTAGTGGTTAATGTTCTTCCAGGGTAAGAACCCAGGAGGTTCCAGCAGCGGCTCGTGGATCCCGGCAAGAGCAGTCAGGGGGCGGCAGCCTTGGTTCCCGTTAACAGGGCAACAGTGAGATCTGATTAAGATAAAGGAGCGGAGAGGGGTAGAGTCCCGGACAAAGGCTTGAGTGATCCCTGAAGGCCAGATCTTTGTGCGTTGGCTGAGAGGCAAAGAGGAGTGAAACTTTCTCCCATCAGAAATGGCTCAAAGAGGGAATGACATTCACATTCATTTGGGTATAGAAATGTAGCTTACCCTACAAGAAAGGAGGAGAGGAAGGGGATAAGAGAAAGGGTAAAGGTGCTGATGGATGGGAGGGCAGATTGGGGGAGGGAATAGTCAGAAAGAAAACACTTGAGGAAGGGCAGGGTAAAAGAAGAAAGAGAATGAAATCATTGAAGCAGTTTTCCACGGTAAAAGCCTCATTTCCGAAATAGAGAACTGAGTCAAATTCATAAAAATGAGGGCCATTCCCCAACTGATAAATGATTAAAAGGTTGGAATAATTTTCAAATGAAGTAATCAAAACTATCTTAACCATATGAAAAAAATGTTCTAACTCAGTATTAGAGAGAAATGCAAATTAAAATAATCCTGAGGTATTATCTCCTTCCTTTTAGATTGGCTAATTATTGGCCAATTAGCAAAAATTTTGGCTACTAATGGAACAGAAAATTACAAATGGCGGCGGCAAGAATATAGGGGGAAATGTGACATTTAACACTTTGTTGATGGAGTTGTGAATTGATTCAACCATTCTGTAGAGTAATTTGGAAATATGTCTTAAGGACTAAAAATCCATGTTTATCCTTTAACCCAGAAATATCATTTCTGGGTCTATGTCCAAAAAAAATTAAAAAAAAAAAAAAGAAAGAAAAGGACCTATATGTACAAAAGTATTTATAGCACCTCTTTTCTGGGGGCAAAGAACTGAAGATTGAGGATTGAATGACCACTAATTAGGGAATGATGTACAAATTATGGTATGTGATTAAGAAGGAATACTATTGTGCTAAAAATGGTGAGCATGATGCTTTCAGAAAAAACCTAGAAAGACTTCCATGAATGGATGCAAAGTACCACGCACAAAGTAACAACACTTGTTGTAAAATGGTCAACGTGAATGACTTAGCTATTAACAGCAATAGAATGATCCAGGACAATTCTGAAGGACTTATGAAAAATGCAATTCATACCCAGAAAAAGAACTGATGGTTAACATGACTTTCAGGAAAATGTTTTGTATGATTACACGTGAACAATCTATAATCATATATTCTGTATATTTGGCCCCAGAGCTGTAAGCTGTAGATTCTAAATTCTCTTGCTTAGTTAATTCTCTCAGCAAGTTAACTAGAAGTCCTCCACTCTTATTTTTTCTTGTTCTGGTGACCAAGCCCATTGTGGCAGAGACCACAACTGCATGGAAAGTCCCCCCAAATATTTTTGTATCTCCAAAAGAGCAAGTGACCATTTTATGACCACATAGGTCACTGACTGGGTTTGCTTGTATTATTTCCTCCTGCTCAATTCAAGGAGAAGCCTGTTCATCTTGTGTGGAAATAATTCCTTATTTCACCCAACTTAAAAAAAAAAAAAACCCGCTGACATATCATTTGCTTACTTTAGTTTATGTGTCACATGTCAATAGTGGAATTATTTTGGACTTGGTAAGCTGTTCTTGAATGACTAGACTGACATCTAACCCTGTAAAAATCAGGCTCCAGAAGAGATCTCAGATTGCGAGGAAGATCTAAGGTCCACTTCGTTAGAGAGGACACTCCTACCCTGGGGAATCTTTGGTTTTCCTGGTAAATCTTTATTCAGAGCATTTCTCTGGCTCCTAAGCTGAGAGGTCCCTCTGGCAGCACCAAAACTCTACAGTGCCAAGTCTACACTGTAACAACTAAACATGTTCTGTTACAGGCAGCCCATCTTAAGGACACCAGTTCTCCTTATACATTTGGAAATTAAGTATATCTACACATCCCAAGTCTTTTGTCACAATCAAAGCTAGGCTCTTGTAAATAAATACATTTATGTAACCATTGAACCTAGGGGTAGAAAGCCTCTAGCTACCAAAAGCATTGTTATATATATTTTTACATAGAAGATTAGATTCTCAATAGGTTCTGACCCTCTTAAAGGAATTAAATTATTTTTTAGAAAATAACAAGATCAATAAAGAAGGGAAAGGGACCTATATGTGCACGAATGTTTGTGGCAGCCCTCTTTGTAGTGGTCAGAAACTGGAAACTGAGTAGTTGCCCATCAATTGGAGAATGGCTGAATAAATTGTGGTATATGAATATTATTGTTCGGTAAGAAATCCTGTTTGGCAACAGGATTTCAGAGATGCCTGGAGAAACTTACACGAACTGATGCTGAGTGAAACGAGCAGGGCCAGGAGATCATTATATACTTCAACAATAATACTATATGATGACCAATTCTGATGGACGTGGCCATCCTCAGCAATGAGATGAACCAAATCAGTTCCAATGGAGCAGGAATGAACTGAACCAGCTATACCCAGCGAAAGAACTCTGGGAGATGACTAAGAACCATTGCATTGAATTCCCACTCCCTCTATTTTTGTCTGCCTGCATTCTGGATTTCCTTCACAGGCTAACTGTACAATATTTCAGAGTCCGATTCTTTTTGTACAACAAAATAACGGTTTGGGCATGTATACTTATTGTGTATTTAATTTATACTTTAATATATTTAACATCTACTGGTCACCCTGTCATCTGGGGAGGGGGGTGGGGGGTAGGAGGTGAAAAATTGGAACAAGAGGTTTGGCAATTGTCAATGCTGTAAAGTTTTTTGGAACAAAAGGTGTGGCAACTGTCAATGATGTAAAATTGCCCATGCATATAACTTATAAATAAAAAAAAGCTATTTAATAAAATAAATAAATAAAAGAAAGAAAGAAAGAAAATAAGATCAGACAATCCCATATGTCAAGTCGACACTAGGTATACCCCATTTGATGTTCTTTAGTGCTCTATTGTTAATAAGGTCAGAGCTATAAGGTTTGAACTGGTTTTCACCTTATGAACTAGTTACTGGAGAATCAAAATGTAAGAAGGCATACTAACACATATTGAGATCTGTTCTGTAAAAGACTTTAGCACGAACATCTGAAGAGTCTGTATAAGTAACTTGGAACCAGAGGAGCTAATCTACTGAAGACCTATCCCAGAGCACCCAAGAAAAGATGTTTCCTGGGACCAGAAAGCTACCAGGACCCCCGAGATCCAGGTTATACATATACATATACATATATGTATATACACCCACATGCATATATACATACAGAATCCAATACTATAGACTATATTTATACTTAATATGTTGGTTATAGATTTAGAATTACCAGAATTGTTTATCACACATATTATCATATATAATGATTTTATATCACAGTATTTATGTTTTCATATATATTAACATGTGTATGTCTTTTCTAATAGCCATTCCTCAATAAATGGTCAAAGGATATGAAGAAATAATTCTCAAAAGAAAAGCTGCAAAATATTCACAACCACATGAAAGTATGTTTTAAATCACTATTAGAGAGACCCCGAAGTTTCACCTCACAACCTGCAAACTGGCAAAAAGGATTTTTAAAATTGCAGTACTTTGGAGAGTATGGAGGATAACAGACACATTAATGCATGCTGGTAGAGCTATGAATTGGCACAACCATTTTGGAAAGCAGTTTGGAATGATGCAAATAAAGGGACTAAAATACAGTCTTTGAATTGGAAACTCCATTATTGAGCTTATGTTTCAAGAAAACCATTGCTAAAAATGAAGTTTCCACATAAACCAAAATGTGAGCACCACCTTCTGTGAGAGCAAATGGAAGCAAAGCAGTCAACCAACAAGTGGGAAGTGGCTAAACAAACTGTGAACCAGAAATGGAAAGGAGTATTAGTGTGCTCTAAGAAACGATGTGCATGATGAATAGAAAAGAAATAGAAAAACTTTATGAATCAATGAAGAATAAAGTCAGCAGAGGCAAAGAAATAATACATACTACTACAACAACGTAAATGAACAACTCCACACAAGAAAATCATGGAACACAGCAATAAAAATATAAAGACCGAGCAGGATTTGAAATATGAAAGGACACTTGTTCCTCTGCTAAGTTGGAAGATCCATGGTGTTCCACATTGCACATATTTTGACCTTTTCACTATATCGATTGGTTGTGTTCATTTTTTTTTCTTTTGACTTAAAAAAAAATATTACTTGCTGTACTGGATGATTCTCTAGGAAGAGGGAAGAAAAGGAAATCAGGGCAAACTACAATGATATAAAAAAACAAAAATAAAACTTTTTATGGATCATTTCTAGATATTAAATGCTTAAAAAAATGTAGATATATTAAGTAAAAGCCAACTATAGACAGTATAAAAGCATTAAGTGAATTTATTGGTTTAATCTGTATCTAGTTGGACAAAAATCACTTTTTAATAACATCTTTTATTCTCAATTTCCTGTGATACCTACTTTTTCATTTTTAATACCGACAATTTGTTTTTTCTCTTTTAACAGTAGAGTGCTGGCCTTAAAGTAAACAATGTAGAGTACAATTTTTACCTGCAATCTGTTACTAGTTGAATGATTCAGGGCATGTCAATTAACCTTTCCCAGTCAGTTTCCTGATCAGTAAAATGGGGTTAGTAATACATCCTGTCTCAGAGGGAGCAGTTGCTTACACAGCATGAATCCACCATTTGAAGAACTTTGCACATTCAGTTTCTCCCTAGAGTAGGAATCATCTCCAAAAGAGAATCTCATGGTTGACTTCTCGAGTCTTGGATGATGGAGTTATGATTAAGACAAGCAGAAAGTTATCAGTTGCTGTTTTTAGCAGGGAGAGCTCCCAGAAAATGGCAGCTCCTATCACTATTATGGGCCTCTGGGCCAAATGCTACACACTGATCCTTGGGAATCTTCCTTCCCAATGGACATTGCTGCCCACTTAGCTCCGACAGTCAGGGAGTCACCAACCAGAATCCTTTGGATGAAATGGAAACTAGCCCGGCCTTGCCTCTGCAATGACACTGTGCCCTTCGGACCAGCAGGCACTGCCATCTCCTCGCCTCCTAAGTGCTGTACTTAGGCATGCAATCACTCCTTTTATGGAATGGCAAAGACATTGAGAGCTCTTGGATTGCAAAGCATTTCCCTTTCACTTTGTGTCCACTGACTACACGGTAAGTAAATTTCTTTTTTATTCACTGATTCAATCTCTCTTTGTCAGGATGGAGACTGTTCCCCCACATCATTCCTCTCTTTCCTCTTTCTGGCCAGGCGGGCTCTGAGGACAAAAGTGTTCATATGTTTCACCTTTCCTATGACCTACCCCTCTACCCTGCTTCCCCCTACCCCCCAGCTTCTAGTTCCCAGGTGGATAATGCTCCCACAGCCTCCTTTTTACCCACATCTGAGGCTAAGAAGCTGCCATGGGTCTCATCCAGTCAAGTCTTAAGGATAACTCTGTGGTCAGATTTGGCTGCGATTTTTCTATTCCTCCAGCCTGTTGAAACCAGAGTAGGAATACACATTCTATGAAAATAAAAAAGACATCATCACACAAAAACATGCCCAGATTTCAAAAGGTGACAGAAAGAGAACCACTTTTCTTGTGCAAGTTAATGTTACACCATTTTTACTCAAGAAACTACAAATAATAGGAGATTATATTTCAACTCATTTGTTACATTTAAATAATTATATAATTCATATTTACTTGAAAAAGGTTTTTCCCAATATGAATTTTCTCATATTAGGTTTTCTCTCTAGCCAAATGTATTCCTACATTAATTCACTTTAGTATGAGAGTTTTGAAGCTAAATAAATGTTCCTCTGTCAATGAAGGTTTTCCCACATTTACTACATTCAAAAGTTTTGACTCCAATGTGAGTTTTCTGATCATAATCAAAAGTTCCTCACTGCTTAAAAACACTCCCCAATTCATTATATTTAAAGAGTTGCACTCCAGTGTGGATTCTCCGGTGGGCAAAAGAATGCTTCCCCCCACGGCACACTCAAAGGTCTTCATTCTAGTTTGAGATCTCTCCTGGAGGAGTTATACCTTCTTTCCATTCCAACGAGGGATCGCCTAGGCTTGTCAACATAATTGTACTCAAGGTGGGGATCCTGTAGTTGGCCACAAGGCAGGCATTGTGACGAAGGCTTTTTCCCACGTTCGTTACTTCCAAATGATTTCACGCCAACGTGGACTCTCTGATGACTCCCGCAGCATTCCTTCCAAACTTCACACTCCAAAAGATTTCGTTCCCGTGTGAGTCCTCTCGTGGTTAATAAGGTAGGTCTTCTCACTGAAGGCTTTCCCACACTCTTTACATTCAAAGGGCTTCACTCCAGTGTGAATTCTCTGATGCCGATTAAGATGCGCCTTGCGGAAGAAGGCTTTCCCACATTCGCTACATTCAAAAGGTTTCACGCCAGTGTGAGTTCCTTGATGACTATGAAGTTGGCCCTTCTGACGGAAGGCTTTCCCACACTCGTTACACTTAAAGGGTTTCACTCCAGTGTGAGTCGTCTGATGGCGGTAAAGGTTGCCCCTCCGAAAGAAGGCTTTCCCACATATTTTACAATCAAAAGGTTTCAGACCCGGGTGGATTCTCTGATGACTGATGAGCGTTCTCCTCGTGGTTAAGGCTTTCCCACATTCATTACACTCCAAGATTTTCGCTCCAGTGTGAGTTCTTTGATGCCTATTAAGGTTTCCCTTCTGAAAGAAGGCTTTTCCACATTCACTGCATTCAAAGGGTTTGACTCCAGTGTGAATTCTCTGGTGGCTATTGAGATTTCCCTTCTGAAAGAAGGCTTTACCGCATTCTTTACACTGAAATGGCTTGACTCCAGTGTGGATTCTCTGATGGCTGATCAGGTATTCCTTTCGCATAAATCCTATCCCACATATATCACATTCAAAGGGCTTCACTCCAGTGTGGATTCTCTGATGGTAAGTAAGGGTTTTCCTTGAAGACAGTGATTTCCCACATTCACTACATTCAAATGGTTTCACTCCAGGAGGAGGTTTCTGTTGCCCGAGAAGCATTCCCACATCACTGAAGCCTTTTTCACATTTATTAAGTTCAAACAATTTCACTCCAGGGTGGGTTCTCTGATGTTTACTAAGCGCTTCCCTATCCCAGAAGGTTTTCCAACATACATCACACTCAAAAGAGTTTTCTCCAGGATGAATTTTCTCATGTCCATTAAGATTTAATCTCTTGCCAAAGGCTTTCTTTCCAAGTGTTTTATGGAATCTTTCTTCCACGTCACCTTTCCATTGTGGAAAAAAGATCGGCTCCATGTTGAAATGTCTAACAAACCTACCACATTCAGGTACGTTCATCATATCAAACGTACTATCAAGAGTCATTGTCACTTGCTGGCACTGTCTCTCCTGGTGGCCCTCCTCCTGCCTCTCTAACCTAAGTTCCCATTCTTCAGAGTCTCCCATCCTGGGAGACCAGTTCCTATCCACTGGCAATTTTTCTTGGGCCAACGTTCTCGGGCAAATGCCCTCAGTCAGAACCGAATCCTTGGTTTCACATCCACCGTCCCAACGCCGGTAATCTGAAACAAATAAAACTGTGTCAGACAAGCAGGCCAGGCTTGAAGGATACAGGCTAACTATGTAGTTCAAAGGAAGAACAAGATGCATGTCAAAAGAGATCTTCAGTGTCGAGCACAATCCTCTTTCTTTGGCTACATACATAGAAATGCCCATTTATTTCATGTTCATTAAATTCAGACTAAAAATGCGTAAACTTTTAATGTCAACACAAATGTATCAGTAGCCTGGGAGAAAAACTGCTTTATGGAAAGTTCTTCATTAAGTCTCTCCCATGAAAGGCAAAGGTACTTACTATGGATTCAGCAAAAGGAAAACTTTTAAGAAGTGAGATTAACGGCAAATGAGCAAATAGGAACTACTGGACCTTGACAACTAGAGTACAATGTTCTATTCCAGAGCAATGAAGCATTCAGTGACAGATGCTATTGGGAGGTATGTTCACAGGGTAGATCCAAGATAGCAGAGTGATAAGAAACCCTGTGGTCTGCTTCCTTCCACACAAAGTAAGAAGATGTGCCAGACGAAATCCTGGGGGAGAACCCCCCAAAAGTCACACCAGGCCCATAGACACTGAGCTAGGAGAAGGGCCAAAACAATGAAGTGCATCAAGAGAACCACACCGAGGACTCTAGCTCCCAGGGAGAGGATGTGCACTAGGACGAGAGGAAGTCTCCGATCATACCAGAAGTCCCCCAGACCCACACTGGGGCACTGGGATGGGGAGAGCTGCTGAATCGCAGCTTTGTCTCCCATCTCCCCATTAGAGACACAAATCAAGAGTAGAGTGAGAAGGGGACCTGCACAGGAGCATGGCCCTGTCAGGAAGGAAGGGCTGGGAAATTCAGAAGGTATGAAGCAGCAATAGCATTGGGGTGGCTTAGACCTGAAGATCAAGGAAGTTCTCACTCCCAGCATCTAGCCCAGGGAGGTATCTCAGACTCCAGAGCCAACAATTCTGCAGTTTTGAACCCACAGAGCTCAGTGACAAGCTAATGGAGAAGAGTCATGCAGCAGTCACTTCTTACATAGATTGAACCCAGTTCATAGACTTGTTGAGCTCAGATGAGGTGGGCAATAGTCAGATTCTCCCCTAGAGAGAATACCGTGAAAGCCTACTGGTCTTTAGCTTGAGATGTTCTTGGGATACTTGAGTAACACAATGCCCAAGGCCTTTCCTCCCAAAACATGGCAGAGTTCAGACCTAACAGCAAATCCTACATCAGAAAGTAGGCTGGAAGAATGAGCAAACCAAAAAAAAAAAAAAAGTCCCTCAGAAAGAGCTGCTATGGTAGCAGAGACACTCAAGACACAAACCCAGAAGACAATGACTTCCAAAATACCTACAAGCAGAGCCTCCCAGAAAAACACATTTTGGGCCCAAAGAACAAACTTCCTGGGAGAGATGACACAAGAGTTTAAAAAAAAAAATCCAAAAATGTTTTTAAAAATAGAGTGAAAGTCAACTCGAAGGCTACCACAGAAGATGAAAAACTTTAGAGCAAAAATGGTGATGGAGACAAACAAAAGACCCAGTGAAATAATCAACTGGCTGGTGAGAACCAGACTGCTGGGAAGCAAGTGTCTGAGCATCCGCAGGAAGACCTGGAGCGGGTCTGCAAGCCCCTTCTACACAGTGCCCAAGTGCAGAGGGCTGCCAAGGGCACCCCGGGTGGCTTCCGGGGCTGGAGAAGCACTTCTGCAAAGAGGTCGACTAAACACCAAGAAGAGCCAATACGAAGGACTCAGATTTGTAGCCAAGGCAGCAGTGGTTTTAAAAGCAACAATTCAGCTACTGTGTAAACCTGGGCATTCTGAATCCTTGGGAGAGAAGCAAACGACATTGCACTTTATTGGCGCTACTGTAATCAACGAGGGAAGAGCAATTCTTGTCCTGGAGAATGACATCTATCTAAAATTGGCACCAAAAAAAAAAAAAAAATGGAATGAAAGTGCCTAAGGAAAAAATTGGAAAAGGGGTAAAAGCCCTGGAAAAAGAGCTGGAAAGAAAATTAACAGTCTAGCATAAGAGAAACAAAATCTTGTCCTAGCAATGCGCACCCTGATCATCAGAATGGCCAAAGAGAAACCAGTGCTCCATGAAATAAAAAGGAAATTTAAAAACAAATTCAAAAGATCAGGGGAAAAAATTAAGAAATTGTGAGGTATTTTAGAGCAAAAAAAAAAAAAAAATCACCCAAAAACAAAATTGAGGAGAAAAAAATTAAGAATCGTTGGACTTTTTAAGACATTATTCAGTTATGTCCAATTCTTCATGACCTCATTTGAGGGTTTCCTAAGAGATACTAGGAACAGTTTGCTTCTCCAGCTGACTTTACAGATCAGGAAACTGAGGCAAACAGGCAAAGTGACTTGTCCAGAGTCACACAATTAGTAAACAATTAAGAGTTCCAGTAACTGTACCATCTAGCAGCCCCTATCATTGGACTACCTAAATGCAATGTCCAAAAAAAGCTAGACACAATATTAAGAAATTTTAAAAGAAAACTGCCCAGATCTCAAAGACAAGTGGAATAGAAGAACCTACTAGTTACCTCCTGAATGAACTCCAAAACAAAAACGAGATCATTGTGCCTGAAATTCAGTTTCCAGTTTTAAGAAAAATACCACAAGTGTGACTTAGCATGACTTAGCAGCCATCACTGTAAAAGAGAGGAGAACCTGGAAAGAAAATCTAAAAGATAAAAGAATATGGCTTATGGCCAAGGAATAAAACCTGGCAAAACTGACTTTACCAATAGAGGGGGAAAGGGACTTATATCTAGGGAGAGGCACCCCGGCCTTTCTGACAAAAGGACTTGAGCTGTCTAGAAACACAGGAGTGAAGAGAAGCAGAGAAACAAAAATAACCATTTACTAAGTTCCATCTTCGGGGCAAAGTGCTGTGGTAGGTGCTAAGTATGAAGGGGCAAAGGACAGCCCTTTCCCTCAAGGAGTTTGGGCTCTAATAAGAGTCCCATACAAATAAATAGGAGCAAACAAGCTGTATACAGAGACACTGGGAATAATGAACAGAGGGAAGCACTAGGATGGGGGGTTGGTGAAGGCTGTGGGAGCAGGGATTCCCGCCAGCAAAGCCAGACACTGAGGGGGAACCCACTCTGGAGTGGGGAGCAAACAGAGACTATAAGGGATATATGGCCTCGAGCTGGAGTGTGGGGAAAGCCAGACAGAACCAGAAAGGGAGGAAAGGGCAGCCTGGGAGGGGTCTGAAGATCAAACAGGAAAGCACCGGAATGTGCTGAACAGTGGGCTCAGAGCTATGGCATCACTCTGGTGGCTAAAGGGAACATGGCCTGGCTGGGGAGAGACCAAGAGAGCAGGCAGCTCCGCTTCCACCGGCCCTGTAAAGGGCAGCATGATTGATTTAAACAAGGTGTTAACTCAGTGGAATTGATAAGACAATGGTTATCTAGTTTAGCATGTGAGCTCTCTAGGTCAGTACATGTACTTAGTACTTAGTATAGTTCCACAAGTCGACACCTATGATGATGTACTTGTAATAGAGGATATAAGAGGCAACAAAAACTGGGGGGCACTCCATCTTTGAGCAGGCTCCTGGTGGTTCTCCTTCATTTTACCACTGAGACCAAGGCCCATCTGAAAGCCTCCAGAAAGCTAGCCGGGCCCCCGACAAGGAGACAGACTGTGAAGGGGACAATAAAGAGTTTGGACTTTATCCCTGGTTATTCTTCTGGTGATTACTCTGCTGAAACAAAGGCTGGTCCCAAGACCTCCAGAAAACCAACCAGAGCATTACACAGCCCAGCCGCTGTGGTGATGAGGTCGCTGTCTGAGGGGACACCCACAGGCCCTGGACCCATGGAAGGTCCAGGCCAAGGCAACTGCTAGGCTGAGAGAGGGAAGGAGAACGACTCCTGCTGTAGTCAGAGAGCTTGAGACGACTCTGGGATTTCCAATACAGGCCTGGAGGCCTTCGGAGGTCCTGGGGGAGGGCAGGGCCATCTGAGAATCCCCAACAGAGAGATGGCCATTGGGTCCGTGGGAGCCGATGGGATGGCCAGGAAAAGGGGGAGGGGAAGAGGGGCTTGCAGACCTGGAACGAAATGTCTATCAAGGAGGAGAATGGCCAAGAGTGGCCAAGGCTGCAGAGGCCGGAAGGACGAGTCCTGAGAAAAGGACTTGAGAAAGAAGTCACCATAAGGGAAAAGGACCCCCATGGGCAAAACAGAGTGGCTGCCCATTGGCTGAGGAATGGCTGAATATGTAACAGTATCTGAATGTTATGGAATATTATTGTTCTGTAAGAAATGACCAGCAGGATGATCTCAGAGTCCCGGAGAGGCTGACAGGAACTGATGCTGAGGGAAGTGAGCAGAAGAGATCATTGTACACGGCAACAACAAGACTATTCGATGATAAGTTCTGATGGGACGGGGCCCTCTTCAACAATGAAGTGATTGAGGCCAGTTCCATGGTCTTGTGATGGAGAGAGCCATCTGCACCCAGAGAGGGGACTGTGGGGACTGAGAGGGGACCACAGCATTCTCACTCTGTCGTTTGCTTTTTCTTTTGCATTTTTTATCTGGTTTTTCTTGTGCAGCAAGATAATTACGGAAAAATGGAACGAGGAATTGCACACGTTTATCCTATACTGGATCGAGGTGAATACTAAACTATGCTAGGTTTTGAAAATAAAAAGCTTTTTTAAAAAGCGCTCCTCTGGGGATTTTGGAGAGAGTGACTCAGGTGGAATGAGGAGGTCAGGAGCTGGATTCCAGGTGTGTAAGAGAATGAGAGGAGAGGTGCTCGGGGGCCCAGAGTGGGCGGATGGAAGGATCCAGTGAGACCCTGCAGGCGGGGAGACGCGGGCAGGTTTGTAGACAGAGAGGAGGAGAGACTGAAGAGTCGGGGAGTCTGCTGGAGGAGGCTGGCCTCGGTCGGTGGGAGGCTGCCTCTGCGTGCACATGGGGGACCAGGGACAAAGGGCAGCCGGGATCGGCCGCGTGGGCCTGTGTCTCACATGGCCTCCGCCAGTTCTGTAAGACAGGAGTCAAAGAGAAAGGACTGACCAAAGAGAAGAAGCTCCCCTCCCCTCACGGGACAAACCGTCATCATCAGGGCTCAGAGAGAGAGCCCAAGGGGGCCTGAGTGCAGCTTTGGGGTGTCTTAGTGGTGCTCAGAGAGAAAGGGGGAAACAGGGGGGGGGGAAGGAAAACAAACAGGGGATTGGTGCACACGGGGGGGCACAATAGGACCTTACTCATCCCCACTAAAGAGTAGGGGACGTGCCCAGAAACACCCACATGGCCCCCACAACATACAGCCCCACACAGATAGAACACACACAACACCCCCACAACATGCACACATACATAACATACAGCACACACACCCCACACACGACCACATCAGATGCATTTTGCCCAAAAGAACAGAACAGAGACGCATTTGCCCAGAAAGATGGACAGAGGCACCTCCTGTTGAGGAAACGAAGCCGTGGGACTCAAGAGTGTCTGAATCGGGGCACAGGGGACAAGGCAATGGAACCGGATCGAGGCAGCCCTTGGCCGGGCTCAGCAGCGTAAGGGCCTGCTGGGGATGGGAAATATGGGGGGGGGGGCCTATGTCTCCCTCCCCCCAAGTTCCAAAGGACACACAATGGAGGAAGGCCGAGGGCCAGCTCAGACACCCAGGAGATCCCAGGGACAAGGGCCCCTTGAGTGTGGGGACACTCTCGGGGCTCAAGCCAGGGAAGCAGAGGGCTCCCTGCAGGGGAGAGACCTGGGGGCGGCGAACCCCCAAAACAGAGGGGCACGGCTTATGCAGAAGGGACAGGAGGGAGAAGTGGAGGCAGGGGGGCAGCAGGAGAATTTGGAAAGGTCTATTCATGAGGAAACATGAAAGGGAAAAGCTTATGGGGGGGAACCTGGTGGAAGGTCCAAGGGGGGAGAAGGCCCCCATTCTGCCTCAGGAGTCCAGTGCAGACCACCTGGAGAGAGAAGGAGCCTGGGAAATGGAGCAGGAGGCAGGAGAGCGCAGGGATGGGGGCACCGGGTCTGCCCAAAGTGGGCAGCTCGTGAGCTCCTGTCTGGGTTCTCTCCTCCACAGCGGGGCAACCAAAGGGAAATGCTGCTCTCCAGCTGATTCTCCAAAACTAGGGGAGAACGATGGGACCCTCCTCCTGGGTGAGGGACCCCCTAAGGGGTCAGAAAAAGGCTTCCCCCCCCCCAAGTGGGGAGGACACGCCCAGCAATGAGGTTCTGAAAGCACCAAGGGAAAAAGTCTGAGAAAGCGGCTCTGGTCACCTTCATTTCTCAGTCCTGTCTGACTCTTCTTGGCCCCATGTGGGTTTTCATTTACAGAAGAGTAAACTGAGGCAAGCCAGCTTGAGAGAGAGCTGCCTGGGTCACCCAGGCAGCGAATGAAGCCAGAAGAGGCACAAGGCCGGGCACTGCGGCTCACTCACCTGGGCAGGGGCCTCGGGGGACTCCAGCCGCGGGTGTCCACGGTGCTGCCCCTCTCTCCAACAGGCAGATCACCTCAGGCTTGGCCATGGGAAGCCCTGGGCATGGGGAGAGAGCAGAGAAAGGGCTGAGACCCCAAGCCCCGGCAGTCCCGGCCAGCCTCCTCCTCAGGCTGTGGGGAAGGGCACAGGACAAAGGGCCGCCCGCCCCTGTGGGGTTCGGCCACGGGGAGTAAGGCTACGGGCTCCTGCCAGGACGGGGCACCTGGGCACTCCGGATGACTCTGGTCTAGGCACAGGAAGCCGAGCCCCAGGGTCAGCCCGGGGAGTTGGGGGGTTTCCAACCACACAAAGCAAAGGCCGCCACCCCTGGGCCCTGAGTGAGCCGCGGGGGCCGCGCTTACCTACGGACACCAGGTTCTCGTAGGTCTCCAGCATCACGTCCCGGTACAGGGCCCTCTGGGCCGGGCTCAGCCGCCGCCACTCCTCCCATGAGAAGTCCACGGCCACATCCCTAAAGGTCACCGGGAGCTGCAACATGGAGCACAGCCCTGACTGAGCAAGGGCTTCCTGTAAGGGGTGGGGGGCCCAGGGAGGGGACTTGGGGGGGGGCAACTCGTGCTCATGCTTCACTACTGAGGCAGTGGGAGAGGGGGGGGGAAGGAAATGGGAGGTGGGAACCCGAGAAGGCCGGGGAAGTAAAGGGAGAGAAAGACACGGGGTCTGGGAGGGAGAGCTTGGCTACATGTCTGTCATGTGTGGGAGAGCTCAACAGAAGTAGCCAGATGGGCACCGAGGGCTGGGCACCAAGGGCTGGGCACCAAGGACCGGGCACTGAGGGATGGGCACCGAGGGCCGGGCTGGAAAGAGCTTTGGGGCCAAATACAAGGCGGAGGTCACAGGCCACGGAAGAGGCCCAGGATGGTCAGCAAGTGGGGAGAGGGGGCCTCCGTGGCCTGGGAAGTGGGGCAGTGACACCGTCCCAGGAGGAGCAGGGCCCACCCGCCCCCCCTCCCCCCCTTCCCCCCTCCACCAGGGGAACAAGAGTGCCCACGGGACCTCCGAGCAGGCGTCTCAGGCCCAGTGGGAACGACCCCACAGGGAGCCGGCTCTCTTCGGAGCCTTGGAAACAGCAAAGGCACCAAGCCCTGGGGCACCTGGGGGACCATGGGAGGAGGCTGGCCCAGCAGGCATAAGCCAGCAAGTTCACCCTGCACGGAGCCCTCGAGGCAGGCACGGGACCCCAGCCCGCAGCTGCTCGGCAGCCCCCCCGAGGGCTGGGGAGGCCAAAGACCGCGGCTGCCTCCACTTCCCCTTTCTCACCTCCCCAGAGTCCGGGTACAGCGAGTCACCCCTTCCCCAGGGGCCCTGATGGCCCAGCTCACCCCTTCTCCGCTCCCGGAGCCTCCCCTTGGGGGTCCTCTGGGGCCCTGTCTCCCCTCCCGCCTCTTCTCCGAACTAGGGGGGGCACAGAGCCTAAAACCAAGTGGCTCCATCCGGCTGCCTCAGTTTCCCCAAGCATGGAAAGGAGGCAAGCACCTGCCTCTGCAGACCTTAGCAATGGCTGCCCCTCCGGCCACGTGGGGGGCTGGGCTTGGGACTGACCAGGAAGGCCGCCCCCAGGGCCCAGAGCCCAGCTCCCCGCCAGCACCTCCCCTCCCCCCCTCCCCTCCCCCCCACTGACGGAGGATGGAGCTGGGAAGGGCCATGGACAGCCAGGGCCCAGGACAGCGCAGAGTCCTGGAATAAGGGGCAGAACCAGGGTCCCAAAGCCCCGCATCTCCTCCGGGGGCCGGCCCGGAGAGGGGTGGGAGGGAGCTGGTCCCCAAGGAAGGGGCTGGGACCAAGCCCGGAGCAGAGGGGGGCCAAGATCCCCAAGGGACAAGAGGGCCGGGGCGGCCCCCGGTTCACCCAGAATCTAGAGGGGAGAAGAAAGGAGCCGGTCCCCAGCTCCCAAGTACCATCTCCGGGGGGCTCCGGAGGGGAGGCCACAACAGTTACACCCCCACCCCCCAACGGGGGGCAGTCGGGCAGTCACCCCCCAGGGCCCGCAGGCCCCTCTGGGATGACTCCTTCTTGCCTCGCCCTCCCCACGGAGCGCTCCCTTCAGATTGTAAGCTCTTTAAGGGCAGCTCCTCCTGCATCCCTAACACCGAGCACACAGTAGGCAGTTTCCCCAAGCTCCGTGCCCTCCCCCACCTGGGTCCTTCAGGCCTCACTCAGAAATGTCCCCCACCCTCAACAGACCTTTCCCACCCATCTCGAGCCCCCAGAATCCCAGAACCATGGGGGAGGGAGGAAAGGGACCAGAGGCCGCGCATGCTCAGTCTCGCCTCCATCCCAGGCACCCGACAGAGGGCGCCCCAAGAAGATGCCTGCCAAGCCCTTCGGGGTCAGCCTCTGCGCATGCTCGGTCTCCTCGGGAGCCCTTTTCCCCAACCCCCCCACTCCTTCCCTGATGTGTCCGCAATCCGGGCCTCTGCGCAGGCGCAGTCTCCCACGTACATCAGGGCCCCCACGTACGCCCAGGCCCAGGGGGGCGCTGCAGCTCCCGCGGGCCTGCGGCTGTGCGCGCATCCCCACATCCCCCCACACACGGAGATGCCCGGGCGGGCTCCCAACGCCCCCCCTCCCCTCCCGCAAGGCCACGTCCCCTGGGCCCGGGCCAAAACGGGGCCCGCCCGGCGCTCGCGCTCTGTCCGGGCCTCATCCCCTCCCGGGGCGCGCGGGCCCCGGGGCTCCCGGCGCGGGGCGCGACAGACTCCCACCCCCAGATTTGGGGAACCGGGGGCAGACGGGGAAAGGGACGGGCCGGCTCTCGCCCATACCATCCGGCTCCCTGACTTGAATCCGCTCACCTCCCCCCTCCCCAGAGAGACCAATCACAAGCCCGGCTGCCCTCTCTGCCCCGCCTCAGCCTTTAAACCCCCCCCGCTCCGCCTCCCGGCGGTCCCCCTCCCGGGGTTTGAGGGCCCCCAATCAAACCGCCCCGTCCCCCCCTCAATCACGATGGACGCCCCCCTTGGTCCTGGCCCTGCCCTTTGTTGTTCTGTCCCAATCCTCCAATCGCAGGCCCAGCTTCCTAATCCCGATCATAAACCCACGTTCCTGATCCCCAATCCCAGGCCCGGCCCCCCAACCTCCAATCCAAACCCGATTCCAACCCCGGCCAGGTCCCCAATCCCCAATCCCAATACGTTCCTAATCCCCCAATCCCAGGCCCGGCCCCCCAATCCCCCAATCACAGGCCCAGGTCCCCAATCCCAGCCCAGGTCCCCAATTCCAGGCCCGGCCCCCCAACCTCCCAATCACAGGCCCAGATCTCCAACCCGGCCAGGTCTCCAATCCCCCAATCCCAGCCCACGTTCCTGATCCCCCAATCCCAGGCCCGCCCCCAACCCAATCCCAGGCCCAGATCTCCCGCCAGGTCCCCAATCCCCAATCCCCTCGTTCCTAATCCCCAATCCCAGGCCCCCCCAATCCCCAATCCAGGGGTCCCCAATCCCACCGTCCCCAATTCCAGGCCCCGCCCCCAACCTCCCAATCCAGGCCCAGATCTCCAACCGGCCAGGTCTCCAATCCCCAATCCCAGCCCGTTCTGATCCCCAATCCAGGGGCCCCCAACCTCCCAATCCCAGGCCCAGATCTCCAACCCGGGTCCCCAATCCCCCAATCCCAGCCTACGTTCCTAATCCCCCAATCCCAGGCCCGGCCCCCCAATCCCCCAATCACAGGCCCAGGTCCCCAATCCCAGCCCAGGTCCCCCAATCCCAGGCCCGGACCCCCAACCTCCCAATCCCAGGCCCAGGTCCCCAATCCCCAATCTCAACTCTGAGTTCCTAATCTCTCTTCCCCCTCCCCCCTTCCCAATCCTTCCCCCATCCCCGCTCCCCATTCCCAACCGCCCCACTGTCTTTCCCTGTCCTTCTGATGGTGCCTTTGGACCCCGAGAATGCTCTGCTCCTTTCCCTGTTTCCCCCTCAGACCCCAGCCTCCCCCCAGGCCTCCTGCCTCCTTGCCCCTGGTCTCCCCCTCCAGGCCTTCCATGCTGCCCTCAGCTGCCAGAGATGGAGCAGCCAGGCCCCCTCCCCTGCTCATGGAGGCCTGAATTCCCTATTCCCTCCAGGACTGGGAATAAAACAGGGCCTGGGCTTGGCCGGCAGTTAAGGCCCACCGGATGGACAGAGATCCAGGCTGACTTGGGATGACCAGGGGGGTTAAGAGGATCAATGAGATGGTCACCATAAGGTGGCCCATGGTAAGAGCCATGTAAAAATGAGCTATGCTCTTCTTGATGAAAGTAACCCTCCCCCCTCCCCCCGTCCCTCTCAGTACTCCCTCTCTTTCCCCAGTCTGCCCCCACTCTGTCCCCCCTCTGTCTCCTCCCTCTCAGCCCTCCCTCTCTTCCCCCCCTCTCCCTCCTCCCTCTCTGTTCCCCCTCTCTCCCTCCTCCCTCTCTGTTCCCCCTCTCTCCCTCCTCCCTCTCTGTTCCCCCTCTCTCCCTCCTCCCTCTCTGTTCCCCCTCCCTCCCCCTCTCTTTCCCCCCTCTCCCTCCTCCTCTCTGTTCCCCTCTCTCCCTCCTCCCTCTCTGTTCTCCCTCTCCACAGTGCAGGGCCGAACCACCCCAGCCTGACTGCAGTACTTCCCTGAACACCTCCATTTCCCAATGCCACGCCCTTCACCATCTGTGCCCCCCTCCAGTTATTCTCTCCCACTTGTTTTAAGGCTCCCTCAAATGCTTCCCTCAGCAGGGGGGTCTTGAATCCCTGTCTCTCCAGATTCCATTTTAAGGACATGTACGTACCTTGTGCACACATGGGCATGAGTGTGTTGCGTGTGTTGCGTGTGTGTGCACATCCTAGGTATCCATTAATTTATGGGTTGACTGACATCCTTGAAGACAGGGATTGCTCTCATGTTCTCTTGAATCCCTAAGAGCACAGAGCCTGGCATGTCATCAATGCTGAATACACTTGGGGCCACCTGGAAGTGAAAACTGGCCTAGCTGATGGCTTAGAGGTCACCTAATGCCACGGGGGTTACCATGGTTCTCCCCTTCTCACATAAGTGTATCTTATACACTTTAGTGTAAGTGTCTCTCTGTGTGTGTAAGTGTGTGTGTGTGTCACTGTGTGTGATTAGTAACAATTTGGAGGAAATCGTGCCCCCTTGGGTGAGACCCGAAAAGCTTGGGCTTCCTGGGTCACCTGGTGATATGCTTCCCAAAAGGATTCCCAGGGTTCCAGGTCAGCTCTTAGTGGGTCCCCTCCACTAGAAGCGAGCCATTTACTCGGGGGAGGGACTTGGGCAATGGCAGAATCGGGCTTCATCCCGCTAGGATTGATCCGCCCTCCACGGGTGTAGCCCCAACACGTAGTGAGGCTGGAGAAGCGGCTCACGATTGTTCTAGCAAAGCAGAGGGCCACGTGGTCCCCCACACGGCGCTGCCCAGAATGGGGCTACCGTAGCCTAGTTTGGGGTCATCCCCCTCTGGGTTGGAGAGAGGGAAGCCCAGGTCTCTTTGGCCACACCCTGAAGGGGCATTTTCCCCATTCACACCCAGAACCAGAGCTCCCCAAAGCCTACCCTCAAATAAGAAATCCATCCCAGGCGTGTTTCCAGGGGCTGCTTAAAGGGACCCCACGTGACCCGGGGGGAGAGCACACGATCTGAGTTCTTCGTTCTGGGGTTACATGGCCCTCAGGTTTGTGTATGTCCCTCCCCCCCCATCTCACTGCGGCTGGGGGAAGTCCGTGTGGTTTTCTGTGAACAAGGCGCTCTCAGGCTCAGTGTTTGTAGCGCTCGCTCTTTTGCGCCTTTCCTCCCAGTCTCCCTCCATCCCCCCCCCCCCCCCCCCCCAGGCCGACGACCACGCCCCAAGCAGACTCCAGACGGTTTGTCCCGGCTTTCCTCAAGAGGGGCTCCAGGAACATGCCTCGTGTTTCAGCACCACCCCCCACTCCTTCCTGCCCGGACACCGCACGGATCATCCATCTATTTCTTCTCACGTTTGATTCCGAGCAACCCTGTTTGGCTCATTTCTGGTGGGATTTCTTCCCGACCTCCTTCGCACAAGCCTTAACTGTGGGTTTAGGTCTTCAATCCCAGCCGACTAGGTCACTGCGTTATCAAAATGTACTAAGACCCAGGCGAGGGCCCCCAAACAGCCCGCGGAGGTCCCTTCCGATGGGCAGGGGCCAACCGTCCCAGGCCGAACAGGTTGTGCCTCAGATGACGGATCTCAGGGGCGCCCCGACGGCCGCCTGGGCTTCCTGGAGCATGAGTGCTTCAGGCCGACCTCTGCTCATCCCCCTTGGCCGCCCACCTGTTACCCCCTTCACCTGGAGCACACACAACAGCCACACCCTGATAAATCACCTGCATAGACAAGCTAACCCAAGGTTGAGAGTAACCGAGAGGACAACGGATGGTACGCTATCGGTGATGAAGTGGGTTGAGGGGGTTTCTACCCCAAGCTGGTGAAGAACTCCCCAGTCAAGTGGGGAAAGGAGAACGATTTATTCCAACAGCCCTGAGGGAGATAGAAGCAGACCCTGTAGGGACTTGGAGCTTGGTCAGACCCCAAAGACCCCAAGGTCATAACTGCATCCCAGGCCATGGCCAGAAGTCCTCATCTCTGTCTCGCCACCGGACTTCCACAACTCGGGAAGAGAGAATTGAATCTCTCTGCCTCACTTAGATTCAGTTCACATACAAGCCAAGTAGATCACTGGTCCTCTGAAAATGAAGGGAGAACAACAATAACAGGCTGGGCTGCCTCGCTTTCTACTGCCATGGGAAGGCTCTGGCCACCCATGGTCCAATCCAGCTTGAATGCCATATGATCTCCATAGTGAAACTGAGTGGATCCTTCAGCCTCAGACCCAGATAACTTCATACCATCTGCTCCTCTATCCCATGACCAAACCACTTACCCAGGAATGGATCTCTGGTTGGGTGGGTGATTTTTTCTGTCTGTTTTCTTCTGCCATATGGCTAATATGAAAATGTTTTTCATGACTACATATATATAAAATCTGTATCAAATAGCTTACCTTCTCAAGGTGGGGGAAAGAGAAGTAGAGAGAAAATCTGGAACTCAAAATTAAAAGAAACAGTTAAAATTGTTTTTTACATGTAATTGGGGAAAAAAATAAAAATTTTAAATTAAAAAAACTACCACTGTAATTATGAGTGATTTGGAGCCTTTTTCACATGGTTATTGAGAGCTTGGATTTTTTCATTTAAACCCTGCTTATTCATATCCTCTGTTCATTTACCTACTGGAAAATGATTGTCTTATAAACTTGAAAAACTTTTTTTTCCTTTATTTTACTAGAGAAGCTTATCTGCAAAAAAATTTTCCCTTCTAATTTTAGTGGCCTTAGATTTGTTTGTACAAAACCATTCAATTCTATATAGTCAGTTATCTATTGTATTTTGTAATTCGCTCTATTAGTTGTTGCCACAAATGTCATGCAGCCATAGATCTAGTAATTTCTTCTTTAAACTTCTAACTTGCTTAAGACATCCTATTAAGTCAGCTATCCATTTGGAGTCTATCTTAGCATATGGTGTGATGTTGATCTATACCCAATTCTTGTTCAAAATAGTTTTCCTGAAAGTTTTTCTCCATTGGTGGGGCTAAGGCCATTACTTAAAATCTTTGGGTTTATCAAACACCATAAATTTGTGTTCATTTACTTTTGTATGCTGTAGACATAAATATTCCTTGAGAAACATATTTTAACTATTTTATGATGACTTTTAACCATTGTGATTGTTTTGTAATATACTTTGATATCTAATATTTATAGACAGTTTCTTCCAATTTTTTTCCTTATTACCTCTTGAGTTTTTTGACATTTTTCCTTCTTTTTTTTTTTTTTAAATTTAATAGCCTTTTATTTACAGGATATATGCATGGGTAACTTTACAGCATTAACAATTGCCAAACCTCTTGTTCATGTTTTTCACCTCTTACCCCCCACCCCCTCCCCTAGATGGCAGGATGGCCAATAGATGTTAAGTACATTAAAATATAAATTAGATACACAATAATTATACATGACCAAAATGTTATTTTGCTGTACAAAAGAATCAGACTCTGAAATATTGTACAATTAGCTTGTGAAGGAAATCAGAAATGCAGGTGAGCATAAATATAGGGATTGGAATTCAATGCAATGGTTTTAGTCATCTCCCAGAGTTCTTTCTCTGGGCGTAGCTGGTTCAGTTCATTACTTCTCCATTGGAAATGATTTGGTTGATCTCATTGCTGAGGATGGCCAGGGCCATCAGAACTGGTCATCATATAGTATTGTTGTTGAAGTATATAATCATCTCCTGGTCCTGCTTGTTTCATTCAGCATCAGTTCGTGTAAGTCTCTCCAGGCCTTTCTGAAATCATCCTGTTGGTCATTTCTTACAGAACAGTAATATTCCATAATTTTCATAGACCACAATTTATTCAGCCATTCTCCAACTGATGGACATCCATTCAGTTTCCAGTTTCTAGCCACTACAAAAGGGCTGCCACAAACATTCGTGCACATACAGGTCCCTTTCCTTCTTTATAATCTCTTTGGGATATAATCCCAGTAGTAACACTGCTGGATCAAAGGGTATGCACAGTTTGATAACTTTTTGAGCATAGTTCCAAACTACTCTCCAAAATGGTTGGATTCGTTCACAACTCCACCAACAATGCATCAATGTCCCAGTTTTCCCGCATCCCCTCCAACAATCATCATTATTTTTTCCTGTCATCTTAGCCAATCTGGCAGGTGTGTAGTGGTATCTTAGAGTTGTCTTAATTTGCATTTCTCTGATTAATAATGACTTGGAGCATCTTTTCATATGACTAGAAATAGTTTCAATTTCTTCATCTGAGAATTGTCTGTTCATAACCTTTGACCATGACATTTTTCCTTCTATATGAATTTTATGCCCCCTCCCAATTTTGTAAATTAATCTTTTGATAGTTTTATTAGCATAGCACTGAATCAGTAAATAAATTTATGTAATATTGTCATTTTTATTATACTGGTTCAAACTATGCATAATTATTTCTCCAATTATTTAGGTCAATCCTTACTTCTGAAGTGTTATTAGCTGGAGTCTTATATTTACTGAATGCATCTGAATAGATACATTTCCAAATATATTGTCATCTTCTATAATGGTTTTGAATGGAATTTTCCCTTCAGATTATTCCTCCTTCCCACATCACACCTATAGGATTGGTTAAGATGACAAGAAAAGATAATGATAAATATTGGAGGGGAGGTGGGAAAACCACTAATACATTGTTGGTGAAGTTGTGAAATGATCCAATCATTCTGGAGAGCAATTTGGAAGTATGCCCCCAAAGCTATAAAATTGTGCATACCCTTTGATCCAACAGTGCCACTACTGGACTGTATCCCAAAGAAATCAAAAAAGAGGGAAAAGGACCCACGTGTACAAAATGTTTGTAGCAGCTTTTTTTGTGATGGCAAAGAACTGGAAAATGAGTAGATGCCCATCAATTGGAGAATGGTTCAATAAGTTAAGGTATATGAAAGTAATGGATAATTGTTCTGTAAAAAATGATAAACAGGCTGATTTTAGAAAGGCCCGGCAAGGTTTACATGAATTAATGCTGAGTGAAACAAGAAGGATTAAGAAGACACTGTATACAGCAACACAGTAAGAGTGTGTAATGATAAACTATGATGGATTTGCTTGTCTCAGCAGTTCAGTAATCCAAGGCAATCCCAGTAAACTCTGGATGAAAAATGCCACCCAAATCCAAATTCAGAGAGAGAACTATGGAGACTGAATGTAAATCAACACATGCTACATTTATTTCCTCCCCCCCTTTCTGCTGTTTTTGTTTCTCTTTTGTGTTGTTTCCCTTTTGTTCTGATTTTTCTCTTTCAACATGATTCATAAAGAAATATGAATGTATAAGCAAAAATATGTAGTTTCTATATGTAACTGGGGAAAATACCAATCTTAAATATTAAAAAAAATAAAAGATTATTCCCTCCTAGGTTTTTTTGGTAATGTATAAGATGACTGAAGATTTCAATCTATTTATTTTAGATCCATATCTTTACAGAACTTATTTCTATTAATTTTTGATACCTAGGAGTTTTCTAAATAAATCATATGTTCAAAAACTCCTAAGATTGTTTTCTCTATTCTATGTCTATTATCTTGATATTTTAAGAGTACAGTTGAAGCATAAAAGATTTACTCTAGAGGACTTCTGGCCAAGATGGCGGAGAGGACACACACATCTACTTAATCTCCATCTTTGCTCTCAGAATTTATTTCATGACAAGCCTTGGAGTTAGTGCTTGACTGGGAAAAAACCCCCCCACAAATAATCACCAACAGAAGACATCCTTGAAATTCACCAGAAAAGGTCTGTTTTTGCTCTAGGGTGGGGACAATTAGACCAGGCGCAGTCTGAAGGCAGGTAGTGAGAGCATGGCAGGCAGCTCACACTGAGCAGACCAGAGGGGGTAGGATGTGATCTCAGCCGTTTCTGCGGGGAGAACCTTACCACAGTGTGGATACTTTGCCCTGTCAGCAAGCCAGTAGACAAGCAGAGAAGCTAAAAACACAGGGGGTAAAGACTATAACTCCCAAAAGCTAGGGTATCTCTGGACCTGGCTACACCCACCCGGAGTGTCTCAGCCTGCTCTCAGAGGCTCAGAGTTTCAGAGCGCAGATGCAGTGCAGCCATTGCTGTCCTGCTAGTGCCTCATTGCTGCCCCCTGCAGTCTGCAGAGGAAATTCTGTAATACCATCCAGCCCCCCCCCCCCCAAAAAAAAAGCAGACTACATTTGTTTTTTTGCTAGTTTGTTTTCTTTGACTCTTCTTTGACAAAATGAGTAAAAAATTAAAACGGACTCTAATTATTGATAGCTTCTATATGGATAGAGAGCAGACTTTAAACCCTGAGGAGACTAAAAACAAACTGTCTCCAGATGAATCTCCAAAGGGGGAATATGATCTGATCCTCAACACAAAAGACTCTCTAGAAGAAATTAAAAAGGCTCTCACAAGAGAGCTAGAAGAAAAATGGGAAAAGGAAAGGGAGGCAAGAGAGTCTGGATAAGTCATCCCACTCATTTAAACATAGAGTGGACAAAGAAATCAAATCCTTGAAAAACAGAATTAGTGAATTGGAAAAAGAAAATAGCTCTCTAAAAAATAAAATTGGCGAAATGGAAAAAAATTCCATAGAACAAAACAACTCACTTAAAAACGCAATTGGACGATTAGAAAAAGATATTAAAAAAGTGAGTGAAGAAAATAATTCATTGAAAATCAGAATTGAACAAATGGAATTCAATGACTCGAGGAGACAACAAGAATCAATCAAGCAAAACCAAACAAATGAAACAATTAAAAAAATGTCCAATACCTTCTTGGGAAAACAACAGCTCTAGAAAATAGATCTAGGAGAGACAATCTGAGAATTACTGGACTCCCTGAAAAATATGATGAAAAAAAGATCCTGGACACTATTTTCCAGGAAATTATCAAAGGGAACTGCCCAGAAGTTATAGAAACAGAGGGTAAAATAGACATTGAAAGAATTCATTGATCAGCTACTGAAAGGGACCCTAAAATAAAAATTCCAAGAAATATAGTGGCTAAATTCCAGAACTATCAAACCAAGGAAAAAATACTGCAAGCTGCTAGGAGAAATCAATTCAATTATAGAGGAGCCACAATAAGGATTACCCAAGATCTAGCAGCATCCACATTAAAAGATGAAGGGCCTGGAATCTGATATTCCAAAAGGCTAAGGAACTTGATATGCAGCCAAAAATAACTTACCCAGCCAGAATGAGCATTTTTTTCCCCAGGGAAGAAGATGGACATTCAATGAAATAGGTGAATTTCATCTATTTCTGATGAAAAAATCGGAACTAAACAAAAAGTCTGATTTCTTTTCCTTTCCCCACCCTCAATCGCCTAACTCCATCCCTCTCTTCCCTGCCTCTACTTCTCCAATCCTAGGCCAGACTCTGTCTGGGCCAATCCCTCTGACCTGCCCCAGCCCTCTGTTCACTGGCCGGCATTGCTCTCACTGACCGCCACCCACTATCAATCGTCCAGCTTGTGGCTGTCAAGGCTCCATAGGCAGACCACGTGTCCCTGCTGCACTCAGCTGCATGAGAAAGTGGCTCCAGCACGATCTCAGCCTCAGTACTCTAGAAGCTCCTGGGGCTCCCTGTTACCCCAGGATGGAAAGGGAAATGTGCTCTGTTCTGCGTTCTGGCTCTCTCCTCTCTTTCACCTCCATACTGTCTAGGCCATCCGTGGGCCAAGTTGCTCCATTTCCCAAATCCTGTCCTTTGCCTTAGCTGTGCTCCACACTCGGGATCTAGTCCTGCCTCAAATGCGGCTTCTGGGCGTCCCAGCTGGCTCCAGGTCCAGTCCCATCCCCCACTCAGCCAGATTACCATCCATTTACCCTGGATGGATGGTTGAATGGATGGGTGGACAGACAGATTACTCAGAAGGAAAGCTAAATTCCTGAACTTCAGGCAGAGGCAAAGTCAGTTATAAAATTAATGTGGCATAAAATCAATTACATTATAGAATCAATACAGAAGAAACTAGATGTAATTTTAATTCTGATCTTCTCAAAAGAAACCTTACAGCTTACCACAAAGGGGATTAAACTCAGGAGGTCCTGAGTTCAAATTTGATCTCAGTGAGTTAACACTGCCTAGCTGTGTGACCTTGGGCAAGTCACTTAACCCCAATTGCCTCAGCAAAAAACAAAACAAAACAAACAAACAAAAGAATACCAAAACAATAGACAGGGAGAAAGAAAGGTGGGATGGGATGAAGTGAGGTGGGGTGGGGTGGGGAAGAGGGAGAAAAAGAAAAAAAGCTCCTAAGAATGCAACAGCCAAAGTTCAGGACTTAGCAGCCAAAAGAAAAATCTGGGTAAGCAGCCACAAAGAATCCAAGTACTGAGAAGCTACCCAATTTAGCAGGCACCAGTGAAAACAAAAAACAATTTTGGAAACTCCATTTTGTGCTTTTTTACAGCACATTAGTATCTCATCACATTTACATACCAAATCGAGCAAAACCGAGCATAAGCATGGAAGAGAAAAAGTGGATTACTACTGACATGGATCAAGGCTTCTTAAACTTTTTCCACTCACGACAATCCCTTTTGGCCTGTTGGATTTTTATGTGACCCCGGGGTACAAACCAAACATTTACTGATAATAAATCAAAATTTCAAGATCCCCAAATTCATTTGGGGTCATAACCACAGCTTAAGAAACTGAGGCGTTGAAGACTTCCAAGCATCCCTGATGAAGAGACCAGGGAGACCAGTAGAAATTTGGAAATATCAATACAGAAGTCAGATAGAAACGTAAAAAATATGAAAGAACAGTCATAAACTAAACAATAGATCGCCTAGATTCTACTATGGCAAGATGCTACATGTGTCTCCTCTGAACCATCAAGGGCCATAGAAAGAGTCTGGTTAGACAAAAATGGTTCTGGAAGTGATTCTGCCATATCTTGATGATCTTAAAAAAAAAGAAAGACAAGGAAGAGGAAGAGAAATAATAGAGCAGGAGAAGGAGAAGGGAAAAAAGAAATAGGGAAAATTATCTTGATATTCAAATTAGATAGAAGTCTATTCAATTAAGGAGGAAGTTAACACTTGACTTTACCCTCATCTGAACAAAATAAAGGCGAACACACAAACACGCGGGACTGAGTATAGAAACATTTCACTCAACAGGGAAATAGGGAAAGGAAGATGGAGAAATTGAGGGACGAGATTAGGGGAGGGATTTGTCCTAAGCAAAACAAACTCTATGTGGCCATAGAAAATATATATGACTCATTTCAAGATGGCAAACAATTGAAATAAGAGGGGGTGCCCATCCACTGAGGGATGGCAACTATGGGATACATACATTTCATGAGATACTAATATGCTGTCAGAAATTACAAAGGGGGAGATTTCAGAAAAGCCTAAGAAAACTTATACGAACTGACACAAAGAGATGTGAGCAGGAAAGCATTATAACATCAAGATTTTAAGGTTAAGGCTGTGCTGCCCTCATTGCCATATGCCCATGAAAGCTGAACAGTCTCCCAGTGCCAGAACTGAATGGCTGCCATTTGAATTGTCTTAGGAAGATTCTAAAGAATCTGAAGATCATCTGTCCCTTTGCCAAACTGAACTGCCAAGCAAGGTTTCAACGCTGGCAGAGGGCGCACTCCATTGGGCTGGCACATCGTACACATGGCAAAAGTATGTTGGGCTAAAAGACTGTTTTGTGGAGAACTCGCACAAATTCACATAAAGCAAATGCTCCCCAGAAGGTCCTTCTGAAGAACCCTGAAACTGATTGTGAGACATGGGAGACACTGGCACAAGACTACCCAGCATGGCGTGCCCTCATCAAAGACACTGCTCTACTCTCTGGACAAAACAGAACTGCAATAGCTTAAAAGAAATATTTGATGGGCAAATTTAGAGACAGCTCCACTCCAAATGTTTGTATGAGTTATTTGTGCCCGACCTGTGGTAGATCTACCAAAGGCCCCATGATGAAAATGTTATTGTTGTGCCACAGTTCTCTTTTATTGTCCTGACTCAGTTTCCCTGAATTGTTCTGCCTCAATTCCTAATTGTTCTGTTCAATCCTGCAACATCACTCCTCCCTCCTAATCATGATGATCCAGATAAAGAGAAAGACCTTCTATCTTAGACATCATCAGAATGTTGGGTGCCTCTCCCCACTCCGTAATCCCAATTTATCAGAATGTCCTGTGCCCCCCCCCCCCGCCCTGTCAGAACCAGATTGATCATTCACTCTCATCACTCTCATTGTTCTGACTCTGCCCCTGCCTTGGTCTACCTCTGTACCTGAGCCACCTGTATGTATGTGTATATATATATATACACGCATATACGCATATATATATATGTCATTGAGAACTCACATTGCTGAGTTGCCTTGGACATCAGCCCGGGGGGCAGCATACCCCCAGCACAATCTCTCCCTTTCAAATAAAATATTAAAAACTCTCTAATCTTTATCTTGCCTCAGTTTCTCTGACATTACATTATCTACCTGCAGAAGGAGAACAGGTGAATTCTAAATGCAGAAGCAAACTTTTTTTTTTTTAAACTTTCTTTACTTTTCTTTGTGTGTATTTTATTTTTGCAACATGGCTGATATGGCTTCACATGTATAATCAATATCATATTGTTTGACTTCTGAATGGGTGGGGAAGGGACAGGAAGCAGGGAGAGAATTTGGAACTCGAAATTTTAAAAAATGAATGTTAAAACAATTTGTACGTGTAATTGGGAGCTATTTGATCACACACACACAAGAAGGACAGAAAAGCTTTTAAAAAATGATGAGAGAGATGGTTTCTGAGGGTCTTGGGAAGACCTAGATGAACTGATGCAGAGGGAAGAGAACACAAACAAGAGAACAGAATATACAAAGAAAAAAATATAGAAAAAAACAACCTGGATAAACTTGAAATTCTGATTAGCACAATGACTAACCATGAGTCCAGAGCACTTATGTTGAAACATTCCACCCACATACTGATAGTGAGGTGAGGGTCAGAGTGCAGAAAAAGACCATTTTTGGATATGGGTAATTTGGAAATTTGTTCTGCTTAACTGTTAGATATGGGTTTGAAACTATACAGGATTTTGTTTTTCTTTCTCAATTGGAAGGCAGGGAGGGAGGGAAGTCAGGTTTTTGCCAATTAAAAAAATAAAATTCAATAAAAATGATTTTATTAGGAAAAAGCAAAATGAGAGTATTAGACTAGATTAAAAAAGAAAAAAAAATCCTATTCAATCTAACAGGGAAACAGGAGGGAGCAAGGATAGGAAAAGAGGAGGAAAGGGGCTGTGGGCGTAGAGAGTAGAGCAAGGAAGTAATTACTCAAGCTCACAGCAAGGAACAGGGGGCTAAATGGGGAAGAAAAAAAGATAGAAGGCAACAGTGGTAGAGATGCACCAAAGCATCCCTGACTCTACCTCCAGAGGAAGAATCCTGGCTAGCCACGCTCACTTCAAACTCAGCTCCACATTCGAAAGACCACTTGACCACCTCTGTCCCAGAGGTTCCTCGTGTCTGAAACGTACAACCTCATCTCCCAGAACTTCCATTTGGGCAAGGACCCACGCTAGCCATGTTCCTTCTACCCCAGCTTGGCCTCTGATTCCCTAGCTACTTTCCCACAATTCTTCCATCACCAATTTCATCTCTTCTTTCTGGCTCCATTTTGTGGGTTACCTTCCTCCATTAGAATATTAGCTCCTTGGGGGCAGGGGCTATCTTTGCTTTGAGCTGTATCCGTGTCCTGGTGCTTAGCAGGTTGCCCATTGTAATAAAGCTTTATCTGTGTTTTTGGAGTCAGTTCAGAACATCTCAACCTTAGCAAATCTCCCATAGAAGGACCATTTGAGAAAAAATTCAGAGTGAGAATGTACATGTTTTTAATTCATGACAGAAATTTGCAATATGCTTGAAGAGTGACTCGACCTTTCTGAAAGTGATCTCAAACCCGATGCTCTTGTGGAGATGAAAGCCCTTGGGAAAACCATTTCCAAAATCTTTGTAGATGGCATCCTTATGGAGTCTCTCGGTCTGTATACCTCAACCGTGCTGATAGTTCAGAACGATAGGAGGGTCCACAGGGGCAGAGACTATTAGATGTTGAACAGGAGAAACAGAATGGATCAGTACCCCATACCATGAGTCCCTGCTACCTGAAACTAGTAGCCGGGCAGCCTATTGTTTTCAGAGTAGGACCCACGTTGCGGATACTGTCAGATCAGACTCTCAGAGTAATAGAATGCAAAAATGGGCTTGTGTTCAGCTGGAGGCTCCCAGTTTGACTGTAAGTTGTCTCGGAGATGCCTGCCTTCCTTCAGTGGTATATGAACAGGATGGGCACATGGACTATTTGAATAGGTTGTTGTGTCATCACCGTTGGGAAGACCAGGAAAGAGTGGAAGAAGACAGTAAGTGCCTTCCATTGGTCAGGTTCCATAGATGCTGGTCCAAAGCCCTCCAGAGCTTTGGTCACGCATGTAAGTCACACTGTGTCAGACAGGGAGATGGAACTGAACCAGGAAGGCTAGATGCTCTCAATCAGCTGGCTTTACTCAAAGAGTATTTCTGACCTAGGACTTGTCCCTGCTATCAGAAACACACAACGGGTTGTACAGTCATCAACTAAGACCTTCAATTCTCGCACTCATGTGACTAGAAAGGATCAGACCAAGAGGTCAAGAAAAGCCCTTGAATAGCTATTGGAAGGTAAGTAGGATAAGAGCAGTATTGAAGGCCCTTTTCAAAGGCCCCAATAAGAAATCAGCTTTGGCTCACAACAAGAAATGGCTCTACTGATAGTCTAGAAAGCAGACTTGTTGCAAGAAACAGTGGCCAGAAACTATCACGGAGAGGGACAGAAGTCTCAGAAGGAGGTTCCTTCTCCTCCACTAGAACTGGTTTGGGGTGTAAAGGGAGCTGTCAGCAAGTTCTCTGAACAAGCATATTGTCGCTGACCATAATCCATTGATACATTCTGAGCAGAGCTAAGTCAACCTGGACTCTCTTCACTGGGGAAGGTTAAATGGGTAAACATGGTCACTGTTGTAACTTATATTTGCAGATTAAACATCAGGGGGGTGTTTTGTTTGTGTGTGTGTGTGTGTGTGTGTGTGTGTGTGTGTGTGTCTGTGTGTGTGTCTGTGTCTGTGTGTGCCTTTACCTTTAATGAAGACAAGCTGCTCCAGGAACACTCTGGTCTCCTTATGAAACCAGCTGGTCAATCTAACATAGCAATTATTATCTATCTACCATCAAGACCAGCCAAGCTGGTGGAGTGACAACACAATCAAGTTCTAGAAAACTCAAAAGGTTCAACCATAATCAGTAAAAACCAAGATAAAAATACTCATATTTCAAGGCAGCTAGGTGGCGCAGTGGATACAGCACCAGGCCTGAAGTCAGGAGGACCTGATTTCAAATTTGACCTACACCTAATACTTCCTAGCTGTGTGACCCTGGACAAGTCACTTAATCACAATTGCCTCAACAAAACAAACAAACAAAAAAACCTTGTATTTCCAGCCCAAGTTGACAAAGGAAGACAGGGAGATCTGTGAACACTGGGGACCAGCTATAGCCAAGAGCACGTCTATGCCCTCAGAGTTTTCAAGTTCAAAGGTCGGGGGCAAGAAGAGTTCCGAGATTGAGCCAGAGACCAGACCTGATGCAGAGAACTAGAAGCTCTGTTGCTCTCTTTCATACTCTGAAGCTGGACCACAGATTCAGCACAGGCTGAAAAGGGGACCTGCCGTGGAGATTGATCCTGGGCAGGGAGCAGTGCCACAGGGAGCAGTGCCAGGCGCAGGCTGGACCACGAGCAAGAAGCAAGTAGAGAGCGCTAAACCCTAATCCCAGGAGCAGAGTGGGGTCTCACTACCAGGCCGGCACAATCTGAAACCCACAGTGGAATAACTAGCGCGGGGATTCCAAACCCGAGGGGAGCCCCCACTTCTCTCACTGAGCCTGCAGAACTTTCCAGCTGGCGACTGAGTCCGGAAACCAACTATTAGGACTATAAATAAGGGCAAGCTCCAAGTGTTGGCTGGACCCAAACCCAGCTCAGGAACCTGCAGAGCTCAAGCACTCCGACTGCCTCCTGACGGGATTGCTTCGGGAGGTCCGAAAGCTTAGCCGTCCGGGTTCCGAGTCCCCGTCCTTGAGTAACACTGCTTTCCACAGGCAGCAGCAGAACACCAGAGAGCAAACAGGCCCGAGACTCCCTCCGGCAGTGAGCAGATCCTGGTCCCAGCATAGCCCCCTGTGGGAGTCCCGATGCGTGTGCTAATGAAACTAAGGTGCACGAGCGGCCGGGATCTGTCCGAGCGCTCCATTCACTGATCTGAGAGCCAGAGCTTATGTTCTCTCTGAGCCCAGGCCACCATAATACCAGGATGCGGCTAGTGATGCATTAACACCGCCTGTCTCCAGGTGGCGCTGTGTACACCCCAGGTTCCCGCCTATCCCACACTTGGACATTTCAGTTTGTCATTAACTTTAAACAGTAACTCGCGGTAGCAACAATCCTAAGTAGCAGTAACAATGTACCTGATCCTAAAAGGGCCGTAAACAGTGTAGTTCGGGGCGCCTTGGTCCTGTGGAAGCAAGAGGACTCCGTGTCCCCCTGATCTTTGCGGGAGGTGGGCCGGGCTTAGAAAAATCCGGAATCTCAACCCCTCCCAGCCTCGGTGAAAATTCCTCAAAAGATCCCCAATCAATCTCAATCTCTCCCCTCCCTCCCACTTGGTTTCAGGGAAACTCCCATCCTCAGTTGATCTGGAAATTAGTCTGGCCTGGGAAACAACAACCACCCTTTACTGATCTGGAAATTAGTCCCTCAAATCACTTCCTAGCCCCGGCCATCGAAAGCTAAATAAAATCAAAACTCTGTACCCCAGTCTTTGCTAACTTCCTAATTAGGAACTAGCCTACCGAGACGAAGAGCTTCTCGAAAATAAACCTATTTTTGCCAAACCTCCCTTGGAGACTGGGACTGAGAATTCTTCTGCAAAACTGGCGACACCGGCTGGGGACCCCTAAATGCTGTTAGGGTATCTCACCCCTCAACACGGTCACATGCATTCTTCACCAAGATTATCCTAAAATTATCTAGAACATGTCTTTCATTCATTATTACCAGAGGTGAACCAATGCTTTGAACTGCCAGCCCTTACAGAGAGCAGATCTCAAGTAATACCTGGACTGGACACTTCCTGTACATGTACAGTATTCAGTACTGGCCCTCTACAAATCCCAAAGTCTTCTAACGGAAGAATACGAAAATAAGAAAAATTCCCCACTCAGAGAGCTATTATGGCAACAGTGATCTTAAGCTATAAATCCAAAAGGAGAGAATGATTCCGAAACACCTATTAATAAAACCTCAAAGAAGAATGTAGCTCAGGTACAAGTTCATGTAGAATTCCTAGAAAAAAATAAAGAAAAGACTTTTTTTTTTAAAAATGTAATATGATTTTATAAATTAAATGAATTGTAAAATATGGACTAGCTCCCTGGAGGGCCTCGGGGTCAGCCAGAGTCAGGATAAATTTAAGTCGTTGGTCTTTAGGGGGAGAAGTAAAGGAGGCAGACAAGCAAAATCCTGGATTCTGGAATCCAGAGTCATCAGCCTCTCTCCTCCTTGTCCTGCTGCCAAGTGCTTCTAGCCTCTCTCCCTCTACCCTCCAATCCTTGCCTTTGATTATCTTAACACCAAACATTCAGCCAGCATCAACTGTGAGAAGAGCCATTTATACAAATATACGTGAATAGAGTCATTGTCTCACATGGAATACGTAAGTAGTCTTAAGTGCTCAGTTGTCTGATTCAAGCACAGCTAGTAAGAATCTGAGATCATATTTGAGCTCAGATCTTCCAGACTCCGGGTCTAGTGCTCTATTTGTGATTCTACTTAGCTGCCTCTAAGGCATCCTTAAGATCCTTAAGAAAATAATTTAAAAGTAATATAGATTAAATGACATATTCCCTCAAACGAGTTTGTCAAAGGACATATATAAACAAAAGAAAATTTCACTAGAGAATATTACCATAGGGAGATAACATAGCATAATTTTTAGGATGTGAGGGAACACACTGGATAGAGGTACATAAGTGATCATTTCACTAGGGGTTACTCCTAAAATATTGAAAGCATGAATAATCAGCCACCCTCTGGGAACACAACCTGCCAGCACGATGTGAACTGGACCAGAAGCCCCGAAGAGGTGTAGACTCTTTTCAAACAAAGTGGATGAGAGCATCCACACACTAAAATTGCTAAGGATTCCCTATAAGATAGAATTTCAGAAATAACCTTATTCAGTGATTCCTTAATCCACATATGTGAGAGAACCGGTTTCTTCTTGCCCATAGGAAAGACCAAAAGGATGAACAACATGATTGGTCCCATCCATCAAGCATTTGAGCGAACACTCTAAAGAGTTTATCAAGCACTTTGTGTATCTGGGACAGACTCGACAAATGACCTGTACAGTCGGACTCAGATCTGAAAGGAAGAGAGAGGGCTGGATTGCTCTGGGGAAACTGCAACCCCTTTTAATGTATCCCATCTTTTTAATGCCGAGATATCGTGGATTTCAGCTATGTGAAATTTAACAAAAGGGTAAAGTGAGGTTGATTCTGAGTAAGATAAAATTTATGAGCAGGGCCATGCTACTCGTCAATAAGAGGGTTAATGACTTGCCTCCATTGATGCCAAAAACTCCAAACAAAAGGACGATTCTCCTTCTAGACTTTTTAGGGAGCTTAAAAAGCGTAGCCGACATCACGGGATCGGGGCAACATGATTAGTTCCAGAGTTGAGGTGCAGGGAACGACCCGATTGGTTAGACGTTTGGTAAAGGGGGAAGGGGGTCAGTAACGACCCCCCTCTCCTGGGAGAAATGCTCGTTGTTTGAATCCCTGGACTTCTGGACAGCAAACCAGAGGCCCTTGAAGGAAAACTTGGCCCAACTTCCTTGCTTTCATACACATTCTCCAAGGTTAACAGACTTCTCTGAAGCAAGATTCTATCAGTAATTAGCAGGGAGGCTGGATTTCTAAAAACAATCCATTGCTGGCCAGTTGAGAAGAAACTCAACTGTAAGTTGGATCGGTAAGAAAACCGTACAGGATCCATCTTAATCTTCTCAGAGGGTCTCAGAGCCATGGAAAGGCTTGTGGTGTTAGCGAGTGTAAAGACCAAAAAAGAAGCCAGAGAATAGGAATGGAAAACCCCATCTAGGCAGAGAGGTGGGGATGGGCACATGCTAGGTGGGGGATGACAGCTGGATAGTCAGAATCTCCCTGGAGATCAGCGGAAATCAGAGGTCTCCAGGACGCTCTTCCGGACTGTTCTCCATGAGCTGACCTGAATTTCACAGCATGGGCAGCGCCAAATTTGGTATCATGAGCCCAATTCTGAGGAAACTTCGCAGTGGAGATGGCGCCTCCCTTAGAGCATCTGAGTCTCCACGGCACAGTAACTGAGACATACCGAAAAGCAGATGGCACAAACGTGGCCCATCTGAGGGACTTCCTGTGAGCTGACGGCCGGGGGACTTTGGGGGTGTGGGGCCGACTTACATCCCGGCCTTTCCCTCTCCTCCTGCAACACACCCTGGATCCTGAGGAGGAGCACAGCTCCCCTTCCACCACAGCTCCCCTTCTCTTCGCGCTTCCCCCAAAACTTGGCCTTTGGAACCAGTGGGGCTCATTTACCAGGGGGAGCCTTTGCAGGCTGGGTAGGGACCCCCTACGTCACCCCGGGCCCGGTCACTTGGTTATTCTCAAAGCTGAGACGGCTTTAGCCGGACGCGGCCGTGGGGCACGTCCCAGCCTCTCAGAGCCACGGGGGAGAGGGGGCCTCGAAGGGAAGGAGCAGCACCCACGCCCCGCGGCTCCGGGCCCCCCGGCTTCTGCCCTCCTCGCACCTCTGGGTGCTGAAACACGGATTGGCGGCGGGCCGGGAGCGCCTTCCAGGCTTTTTGCCGCCCCCCCCCCCCGCCCCGCTGACACTGCCCCCCTTCTCCACCCTCCCTGCGGGTAACGCGCCTGCAAACACGGACTGCTCCGGGGCCGCGGCCCTCCCCGGGCCCTCCCCTAAGTGTGCTGGCCGTCAGTAACCTTTCTGGGACCGTGGTGTTCCCCAGTGCTCACTAAGAAAGGTGCCGCCCGGCGGCCGCCAGGGACGCTGCAAGTGCTGCCCGCCCGGGAAAGCCAGGAGGCCTTGGATGGGCAGCTCCCCCGGAGGGCCCCCCTCCGCCCCCCCACCCCCACCCCGGCGGCTCGCGCCAGCCCGCCCCCGCCGGAGAGTGAGCCAAGTGACTTCCTGCCTGCCCACGGGCTTCCGGAGTCAGGGGCGACGGCCGCTTCACATCCCTCACTCCGGGGCTGGGGGGGGGGGGGGGAATTGGCAGGTTCCCTGCGTGTCCTCAGCCCCCACGCGGGTCTCTCTGCCTCGGGCTCTGGGAGGCTTCCTTGTGGTTGTTCAGGGCCGTTTCTCCCTTTCTCTAGACTCTGAACGTTCCTGTAAAATCTGTGCCTCTTGCACAGACTGTGTGAGTGTATGTGAGAGAGAGACACAGAGACACAGACACAGAGAAGCCCCTCATGGTTAGAGGGTTCCAGACAGTCTGGGACCGAGTCTAGCTGCCAGCTCAGCCTGTCTCAGCCTTCAGAATGTCTCCATGGGGCCTCTGTCCTCCCTGCCTCTCTCTCAGACGCCTGGACCGTTATTCCCCTTCTCTCTCCAGTCCTTATCCCTGCTCTGACCCCCCCACCCACTCTCCCTCTCCAGGTGACCCTGCCTTGGACCAAGGCGGCTCAGTGGGTAGCGCCCTGGGCCCGAGTCAGGAAGACAAGTTCTTGTCTGGCCTCCGGCACTTTCACCTACGTGAGGGCGGGCGAGTCGCTTGCCTCAGTTTCCTCATTTATAAAATGGGGCTCATAGGAGCCGCTACCTCACGGGGCTGTCCGAGGACCAAACGGGACGGGTCTGCGGCCCCTAGCAGCGCCGGCCCCGGGTCGGGCTCCCCACCTCAGTGTTGGTTATTCCCGCCATTGCCGGCCCTGCCCCCCGCAGGACTGCCTGGCCCGCCGGCCCGGATTCCTGCCTTTTCCTTGCACTGCCCAAAGCCCGGGTCGCGGCTGCCTCCCAGCACCTGCCTTTGGCAGCCCCTCCCCCACGCTCCCTCCCCTTCCCTGCCCCCACCCTGGGGCAGACCCCGACCCCTCCCACAGCATCCGTCCTCCCTCCAGCAGCCACGGAAGGGGCTTCCCAAAGCCTGCTGTCTCCAGGCCCGGGATCAAAGACAACAAGCTCTGTTTGGCGTTCAGGCCCTTGTCCCCTGCCCAGTCTCCCTCCCCCTTCCTTCCCCCCCCACCCCATGCAGTGGGCCCAGCTGCCCCGTGGCTCTGGCCTCTAGCTCTGCTGCTGGGCGCCGCCCTCCCGCATCTCTGCCCCCGGCAGCGTCCTGTGGCCCACCGGGAGCGCCCCCCCCCTTCCTGCTCCTTCCTTCTGTCTGCTTGCTGCTTCTCCCGCACAGCCCCCTCCCCGGCAGCTTGTGACCGTCTGGGGGCGCCTCCTTCTGCACCCGGGGGCCGGCGCACGTGCTCAGGACTGGCGGCCATCCCGGTCAGCTCTGGGGACCCGCGACCCGCCTCTGGGAAGGCTGCAGGGGGGAGACGCATTAAAGCCCTCCCCCCTTCCCCCCCATCCCCGCAGCCAAGAAGAGGAGGGAGCCTCCAGTCCCCGGAAGTCTCAGAAGGGACAGAGGAGCCGAGGTCCCCGGGGCCCAGGCCCAGCTCCCTCTCCCACAGGCGAGGGAGCCGAGCCGCCCAAAGGGACTTTGGCCCTTGCACAATCGCAGCCTCAGGCCCGGGGTTGGGCAGCAACACCGAGGGGCTGGCAGGCGGCCCAAGGCTAGCCAGCCTGGGACAGCCAACAGCCATCGGGGTCACCGACCCCTCGTCTCTCAGTGACCCGAGGCCCACTGTCCCCATTGGCCACAGGAAGCGTGAGGTGGGCCTGGGGGCGGGGAGCTCCCAGCACCCGCTCTCTTAAGACTTGCCACCCATCCCCAGAGCCACAGCCTTCCTGCAGAGACACCCCGGGGCCCAGGCGGGGAGAAGGAAGGCGCCATGGTCTCCCGGCTGGCCATTGTGCTCCTTCTAGGTGAGTCCAGGGAGCCCTGTGGACTTCTGGAGGCTGCCCTTTCCTGCTCCCACGGCTTCCCCATCTTGGGCAGCCGGGGAATGGGTGACAGGCTGCCTTGTCCCCGCCGGGATGGGGCACGGCCACCTCAGCCTTCTCTCCTCAGCACCCGTGGCCCCACTCTGGCAGGGCCCCCAAACCGGAGTTCGGAGCTCCCCTTCCTCAGTCACCCCACACTCCCCCATCCCTGAAGCTTCGCCCAGGACGCTGTCCACTCCTCCGGCAGGCTCGGCCTCTGACCTCCTTTCTCCTTCCCGGGTCTCCCTCCTGCCCTGGGAACTTCTCCCCCTTTGGGAGTTTCCCAGGCCGCCTCCCCCCTGCTCTGCCCAGATCTCTCCCCAGGCTGGACACCTCTGGGGCCATCTGACACCCACTGATCTCACTCCCTAATTTGCTCTGGCTCAGTGCCCACCTCTAGGAACTCTGTCACCTGTAAAACGGGAAGATAATAGCCCCTGAAATGCGGCTCACAAGGCAGAACTTCCCATGCCCATCTGGCACCCCCCTCTTCCTGCCCTATCTTTTCATTCAAACTCCTGGTGACTCTGTTCTGTCCCATTCCCCCAGGGCTTTGGCTGGACCCACACCCGGAGGCGGAGGCAGCCTTATGTGAGTTCTTGAGATCCTGAACCACAAATGCAGGGGAGCCAAGGGGCACTGGAGACATGACGGGGCCGAGGGGGACAGAGGGACAGCGGGAATCGAGGGGGCCAGAGAGACAGAGGGACAGCGGAGGCCCAGGGGGACAGTGGGACAGAGGGTCTGCGGAGGTTCAGGGGGACAGAGGGATGGGGGGACTTGAAGGGCACAGAGGGCCTGGGGGGCTGAGGGAGATGAAGGAACGCAGAAGTGGGGCAGAGGGACAGAGGCACTGGGGGAGGGGCCCAGGCAGGGCTGAGGCCTCCCCTACGCGCAAGGGGCCCTGAAACGGGCTGGAGGAAGGCCATGTCGCTGAGCTGACCAAGAGCTTGGATATGCCTTTGACCCAGTAGAACCTGCAGCGTCGGTCCTTCTGTCCAGCCACCCTTTGACCCCAGACCTCCCCGCCCTCCAGACACGGCTGCCGTATTTTCCCAGACACGGCTGCCCCGGCCCTTGCTCCTAAGCAGCCTGAAACTCAGGCTCCCTCAGCTCCAAGTCACCAGGTAGCTCAGCGGCGGAGAGAGAAGGGGGCCCGGAGACAGGGGATCTGAACTCAAATTCGACCTCGGACATTTAAGTAACCGTAGGGCCCTGAGCCACTGGCCACCCTCTGCTCAGCTTCCTGGGAACCAGGGCCAACAATGGCGTCTCGCCTCCAGGGCAGTCCTGAGGATCAAGAGATGATTTTTGGAAAACAAATGCTCCTTTTCTTTCCTTCCTGCCCCTTCTGGCCTTCTGGGTTCTAGGTCCCCTCCCAGCTCTCTACCGAAAGGTTCCACGGGCTCTCACATTCTCTCGATTCGACACGTTTAAGGTTCCTGCTCGGGCTTGGCACGAAGCCTGGCATCCAGTCCCAATAATTATAACTAACATCAGATGGCGCCTACTCTGGTCCAGGCACTAAGTGCTAAACGCTTAACAAAGAGCATCTCATTTGATTCCCGTAACAACCTTGAGAGCTAAGTGCTGTTACTGTCCCCATTTTAATGGATGAGGAAACTGAGGCAGGCAGTGGCAGACTCTTAATCAATTCTCTGGGAAATCTTACAGATGTAGACCCAACTCCTAGGATCTGGATAAAGCCTGAATCCGCGTCCACACCCTGGGCCAATGTGACCATTCAGTGCCTGTCGATTAATTCTCTGGGAAGTACATTCGAGCTGTTGAGGGATGGGAAACCCTTCGCTTCGCTTCCTATCCTCGATCCCATTGTCATGTTCCCACTGGGGCCAGTGACAGCGGACAACAAGGGCACTTACCAGTGCCATATCCGAGAGAAGACCAGCTGGACTGCAACGAGTGCCCCAGTGGAGGTGACAGGGACAGGTGAGCGGGGACAGGGCTCAGGCTTAGGAAACCACTTCTAGACCCTGGAGCCAGGCAGGGGGACCAGTAACCGCAGGCTGCCTCCCACCATCCCCTGCCCCTTCCCAATCTCTTTTTCTCTTCCTGCTGCATCTCTCCTTCTGCCTCTGTTTCTCTGTCTCTCCCTCCTCTTGGTTTCTCTCTTTGTTTCTCTGTCTGCCTCCATGTCTGTCTGTTTCTCTGCATCCTCTTCTCTGCCTCCTGGCCTCTTTCTGTCTCTCTTCCTGCCCCCTTGATTTTTTTCTGCAGGAAAGCTGCATGATGTGAAGGAAAGGAGTCCAAGAGTGGGAGTGCAGAGCTCTGGGTTCTGGTTCTGGCTCTGTCCCAAACGCTGTATGTCCCCGTGACATATCCCTTTTTGTGCCTCAGTTTACCCGAGTGTAAAGTAAGAAGCTAGGAGGCAGTCAGATGTAGTCACTGTGTCGATTGGTTTGTTTCACTTGCTTTCCTAAAAGGGAGCGTGCGGAAGGAGCGGATAGTGCAGTGTGATTCCCACGCAAAGGGAGGGTGGATAACAAATCCCCAAATAGTGACCCCAGCTCGCAGCCCATGGGCAGAGATCTCTCTGTATGTACCCAGACAGCCACAGGCGGCCACCCGATCTCCTCCCCCGTCCTCACGATACAAAGGACAAGCAAGGGGGCGAGGGAGCGACCTCCAAGGAAGCTTCCCGCCTTCCAGTTCTTCCTCAGGCTCCTTCCCCCTTCGGTTCCCTCATCTGCTGCTCTAAGATTGTGAGCACAGACATTCTAGGTTCTCAGATATTCTGACGTTCTGTGATCCTCACAGAGCCCCTCCCGGCACCCTCCATCACGGCTGAGCCCGGACCTTGGATCCTCCAAGGGGTGAAAACTGAGCTGCACTGCCAGGGGACACTGCTGGGCATGACCTTTGACTTGTACCAAGAAGGAGAGCCGGAGCCTGTGGCCAGCTCCCTCCCCCCCCAAGCGGAAGCCATCTTTCTCATTAAGAGCCCCGGAAACTACACCTGCCGCTACCGAGCACCCACAGCGGCTCCCAGGGTGGGGTCAGCCCCCAGTCAGCCCCTCCACTTTGTGGTGCCAGGTAAGGGGAGAGCAAGGGAGCGGGGCTCGGGGCCGAAGACGCACACTCGTGCCAGGGAGCTGCTTTCCAAACCCAGCTGCTCCTGGGCAGGGAGCTCCCCAAAAGCCTGCGAGGAGTTGAGGCAGGGACTTAAAGGGAGCCACAGGAAGAGATACCGAGGGACCAGAGGGAGCAAGGCTAGCGGATACCTGGGTGGCTCCCTCGGAGCTTCAAGTCCCCTGAGACTCCCGGCTCCTCTTCACAGGCACATCTCCCTCCCAGCCTAACCCTGGCTACCCCACATGTCCCATCCGCCAGACTTTGCTGAGACTTCCCCTCCTGTGGCTTTTGGCCCCGTGGGGGCCACTCTGCCCCCCTCGGTTTCCTAGACCCCTCTTGTCTCTCCTCCCTCCACAAGGGCACCCTGGGGTCTCCTCCTCGTGCAGCCCCCCAGAGGCCCCGATGCCCGGCGGGGGGGGGGGGGGCTGAGGCTGGCGCGTGGACGGCATCGCCTGTCTGGTTTCCCATCCAGATTCCTTGCCAAAACCTTCTTTCCAAATTCGGGCGGATGATTTCATCTTCAGACCCGGAGCATCTATGATCTTGCGGTGCCGGGGAAAGTTCCCAGGGCTGAACTTCAAGCTGTACAAGGACGGGAAGGAGGTCTTTGTGTCCCGCATGTCTTCTACGGACCCTCTGCATGTCGACTTCCACCTGGACAACCTGAAACCCGGGGCCGGGGGCAAATACTACTGCCGCTACCGCTTCCGGGACGGGCCGTCCATCTGGTCGGAAGACAGCCCCTCCCTGGAGCTCATCCTGACCACAGGTGAGGGGGCCGGGGAAGGGCTCTGGGGGAGCCGGCATTTGGCTCCTCACTTCCTGACTACTCCATACTGATTAAGCACCTACTGTGTGCCAGGCACTGTGCTGAGCACCGGGGAAACAGAGGTAAGAGACACCTCTGCTCTAACGGGAGAACAACAAATAGTCGAGTAGACCCAGTCAGGGAAGGGGCTCACAGAGATGTCAGTTGTGGAGCTTGTGGAGCCGTACCCAGGGACAATGCATCAAACCCAGAGCCCAGGGCTCAAGACTCAGCAGCGAGCTGCCTCCTCACCTCTGCCATCCGGCAGTCCCTCTTTCTGAACCTCGTGCCCTCCCAGAATTCCCCTTTGAGCCCTCCCAGCATTCAGTCTGGCATTGCCTGCCCCAGCCCTTGGCCCCAGCGGCCAGCGATCCTCTGCCTGGAAGGGTCTGGATGGGTCACTGGTGTGGGAAGGAGGCCAGGTCGGGGCCCCGGGGCCCCAGGGCCCCAAAGTCTCGCTGGTCCCCACGATGCACTTAGGAACGGGACCTCGGTGGGATGGGTCGGCTTCTCCTCACCTTCAGCTCCCTTGCGGCTTCAGGGAGAGGTGAGCCGGCAGGAAGGGAGGTACCGTGGACAGCTCCACAGAGACCTCCCCTCCGCCTCCCCCCACCGGGCTGTCTGCCTCCACCCTGGAGGGGCCGCGGGGTTCAGGCCAGTATGTGTGTGTGGGGGGACGCTGCAGGTTCACCGGGCTCGGGGCCTCCCTCCCCTCCTCTCCCGCTCCCCCTGCCCCGGGGGATGAGCTACCTCGGCTCACTCCGCGGTTCCCCCTCTGACCCCCTCCGCCTAGCCAGGCCACCCACTTCTCAACCTCAACGTCCACCCTCTGGATGGAGGTCTCCTCTCCGGGCTGCTCATGATTCTCAAACAGATGGACACACACAGAGAGATAAAGAGACAAGAGACAGAGAGAGAGATAGAAACAGATGGACACACAGACATAGACACAGACAGCTAGAGACAGATAGAAACAGATGGACACAGACAGCTAGGCAGACAGACACATCGATAGGCAGACAGATGGATGAACAGACAGGTAGGGAGACGGATGGATGTATAGACAGACTTGTAGACAGGAAGAAGACAAAGATAGATACAAATAGAGACAGATATAGGCAGATAGATGGATAGACAGGTAGACAAACAGATACAGACAGATATGGATGCATAGAGTGACAGTAAGGCAGACAGGTAGGTAGACAGACAAACAGATATAGACAGAAACAGATGGATCTATTGATCGACAGATTATGACAGACAATCGGCCTCGGTCTCCCCTCGGAGCTTGTCATGCATCACGCCTCGGCTCCCTCTTGCAGCTTTTCCGCTTGTGCCAAAGGTCCTACCACCTTTCCAGGCTCCCAGGTTTTCTGGCTTCATCTCCCTCTCCCCTCACACCCTCAATTTGTTGCCCCATCTTGCCACTCTTGCCTTCCCGGCAGCTCTGTCCCACCTGCCCCCTTCTCTCCCGGACTCCCCTGTGGCCCTGGTCTTTGCCCCCGCCGGGGGCTGCTGTCCCAGCCTCCAGTCTCTCCCTGCTCCAGGCTGTCCCGCCCCTTGCAGCACCTTGCTGAGGTGCAGGTCCCACATGCGAGTTGCTGTTCAACCCGCCCATTGCTCTGAAGTCTAACGAGATGCAATTAGCTCTAATTAACACCCAGAGCCCTCTCTTCTCCTCGTAAGGCCCTTCAGAGACGGTCCCAAGGCAGCCCGAGCTGCTCCCTGCCATCCAGTCCAAGTGACCCCTTTGTCCCTCGCCAAAAGCTCCCCCCCCACTCCCGGGTGGCTTTGCCTTCCTCGACTTCCTAACTGCTGTGTCCGTTTTCCACGCTCGTCTCCTCACGGGAAGCAGGAGCGCTTTCATTCCCTGCCTGGCTGTAGTTCAGTGTTTGGCAGACAGTAGGTGCTCAATAAATGCTTGGTGATGGTTGATGGGGCTGGAATCAGCTAGAAACTGCGGTAGAGGGTATGATAACGCCAGCGCCCGTTTCCTCTGCGAATCGCTGGGCACATTATCTCATCCTTCCCAGAGCCCTTCGGGAGACAGCCCAGTCTGTAAGTGACTTGGCTAAGGGCACGCGTCTGGACTTTGTCCCAGGAAGCGTTCCGCCAGGCCCAAAGTCAGTGCTCTGTCGGCGACTTCATGCTGCCCCCTCCTTCAGGGGGACCAGGCATCCCTGGGCCTCTGCCCCCTCATTCATCAAAGGGGACGATGATGGAGAAGCAGAGCCCCCCCCCGTCGGCCCCAGGGCAGGCTTGGGCCCCACCCCCAGCTCTGCTGCGGATTCCAGGGGTCCCCCGGCCGTTTGCTGCTCTGTGAGACGGTCTGGATTTCGTTATCGGAACGGCCTTTCCTGACCTCAAAGTTTTATGTTCTAGGCTCCCTCCCAACTCTGTGACTTCTCTCCCCCCCCCCACTTTGCACGTTCTGTGTCCCAGCTCGCCCCCCACCCCCACCCCCACCCCCGTCTGACTTTGGTCGTCCGTGTGCTAGGGCCCCCTCCCCTTTGCCCCTCCCCCGCTCCTGCAGCTAACACCGTGTGGCCTTTTCTGCGTCTAGAGACCCTGCCCAAGCCGACCCTGCGGGTGCAGCCCCCGGACGCCGTGATCGCTCCCGGCACCAACGTGACCCTGCAGTGCCGGGGGGGGGCCGGCCCAACGCCAGGTTCGCCCTGCTGAGGCAGCACAGCAGCCGGCCCCTGCAGGTCCTGAACGCCCCCAGCCCGGAGGCCGACTTCGTCCTCCGCGAGGTCTGGGACTTCCACTCGGGCAATTACAGCTGCCTCTACTTCGAGACGGCCGCCCCCTTCGCCGGGGCCCCGCTGAGCGACTACGTGGAGGTCCTAGTCGACGGTGAGGGGGAGGGCCCACGTTTGCCAGGGCGTGGGGGGAGGGACGATATCTGAGGAAGCCAATGGGCGAGAAGGGGCGGGGTCCCTACGGCCACGCCGGCCGATAGAGTCTGGCTGCGTTCGAGGCCGGCCGGGAAAGCCTCCTTAAAGCTCGTCTCCCAGTACAGGCCCTTAAGGACGCCAGCCCCCTCCCCTGGGGAGGTCACCGGAGCAGGAGCCTGCGTGGGCCGGAGCTGGGGAGAGCCTCCTCCCCCCGCACTTCATCTCACGGCGGGCCTGGTCACGGCGGCCTGGTCTGGCCGGCCGGCTCCCCCGGCACTGGGCCTCCCGAGCCTCGGCTCGGGCCTCCCGGAGCTTCGGCTCGGGCCTCCCGAGCCTCGGCTTCCTCCTCTGTGAAAGGGGGGTCACACATGCTGCGGCCTTCAGGCTTGCTTGCTTTTTCTTTTTTTCTAGAAAAATCCTAGAAAAATTAGAACCTCGGGACGAGTGAATTATCGAGGCTGGAAACCGAGATCCCCAGAGCGCAGGACGGGCCGAGCCCCACAGATCCTGAAGAACAATGTCAAACACAAGAGCTTTCCCCCGGCCTATTAATCAGCCTCGGAAAATAAAAGTGATTTGCTGTGTCTAGACAGACGTGCTGAATTTTGGGGGGGTGGGAGTAGACCCCGAGGGATGGAGCCTAGTCCTCCGGGAGGAACTGAAATCAGCAGCCCTAGGCAGGGCCACCTCCAGGTCAGCAGGGCCAGCCCACGATATGCTCTCCAGCCAAGAAGCACTTATGCAGCGCCCACTGTATGCCAGGCACTGGACCCAGCTTGGGGGACACCCAAGGCTCTGGCCTGGAGGAGTTCATGATATAAAGGGGGGGCTTAGGCAAGGAGCCAAAGTACACGTTCAAAAAAGATATAGGGAGGATCATGGGGGGAAAGCACAGAGCAGAGGCTGGGATTCAAGGGTGTGAGGGGGCAGGCTTCCTGGAGGAAGGGGATTTTAGCTGGGACTTAGAGGGAGGTGAGTGGTTAGAGCACAGGAGGGAGAAGCATGGGGGAGGGTGCCAGAGAGATGCACACAGCCAGCAGGTCGGGTCAGTGTGGGCCAGCCTGTGGTGAGCAGCCAGGCAAAGACACTGGAAAGTGGGGGGCTCAGGCTGGCAGGGCCCCTCGGGCCAGAGGAGAGGCTGGAAAGTGGGGGGCTCAGGCTGGCTGGGCCCCTCGGGCCGGAGGAGAGGCTGGAAAGTGGGGGGCTCAGGCCGGGAAAGCTTGTATTCCAGAGCATCTGCGTTTGCCCTGCAGGGGGCCGGCCCGAGGCTGGGCCAGAGGGGATACCTACAGTTAGCATCCCCTTCGGGCCTCCCACAGCCCCGGGAGGTCGGCGCTCTATCAGCCCCATCCCATCTGAGAGGCCTGAGGCAAACAGGTCGCGCAGACTCCAGGCCCCGCGGGGGAGGACGGCGGAGGGACACGGCCAAAGGAAAAATCTACCGCCGGGCCCCTGCGGCTGAAGGCCCGCCCCTGCGGCTGAAGGCCCGCCCCTGCGGCTGAAGGCCCGCCCCTGCGGCTGAAGACCCGCCCCTGCGCTGTCACTCATCACCCTGGGTCACGCCCCGTACGGCCAATCAGGCCCTTCCCTGTTACCCCGGGCCCGCCCTTAATCTTTTTCTGCGCAGCCGCATATCACGCGAGCCACCGTGGGCGAAAGAGCTCCTCCCCGCCCCCGACAAAAGAGCCCTCACGCGCGTGCGCCGATGCCGCGCGCTCGTTTCCTAGGGAGCTCGCGGGGCCGCGGCTTCAGCAGCCTGTGCTGGGACCCTGAGCCGGGGCCCTGGGGAAGCCCGCCCGCTGTGGGCCCGGGTTTGAAGGGGGGTTGTTGACCCCGGGCCAAAGGGTCATTTCCCCTGGGACACCCCCCCCAGCCGAGGTGACTCGGTCCGACCTGCCCCCTCAGAGCTCAAGGGCTGGGGGAGGAGCAGGGAGAGACCTCCGCCGAGAAAGTGGGGGCGGGGGGGGGCCCGGGGACAGAGGGGGGGCTGGGGCAGTGAGGGCCGGCCCCCATGGCCAGACCAAAGCTGCAGAGGCCCAGGCAAGAACGGCCACACGCTCCCTGCCCCACCTCTGGCCTCCCTTTTTCTACCAGGGACAGGGGGTGGGAGGCCTTCTCGGGGTCAGGGTCCTTCTCGGAAGGCACTGGGCCGCTGCTGACCTTCCCGGGACTCGGTTTCCCCAAACGGACACACGGTTTTCCTGGGCTCAGAGGAGGGTCCTCAGCCCTGGGGGACTCCGTGGAGATTTCTCCGGCCCCACAGCCCCTCCCCAGCACCGGGGGGGCCCGGACCCGGGGCCACCTCTGACTGGTGTGGGGCGTGAGGCTGCGAGCGGAGATTGGGGGGCGCCTCCCACCAAGTGCTTCATCAAAGTTCTCATCAGGAGGGGGCCTCCCGAGCCCCCAAAAGGAGGAGCCGAGGGGGTTCCCGAGGCAGGGCCCCCAAACACACACGGACACCCCCTTCTTCCCAGAGCTTCATCAGCTTTATGCTTGGAGCCGAGGCCGGCCCACACGAGCCCTCCAGCCGGGGGTCTCCGCCCCTCTCAGACGGGGCCTTCCCGGGGTCCCGCGGAGCGCCGGCTCCACAGGAAAGCCCCGAGCCCCAAGCTCAGGATGCCCAGGATGCCCACGGCCCCGGCCAGCAGGGGCACGGCGGCGCCTGCAGGAGAGGGGGAAGGAGGCGGGTGAGCCCGAGCGGCCCCCTCCCCTCCCCCCAGCCCTCGGCCCGCAGCGGGCCCACCTGGAGGGGCGGCGTCCTCGGCGGGGGGGCGGCAGGGCGGCCCCCCGGGGGGCGGGCGGACCGGGGCGGTGAGCCGGCGGAAACGCCCCAGCGGGCACGGCGAGGGGCAGCCCAGGAGCTCCAGGGTCAGCGGGGGCCGCGAAGAGTCGTTCCGGTAGAAAAGAGAGACGGTGACGTTCCTGGAGACAGAGGGCGGGTGAGGGGGCGCCTGGGGGAGGGGAGGCTGCTCCACCCCCTCCGGGGCTGAGCCTGGCCAGACCTGGGCTCCGGGGCCAGGGTCTGCCTCAGACCCCTGCCCGGCCTCCCTGCTGCCTCCCATCAGAGCACAGGACACCCCAAGAGGGAGGTCTGCAGGAGGGGTGGCACCCAGCGGGCACGGGAAGCACCGGGGGCACGGGAGGCACCGGGGGCACGGGAGGCACCCAGCGGGCACGGGAGGCACCGGGGGCACGGGAGGCACCGGGGGCACGGGAGGCACCCAGCGGGCACGGGAAGCACCGGGGGCACGGGAGGCACCGGGGGCACAGGAAGATTTCAGGGGTCCAGGAGGTGCTCAGCACAGCCTGGAGCTCCCTTCTTGCCTACCCCTCCTCCTCCTCCTCCTCCTCCTGTTCCAGCTGACCCAGATGTTTCCAAAATTCAAACCCGAGGCAGGCAGCGTAGGGCGGATGGTGCCCATCATAGAGGCCCAGGGCGCCCTGGAGGGCCAGCAGCGTGCTGTCGTGCTGGGGGAGGGAGCCCAACGCTCAGTGCCCCAGACCTCGGCGCCTGGCCTCCCCTGCCCCCAGATTCCCTCCTTGGGTCCTCCTGAGACCCCTCCCTCCTCCAGGCCCTGCCTCAGAACCCCCCCACACTCAGAGCATGAATCCTGAGGGGCCCGGGGCCTTCCCCTGGGGTTGGTCGAATGGACGAAGGGACCGGGGACCTGAGTCCTTCCCCTCTGGCCCTGCCCCGCCCCCCCCATCACCTCCAGTGAGCTGGGCCTTCCTTCCCGCGGGGGCCCACGGGCCGACGTCCAGGGCGAACCTCCCAGAGGCCCAGACCGGGGTGGCCCAGGCCGAGGGGAGCCGGGAGCCTGCGGGGAGGAAGGCAGGGTGGGGGAGGGCGCCCTTGGGGTGGGGGCAGGGGAGGGGGAGGGGGTTTCCACCCTTTGACCCCAGGCCCGGGGTTCCCAGTTTCCCAGAGCCTGGGGAGTTTCCCCAGTCCCCGTGCCCCCCCCAGTGCCCCAGGGTCCCTCCCCCAGGGCCCCCAGGTCCCCTTCCCCTTTCATCTAGTTTCCTCCAGGGGTGTTTGGTATTTTCCTGCCATTTCCTCCAAAAGCTTGGTACTGGGGAACCCTTGGTCCGGGAACGAGAGTGAGGAAAGGAGGGAGTGAGGGGAGGGTGGTAAGGCCCCCGAGAGATCCCCTTTGGTCCCCCAGCCTCCCTTGAAAGTTTCCTGTTGGAGGTCCCTCCTTCCTTTCCTTTCCCTCCTCCTTTCCTCGTCCCCCCTTCCTCTTTCCTCCTCCCTTTTCCCCCTCCTCCCCTTTGGGTGCCTTGCCAAGGCCCTGTCCACCCCTGGAAGGACAGCACCCCAGTTTAGGGACGCCCCAAAGTGTCCTTGGGTTCCCCCATCCCCCGCCGGCCCCCCTTGTTTTCCGGGCCGGACCGGACGGACGGGCCCCCGGGGGGGAGATGGGAAGACCCGCCAGCCTGGGGATGCAGGGTCGGCTTTAAGCGTGTGAGGCAATGGGGGGGGGAGGGAGGCATGGGGCGGGGAGGCTGGGGGGGAGATCACTTTCAGGAATTCTGGGGTGGGGCCCAGGGTTCCCTTCCTTTCCCGGGGACGAACCCCTGGTCAAATGGGGCTGGGGCCCCCCCTTGGTGAGTCCGAAGTGGGAAAGGTTAATATGGGGCCACCCCCCAGTGTCCCTCACCTGGGTAACTGGACCCAACCAGGCTTTCCCGGTGAGGGTCTTGGGGTAGGAAAGGGGAAAGGGCCGGCGATCCCGGAGGGGGGTTGGGATGGAGGAAGGGTGGGACAAGGGGTTACCAGGGTCAGAAAAGAAGGGCCCCTCGGGCCACCTAAGGCCAAAGGGCCGGACAAGGGGCTTGGGCCAAACCCCATGGCGCCCGTTGGCCCGGGCAAGAGGGAATAGGCCCCCCCGGCCTCCCCCGCCACTTGTGCCCCCCACCCAGCTTACCTCCCCACAACCAACCCCTTATCAGCCCAATTTCCCAAGCCAGCCCCGGACAGGACCGCCCAACTTTCTCCCAGCCGCCTGAAACCCCCAAAACCAGACGACCAAAACCACGGGAAGGGCCCCAGGCAAACATCCAACGGACAAAAACCCAAAGAAAGGAAAAATGGACAAAAAATCACGGGCAAAAAACAGCAATAAACAAATTTGAGAAAGGACAGACAGAGAATGGGCAGAGGGAGAAAAAAGAAGCAGAAAGGGAACGACAGAAAATAAAAAGGGACAAAGATAATAAAAAAAAGACAGAAAGGGAAGGGGGAAACAAAAAGGGAAAAAAAACAAATGGAAGAAAAGGAAAAAGACAGAAGGACAAAATAATGGACAGACAGATGAATGGAAGAAGAAACGGCGGGAATGGAAAAGGAAGAAGGAAAAAGGAATGAAGGGAGGAAAAAAGAAGGAAAAGGGAAGACAGACAGAAGGGGAGGTGAATGGGGAAAGAAAGGGGAAGAAAAAAGAAAAGAAGGACAAAGGGGAAATGGGAAGGGAGAAAAATGGGGCAGATGGGAAGAAGGGAGAAGAAAGGGGAGAGAAGGGGCAAAGAAGGACAGAGAGAAGGGGAATTAGAATGGGAAAAGGGGGGAAAAAAAGGGAAAGAAGGAAAAAAATGGAAAAGGAAGAAGGGAAAGGGAAGAAGGAAGGGAAGACAGAAGGAAAACATGAAGGAAGACAGAAGAAGAATGGGAAGAAAGAAGGAAAATAATGGGAAAGAGGAGGAAATTGGGAAGACAGAAGAAAACGATGAATGGGAAGAAGGACAGAAGGACGGGAGGGAGGGAAGAGAAGGAAGAAAAGGAAGGGAAATGAAAGGGAAGAGAAGGAAAGACAGAAGGAAGAAGTGAATGGGAAGACAGAAGGAAAAAAGAAGGAAAAAGACAGAAGGGCAGACGGGGAATGGAAACAGAAAAAAAGGGCGGGAGGAAGGGAAGGCAGAAGGAAAGACAGGTGGGGGGGGGCCCGGGAAAAGGGCGATTGGCAGAAAAAGACAACCGAAGGAAGGGGGGGAAAGGGGGACAGAAGGCGCAAAGGGGCGGGGGAAGGTGAAGGGACCCGGGGAAAATTAAAGAATGGAAACAGGGGGACGCAGGTGGGCAGGGGGAGAAGGGGGGAAATTTGTGGGGGGGGGACGTGAAGGCCCCCGAAGGACAAACGGAAAGGGAAACGACGGGAACCGAAAATGGGAAACGGGACCTGGAATTTGGGGGACGGGACCTGAATGGGCAGGGAGGGAAACAGACAACAAAGGGAGCGGAATAAAGGGAAACAAAAGGGAAGGACGGGCGGGGGGAAGTGAATTTTGGGGGGAAGTGGGGGGAAGGGGGGGACAGAGGAAAGACAGGAAAAGGGAAAAAGGGGGAAGGGAAACGGAAGGGGCGCGAAGGAAGGGAAAGAAGAAAGAAGGGGAAGTAAGGGAAGGGGGGGGTGAAAACAGGGGGAAGGAAGGGAAGACAGGAAAAGGAAGGGGGGGAGAAGGGGCAGGGGAAGGGCGGGAGAAGGGGAGGGAAAAACCCAAAAGGGGGAAGAAGGACGAAAATGGACGAAGGGAAGGGAGGGCAAAAGGGAAAACCGAAGGGGGGGGGAAGACGGAGGGGGAGGGCTGGCCCAAAGGCGGGGGGGGGGTTCCCCCAGAGGGCGCTCGGCTCGCCCCTGGGTCAACGCTCCGCCTCCGATCCGGACCCGCGCTGCTTTTACCCCCCCCGAGATTCCCACGTGGCCGGGAGGAGGGCAAGGGGGGCAACTTTTGTTCCGCCCGGCGCGGGAACTGGGAGCCGGGCCTCCCCCTGACTCGGACCAGCGCACCGAGCGATCTTCCGGGACCGTCGGGACCTTCTTCCGGGACCGTCGGGACCTTCTTCCGGGACCGTCGGGACCTTCTTCCGGGACCGTGGGGACCTTCTTCCGGGATAGGGGCAGGGAGGGGGGGAAACCAGACCCCCTATGGCGGGGGCAAAACGCACTCTGTCCCAACCCGGAAGGACGCGGACCGGGCGGAAGAAGTGGGAAGTTACTTTGGGGGAGCTTGGGGGGGGCCTGGGGGGCGGGGCGGGCCGGAGGCAACGCAGGGAGCGAGGCCGAGGGCGACCCCCAGGGCAGCCGCGAGGGGGGCCCCCACCCGGACTGGAGCGGGCGCGGCAGCCAGCCGGGAGGGGAGGGGCAAGAAGGGTGGAGGGTCCAGGAGGGTCCGGGGGGCCCTGGGATCCCGGGGGGAGGAAAAGGGGAGAGAGCAGAGGAGGGGTTTGGGGGGGGGGGCAGAACCGAGACCGAGAGGGGGGCAGCAGGAAAGCAAAATTGGGGGGGGGGGACCTAGGGGGCGGGACCAGGACGGGAGAAGGACGAGGGCGGGGCTGGGATCCGTAGGGGGGAGGGTCCGAGCTGGGGGCCGCCGGGAGGGCGGGGCCCCATCGATCGGACGGGAGGGGCAGGAAGGCTGGCCCGGAGGGGGGGTGGGGTCAGAGGGGTGGGGGTCAGGGTCCGAGGCCCCCATGGGGAATCAAGACCTCTTCTTCCCCTCTGGGGCCGCCCCTCTCCCTCAAGGCTGGCCTGCGGTGACCCAGCATGGCTTCCCCCGGGATCCTCGGCACCCCCGTGGCCCCAGCCCCACGGGGTGTTTGGCCCGGCCCCCGGGAGCCTGCCCGGGTGAGGGGGTCCCCACCCTGGGGGCGGGACCCGGAGCCCCGGGGGGGACGGGATTTGCCCCGGGTGGGCCCGGGGCCCCGTGGCCCCCGGGGCCCCTCCTGGCGGCCTGCCGCTCCCTCCCTGGCTGCGGCCTCGGGGCGCCCCCCCCCAGGCCCTCAGGCGGGTCTCCCCCCCCCCCCCCCCTCCTCTCCCCTTCTTCCCCCCCCCCCCCCAAGGGAGGGGGCCCCCAGGAGCCCGGGACGGCCCCACCCCGGCCCCCGCCTGGGGGGGCCGCTCCCCAATGCGGGCCGGCCTCGCCTCACTTGTCCCCCCGGCCCTGGTTTCTCACCTCCCCAACCCCCCGCCCCCACAGCCTCTCGCCTTCCCTTGTCCCCCGGCCCACTCGGCCCTTGCGCCCTCCCCGGTCCCTGCTTGCCTCTGTCAGGCGCCCTCATCCCCAGCCCGGGCCTGCTCCCCCTCCCCGGCGCTCACACCCACCCTCTCCTCGCCCCCCACAGTGGAGGAGCCCGAGCGGAAGCGCAAGAAGGGCCCGGCCCCCAAGATGCTGGGCCACGAGCTGTGCCGCGTGTGCGGGGACAAGGCGTCGGGCTTCCACTACAACGTGCTCAGCTGCGAGGGCTGCAAAGGCTTCTTCCGGCGCAGCGTGGGGGGGCGCCGCCACCCTCCGGGGGCGGCGCCCCCATGAACGCCTTCATGGCGCAGTGCCGGGTGCCAAGGGGCAGGCGGATGAGGGAGCAGTGGGGGCCGGGGGCCGGGGTCCCGGGCCGCGCTCAGGCCCCGGCCTTCCCCCAGGGGGTCGGAGGAGCAGATCCGCAGGAAGAAGATCCAGAAGCACCAGCCCTCGGGCTCAGGGCCCGGCTCGGGGGCCACCCCCGGGGCTCCCATCCCCGGGCCCGTGGGCTCCCCGGCCGCCTCCTCGGAGGCCCCCGCCGACGGTGGCAGCATCCAGCTGACGCCCGACCAGAAGCTCATGATCCAGCAGCTGGTGTCGGCCCAGCTGCAGTGTAACAAGCGCTCCTTCTCCGACCAGCCCAAGGTCACGGTAATGAGTGTGGGGCTGTCGCAGGGGCGGGGGCCGGGGAGGGGCCGGAGGCGGGGGAGGGCCCCGGCCGGCCCCCGCCTCACCGGGCCTCTCCCCGCCAGCCCTGGCCCCTGGGAGCGCCCCGCCGACCCCGGGCAGCGCCGCCCACTTTACGGAGCTGGCCATCATCTCTGAGGGAGATCGTGGGACCCCGCCAAGGGTGCCCGGCCCCGCAGCTGGGCCCAGGGACCAGATCGCCTGTCGGCCCACCATTGAGGTTCGGCCCAGGGCAGGGCTCCCAAGGGGGAGGTTGGGTGCCGGAGGCGGGTGCCAGGCGCCTGCCCACACCCCCGCTGTCCCCCCAGATCATGCTGCTGGAGACGGCGCGGCGCTACAACCACGAGACGGAGTGCATCACCTTCCTCAAAGATTTCACCTACAGCAAAGATGACTTCCACAGAGCCGGTGCGGGGGCTGGGGGGAGGGGAGAGCCAAGGGTAAAGGGCGGGCCTCTGGCGAGTGCCCACTGTGCGCCACCCCCCGTGCGTGCCTACTGTGCGCAGTCCCTGGTGAGCCTTCCCCAGTGAACGCCTGTTGTGCGCCATCCCCAGCAAGCGCCCCCTGTGCGCTGTCCCTGGCGAGTCATCCCCAGCCATGCCTGGAAGGCTCCCAGGGGCTGCTGACCTTGGGGGACGTGTCCCCCCACCTCCCAGAATGGAGCTGGCCAGCAGGCCTGCCCTCTGCCCCTCCCCCAGGCCTACAGGTCGAGTTCATCAACCCCATCTTCGAGTTTCCAACCGCGGGCGGTGGGTCGGGACGAGCCGGACGCGCGCAGCCATCAACTCTTCCCCGCCCGCCCAACCGGGCCGGGGAGGCCCTGCAGCAGCCCTACGTGGAGGCCCTGCTCTCCTACACCCGCATCAAGATGCCGGGGAGTGAGCGCACGGGCGCCCCCCCCGGCCCGGGCCCGAGGCCGGGCCCCAACGGGCGCCTCTCCCGGGTCCCCAGGACCAGCTCCGCCCCCGGATGCTGATGAAGTGGGAGCCTGGGACGCTGGCCCGCTCACTGGGAGCAGGTGCGCCTGCCCCCAAACAAGAAGCTCCCCGGGCTGCGCCGGAGACTGGGATGTTCCCCCGGTGAGGGAACCCTTTGGCCCGCCCCCCCCCCCGCCCTTGGCCCGCCCTGGTCCAGCCTGGGCTCCGGCCCCAGGGGGGCCCAGGGGGAAAAGCCGGGAGGGGCCCGGTCCCGGCTCACCTGGCCCAGAGCCTCTGGGGAGGGGTGGCGGCCCAAACCTTACCATTGACCCCCGGATTACCTTTGTTCCCTGCTTCACGCAATGCATTTGAAAAGGTGCTTTGCCCGCCGGGGTCCCGGGGCCAGCCCTGTCCTTTTGGGAGGGAATAAAAGGGCCCTTCCCTCCACCTTTTATTTTCCAAACCAAAAATTAAAACCGCAGGAAGAAGTCTGGTCAGTAGTTCCCCGGCTGGGAGAGAGGGGCCCAGGGGAAAAAAGGCAGGACAACCCGGGGCCTTGTGTTTTGGAAAGCCAGAGGGGAGGAGTTACTGCCCCCGAGCCCAGGGAGGGGGGGGTGGCCCCCGCCCCATTACACATTGGCAGACCGAAAACCGTTTTCGGGAAGTTCAGGGCGTTTCTCCAGGGGAGCCTTTTTAGGTGCACGTATGCCCCCCCGGGGTCCGGGGCCCAAAGCGCCGTGGGCGATGAGGTTTAATCAGCCCAAACGGTCAACACCCGTTGCCAGCCCGGTGAGCCCCGCGAACAGGGAGGAAGCCCAGCCCTAAGGTGCCACAAGTTTGGGTAACGGGAGGGGGGAGCCAGATGGTGGCAAAAAGGCCGGAAACAATCCTCCTTGGGGTGCACTAGGGTGATGCCCATTTTGCAGAGGAGGCCACTGAGGCAAGCAGCCCCGATCACCCGGCCTCCCTGACCGCCCAAGGGCCCAGGACGGGGCTTCTCTGCCTGGGGATGCTGGGCTCGCTTTCCCAAGGCAGGACACACTCCTCTGGCTCAGCAGCCGAGAAAGGGGCGGGGGAACCCGGGGGGGTTGGACCCGGGGCGTCCCTGCCACGGGGAAGGCTGGTTTAGCTTCCCCACGCTCAACATGGCCTAGGGCCCCCCGCCCCCTAACATAGCGACTGCGCCTGCGCGATGACGGGGCGGCCAATCACCCCCAAACGCTCGGCCGCCGCCTGGCTTTCTGCGCGCCAGGGGTCGAAGACAAGGGCCGGGGCGGGAAACGCGAGCCCCGGGGAGGGGGGCTGCTCAGGGGGTGAGGGAGTTGGGGCTGGGGAGGAGGCGGGAGGGGGGGCCGGGGAGAACCGGGGTAAGAGGCGGACCGGAGGAACGGCGAACGGGAACGTTGGGGGCCGGGGGCCGGGACGGGCAGGGGGAGCCTGGGGCCACTTTGGGGAAGGGCCGGGGGCCAGTCAGCCAGGCCCCAAGGGCCGGCGCCGGCCCCCAGCGCCGGGATGCCCGGGGCCAAGCGCCCGCGTGGGGGTGGCGGGTCCTGGGCCGAGGAGGACGAGGCGCCCGCGTCCCAGTTTGAGGAGGAGCTGGCCCTGATGGAGGAGATGGAGGCCGAGCGGAGGCTGCAGGAGCAGGAGGAGGAGGAGCTCCACGTGCCCCCCGAAGGGGCTGCCATGGGTGAGGCCCCGCCCTCGCCCCCCCAGCGGTGGAACTTCCGGGGCTCGGGGAGTGGGCGCGCGAGCATGGGCAGCCCGCCTGTGTGCGGGGCAGAGGGCAGAGGGCAGGGGGCAGGGGGCAGAGGGCAGAGGGCGGCGCCTGCCAGTCACCCCGGCCCTGCCCTCTCTCCGCGGGACATGACCCCCGGGGACCGCCGGCGGGCACTGGGGAGCCACAGCGGGCGCCGTCTCTGACTTGCAGGGCAGCTCCCTGCCTCGGCCCGCGACGCCCGCTGGCTCCGGCCCGCTCCGCCGGCCCTGGACCCCGGGCAGGCCCTGGCTTTCAGAGCCATCAACGTGGGGAGTTGGGAGGGCCCGAGTTCCCCCGGCCCGGCCCCCTGCCCCTCCCCTGCCCGCCCAGGCTCCCCGCTGCTGCCGCCGCCGCCAGGGCCCCAAGCCCCCATCCTCCGGGGGTCACGCAGGCCGGAGCTCCGCTGCTCCAATCCCCCCGGCCCCCACTTCCCCGCCCCCGCCCTCTGGGAGGACCCCCCGCCGGGTCTTGGGGGCGGGCTGGGACGGGGACCCAGGCCCGCCCCTCCGCAGGCTTCGGGCCCGAGCACCTGGGGACCTCAGGGGATGAACCGGGCCGTGAGCCGGGCAGGGAGGGGCAAGGAGCTGGGGGCCGTGTGGGCTCACCCAGGAGGGGGGGAAGGGGTTCAGGGGGGCAGGGGAGGGGCTGGGGGGGCCGGCCCAGCGGGAGGGGGCGTGGTCAGGGCGGGGCACGGGGGCAGGGGCCGGCCCAGTGGGAGGGGGCGTGGTCAGGGTAGGCAGGGGGCGGGGCCGGGAAAGGCTCTCACCCCCCCACCCCCCCCAAGGCATGTACGGCTACCTGGGGCGCGGCCCCTCGCCCTTTCTGCGGGTGACCCTGGCGCTGCCCCGCCTCGTGGCCCCTGCCCGGCGCCTGCTGGAGAATGGCATCCGCCTGCCCGGCCTCGGCTCCCCCAGCTTCCCGCCCTACGAAGCCAACGTGGACTTTGAGATCCGGTGAGCAGCGGGTCCCCGCTGGTCCTTCACCAGCCCGGTTCTCCCCAGCATGTCTGGGCTGTCCGTCACTGCCCCGCGGTCCCCATCCTTGTCCCGGCTGCCCCTCACCGCCCCCACGGTTCTCCCTGGCCATCCCCGGCTTTGTCAGCGCCGCCCCCAGGCCGCTCTCCCCATCCGCGTCTGTGCCCCATCCCCTTGGTCTCTGGGGCCGCTCTGGAAGCCCCTTCCCCGGCAGGGGCCCCTCCCAGCTCTCACCGTCAGACCCCACGTTCCCAGCAGGGCTCCCCGGCTTTCCCAGATGGGGGGGTGAGTTAGGAGGGACCCACCGAGGCCCTGGGGCTCCCAGCACGCTCAGGCCCGGCCCCAAGGTCCCCCAAACGGGGCCGGGAGGGCCCTGGGACCCACCCTAAAAATTCCTGTTGCCTGGTGGAGGGAGACCAGTTGGATCCTGAGGCCCGCCCCGGCCCCACACCCCCACCCCAGGCCAAGGGGCGCCCGGGGCCTTTCCCGGCGGCCAGCTGGCCCAGGTGAGGGGCCCGGACGGTGGTGGCGGGCGGACGGGGCCCCGGGGCCCCCCCCAGGCCCCCTTGCCAGCAGACGGGCCCCGGGGTGGGGCCCCTTTGAGGCCCTCGAACCCCCTTCGAATGGCCCGGGGAAAGGGTTGGGCCCCTCCCTGACCGGGCTCGCGGGGGGAATTAGCATGTTCATGGGCCCCCCCAGAGAGGGCTCCTAGGGTGCGGCTGTCCCCACTTTGCAGAAGAGGAAAGCTGAGGCTGGGAGGGGAGACCCAGGGCCCCCCCCCCTTGCCAGAACCTGGGCTGACCCTCCTCCCCCGATGCCCCTGGTTTTCCCAAACCCGGGGGATCCTGATCCAGATTCCCCTGGGCCCGGTGGGGGCCAGGCCCCTGCGCCCGCCCCTGACCTTCGCCCCTCCTCTCGCCCCAGCTTAAGCGAGGAAAGCTTCCGAGGGACCCCGGCTCACGGACCCGGATCTCGACCCCGCACCCTTACCCTTTGACTTGTCACCCCGACTGGCCTGTTCTGCCTCTGGGGGGCATTCACTGGGGGGAGGGACTGCGGGGGTCCTGGGGGGCTGGGCTGGCCTGAAGCCTCCCCACTGACCCCTGGACCCGGCTCTTGGCAGGCCTGGGCCTCCTTCGTCCGCACCATGGACCCCGACGTCATAACGGGCTATAACATCCAGAACTTCGACCTGCCCACCTACTCCAGGGACAACCCTCAAAACCCCAGCCCCACCCTGGCTCATCAAGTCGGACTCTCGGCCCGGCCCGAGGTTCCTCCTGGGTCTCTTGGGGGTGGTCCGGCCTCCAGCTCCTTCTGTCCTTCCCCGGCCGCCGCCCTGGCCCCAGCCCGGGGGTCCATGCCCCTTTGTCTCTCCCCAGGTCTCGTCCTTCCCGTTCCTGGGCCGGATCTCCGGCCTCCGCTCCCAGATCCGCGACTCTTCCTTCCAGTCCAAGCAGACGGGCCGGCGGGACAGCAAAGTGGTCAGCATGACAGGGCGGGTGCAGATGGACATGCTGCAGGTAGGGGCCAGGGCCGGAGGGGGCACTGAGGCGGGGTGCCGAGGGGGCCCCACCTGGTCACGGCTCACCCAGACTCCTCCACTTCCCCCTTTAGCCGCCCCCAACCCTCCGCGGGCCGTTTCCACTTCCTGGGGGAGCAGAAGGAGGGGCCGGCCAGCATCATCACCCGACCTGCAGGGACCCCCCTCCTTCCTCCCTGGACCTCAACCCTTGGACGGCCTCCTCCCTGACCTCCTGATCCCAGCCCCCCCCTGCCTCCCAGCCTCACCCCCGACTTCCCAGCCCCCCCCCCACCCGCCTCCTCCCCACAGCCCTTTCTTCATCTCCCCGTCCCCCCAGAACGGGAACGACCAGTCCCGCCGCCGCCTGGCCGTGTACTGCCTGAAGGACGCCCTCCTGCCCCTCCGGCTGCTCGAGCGCCTCATGGTCCTGGTCAACGCCGTGGAGATGGCCAGAGTCACGGGCGTCCCCCTGGGCTACCTGCTGACCCGGGGCCAGCAGGTCAAGGTCGTGTCCCAGCTCCTCCGCCAGGTCAGCTGGGGCCGTGGGCGCGGAGGGGGGCTGGGCCCTGCCCCCGGTTCCTCCTCTTGGGCCTGCGGCGTTCAGGCCTCTGCGACCCGCTCCCCAGGTCCGGGCTCTGCCTCCGTCTGTCTCCTTCCTGAGGGTCCGAGTTCTGTCTCCTTCCTGAGGGTCCGAGTTCTCGCCGTTTCCTTCCCGCCCGGCCCCCACCTCCCCCAGGCTCTGCTCTGTGAGCTGCTCCTCAGCCTCTCTCTCCCCTCTCCTCGCTCCTCCCAGCCCCCTCCTCCCACCGTTCCCTAACTCTCCGCCCCCGCCCCGCACCCCCTCCCTCCTCCCCCAGGCGGTTCGGGAGGGCCTCGTGATGCCTGTGGTGAAGACAGAGGGCGGGGAGGACTTCACAGGAGCCACGGTGATCGAGCCTCTGAAAGGGTGAGCTGGGCAGGGGCCGGGGGGGGGGGCCAAGGCAAGGGCTGCAGCCCCCCTGACCTCCCGGCCCGTCCAGGTATTACGACGTCCCGATCGCCACCCTGGACTTCTCCTCCCTGTACCCCTCCATCATGATGGCCCACAACCTGTGCTACACGACGCTGCTGAGGCCGGGCACCGCGCAGAAGCTGGGGTACGCAGGCCGCCCGCGGTGCTCCAGGGCCAGGGCCGCGGCCTCCTGCTAACCCCGACCCCTCCCTCCACAGCCTGACCCCCGACGAGTTCATAAAGACCCCGACGGGGAACGAGTTCGTGAAGGCCTCCGTGAGGAAAGGGCTCCTGCCCCAGATCTTGGAGAACCTGCTCAGTGCCCGCAAGAGGTGGGCCCGGGACCCCGGGACCCCCGCCCCCCCCCCCCAGCCGCCCGCCCTCGGGCCGCTCTGACTGTCGCTCCCTCCCAGGGCCAAGGCGGAGCTGGCCAAGGAGACGGACCCCCTGCGGCGGCAGGTCCTGGACGGGCGGCAACTGGCCCTGAAGGTCAGCGCCAACTCCGTCTACGGCTTCACCGGGGCCCAGGTCGGGAAACTGCCCTGCGTGGAGATCTCCCAGGTGCGCCGGGCGGAGCGAGTGGGGGGTGCTGGGGGGGGGGGGGGCTTGGCCGCTCACTGACTTCCAGGGGGCCCCCCACCCCCCGAGGGGCTGTGGCCTTCTAGGCCCTGGCCCTGCCAGGATTTACACGGGCTGCTCCGGGGGGCGGGGGGCGGGGGGCGGGGGGCGGCAAGGGCCTCTGTGGAGGTGGGGCTCATGGCTCCGGCTTCCTAGTGGGACCCGGGCAGTGTGAGGGTGGTCGGGGAGAGACAGGGGAGGGGCCCCAGCGGGAGGGAGCGCGGGGGATGGGCCGGGGCATCGGTGAGGGGCATCCGGCCTTCCTCGCCGCCCTCCGTGGCCCAGCCCGCTTTCCTCGGTCGCCTCCAGAGCGTCACTGGCTTCGGGCGACAGATGATCGAGAAGACCAAGCAGCTGGTGGAGTCCAAGTACACTGTGGAGAATGGGTACAGCGCCGACGCCAAGGTGAGGGAGGTGTGGGGGGGGGTGGGGAGGGGGCCCGGATGGGCAGGGGGTATGGCAACCACCCTGGCCAGCCCAGGCCCCACCCCCACCTTGGCCCGACCCCCAGGTGGTGTACGGAGACACGGACTCGGTGATGTGCCGCTTCGGGGTCCCCTCCGTGGCGGAGGCGATGACGCTGGGCCGGGAGGCCGCCGACTGGGTGTCCGGCCACTTTATCGCGCCCATCCGGTTAGAGTTTGAGAAGGTACCGGAGGAGGGGTGGGGCTCCCTGGGCCTTGGGGGTCATGGGGGGGGGGCTCCCCAGCACCAGCAGCCTCACCCCCCGGGGTCTCCCCCAGGTCTACTTCCCATACCTTCTCATCAGCAAGAAGCGCTACGCGGGCCTCCTGTTCTCCTCGCGCCCGGACTCCCACGACAAGATGGACTGCAAGGGGCTGGAGGCCGTGCGCCGGGACAACTGCCCGCTCGTGGCCAACCTGGTCACGTCCTCCCTGCGGCGCCTGCTCATCGACCGGTCAGCAGCGCCCTGGGGGCCGGGGGAGGGGGGCGGCGAGGACCCCTGACCGACTCCCCGGCCTCTCCCGCAGGGACCCCTCGGGCGCCGTGGCCCACGCCCAGGACGTCATCTCGGACCTGCTCTGCAACCGGATCGACATCTCGCAGCTGGTGATCACCAAGGAGCTGACCCGGGCCGCGGCCGACTACGCGGGGAAGCAGGCCCACGTGGAGCTGGCCGAGAGGTGGGGGGCGGGGGGACCCGCCCTGGGCTGGGGGGGCCCAGAAATAGCCTCGGCCTGCCCGGCTGGCCCCCCCCCCCACTTCCTGCGGGGAGCAGCTGCACCTGCCTGGGGGGGAGGGCTCCGCGCCCCTGCGGCCCCGGCGTGACCCCCTTCCCGCCTCCCGGCAGGATGAGGAAACGAGACCCCGGCAGCGCCCCCGGCCTGGGGGACCGAGTGCCCTACGTCATCATCAGCGCAGCCAAGGGCGTGGCAGCCTACATGAAGTCAGAGGTCAGGCCCCTTTACACCCCCACCCCACCCCCCGCCACCTGGGCCCCGGCCTGGCCGCCCTCCCCACTCTCACTTCTCCTTTCCAGGCCAGGGAGGCTGGGCGCGGGCCGGGGGGCAGCTCCTCCCCGGGGGCCCTGGGTGGCTGCCCGGGGAGCCTGGAGCGTCAGGGCAGCTGGCTTCCCCGTGACCTTGACCTCTGCCCTGTGACCTCCCATCAGCTGTGCCCACCAGCTCTGATGGTTTGGTTGGTCCAGTCCCATTTGCTGTGGGGGAGGGGGGGCTGTGGAGGTTGGCCCAACACCAGCAGGATTTACACCCGGGCCCTTTGGCCGCAGAGCCCCTCTGTGCCCCAGCCCCCGCTCCTCCCGCCCCCAGGACCCCCTGTTTGTGCTAGAGCACAGCCTGCCCATCGACACCCAGTACTACTTAGAGCAGCAGCTGGCGAAGCCCCTGCTGAGGATCTTTGAGCCCATCCTGGGCGAGGGCCGGGCCGAGGCCGTGCTGCTGCGTAAGGGCCAGTGGGGAGAAGCGGGGGGCTGGGGGAACCTGGGGGGGGCCCTGGGGATCCTGCTGCTGCCCTGGGGGGGGGGCTGGGGGAAGCTGGGGAGAGGGACCTGGGGGGGGGGACCTGGGGATCCTGCTGCTGCCCTGGGGGTGCCCGTGCCTGGCTAAAGGTGTTCCCCACCAGGCCCAGCCACCCCCGCCGAGGCGGTGCTGGCGGCCAAGGTCGGGGGCTCCTGGCCCCCCAGCAGGGAGCAGCTCACCCGGCTGCCGGGCCGCCCCAGCCACCCGGTGAAGGCTCGGGGCGGGGGCAGGGGGGCAGGGCCGCCCCCGCCGGTTTCCCAGGGGGTTCCCCCCTGGGCCACCGGGCCCTTTCCCTGGGGACTTTCAAGGGGCCCCTGGGGGGTGGCGTCCCCACTTGAGGTCAGCCTTGCCCCTGCCAACCCTTCCCCCCCCAGGGCCCGGTGGCCAAGGTTCTCCTTCCCCGGGGGGGGCTTGCCAGAAGGGAGGGGGGAACCCGTGGGAACCCAGAGGAGGGAGGGAGGGGAGGGCTGGGCTCCCGGCCCACAGGCCCTGCAGCTCCCTCTGCCCCCAGGTAGCGCACCTGAGTGCACTGGAGGAGCGCTTCTCACGCCTGTGGACGCAGTGCCAGCGCTGCCAGGGCAGCCTGCACGAGGACGTGCTCTGTACCAATCTTGCCCCCAAGGGCCCCGGCCCCCGCCCGGCCCTTGGCCCTCCCCCGGTCCTGGCCAGGCGGGGCCGGGCCCTTCCCCTAAGGGCCGGGGCCCGGGTTTCCACCGGCCCAGGGGCGCGGGTGACAGGCGCCAGCCCCCCGCCCGGCCTTATCACCCCCACCTAGCAAACAAGCCGGAGCGGAGCTGGCCAGGGCGGGGCCGGGCTGGAGGGAGGCCAAAGTCCTGGGAACCCAGGAGGGCCTGGGACGTTGCCCGGGCCCCTGGGGGGGAGGGCTCCCAAGGGCAGGGGGTGGGGGTGTGGTGGGCAGGAGGCTGGGCCCCCCTCCCCCAGCCCGGACTGCCCCATCTTCTACATCCGGAAGGTGGGGACCTGGGCGGAAAGAGCAGCTGCTGGCCCCCAAGGGGCCCCCTCCTGGTAAGGCGCTGGGCGTCAATAAAACCTTCTCACAGGCCCCCCCCGCCCCGTGTGCTTCTTTGGGAGGGGAGGGAGCCCCATCCGACAGAACCGGGAGGGGCGGCAGGCATGGGCCGAGGCGCGCAGCCTGGGGCGGGTGGCGGAGAAATCTCCAGGGGTAGGGGCCCCTCGGGGGGCCCTGGAAGTGCTGTGACCCCCTGCCGTGGGTGAGGGCCCCAGGAACCACGCTCCACACGCCCTGGCATTGCAACTGGGGGGGGGAGGGTTTTGTCTGCACCCCCAGGGAGATGGGGGGGGCTGGTGCCCTTCCCCTGTCCCGGGAGCAGCCTTGCCGGCTTCCTCCTCTGCTGAGAGCTGGGAGAGGCTCCAGGGGTCACAGACCCTCCTGCAGGTGGAAGGGCAGGAAGTGGTTCCCCTGGGCACGCCCATTTTATGGATGGGGAAACCAAGGCAGGCAAGTTCTGCCCCTGCCCCCCCCCCCCCCCCTCCTGGCTAGGCTTGGGCCCCTCTCCCCGGGGCTAGTGATGTCCTGACCAAGGGAAGCCCTGGGGAGTCCACTTGCCGGATGGAGGCGCTCCCTGTGCGGGGAGGCGCAATGAGGAGGATGCAGGGGCCGGATGGTCCTGGGCAAGTCCCTCACCTGGGAAGGGAGGGGGCGGGGCGCCCATCGGGTCCAGAACTGGGGGCTTACCCCAACCCCCCTCCGCCCTCCTGGCGAACCCTCGGGCCCCCAGGAGTCCCTCAGGTCGGCATTGCCCTCCTCCCCCAGGGGCTTGCGCCCCGGTACTTCCCCCACGCTCCCAAGGAAGTCCACAGTTGAGCCCCCCCCAAAACAGCCACTCGTCCCCGTGGGGCCCTGGCAGCTGCCCCCGCGCAGCCTGTGGCGGGGCCTCCCCCCCGGGACCCCAAATCTGCCTGAAGAGCCCCTGGGGGAAACCCAGGCTCCCCCCTGCCTCCCAGTCCCTTCACGTAACCCGTTGGGCTCCCCCATCAGCAGCCCCTCCCCCGGGAAAATTTCCAGTGAGGTCACCGGGCCCCGCCCCTCCCGTCTATAAGGTGATGGGCAATGCCAGCCCAGAGCCAGTGCCCAAGAACCCCCCACCAAGCCACCCCTGGGGCTGCGCGTGGGTTTGGGGGCCGGCTGGCCCAGGCTGGCCCCTCTGGCCCGTGCCCCGCCCCCCCACGCTGCCTCCCCTCCAGCCCCCAGGGGCCAGGTCTCTGCTGCTCGATTCTCTTCTCCCCGGCTCCTGCCCTCTCCCCCCTCATCTCTCTTCCTTCCTCCTTCCCTCCCTCTCCCCTCCATCTCCCTCTCTCCTCTCTCTCCCTCTCCCCCTTCCCTCTCTCCCTTCCCTCCCTCTCTCTTTTCCCTTCCCTCCCTCCTGTCTCTCCCTTCCCTCCCTCCCTCCCTTTCTCCCTTCCCTCTCTTCTTCCCTCTCTCCCTTCCCTCCCCCTCCCTCTCCCGCTCCCACCTTTCCCCATCTCCAGACCGGACTGGCCCCTGGGTCTCCCATTTGGCCCCGTTACTTTCCCCGGGGCTGGGGCAGTTCCCCCCCCCCCCACCTTTCTCTCACTTTCCTAGCCGCCCCGCCCCCACCCAGCCAGCCCTCTCCCACCTCAGCCCTTGCCCATGCAAATCTCCCAGGATATTTCCTTGGGCTCCCTCCCCTTCCTGTGGGAGGCTGGGCCGGGGTGGGGAAGGAAAAAACTCCCCCCTTTCAGCCCAGGCCCCCCTCAGCCCCCTGCCCCGGCCCCAAACTCCCCACGGCGCCCAGGCCCAGGCCGGGGCGGGGCCCGGCGAGGATGAGGCAGGGCCCGAGGCGCCGCAGGCCGGGGCACGCCGGCCTCGGGAGGGGGAGCCGAAGGGTGCCGGGGGCGTGGAGATGCGCGGAGGGGCGCAGGCTCCGGGCGGGGACGGGCGGGAGGGAAAAGGAAATGCCCTAGGGGAAGGGCAGGGGGGGAAAGCAAACCTCCCCCCCGCCCTCCCCCGGTTCCTGCTCTCGCCAGGTTGGAGGATTCCCAATTTTCCTGCCAGGTAAGTTGATCTCGCACCCAGTGTCTGCCCATCCCATCTCGGGAGGCCTCCTGCCCTCCCTCCCTCCCCTGCGGCTCCGCCGGCTTCCCGCAGCCCCCCGCCCCCGCCTCCCGCTTCTCTCCTAATGGGAAGGGGCGTCCTCGGGCCGGTGGGCGCGCGCCCGTGACCCTCCCGTGCCCTCCTCAGTACCCAGATGGGGTCTTTCTGATCGGACCAGCAAAACCCCGGTTAACCTGGGCCCAAGGCATGGTGGGGTTGAAACCCCTGACCACCTGTGTTCCTCAGGGTCTACTTCCCTTTCCTCCCCCCCTTGGCTTTGGCCCAGGTGGTTCCATTCTCCCGCCCTGCCCCCCCTCCCCCCCTCAGTCCTCCCTTCCCCTCCCGGCCCCCCCTCTCTGTGCTCCCACTTAGTTCATCCCCATCACTGCCCCTCCAGGGACCTGTCCATTAGCCTCCCCTCTTGCAAACCTTTGCAGGCCGGGCCCCTCCCTCCCCCACAATCCCCTTTTTGCCCAGGGCCCCGGGCCCGGCGGCCCGCTCAGGGCGCCCTTCCTGCCTTCCCAGACTCCCTTGGGGTGGACCAACCCCTTGGCCCCCGGCCTCGAGGCCCTTCGACGCCTCGGCGGCCTCCCTGGGCCAACTGCAGGGCGTCCAGCTCTCCTACCTGCCTGTGGGCTACGCCCCCGGGGGCTGGAGCCGGCCCCGGGCGCGGGGTCGGCCCTACCCGGGGAGGGGACCCGGGGGGGCAGGTGAGGGGAGCAGGGAGCTGGGAGGAAGGCCGGCAAAAGAGCAGGGGGGCCAGGCCCCCCCGAGACCCTCCTCGGGTCCCAGGAAAGGGGGCCGGGGGCGGCTCCAGGGACTTGTGAGGCTCTGGGAGAGGGAGGAGAGGGGAGCTTCTGGGGCTTGGGGAGGAGGGGGAGGGGAGCCGGGGGCCCACCCGCTCTGCCCTCCCCCCTCTCCGCTCCCAGTCGCAGGCCCCGTTCGCCCCCTTCCCCAGCCCCGGCTTGTCTGAGGATGAGGAGTTCCCGATGGACAGCCCGGCCCTGGAGGTGTCCGACGGCGGGGGGCCCAAGGGGCCTGAGGGAAAGGGGGGGCCGATCCAGGGGGGGTGCTGTACGTTGGGGGAGGGGAAGGCAGGGAGGGAAAACAGGTGGGGGTGCTGTAGGGGGGGGAAGGGAGGATGGGGAGGAGGAGGGAGGGGGGCAGGCAGCCGCTGCAGGCATGCTGGGGAGGGGGCTGACCTGGGAGGGCGGGCCAGCCCTGCTCCAGGTGGGGATCACGCCCCCTCTGAGTGGGAGGGCCCCGGGCACGAGCCCCCCTCCTACTTCTCAGCCTGGTAACTCAGGAAATCCTTCCCTCCGCCAGCCTCAGTTGGCGTCTGTCCCTCGGCCCCGATCCTTCCCCGGGGAACGGAGCCCACGGCCTGCTGTTGTCCCCGGGCCGCTGCCTGGCCGCAGGCCGCCTCGTGCCCCTGGGAAGCCCCCGCAGCGCCCCCTCCCCGGCCCCGGGGCCTCGCGCCCCCTCCCGGGCTCTGCGCGACCAGGCCGCGTGCCTGGGGCTCCTTCTGGCCAGAAAGCTGCGGGCCGGGGGAGAGTGGGAAGCAAGGCTGGCCCGGCCGGGGAACCCCTTTCCCTTTAGGGTCACCCCGACTTTGGTCTTGGGCGGGAATAAGCGGTCCCCGGGGCCCCCGAGTCCGGGCCACGGCGCCCCGCGTTCTCCAGGCCCCCTGCCCTCCCCCCGTAGGTGCCCGGAAGAAGCTGCGCCTCTACCAGTTCCTGCTGGGGCTGCTGACGCGGGGGGACATGCGCGAGTGCGTGTGGTGGGTAGAGCCGGGCGCCGGCGTCTTCCAGTTCTCCTCCAAGCACAAGGAGGCGCTGGCCAGGCTCTGGGGCCAGCAGAAGGGCAACCGCAAGCGGATGACCTACCAGAAGCTGGCACGGGCCCTGCGCAACTACGCCAAGACGGGGGAGATCCGCAAGGTCAAGAGGAAGCTCACCTACCAGTTCGACAGCACCCTGCTGACCCCCCGGCGGGCGTGAGGGGCCCTGCGCTGCGGCCCGAGGGTCCCGTGCCCCGGGGGAGCCCCCGCTGTGCCCAGAGATCTGTGCCCAGGGGAGCCCCTGCCATGGCCCAAGGGTCCCGTGCTCCGGGGGAGCCCCCGCTGTGCCCAGAGATCTGTGCCCGGGGGAGCCCCCGCCATGGCCCAAGGGTCCCGTGCTCCGGGGGAGCCCCTGCTGTGCCCAGAGATCTGTACCAGGGATCCCCCTCCAAACCCTGAAAGGGCATCCCTGGCACCCCAGGCCACTCCTTGGCACGGGGAGGGGAGGCTGGAACAGCCCCCTTCCCATCCCGTCTGAGCGAGCCGGCGGCAGTGTGCCCTGGCCCCCCGATGGGCGAGTCCAGGGTGGGGGGCAGGACGACTCAGCCCGACGAGCTCTGGGACTGCGGGGGGGGGGGGGCCACCAGGGCCCCTGCTCCAAGCGCCTTCACCCCTGAGCCTCCCAGCCCGGGCTGGGCCCTCCTCCCTCCTCTCCCCCTCCCCATCAGCACTGAGGCCCCAGGCCCTGGGACATCGCGGGGCGTGGGGTCTGCTGGGCCTGAGACGAGGTGTTGGACCGGAGGGGTGGGGGGAGCAAGGGGACACACGCTCCAGGCGGACCTGGATTCGAGTCCCGGCTCCTCCAGCCCCTTTTCAGCCAAGGGTGTCCTGGCAGCCTCAGTTTCCCCATGTGAAAAGGAGGACTTCCCCTGCCACTCCCAAGTCTCCCTGCGGGTGACCCTCTCTGTGCCTCACGAGGCCCTAAGTTATTGGATGCCCCCAGCGGGGTGCGGGCTGCCCCTGAGGGCGAGGAGCACCCTCCATCTGGGCGCTGGAGCACTCCCGGGTCTGAGCCCCGGGCCCCTCCTCCTGGGTACAGGCCCTGCCCTTCGTCCCGGTAGAGAAGGGCGGCCGGTCTCAGGCAGCCAGGACTGGGGCCCGGCCAGGAGCTGCTCTTGCCCGCCGGGGCCCCGGGGCCACGTTTCACCCTGCACTCGAGGAACTTTGCAAATAAAACACGATGAACACTCTCGAGCCTGGGGTGTCGCTTTGGGGAACAGCCTGGGCAAGGGGGGGCGTGGGGGCACCAGGGCGTTCGGTCCTGTCTGACCCGTGACCCGCAAGGACCGGGGCGGGCGCCGCTGCCTTCTCATCTGAAGGCAAGGAAACTGAGGCAAGCAGGGAGAAGGGACTTGTCTCACGGCCAGGGCCGGTCTGAGGCCAGGCTTGAGCCACACCCACTGCACCCCGAGCCCCTTGTCCCCAGCGCCATTTCTAGCTCTTTCTCCGGGGGCCTCTGGCCCAGAAATCCTCGGGCTGAGCTCCCAGCCTGGGTCTCCTGGAGGTCCGCCTCAGCCTTGGCCCTCGCTCTCTTTCCTCCGTCTGTTCCTCCTGCCTGCTCTCTTCCTCTCTCCCCCTCCGCTGCCCTCCCTTCCTCTCCCTTTCCCACCCCTCCCCTTCCCCTTTCTTCCTTCCCCCTCCCTTTCCCACTCTTCCCCCTTCCCTTCTTCCCTTCCCCTCCCCCTGCTCTCTCCCTCCTCTTTTTCCTCCCTTTCCCCCCCCTCTCCCTCCCCTCTTCCCCTCCCTTTCCCACCTCTTCCCTTCCCTTCCCCCTCCCCTCTTCTCCCTCCCTTTCCCACCCCTCCCCCTCTCCTCCCTCCTCTCCATCTCTCTATCCCTCTCCTGTTCTCCCCTTGCTTCCTTCCCCTTTCCCCCCATCCCCCGGAAGAGTCTAGAAATGTGTCACAGCCTCCACCTTGGATTGGCCAAGCCCCCCGCTTGTAAATTAAAAGGGACTTTTTTTCCTTCCCTTTTTTTGTGTTGGGGGCCCCCCCCTCTGCCCTGGGGGCCCCAGGCCCGGGGGCTGGGCCCTCCCTCCACCTCCCGGGGCCCAGGGGCAAGGGAAGGGGAGGGGGGCCCACCAGGTGGCGGGCCACAGCAATGGCCTGGGACAAAGGCCAGGTGGGCCCTCCCTGGAGGCGGGCTCCCCCACAGGGCCCCCTGGGCCGAGGGAGACCTCCCTCCCCACCGGCGAGCTGGTCCCCGGAGTCCAATTTCTCTGAAGATCCCTGACTTGCAGAAAGCCGGGGCTGGGCCCCCTGCCCTCTCCTGTCTCGACACCAGGCCCGATGCCCTAACTTCCACCTCCTAGAGGCCCCAGTTGTCCGGGTCTCCCAGCCCTACCCCCTAGCAAATATCCTGCTCCCGCAGCTCCCCAAGAATAGGGACCCAGGCGTCCCCTTCCTGAGGCCTCCCACGGAGCTCCAGGTGTCCGGACCCACAAAGCCCTCCCCCCTTTCCCCTCCCCTTGCCTCAGAAACCAGAGTCTTGTGGCCTCTGCCAGGAGCCGGGAGCCAGCCCCCCCCCCCCCCAGCTGTTATTTCTCGCCCTTTAGAGAACGCCTGGGGAATTCGGAGGGGGTGGGGAGGGGGAGCTGAGTCAGGCGTCTCCGGAGGCCTCCAGCCTCCTTAAAACCCTCCCCGGCCACCCAGCCTGGGCCCCGCTGTCTCAGGAGGGTTCCCGGCCGGCCACAGACTAAGATGCCCGTGCCCAAACCAGGTGGGGACGCCCAAGCTCTTCCCGAAGGGGACATAGGCAGGGGGTCTGCTCCAGCCCGGGGTCAGCAGTCAAGGGTGGGGGGGGTGAGGAGGACCACAGCGGTCTGGGGGAGGGAGATGGCCAAGGGCAAAGAAAGGAAGTCTGGGATTAGGGGAGGTTGGAGACTGAGGAGTGGAAAGGGGCCCCCCAGGCTAGGATGGTGTGGGTTGGGGCTGATGAGTGGAAAGGGCCCCTGAGGCTAGGATGGGGGAGGGCTCCTTGGGCATGGGGGGTGGTAGACTAGAACTAGAGGAAAAAGCCAGATACTGGGGAGGGGGGGCTCCGTGCATAAGAAATGAAGGGAAAAGGAGCCCCGGAGCTAGCATAGGGAGGGAGCCCCTGAGGAGGAGGGGAAGGCCCCATCAGGAACAGGGAGCCCCCTTGCACTGCGCAGGAGAAGGGGTCCGAGCAGTGCTGGCAGAGAGTGCCTGAGTGGGTCCCGAGGGCTGGGTGCTGGGTGCTGAGCTCAGCACAGGGGTGTCCAGTTACCTGACCCCAGATCAAGCTAATTATACCCCAGGCCAGCCCATCCGAAAAAGGTCAAGAGCAGTCGGCCTGGGCTTGGGGGAGGCGAGGAGGAGCAGAGGCTTTATTTAGGGGGATCCTGCTGGCCCTGCCCTCTGTCCCCGGAGGATGGGAGAGGAAGTGAGGGGAAGCAGGTGTCTGGGGGGAGGGGCACGAAAACGCCTGAGCTGCGCAGTCCTGGGTGCCGGGGAAAAGCTGGAGGGAGGGGCTCCGCTCAGCACCACTGGGTCCTTGAGGGCATGAGGTACAGGGGACCAGGACTCCCGGGTTCCCTAAAACCTTGTGACCATGCCCCCTCCCTCCTCCCTACAGCTGCCAAGAAGCCCGCTGCCAAAGCTAAGGATGCCTCCAAAGAGCCTGCCCCTGCCAAGGAGGCCCCTGCCGAGGAGGCTCCAGCTGCACCCTCCAGCGGTGAGGCCCCCCCGGGGCTGGGCCTGCCCTCCAGATGTCTACAGACCTCAGTTCCTTCTGGGCCCCCACGGTTCCCTGAAATTGCCTCTCCTCTCTGTCCTAGACTCCTCAGGCTGCCGCCCCTGTTCCTCATGCTCCTTTTCCCAGACTCCCTCTGACTGGGGGCGGGGGGCTGGCTCCCCCTCTGGTCCCTGAGCCTCTCAGATCTTTATCAGGGAATCCCTGTCTTCTGATCCTCCTTTCTCAGAACCCCCAAATTTTGGGGGATCCCATTCCTCATGTTTCTTCCTATTCCCGAGCCTCCCCCCGCACCTATGGGAACCAAGTTGTTCGAGGTAGTGGGACTCCAGACTCCCTCTCAACTGCAGGGGGACCACGCTGTGATCAGGAAGACTTGGGTTCTGAGCTTCCTGCAGCTGCTTGGCACCGATGGGACTCTGAATGCCTCTCTGGGTCTCGATTTCCCCATCTGTAAAATTAGGGGGTTCATGGCCTTTGAAGGGCTCTGATTCTTTGATGCAGCTTGTCCCCAGCCTCCAGATATCTGAGCTCTGTCCTCCCTTCCTCCCCTTTCCTTGCACCTAATTCTGTGGAGACCCAACAGACTTGGGTGAGTGTGGAGCAAGGACATGAAGAGCCACCTCTTGGATAAAAAGGCCACCGGGTGCCCGCTTCAAGCTGGGGGAGGGGAGTCTGTGCCCCTGACAAAGACCCCCTCAGCTTCTCCATCTCAGAATGCAATGACGGGCCTCGGGTGGCCGGGGAGCCCTGGCGGTCTTTCTAGGAGAGGCCCACTAGACACCACTCACTGTCCTGCCTTCCCACCCTCTGCTTTTGGAATCTCCTCTAGCTGCCACATCCAGGAAGCCCCTCATCTCCCTTTCTCTTCCTCTAACTCCTCCCCCTCTTTTTTCCCCTCCTCTTCTTTCCATTTCCCCTCCCCCAGTCTTTCTCCCTTCCCCTATTCCCCCAGTTTTCTAGTCTCTCCTCATCCCCCTCCTCTGATCCTCCTCTTCTACTCCCCCTCTTTCTCCATTCCTCCATCTCTAGCTGTCTACCACGATGATCTGATACTTAATTGTGTAATAACTTCTGCCCTAATTATTAGCAAACTACTCCATGATCCAAGGATTAAGGCAGGAGGATCCAAGAGGCCAATCCAGGTTCGAAGTCAGGAATGGCTTCCTTACAATTAGAGATAACCAGGGAAGATAGTGAGCTCCCCATCACCAGAGGGTCTTCAGTATGTGTCATGGCTGCCACGCCCATCTGATGCTGGTCTTGCCTTAGAGCTGTAGTCCCCACTCCATCGTAGGCTGACAAAAGCCGCCTGGAGGCTGGACAGGGCAGTTTTTGTCTTTGTAGCCTTTGAGTCACCTTGTAGCGATTTTGTATCCATTTCCACACAGCTAAACTTATGCTTTGTAGCGATTTTGTATCTATTTCTACACAGTTGAATGTGAAGCTGGTGTCCTGGGTTACTTTGTATCGATCCAGAAACATTGTTACTTAATTGTGCAATTACTCTCTGAGCCGGGGCTGGCCTGGTGCTTGTTGGCTGGTGGATGGAAACTGGGGGTCAGAGGAGGCCAGGAGCATTATTCGAGGAAAGGGGGAAATAAGGCTCGGTGAAGGTCGGGCGGTCCACTCTCATTCTGCAGAGGAGGGAACTTAGGCAAGAGTGGATCAAGGATTAGTCCGCTCTCTTCCCCACTACTCCCCCCCCCTCCCCCTTTCTCTACTGAAGAGGAAACAGAGTGTCTAGAGAGACCCAGTCTTATTCAGATTCAAATTCCACGTCCAGGAATTTCCCCAGCGCCTTCCCTCTTAATTAATTCCTACTTGTCGGGGACATATTTGCTATATTTGTTTGCATATTGTCCTCCCCACCCCCAACCTACCAGTCAGCTCTTTGGGGACCTGTTTTTGCCTCCCCGGCCCTTGGCTGACACAGCTGGGCAAGGCGAGGGAGGGGGTGTGGTCCTGAGCCCTCCGCCAGTTCTCAGGAACTGCCTCCAAGTAACCTTGCTCCCCCACCCCCTGCTCTGGGGCCAGCCTGACTCAGACTGAGAGGCCCATTTATAACCCGAACCCTCCTGACCTTCTGGCAGAGGCTCCCCCCGAGGACCAGTCACCCACGGCCGAGGAGCCCACGGGGATTTTCCTGAAGAAACCAGAGACTGTGTCTGTGGAGGCAGGTGAGGAGGCTGAGCTCCCTGGGGAGGCCCCGGGCTTGGATCCCAGAGGGAAACCGAGGGCCTGGAAATCCAGGGGCCGGGACGGCCACGGGGCCAGCTCCCTGTATCCCCGGGGGGAGGGGAGGTCGAGGTCCCTGGGGGAGGGCTGCAGTTTTAGAGATGGGGTCTCTGAGGGGGTCTGGGAGGCAGCGCCCGGATGCGCCGCTCAGGGGGTGAAGACCTTGGACCCCTGAGGGTCTGCTTACCCCCCCTTTCCCGCGGGGCCCAGGGAAGGACGTGGTGATCACCGCCAAGGTGAATGGGAAGGAGCTCCCCGGAAAGCCGGTCATCAAATGGTTCAAAGGGAAGTGGCTGGAACTGGGCAGCAAGAGCGGGGCCCGATTCAGCTTCAAGGAGACCCACGATGCACAGAGCAATGTAAGGCTGGGGGGGAGCTGGGGGCGCTGGGCCGTAGGAATGATGGAGAGCAGGGGGGAGGGGCAGCACAGGGGAAGGGGCTGCAGCAGGGGGAGGGGCAGCAGCAGTGCGGGGGGGGGGGAGGGAGGGGGCAGCAGAAGTGATGGAGATGGGGGGTAGGAGGCCCGTCCAAGGCCAGCTCCCAGCCCTGGCTGCCCCCTGCTTGCCGTGTGGCCTTGGCCACGTGTCTGAGCTGCCTTTCCCCATGGCGCGGGGTTGGCAAACTGGCAACCCCCCAGCCCTGGGCTCCAGAGGAAATAAATCGCTTTCTCTCCCTGGGCTGCTTCCCCCTCCTCAGTGTAAAAATAAAATAAAAAGGGCTTCCCAGGTGTCCCCTGAGGGGGCCTGGGGCCCCCCTCAAACCCCCTGCCTTCCGGGCTGTCCTTGGGGCTTCCTGCCCCGGGCACTCAAAAGCTTTCCCCCTCTGCACCTGTCACTTGGGACTTTGTGGCAGCCTCCCAAGGCCCCCGGGAGTCACCCGGAGACGGGTCCAGGGACCCCCAGCCCCCACCATGCTGGGGTCACCTTTGGCAAAGGGTGCCAGGCCCCCTGCCCCCCGCCCCACGCCCCCGGGGATGGCCTCCCCCCAGTGGGGTGGAACCCCCAGGGGCGCCGGGGGGGGAGGGGGCCCCAGGGATGTTGGGCCCCCCCCCAGGGTACCACTGGTGAAGAGGGGGTGATGGTGGGGACCCGAGGGGACACGCGAGGTCAGGCCAAGGGATGCCTGGAAGCCCAGCCAACACGATGTGGAAGGTGCCGTGTCCTGGGGGTGGGGGGGGGGTGGGGGGGTTGGAAAAGTGGACAAAGGAGGCCCCCACTCACTGCCCTCCCCTCCCCTCCCCAGTCCCCAGCCAAGAAAGCCGAGGCAACATCCTGGAAAGCTTCAAGCGCTCGTGAGTGACGCCCCCCCCATCCCTCCTCCCTCCAGTCCCTCCTGCGCCTCCACTCGCTCTGCCCCGGGGGGCAAGGGCCTGTCAGAGGGGAGGGGATCCCAGAGCCGGGGCCTGCCGGGATACTGAGGCCGCGGACCTGCAGGCTCCAGGCCTGCAATTCCCATCAGGCCCGGCAGGGACGAGGCCCCGGACAAGGCCCTTAATCCCATGTCCTCCTCTGTAAAATGGGTATAATCCAAGCCATTGCCTCCCTCCCTCCGGGGACTTCTGAGGATAAAAGGAGTCCGTTTTCTAAGGACGTTTCTAAGGTCGCCCCTTTGGCAGAGGGAGGGCAAGCTAAGATGCCGGGAGTGGACTTTAGGGGCTTTTTGAAGAGGTGAGCCCCTAGGCCCCTGCCCCCTTTCCTGGGGCCCCAGTCTGCCCGAGTGGGATTGGGTGACCTCCCCCACCTAGGAAGATCTGCCGCCCCTGGGTTTCCCTCCCTCCTCCTCCCTGTTCCTTCCCCTCCCACAAACCAAGCTGCCCTGAGCCTGAGCCTCCCGGCTCCAGGGAGGTGGTGGAAGAGAAGAAGAAGAAGAAGAAGGATGACGATGACCTGGGCCTGCCCCCCAGATCGGGAGCTGCCTGGGGCAAGAAGAGAGAGAGGGACGCCCCAGACGGGATCACCGACCGGGGGATGCCAAGGCCCAAGAAGGCCAAGGTGGAGGTGAAGAAGAGCGCAGGTCAGAGCAGGGGGTGGGGGGGGGGAAGCAGCTGCAGGGGGAGAGCTGGGAGGGGGAAGAGCGTCTGGGGAGGGGGAGAGCTGGGAGGGGGAAGAGCGGCTGGGGAGGGGGAGAGCTGGGAGGGGGAAGAGCGGCTGGGGAGGGGGAGAGCTAGGAGGGGGAAGAGCGGCTGGGGAGGGGGAAGAGCGGCTGGGGAGGGGGAAGAGTGGCTGGGGAGGGGGAGAACTGCGAGGGGGAAACAGCTGGAAGGGAAGCTACTGGGAAGCACAAGCGGGGCAGGCTGGTCCCTGACCTTCTCCCCCTGAGCCCCTCCTTGGCCCAACAGCGTTCACAAAGAAGCTGGACCCGGCTTACCAGGTGGACAAGGGGAACAAGATCAAGCTGGTGGTGGAGATCAGTGACCCCGATCTGCCCCTCAAGTGGTACAAGAATGGCCAGGAGATCAAGCCCAGCAGCAAGTGGGTATAGGGGGCACGGTGGGGGTCCCCGCTTGGGAGGGCCCCGACCATGGGGAAGGGCAGAGTTGACAGAGGGCTGACAGCAGAGGACCTAGCAGGACCTCTCACCTGGGAGGTGGGGAGGGGTCCCCCCACCAGGGGGTGGGGCTCTTGTCCCATGAGATGGCCTTTGGGCTTCAGGGGCGGGACTTTGTACTCTGGAGGCGGGGCCGGGACTTTGGGCTCTGGGGGCGGAGCCTGGCCTAGGGGCGGGGCTTTGTACTCTGGAGGCGGGGTCGTGCCCATGGGCGGGACTTTGTGCTCTGGAGGCGGGGCCTGGGCCCGCGCGGGCGGGGCTCGGCACACAGGGCCGGCCCTCAGCCTCCTGACGGCGGGACCAGGTACGTGTTTGAGAACGTGGGCAAGAAGAGGATCCTCACCATCAACAAGTGCACGCTGGCCGACGACGCCGCGTACGAAGTGGCCGTCAAGGATGAGAAGTGCTTCACGGAGCTCTTCGTCAAAGGTGGGGGCCTGCGGCAGGCTGGGGGGGGGGCTGAGGGGCTCCGGGAGCCGCCCCCCACCTCCCCCCACTGACTGTCCCTCCAGAGCCCCCCGTCCTCATTATCACCCCCCTGGAGGACCAGCAGGTGTTTGTGGGCGACCGCGTGGAGATGATGGTGGAAGTGTCGGAGGAGGGAGCCCAGCTCATGTGGCAAGTGTCGCCGGCCCTGGCCCCGGCCCCTGACCGCTCGGCCCCTGCCCTGCCCCCATGGGATCCCCCCACTTTATCCCCTCCGTCCTGCGGGGCCCGACAGCCTCCCCGGGAGCCCCGGCCCGTGCCCTGCGCCTGAGCCCCCCGCCTCCTCCCAGGATGAAGGACGACGTGGAGATGACCCGGGAGGACTCCTACAAGGCCCGCTACCGCTTCAAGAAAGACGGCAAGAAGCACCTGCTGATCTTCACCGAGGTCACCCAAGAGGACAGGGGCCGCTACAAGGTCATGACCAATGGTGGCCAGTGTGAGGCGGAGCTTATCGTGGAGGGTAAGGGGGCCTCTGCCAGGGCCGGGCTGGGCCACTGGGTGGCCAGAGAGTGAGGGGCCACCGTCAAGGGGTCCTCAAAAGGGTTCGCTGGGGTTTGGAAGACCTCTCTAGTCAGCCGAGTTAGCCTTGACCATTTATGAAGCGCCCACTGCATACGGGACTATGTGCTCACTACTCATAGGCCGGTAGGATTGTTTTAGGCCATGCACATTTATGAAGCACCTGCTGTGTATAGGGCCCTGGGCTGGCTTGTGAGGGAGTCAGACTTTCCCTTATCAGATCTCTGCTCCCAAGAAGTGTGTCCTTTAGTAGCAGCCTTCCACTCAGTTCAGGAAGCATTTATTAAGCACCCAAGGTATGCGGATCGCAGTGCCGCTGGAGCCGGGGCCCTCTGGGGCTCCAGGAGCTCGAGCCCGACGCCCTCCCTCCCTGCAGAGAAGCAGCTGGAGGTCCTCCAGGACATCGCGGACCTGACGGTCAAGGCTGCGGACCAGGCCGTGTTCAAGTGTGAGGTTTCTGACGAGAAGGTGACGGGCAAGTGGTACAAGAACGGCGTGGAAGTGCGGCCCAGCAAGAGGATCACCATCAGCCACACGGGCCGGTGAGGGGCGGGGCCGGGGGCGGGCCGATCGGCCGGGGCGGGTGCCTGGCACACCGGGACTCCGCGCTCTCCTCTGGGACTTCCGAGGCGCGGCCGGGCAGGGGGGGCTTCCCGAGGGGCAGCAGGGGCAGAAACAGAAATGTACAGATTGTGGCCTGTGGGGCGGGGCGGGGCGGGGCGGGGCCCAGCCTTGTACCCAGAGCCCCCGACTCACCTGGCTCCCCGCCCACTCCGGGCAGATCCCCCGCCCTCCACCCCCCTCCCCGCTGTCCCAGGGCCGGGTAACTTGCAAATCTCTTCATTTGCCTAAACCCGTGGAATAATTCCCTCCCTCCCTCCCTCCTTCCCCCCCCCCCCCATGTAAGGGAGCCGGAACCTGTGGTCAGCAGCGTGGTCTGTCCTGCGGTCCGTCTGACCCCAGGCTCAGCGTGGAGGGGGAGGGGGGGCCGCGGAGGAAGCCCTCCCCCGCCTCTCCGCTGGGTCCGCCCCTCCCCCTCCCCAGCCTCTCCCCTGGGGCCTCCCCCTCCCCCTCCCGAGCCTCAGTCCCTTTACATGTCATATGGGACGGGACACTTCCAGCCCGATTCCTGGGATCCACGATCCCACGTCCCCCCTCCAGGATCCACAAGCTGGTCATCGATGACGTGCGGCCCGAGGACGAGGGGGATTACACGTTTGTGCCCGATGGCTTTGCCCTGACCTTGTCGGCCAAGCTCAACTTCCTGGGTGAGACTGACCCCCCCCCACCCCGCCCCCTTCCCTCAGTCCTTGTCCCGCTCTGTTGCCGAGCCTCAGTTTCTTGTTCTGTCAAGTGGAAGGGGGATGGACTGGGATGGAATTCCCCGATTTAGAGTCTGTTGCCTGGTGTACAGCAGGGACTTAATAAATGCTCGTTAGAAAGGAGTGAGAAAGGGCTGCCCACAGCGCCGTGAAAACTTTTAAATAGGGTTGGGGGGGACTGCCCTGCCAAAAGTTGGAGCAGAGGGGAGCAGCAGGAGCCATGGACAGCGCCCTCCCCCCAGAAGCCTGCGGCACCCGGGCACGGGTGCGAGTCATGGTGGCAGCCCTCCCGTGCACCCGGCTGCCGGAGACTCCTGAGGACGGGGGGTGCATTTCTGGGGGCCCCCAGACTGCTGGGACGAGGCACTGAGTCCTGCGGGGGTGCGCTCTGGGCTTTCCTCACTGTGGCCCCCCAGGGAGAGTGATGGGATTTGGGAATTGAAGAGCGGCACTGGGAGGTGGGACAGAGACTCTGGGATGACAGGCTCCTGGCCAGGGATGGAGCCCCCCAAGCAGGCAAGTCAGCAAGCGCTGAGTGAACACCTACTGTGTGCCGGCACTCTGCCGAGTGCCAGGGACCCCGGGAACATATTGGCCGAGGCTTTAAATTGGAAAGGGGCAAGATAGAACCCCCAGCGGCTCCCCGGGGGCCTGGGCACATTCCCCAATGTGTTTTGTTAACTTTTCAATGCAGGCGATTTCCTCTGTGATCGTGTCTATAATTACTTATTTAATGGGGTTCCCAGAAGAGGGAGGGTGACTGGCAGCTGGGGGGTCCCCACCCTGCCCACTTGATAGCTTCATGGGGGAGGTGACAAACGATCGGCCGAGTCTCGTTTTTCCGGAGACCGGGCGCCTGCCCCGGCCCTTCATGGCTTCCTGAGAAGCCGGGCGGAGGCCCCGGGCTGACGTCTGGGTGTCCCAGAGCTCCAGGAGGCCCCGGTTCCCCATCTTCTCCCTGTCCGGCTTCTGCCCTCATTCTCCACACTGGGAGGCCCCCAGAGAAAGCCCTGTTTCTAATAGCTTCCTCTCCTCTCTCTCCCAGAGATCAAGATCGATTACGTGCCCAAACAAGGTTAGTCGTGCTGATGAGGGGGAAGTGGGCCCCAGAAGGGAGGAGCCCACCGGTCAGAGGCCTGGGGTTCCCATGATGGGGGGCTGGGAGTCTGCTCTGCCTCCAGGGGGAGCAGTGACAGCGGCTCCTGAGGGGGCTCGGGCCCCCTCCCCCGGCCTCAGGGAGGCTGCCTTGGGCTTCTTGGGTGTGGTGGACCTAACTGTCTCCCTCCCCCAGAGCCCCCCAAGATCCACTTGGACTGCTCGGGGAAGATGTCGGAAAACATCATCGTGGTGGTGGCCGGCAACAAGCTGCGGCTGGACGTGGCCATCACTGGGGAGCCCCCTCCCACAGTCACCTGGCTGAAGGAGGACCAGGTGGGGGCCGCTCCCTCCCTGCTCCGCCTCACTTGCTCTGGAAGGGGGTGCCAAGAGCTTTGCTCACCTTGGGCCTCTTTATTTAAAAAAAGGAGGGGAGGAGGGAAGAGTGGGGGCAGATCCTGGGACCAGGGTGGACGATTGCAGGCAGGTCCCCTGCGGGGGAGCCCAGCGGGACCGAGGACAGTGGGGGCGGCTGCACTCAGAGCGAGGCTCCCTGGCCCCCGCGGTCCCCTGCAGGCTCCCCATCCCCTCCCCCAGGTGTTCTCCGACACCGAGGGTCGCGTGCACCTGGAGCAGAGGCCGGACAACAGCAGCTTTGTGATCGAGGGGGCCGAGCGGGCCGACGAGGCCCGCTACACCATCAAGGTCACCAACCCCGTGGGCGAGGACACGGCCTCCATCTTCATCAAGGTCGTGGGTGAGTGGCCCGGGGCGGGGCTGGAGAGGGGGGCTTTGGGCTCCCTAGGACTGACCCTCTTCCCCTCCCCCAGACGTGCCGGACCCTCCCGAGGCTGTGCGGATCACGTCAGTGGGGGAGGACTGGGCCATCTTGGTCTGGGAGCCCCCCAAGTATGATGGCGGCCAAGCTGTGACCGGTGAGTTACCTGGGACTCCCTCCTTGGGGCTCAAGCGCAAACCCTGGCCCAGCTCCCTGGTCCCGTCCAATGTCCTGGTGACCCCCGGGCTGACTTCTGCTCCTTCTGTGGCCCCCACTCCTGGGGGGCGGCTCCCCTGCCCGGCCCTCAGGGCCCGACTTCTGCTCCCCCTGTGGCCCCCACTCCTGGGGGAGGCGATCCCCCACCCAGTCCTTGGGCCCCCTCTCCCTCTGTGGCCCCCACTCCGCACCCCCCACCCAGCCCTGTGTCTCTGCTCTGCGACTTTGGCCGCAGGCTACCTCATTGAGAGGAAGAAGAAGGGCTCCCAGCGCTGGATGAAGCTCAACTTTGAGGTCTTCACGGAGACGACGTATGAGTCGACCAAGATGATCGAGGGCGTGCTCTATGAGATGCGCGTCTTCGCCGTCAACGCCATCGGCGTCTCTCAGCCCAGCGTGAACAGCAAGCCCTTCATGCCCATTGGTAAGGGGCCGGCCCGACCTCAGTCTCCCTGTTTGCACTTGGGGAGCCCCTCCCCGGTGACCCCCTTCTCCGCTCCCCACAGCCCCCACCAGCGAGCCGCTGCACCTGATGGTGGAGGACGTCACCGACACCACGACCACCCTCAAGTGGCGCCCCCCGGACAGGATCGGGGCCGGCGGTATCGATGGCTACATCGTGGAGTACTGCTTGGAGGGCTGTGAGTGACCCCGCCCCGGGCTCAGCCGCCACCCCCTGGGGTCCGGCCGGGGCCTGAAACCCGCCTCTCTCCCCCCGCAGCCGAAGACTGGGTGGCCGCCAACACGGAGCCCGTGGAGCGCTGCGGCTTCACGGTCAAGGGCTTGCCCACGGGGGCCAGGATCTTCTTCCGCGTGGTCGGGGTCAACATCGCCGGCCGCAGTGAGCCGGCTACCCTTGTCCAGCCCGTCACCATTCGGGAGATTGTGCGTGAGTGAGCCCTGACCTCTCCCTGACAGAGAGCAGCCACGCCGAGGCCCGGGGTCAAGTAGGGGATCCAGAGGGGTCATTCAGAGATGGGATCCAGAGGTAGGATCTAGAGAGGTCATCCAGAGGTGGGATCCAGAGGAGTCATCCAAGAGGTGGGATCCAGAGGAGTCATCCAAGAGGTGGGATCCAAGAAGTGGATCCAAGTAGGATCCAAGGGGGTCATCCAGAGGTGGTTCCAGAGGGTCATCCAGAGTGGGATCCAGAGGTCATCCAAAGTGGGATCCAAAGGTGGGATCCAGAGGTAGGATCCAGGGTAGGATCCAAGGGTCATCCAGGAGGTGTTCCAGAGGACATCCAGAGGTGGGATCCAGAGGGGTCATCCAAGTGGGTTCCAGAGGGGTCATCCAGATGTGGGACCCAGAGGAGACATCCAAGAGGTGGGCTCCAGAAGGGTGGGATTCAGAGGGGTCATCCAGAGGGGGAATCCACAAGGGGGATCAAGAGAGGTCATCCAAGAGGTGGGATCCAGAGGGGGGATCCAGAGGGGTCATCCAGAGATGGGATCCAGAGGTGGGATCCTGAAAGGTCATCTCGAGGTGGGATCCAGAGGAGTCATCCAAGAGGTGGGATCCAAGAGGTGGGATCCAGAGGTAGGATCCAGAGGGGTCATCCAGAGGTGGGTTCCAGAGGGGACATCCAGAGGTGGGATCCAGAGGGGTCATCCAAGAGGTGGGTTCCAGAGGGGTCATCCAGATGTGGGACCCAGAGGAGACATCCAAGAGGTGGGCTCCAGAAGGGTGGATTCCAGAGGGTCATCAGGAGGGGAACCACAAGGGGGATCAAGAGAGGTCATCCAAGAGGTGGGATCCAGAGGGGATCCAGAGGGTCATCCAAGATGGATCCAGAGGTGGACCCAGAGGGTCATCCGAGGGATCCAGAGGAGTCATCCAAGAGGTGGATCCAAGAGGTGGATCCAAGTAGGATCCAGAGTCATCCAGGGTGGGTTCCAGAGGACATCCAGAGGTGGATCCAGAGGGTCAAAGAGGGTTCCAGAGGGTCATCCAGATGTGGACCAGAGGAGACATCCAAGAGGTGGGCTCCAGAAGGGTGGGATTCAGAGGGGTCATCCAGAGGGGGAATCCACAAGGGGGGATCCAGAGGGGATCCAGAGGGGTCATCCAGAGATGGGATCCAGAGGTGGGATCTAGAGAGGTCATCTCGAGGTGGGATCCAGAGGAGTCATCCAAGAGGTGGGATCCAGAGGAGTCATCCCAAGAGGTGGGATCCAAGAGGTGGGATCCAGAGGGGTCATGCAGAGGGGTCATCCAGAAGGGGGATCCACAAGGGAGGATCCTGAGGAGTCATCCAAGAGGTGGGCTCCAGAAGGGTAGGATTCAGAGGGGTCATCCAGAGGGGGCATCCACAAGGGGGATCGAGAGGTCATCCAAGAGGTGGGATCCAGAGGGGGTATCCAAGAGCTGGGATCCAGAGATCCAGAGGTGGGAGCCTGAGGAATGAAATCCAGAGGTGCCAGAGGTAGGATCCAGAGGGTCCATGCAGCCCCTCAGGGTTCCTCGACTGGTCTCCTTGAAGAGGGGACCCTCATCCTCACTAAGTCTGGTCTTGCCTACTTTGGTCTAAGACCACTATCCCCTGGTCATTCCAGGATGACGGCGGTTGCCTCTGGATGACCTGACTTCTCATAGTAGCCCCCGGACGACCGCTGACTTTTTGTGGTTGCTTCTCAGCAGACATGACTGAGCAGCCAGTTTGATCTCCCACTGATAATGGCCACCATGAGCCAAAGCCAACCTCCTGAGCCTCCACTGACCTCAGCCGAGAGTCCCCACCTTCCGTGAGTGAGCCCCCCTTCTTTGGACTCTGAACTCTGACCCCCTTCCCACCCCTCTTCTCTCGCCTCCAGAACAGCCCAAGATCCGGCTCCCGAGGCACCTCCGGCAAACATATATTCGCAGGGTGGGCGAACCGATCAACCTGGTCATTCCTTTCCAGGTAGGATGCTCTGGGGCTGGGGGGGGGAGGGGGGGGCGGCAGAAGCCAGAGCGTCCCCTCACCTCTCCCTTCGTCCCCAGGGGAAGCCACGGCCCCAGGTCACCTGGACAAAGGATGGGGCGCCCCTGGACACGTCCCGTGTCAACATCCGGACCAGTGACTTCGATACTGTGTTCTTCGTGCGCCAGGCAGCTCGTACAGACTCTGGGGAGTACAAACTTAGTGTGCAGATAGAGAACATGGAAGACACGGCCATTATCCGGATCCGAGTTGTGGGTGCGAGACACGAGGAGGGGCCGGGGAGGGAGGAGCCGAGCTGGGGAGGAGGCCGGAGGAAGGAGGGCTCATAATGGGGGGAGGGATGAGCTAGCTCAGTGTGGAGGGCAGGAGGTGAGAATGAGAGGAAGGGGCGGGAAGGTGGAAGAACCCCAGAGTGGGGGAAGAGAGGCTTTGAGGAGGGGGAGGTGTGGGGGTTCCTAAGGCCGGGCCGGCAGAGAACGTGATGGTGGGAGGTGGGGACCAAAGGGGGTGGAGCCGCCCAAGGAAAGCCACGGGCACCCCCATCCAGAAGGCCAAAGGAAACCAGGGGGGGGCCCGGGCCGGGGGCTGGACCTGAGGTGGGAGGCTGGCCGGAGCCCTCCCTCTCCTGGCCACGCCCCAGCCCCCCATCCTTGCCACTGCCCAGCCCCTCCCATCTCCTGGCCCCTCCCTCTCTTGGCCATTTCCTAGCCCCTCCCCGTCCTGGCCACTCCCCAGCCCCTCCCTCTCCCGGCCACGCCCCAGCCCCCCCTTCTTGCCACACCCCAGCCCCCTCCCCAATCCTCCCGCCTCCCCCCAGGAGTGGTTCACAGTTTACGAGCACAGCCGGCCCACCAAGTGCACCGTCGCCGACCTCATCATCGGGAACGAATACTACTTCCGCGTGTACAGCGAGAACATCTGCGGGCTCAGTGACTCCCCGGGGGTGTCCAAGAACACGGCCAAGATCCTCAAAACAGGTGCCGCGCCCTGGGCCAGCCCGCGGGGCTCCGAGGGCGGGGAGGGCCTGTGAGGGTCTCCGAGGGGTGGGGGGGGCGTGAGGGTCCCCGAGGGCTCACCCCACTTCCCCCCTCCTCAGGGGGAGCTCCTGGCTGGAGGTGCCGTCGCCCATAGAGCCCAGAGAGGGGGCTCCCTAGGGGCCTGTGGCCCCGCGGGTGATGAGCTTCCCTAGGGGGTCTCTCCCCCCCCCCCCCAGCTTTCTGGTCCAGTGCTACTTGTCCCTCCCGTGTACCAGGGGGGCCTGGGAGCAGATGGAGCCTTTATTCGGCCTTTACAGCTGGGGGGCTTTGGGGGGCTTGGGGGCTGGGGGGGAGCAGTCCCCTTCCAGCTGTCTCTCAGCCCAGCCTGGCCGGGCGTGGGGGAGGGGGGCAGGAAGGGCCAGGGGCTGACCCACTGTCCCATCCTCCCTAGGGATCACCTTGAAGCCTCTGGAGTTTCAGGAGCACGACTTCCGCTCGGCCCCCAAGTTCTTGACCCCGCTGCTGGATCGGGTGGTGGTGGCGGGGTACACGGCTGCCCTCTACTGTGCTGTGCGGGGGTACCCAAAGGTGGGCCCAGGCCCCCGGACCGGGGAGGAGCTGGAGCGGGGGAGGGGAGGGTTCCGCCCAAGGAGTCCGGGAGCCAGGACTCCAGGCTTGCTGAGCTACTTACTGCCAGGGCCCAGTCCCCCACCCCTGCTCGGGGCCTCAGTTTCCCCCATTTGCGAGGGGGGGCACGAGCTTCCAGGCCACGGCCAGCTCCCGCTCCAGCGGTCCGTGGCCGCGCTCTCTCTCGCTGCAGCCGAAGGTGGTCTGGATGAAGAACAAAATGGAGATTCATGAAGACCCCAAGTTCATCATGACCAACCAGCAGGGCATCCTGACCCTCAGCATCCGGCGGCCAAGCCCCTTCGACGGGGGCACCTACTCCTGCCGGGCCGTCAACGAGCTGGGCGAGGCTCTGGCCGAGTGCAAGCTGGAGGTCCGAGGTGAGGCGGGGACGGGGCCCGGAGGCGGGGGGTCTGCGCTCCAATCCCAGCCCTGACACCAGCAGTGCCTTTAGCCCCTCTAGACCTGTCCCGTCCTCCTAAGGGGGGCAGCCGAGCCAGATGACACCTTGGAGGCCTTCCCTCCTCTTTGAAAGGCAGCTGGGGGGCACCATGGGGCCTGCAGCACTTAAGTGAGCCCGGGCACGGCACTTAACCACGGCCCACCTCAGTTTCCTCATCTGTAAAAGGGAGATGAGTAGCATCCATGGCCTGCATCAGAGATGGTCTCTGCTTGACTGCTTGAGCAGAGCACGGGCCACAGGCGGCACCTACGCTGACACTCCATCAGGGCCTGAGGCGGCATGAACCATCCCCGGCTGGGAGCCTGGGGGCTTGCCACAAGCCGTCGAGACTTGGGGGCATCTGGACTGAGGCAGCTGTCCCTCTCTGCATTGACTAAATGAGCCAAAGGTCTCGCTGACCTCAGACAGACGGGAGGGCTACTCAGCGAATCCACGGTCCTGACGGCACAGAACTATCCCGCCAGATGAGGGATGCCCCACACTGGGGCTGAGGGGACTGCCATTCCTTTGTATAAATGAGGAAACAGACCCAGGAGGACATCTGAAAATGGAGGTCGCTCATGCTCACAAGCTTCATGCTTCCCACCTCCAGATGCAGATGCTAAATCTGGGGCTGAGGGACCTGGCCATTCCTCTCGTTCTGGGACTCGGTTTCAACATCTGGAAAATGAAGACCATGTTATCTCTGACTTCCTCCTCTCATGCGACACCATCCCTTCTCTAATTTATTATCAGACATGAGACTTGAACGATGCTTGTTCCTGTTGTCAGTGTTTGCTTATGTGAACGGATGGATGAAAGAATGAATGGAGGGAGGGAGGGAGGGAGGAAAAAGGGAAGAAGGAGGGAAAGAGGAGGGGGAAAGGATGGGAGGAAGGAAGGAAGGAAAGGAAGAGGAAGAAAAGGGAGGGAAGGAAGGAGGGAGGGAAGGAAAGAAAAAGGAAAGGAGGGAGAAAGAAATGAGGAGGGAAAGGAAAGAGAAAAGGGAGGAGGGAAAGGATGAGAGGACAGAAGGAAGACAGGAAGGAAAGGGGGAAAGGAAAAAGGAAAGGAAGAAGAGAGGGTGGAAGGAAGAGGGGAGGGAGAGAGGAAGGAAGAAGGAAGTGAGGAAGAAAAGGAGGGAGGAAGGAAAGGGAAGGGAAGAGAGAAGGGAGGGAAGGAAGAAAGGTGGCAGGAAGGAGGAAAGAAAGGAAGAAAATTTTCAAAGGAAGGAAGAAGTGAGGAAGGAAAGGATGGAAGGAGGAAAGGAAGACGGGAAGGAAAGGAGGGAGGGAGGAAAGAAAGGTGAGGAGGGGGGAAGTAAAGGAGGAAAGAATGTGAGGGAGAAAGGGGGAAGGAAGGAAAAAGAAAAGGGAGGAATAGAGAAGAGAGGGAGAGAGGAAAGAGAAGGGAGGGAGGAAGAAAAGAAGAAAGGGGGAAGGAAGGGAAGAGAGAAGAGGAAGAGGAGAAGGAAGGGAAGAGAGAAGAGGGGGAGGGAAGAGAGAAGGGAGAGGGAGAAAGGAGGGAGGGAGAAGAAAAGGAGGAGGGAGGGATGGAGGAAGGAGGATCCGGTGACTTCCAGGCCGGCGCTGCCGCCTCTCACCCAGCCCCCGGGGTGGGCCGGGCTCAGGGCCCCTCAGACCCCTCCTCCCCCAGGACGGGCGCCCCCACTCTGAAGGTTCAGCCCTTCGTTCTGACGTTCGGCGTCTTTATTAATTTGTTATCCGGTTGGTCCCTGACCGGGGAAGGTTCCTCTCTGACCCTTCCGTGTCCCGGGGGGGGGGGTGTGCGCGTCCCCGGGCCGCTGGGGGGGAGGGGAAGACAAGATTGGCGTCTCCGGAGGTCGGGGAGCACTGGGGTGAAGGGCTCCGCGTGGGGGGCGGCAGTAACAGGCAGCGGCGTCTCACATCTGGGGTGTCTGCAGGATTGGGGGAGGGGGGCTCCTGGCCTTCACTAGGAAACAGAAGGAAGAGGGGGTGAGGCTGGGCGGGGGGGCGGGGCCGGGAGCGCTCGGGTGCCCCGCTGCCCAGGCCAGGCTCACCCTCTGGTCCGGCGGCACGGCCCCTCCTCCTCCGGGGGGCCGGGGGCCTGGGTGAAGGGCACCCTGGTGCCCGAGTGAAAGCGCAGGCGGTAGAGCAGCCGGACCCAGCGGCCGAACTCCTGGTCTTCCGAGGCCGGAGCCCTCAGCTGCAGGTAGAAGGTGCGGCCCGACCGGAGCTTCACCTTCAGCTGCTGCCGTTTCTCATCGTGGATGAACAGCTCCACAAACTGCAGGGGATCAGCCTGCCCCCGCCCCCACCCCCGGGATGGGATCAGGAAGGGGGCGGCTGGAGGGCGGGGCCTCGCTCTGGAGAGGGGTTGGCCCAGGAGGGCGGGGCCCGCCCTGGAGGACCACCGGCCCAGGAGGGCGGGGCCTGGCTCAGGAGGGTGGGGCTGGACCAGAATGGGAGGTGGCCCAGGAGGGCGGGGCCTGGCTCAGGAGGGTGGGGCCTGGCTCTGGAGGGGGGCCGGCCCAGGTGGGCCCACCTTGGTCTCGGGTCTGGCTCTGCGGGGTAACCTTGGGGAATCGTGGAAAATAAGAATCTGCTTGGGAGCCAGGGGCCACCAGCAGGATCTAGGAAGATGTCGGAGGTAGGAGTCAGCCAGCCGTGGGGGAGTCACACCCTCTCGGCCTCAGTTTCCCCATCTGTAAAATGACAGAGCTGGGTAGGTAGACTCCAAGGACCCCCTAATTCTAGATGAATGCTCCCTCCCCGACCTCGCTGAACAAGACTGCGGGCCCTGCTCCTGAGGAGGAGGAGAAGAGGGGGACTCCTCCAACACCACCTCCAGCCCTGGCCAGAGCAGCCCTTCTCCCGGCAACCTCTCCTTCCCTGCCACAAGCAGTCTTTTCCAATTCCCTTCCGTGTCCCCCCAAGTCCTCCAGGGCTTTTGTTGTGTCCCACTCTCCATGAGCCCATTTGGGATTTTCTTGGCAAATCCTGGAGCAGTTTGTCATTTCCTTCTCCAGCTCATTTGACAGATGAATAAACTGAGGCGCACGGGGAGAAGTGACTTGCCTAGGGTCCTTTGGACACTAAGCTTCTGAGGCTGCATTTGAACTCGGGGAGATGACTCCCAACCCAGAGGTGTGAGCACTATGGCGCCTCGAGCAGCCGGCTCAGCCCCCTAAGCCTGAGGAGCAGTCAATGCGAAGCTATTGGCCCCGGGGAAGGCACACAAGGATAGGGCTTAAATACTAGGCAACCCTGCTCAGCGGGGGGCCTCCGGCTTGAGGGTCGACTTCAAAGCTCTGACCACCTGGCAGGGCATCTTACAGATGGGGAGACTGAGGCTGAGAGGCACAGGGCCGATTCAGACCTGGGGTGAGCTCTTCCCGTCCTGACTCTGGGTCCCAGGAGAGGAGGGCTGGGGCTATACAAGGAACTGATTTGGGGGGTCCTCACTCAAACAGCTGTAGGCCCCCCTTGTCCGGGGCCGGCCCGGCCAGCAGCAGTATGTCGGGCAGCTCCAGGGCCGGGCTGGTGGCGGCCACGCCCATGGTCACCTTGTTGGCCACCTCTCCGAACCGAGTCACCTGCGACAGGAGCTGACGTCACTTCACGGCAGGAGGCCCTGGCTCAGCGCGTGGGCAGCCGGAGATTCCGTGTCTCCGGTGGGGGGGGATAGGGGGGAGAGGGTGTGGGTCACCCCCGGGGGGAAGGGCTGCCGCTGGACTCGCACCTGGACGAAGTTGCTCTCAAATATGGGGAAGTCGCAAAGCTGGTCGAACTCCCCGTTGGACAGGTAGCGCTGGAGGCGGCCGGGCCTGGGGGAAGTGGACTGCAGGGGCCTCGGCCTCGGGACGACCTTCGCCCCTGAGGAGGGACCGGAGTAAGCAACAGCCTCCCTCCCCCGCCCTGTCCTCCCCCCCCCCCCCGGGGATCCCTGCTCCATCTCCAGCCCCCGCCCTCACCTGGCCCTGGGGGGGGGCCCGGCTCCATCTCCAGCCCCGCCCTCACCTGGCCCTGGGGGGGGGGGCCCTGCTCCATCTCCAGCCCCGCCCTCACCTGGCCCTGGGGCCCTGCCCATCTCCAGCCCCCGCCCTCACCTGCCCTCGGGGCCTCGGCTCCATCTCCAGCCCCCCGCCTCACCTGGCCCTGGGCTGCTCCATCTCCAGCCCCGCCTCACCTGGCTCCTGGGGCCTCTGCTCCATCTCCAGCCTCTGCCCTCACCTGGCCCTGGGGCCTCTGCCCATCTCCAGCCCCGCCCTCATCTGGCCCTGGGGCCCTGCCATCTCCAGCCCTGCCTCACCTGGCCCTGGGGCCTCTGCTCCATCTCCAGCCCCGCCCTCACCTGGCCCTGGGGGGGGGGCCCTGCTCCATCTCCAGCCCCGCCCTCACCTGGCCCTGGGGGGGGGGCCCCTGCTCCATCTCCAGCCCCGCCCTCACCTGCCCCTCGGGGGCCGCCCGGTTCCGGCCGTCGGCCCGGCATCATACCCGCTCCCTTTGGTCCTCGCGGGCCTCGGGGAGTGGGGGTCGTTTCTGGGCCGGGGCTCTGGGGGTGGCCGGGAACTACCGAGAGGAGGCGGTGGAGGGTTTGCTCCTCTCACGCTCAGAAGTTCGGCCCCCTCCCGTCACTTGGCACTTCGCCCAAATGCTACCATGTTGCTATGGGGACGAGGGCGGGGCCCCAGATTCTGTGATATCACGGGGAGTCGTTGCGCACGCGCAGAAAGCGGGGTCGAGAACGCCGGGAGGCCGGAAAGCCTGGACTCGGGTACTCCCGAGTGGGAATCACTGCGCACGCGTACCACGAAGAACCGGATGAAGGTTGTAGGGAAGGACCGGCTTCAGGCGCAAGAGTGGTGTGACGTCACGGAGAGGGAGGAGCTAGAGGGAGGGGGCCTCGGGGTCCAAACGCAGGTGCCGGACGGAGCCCGCAGAGCGGCGCAGGCGCAGAGGCTTCGTCCGTCCTCTCCCAGAGTGCCCCGCGCGTGATCACGTGAACGCGGGCGAGCGGCGATGGCTGCCCCCTGGCTCCTGCTCCTGCTGCTGGCGGCGCCGGCCGCGGTCCAGGGGAGCGGCTGTCGGGCCGGCGCTCGGGGGGTCAGTCCCGCGGGGCCGGGGGATGGGGCCGTGGGCGGCTTGCGGCATGCAAATGAGGGGGGCCGGGCTCTGGGGGCCTGCTGGCATGCAAATGAGGGGGGCCGGGCTCCGGGGGCACAGCGATATGCCAACGAGGCGGGCGCTGGCGCCCCCCATCCCTGCCCGCTCTAAGCGCCTGCGGGAGGCCCCGGGGGAAGGGGCGGCCCTTCCAGGAGCCGGAAGCTGGGCCTTCGGTGGGCCTGGGACCCCCGCGCCCGGCCGCCGGTTGGGGGTGACCCGGAGCCGCGCTGTCTCCCCCCTCAGGCTGCTGCCGAAGGCTGCGGACCCGCGGCGCTGCTGCTGGAGCACTCCTTTGAGACCGGTGAGGGGGCGGGGGGCGGGGGGGTCCCCAGGTCCTGCTGTAGCCGTTGGGAGGAGCGGGGCCGGGCCGAGCCGCGCCCTGGCGCGGGGGCAGAGCCGTTGCCGAGCGGCCGCCGCGGGAGGAGTCCCCGGCTTCTGGCGCAGCTGCTGTGGGCCCGGGGCGGTCTGGGCCCGGAGCCTCCGCACCTCCCCCAGCAGATCCCGCCCGCCTCGATCTGCAGGAGTTGCCTGGGGTCGGGATCGGACGGATGGGGGGGCCCCCAGTCCAGGCTGCCGTTTGATCGGCGGGAGTTGCCTGGGCCCGTTTAGAGAGGGGGCCCCCTGCTGGGGAGGGGGGAGGGCGGCTCTCCCGGCCGGGCCTGTGGTGCTGTCCCCGCCCCCGAGACGAGGGGCTTGGGCCCCTCAGCCTGGGGGGGGTCTCTGAGCCCCGCCCCCTCGGCCCCCAGATGACAGCGTCCACTTCCGGAAGCGGGGCTCCCTGACGTGGAACGTGCAGGATGGGACGGTCAGCCTGACCCAGCGGCAGCTGACGGAGGACGAGCGGGGCCGGCTGCGGGTGAGCGCCCGGAGGAGGGGGGCGGGCTCGGGGCGGGCTCGGGGCGGGCCGGACGGGCTAAGCGGTCTCCCCGCTGTCTCCCCAGGACGTGGCAGCTCTGAACGGCCTGTACCGGGTCAGGGTCCCCCGGAAGCCCGGGACCACCGAGGGCCCGGCCACCGCCGGCCACGTCTCCTCCTTCGTCCCCGCGGTGAGTCCCCCGGGAAGCCCCTGTCTTTGCCGGGGTCGTGGGTGGTCGCCTCCAGTTCCCTGTTTGGGGGGGCCGAGACCCTGCCTCAGAAGCATTTCCCCCCGCCCCAGGGGGGCCCCCCCATACCCCCCTGGCCCGGGAACGCCCCCCCCTCCCTGGGGCCCCTCCCGGGCGCCCCAGGGCCCCAGGGGTTTCCGTTGCAGGGGCTCCGGGGGGTGGAGGGCGGGACCTCTCAAAAGGCCGCTGGCCCCGCCCCCGGGGGGCGTGGCCCCCCCCGGGGGGAGGTGGGTTTGGGGCCTGCCTGGTTAACCCGGAAGGGGGCCCCCGGAAGGGCGTCCTGCCTTTCCCACCCCCGGGTCCCAGCTCCCCCCCTCCCCCGGGGGCCCCTTCTTGGCCTTGGGGAAAAGGGCCCGGGCCCCCCCGGGCCCTTCTTTCCCCTACCCACCCGGGGGGGAAGGGGCCCGCCCGCCCCACCCCCGCCCCTCCTTCATCCCTCCCCTTTTCCACCCTTTGGGCCGGGGCCAGGACCTGGCCAGCCCCCCTCTCCTTGGCCCCCAGGGCCCCTTCCTGCCCGGAGATTTGCCCCGCCCCCGAGCCCCCAGGCAGAAGCCCCCCCTTCCCCTTTAAAACGTATGCCCGGGGCGGGGTGGGGGGCCCCACCAGACCTCCCCCCTTGGTCCCTGGCCCCTCCCACCTCTCAGGGGGCTAAGGGCCCCCAGGGGGCCGGACCCGGCCCCTTTACCATTCCCCCTTTCTGGGGGTTTCCCGGGGCCAACCCCACCCAGCCCCAGGTTGCAGCAGCGGGTCCCGCAGCCCTTGCCCTCCCCCAGACCCTCAGGGGGGACCCTCCTCTCCTGGGTTCTCCCCGCCTCTGCCTCCCCCTCCCCCCTTAGTCTGGGACCTCAGCCTGCTCTCTCAGCTTTGCCCCCGCCAGACCCCGCCTCCTCGGCTGCGGTTCTCCCCCCCCCCCCGGGGGTCTTGTCTTGGATCTGCCGGCAGGATGGAGGTCGGCTCCCCCTGCTTGGTGTGTCGGAAGGCCTGGGGCCTCAGCACTAAGGGGGGGGGGGGAAGAACTGGGGAGGATCCCTGGGGAGAGCGCCCGCCTCCTGGGGAGGGGGCGGTCCGGGAGGCAGACCAGACAGATCCAGGCCCCCGGGCTGCCCTGACCCTGCTCCCCATCTCCCTTCTCAGTGGCACCTCATCCTGGGGGCGCCCTTTCCTCAAGCCCGCCGGGCCCGCACCATCGCTGAGGCTTGGTGAGGCCCGTGCCCCTTCCCCTCCCTCGGCCCCGCCTCCCTCCGAGAACGTGGGGACCCTGGGCCCCTTCCCCACTGCTCCCCTGCTCCCCCACACGCGGGTCCCCCTCCTCCCGGGGCTGGGGGGCAGGAGAGGGAGTGGCGCCAAGTCTCACCGATGTCTCTCTCTCTCTCTGTCCCTCCTCCTTCCCGCCTTCCCTCTGTGTCTCTCTTGTCTCTCTCCCTCCCTTCCCCCTTCCCTTCCTCCCTCCCTCTGCCTTTCTCCCCCTCCCATCTCCTCCCCTTCCTTTCTCTCTTTCCTTCCTTCTTCTTCCCTCCTCTTTCCCCCTTCTCCTTTTTTCTTTCTCCCTCTCTTCCCCTCTCCTTCCTTCCTATTCCCCCCTCCTCCTCTCCCTTCCTCCCTTTTCTCTCTCCCTCTCTCCTTTCCTTCCCCCTCCCTTCCTCTATCTCCTTCCCTCCACGGGCGGGCTCTGGGGTCCCTCTGGGCTTGCTGTCTGTGTCCGGCTCCCGCACCCCCTTCCCTGCCTTCGTTTCCCTCCGGGCCTCCCCCCTCCCCTCCCTCCTGCCCCGGTCTCTCCACAGTGGATGTACATCGTCCCCATTGTCCTGTTCCTCATGATGTCTGGAGCTCCGGATGCTGGTGGCCAGGGAGGGGGTGGTGGGGGCGGGGGCGGGGGCAGTGGGAGATAAGGGCTGACCTGTCACTAAATAAAGTTCCCATTGGACCCTGCTCTTGTCTGCAGCTTTTGGCCCTGGCGGCCCCCCTCCCGGGGCCCCAGCGCTGTGTGACCTGCCTTGGGGCTTCAGTGAACTCTTCCACTGAGGGAGTCAGGCTGGAGGAGGCAGGAGGGTCTGAGACCCGAGTCACATGAGGGCGGGGGCTGCCATGGTCTAGACTGCCTGTAGTCAGGAGAAGGGGCCAGGGGGCAGCTGCTGTGGCAAGAGACTCAAGGGGGCCTCTAGGCAAGGGGAGCCTCAGTGGTCGCCAGTGTAGGCCTCAGGCCTTGGGCAAGCGGGTGTAAAGCACCCACTGTGTGCAGCGCGCTGCCCTCAAGGACTGGTCATCCAGGTCTTGAGGAGCCCCGACTTCTGAGGACATAGGGGTGATGAGGGCCCCCCTTTGACAGAGCTGGGGCGCCTTAGCCTGCTTGGGCTAGAGGAGGTGGGGGATTGGGTCCCCGAGGGTGGCGGGGGACCCTCATGGGCACTGGCAAATTCTGGGACCCAGGTTGGGGAGGGGACACCCTGGAGACCCGCCAGGACAGCATCAGCGAGCTGGGAGCCCGCTGGGCGGACAGAAAACGGTTTCCACAATTTCTGTTGGCAAAGTTCAAAATGTACCAGGAGCATTTATTTGTTCACTTGGTAACTTAGTCTGAGAATAACGGAACTGGGGGGAGCGGAAGCTTCATCGGGTTCAGAGTCGGTGCTCGCCGCTGTCCGGCTGTCGGCAGATGCTCCTGCTGGGCTGCGCCACGTGGCTCCACGGGCGCGATCTCGAGAAAGGAAGACGCTCTCCCTGAGCGAGTCTGGGCCCCACGCCGGGTAACTCGCCATCCGGGGCGGCGACTCCCCCACAGCAGCCTGCTTACGGCTGAGCCGGGGGTGGGCCCTCCGGGTGAGGGCTCAGTGCCAAGAGGCACCGCCCCGAGGGTCTCCCATGGCCCCAGAGCTCTGCAGACCGGCTCCCTGAGGAGCACCAAGGCTTTGTGAAGGCCCGGAGCCGCTTGTCCTCATGGCTTTAGAATGCACACGTTCTGCGCCGGACAGAAGCAGGAGGGGGACCCGCCTTGGGCCCGGCCATCAGAACGGAGAAAGCCTCCGCCGATGGTCCGGGCTCAGGGTGGCGAGCGCCCCACCCCCTGCTTTGTGGTCCACAGAGTCCAGCCCAATGTGGGCACTGAGGGGGAGCCCTAGCGAGCAGGAGGCGCTGGGCCAGTAGGGCCTGGGGGAACTGGCAGCAGCTGTAGTGGGGACGGCGTCATCCAAGTCTGCCCCAGCAAGGTGGTCAGCCAGGGACATTCCCCTTCCCTGGTGCAGGGACAGGGGCGAGGGGCCGAGAATATTGGGCTTCTGGGGACAATGTCAGCCTCCACCTTACAGGACTTCCCACAGAAGGGGGGTTCAGGGGAGGATGGTCTGGATCTGGTGGCTCGCACCCCAGCTCTGAGCCGGCCGCTTTGGGGGTTTCCCATCAAGGGCTTGTGGGTGTCTAAGAGCTGGGGCGCAGTTTCAGGTTTTACCAGGAGGTGGAGCTGGATGGCCCGAAAGTCCCCTTGGGGATGGAAGCTGGTGCCCTCTGGGTCAGTGTGGGGAGACTGGGGGAGGGGCTTCCTGCAGTGGCTGGGGCAAAGACAGCCTAAGGGCGATCACTGGTAATACTTATCCCGTCCCCATGCTCCTTGTATGGAGCACTCATGATCATGGGTAATCAGGCCAGGGCAGCGCCAGGCTGGCCAGAGAAGCCTCCGGCTCAGTTTGTGCCCTGCGGCTGGCGTCCTTTCCAGAGCTTCTTCATGCCTCCTCTGGGACCACGGCCGATGGTCTCACGGCTCCTAGTCCTCAAGTCTCTCAAGTGGGCACTGTTACTGTCAGCTGCTCTTCAGCGGGTACTCTCGTCATTGTAAGCTGCGCTTGGGCGGGCACTCTTTCCCAGGGGGTCCGAGGAGCAGGCCAGCCTAAGGAAGGGGCGGTGGGGGCATCTGTGTCCTGGAGGCTGCTGTGGAATCCCAGATGGTTTTTGTCCTTCTGAAGAAGAAATGGCCTTTAGCCCCAGAATAGACAATCTGGGGGGAGGGGATTCTTTATCTACAAGGGGCTGGGTGGGGGGGAGGCCTTATGGAATGGTCTCTGAACTGGAAAGGATTCTGAGGTCCAGCCTTCCAGGCCATGCAGGAGCCTAGGGAAATGGGCAGCTCGGTACCTATTTAGGTGGCCCAGACAGGTCCAGGGGAGAAGGCTGTGGGTGCTTGAAAGGTAAGGGAGGGGGAGTCAGGGAGGGTCCACCAGGTAGCCCTTCCCCCCAGCAGGTACTTAGGAATCACCCTTCCTGAGGTTGGGGCTCTGGGAGGTGTCTTCTTTGTCCTCATCCTCACTGATTAATGACTTTGTCCAGGGTCCAAGGCAGGTGTCCCATAAAAGGGAGAAGGCAAGAAAGGTCAGAAGGGCTTCCCCTTTCCGGTCCAACCCTCCCAAGGCCAGTTTTTCAGTCCACCCAGGCCCCCTGGGGAGGGAGAAGAAAAGGGGAGGAAAGAGTTTAGAGAAAGAAGGCCCGGGGAAGAGTGCAGGGAGAGGGGTGTGAGCAGTAGGGGACGGGGGGGAAAAGAAAAAGGAGGGGGGAAGGGGGAGGAAAAGGGGAGGAGGGGGGAAAAGAGGGGGAAGGGGAGAAGAAGGCGAAGGAGGGAGGGGGGAAAAAGGGGGAGAAGGGAAGCAAGGAGAGGAAGGGAGAGGAGGGATAAGAGCCAGGGAGGAGACAGGAAAAAGGGAAGGAGGGGGGGGGAAGAGGGGGAGAAGAAAAAAGGAGAAAAAAAAAAAAAGGAGGAAGAAAAAGAAGAGGAAAGAAAAAGAAAAAAGGAATAAAAAAGGGAGGGAGAGAAAGAACAAAAAAAAGGAAAAAGGAGGAGGAGAAGGAAAAAAAAATGGAGGAAACAAAAAAAGGAAGAGGAAGGGGAAAAAAAGGGAGGGGGAAGAAGGAAAAAAAAGAAAGGAAAGGGGAAAAGGAAAAAAAAGAAAAGGGAAAGGAAAAGAGGAGAAAAAAAAGGGAAAAAGGGGATGAAAAAAGAAGGGAAAAAGGAAAAAAGGAAGGAAGAAAAGGGAAAAGGAATAAAGGAAAGGGAATTAAAAAAAAGGAAAGGGGAAAGACAAGAAAAAAGGGAGAAAAAAAAAAGGGGAAAAGGAGAAAAAGAAAAAAGAAGAAAAAAGAGATAAAAGGGGGAAAAAAAGAAGAGAAAAGGGAAAAAAAAAGGAAGGAGAAAAAATTTGAATGAAAGAGGAGGAGAAAAAAAAGGGAGGAAAAAAAGGGAAAAGGAAAAAAAAAAGGAAGGAAAAAAAAGGTGAAGAACCGGGGGGAAAAAAGGAGGAAAAAATGAAGAAAGGGAAAGGGAAAAGGAGAAAGAAGAGAACGAAGGAAAAAGGAAAAAAAAGGGAGGAAGAAAAGGAAAAATGGAGGGAAAAAAAAAAGGAGGGAAAGGAAAGGAGGGAAAAAAAAAATGGGGGAGGAAAAAAAAGGGGAAAAGGAGGACAAGAAGAGGAAAAAAAAAAAGGAGGAGGGGAAAAAGGGGGAAAAAAGAGAGAAGGGGAAAAAAAAAAGGAAAAGGGAAAAGGGAAAAAAAAAAGAGGAAAAGAAAAAGGAAGAGAAAAAAAGGGGAAAAAAAAGAAAAAAGAAAAAGAAAAGGGAAGGAAAAAGAAGGAAAAAGGAAAACAGAGGGGAAAAGAAGAAAAGGAAAAGGGCAGAAGGAGGGGAGGAAGAAAAAAGAGGAAATGTTTGAGAAAGAAAAGGAAAAAAAAAAGACGAAAAGGGAAAAGGAGGGAAAAAGGGGAAAAAGGGAAGGGGAAAAAAGGGAAAAGGGGAAAGCAGGAAAAAGAGAAGAAAAGAGAAGGGGAAAAAAGAAAAAAAAGGGGAAAAGAGGAAAGGAGAAAAAAACAGGAGGAAAAAGAAGAGGAAAAGGAAGAAAAAAAAAGGAGGAAGAAGGGGAAGAGACAAAAAAAGGGAGGAAGAAGGAAAAAAGGGAAAAAAAGGGAATGGAAAAAAGGGGAAGAAAAAACCAAAAGGAGGGAAAAAAAAAGAAAAAAAATTGGGGAAAAAAGGAGGAAAAAAGGGAAAAAGAAAAAGGAGGAAGAGGAAGGAAGGGAAAAAAAAACAAGGAGGAAGGGCGGGAGGGAGAAGAAAAGGGGGAGAAAAGAGGAGGAGAAAAAGGAAAAAAAAAAAAAAAGGAGGGAAGAAAAAGGAGGGAAGAGAAAAGAAAGAAAATGAGAAGAAAAAGGAGAAACAAGGAAAAAAAAGGAAAAAAAAAGAAAACAGGAAAAAAGGAAGGGAAAGAGGAAAAAGGAAAAAGAAAAAAAAGGAAGGAAAAAAAGGAAAGAAGGGAAAAAAAAAGGAGGAAGGAGGAAAAAAGGGAAAAGGAAGGAAAAAGCAAGGATGGGAAAAAAAAAAAGGGGGAAAGAAGGGGGAGGAGAGGAAAAAGAAGTGGAAAGCAAAAAAAGGGGAGGGGAAAATGAAAAAGAAAAAAGAGAAAAAAAAAAGGAGGAAAGGAAGAAAAAGAAAAAAAAAAGGGAAAGAAAAGGGGGAAAAAAAAAAGGAAGAGAGAGAAGGGGAAAAAAGAAAGGAGAAAGAAGAGAGAGGAGAAAAAAAAGGAAAAAGAAAAAAGGAGGAAAAAAAGGAAAAAAGAAAGGGAAAAGGAAAAAAAGGGGAAAAAAAAAGGGAAAAAAGAAAAAAAGAAAGGGAAAAGGAAAAAAAAAAAGGAGGGAAGGAAAGAAAAGGAAGAGACAGGGTTTTAAATGAAAAAAAAAAAAAAAATGGGAAAAAAATAAAAAGAGCAAAAGGGGAAAAAAGAAAAGAAAAAGGGAAAGAAAAAAAAGGAAAAAGAAAAAGGAAAAAAGAAGGAGAAAAGAAAAAAGAAGGAGAAGGAAAAAAAAAAAGGAAAAAGGGGAAAAAGGAAAAGGGAAAAAAAGGAAAAAAAGAAAAAAAAAGAAAGGAGAAAAAGAAGAAAAAAAGAAAAAAATAGGAAAAAAAGGGAAAGAAGAAAAAAAAGAAGGAAGAAAAGGGAAGAAGAAGGAAAGGAAAAAAAAAAAAAGGGGGGAAAAAAACAAAAAAGGAAGAAAAAAAGGAAGGGAAAAATGGGAGAGGAAAAAAAAGAGAAATAAAAAAAAGGAGGAGGAAAGGAAAGAGAGAAAAAAAAAAAAAAGAAAAAAAAAAAAAAAAGAAGAGGAGGAAGAAAACAAGAAAAGGAAAGGAGGAAGAGAGAAAGAAAGGGAAAAAGGAAGAAGAAAAGGAAAAAGAGGAGAAAAAAAAAAAAGGAAGAAAGGAAAAAAAAAAAAAAAAAAAGAGAAAGGAGGAAAGAAAAGAAAAGGAAAAAAAAGGGAAAAGAGGGGGAAAAGAAGAAAAGGGAAAGGAAAAGGAAAAAACAAAAAAAGGGGGGGAAGGAAAGGGGGAGAAAAAAAAGGGAAAGAAAGAAAAAAGGAAAAAAAGGAAAGGGGAAGGAAGAAGAGAAATGGAAAAAGGGAAGAGGGAAAAAAAAAAAAAAAAAAAGGAGAAGAGGGAAAAAGGAAAAAAAATAAGGAGGAAAAGAAAAGGAAGAAAAGGAGAGAAAAAAAAAACAAGAAAAAAAAAAAAAGAGAAGAAAAGAAAAAAGGAAAAAGGAAAAGAAAAGAAGGAGAAAAAAAGAAAAGGAAGAAAAAGGACAGAAGGAAGGGGAGGGGGAAAGGAAGGAGAAGGGAAAGAAAAAAGGAGAAAAAAAGGGAAGGAAAGGAGGAGGAAAAAGGGGAAAAAAAAAGGGGAGGGGAGGGGGAAAAAAATGAAGGAAAGAAAAAAAAGGAAGAAAGGGAAAAATAAAAAAAAAAAAAAAGTGAAAGAGAAGGGAAAAGGAAAAAGAAAAAAAAAAAAAAAAGAAAAAATAAGAGGAAAAAGAAAGAAAAAGGGAGGGAATAAAAAAAAAAAAAGAAAAGGAAAAAAGAGAAGAAAAAAGAAAAAAAGGAGAAAGGGGGAAAAGAATAGGAAAAAAAAAGGAGGAGAAAGAGAAGGAAAAAAGAAAGAGGAAAGGAACAAAAAGGGAGAAAGAGAAGGAGAAAAAAAAAAAAGGAGGAAAAAAAAAAGAAATAAAAGGGAAGAAGGGAAGAGAAGAAAAGAAAAAAAAAGAGAAGGAGAAAAAAAAAAAGGGGAAAAAAAAAAGAGAGGGGAAAAAAAGAAGGAAAAAAAGGGGGAAAAATGGGCGGAAAAAAAAAGGAAAAAGGAAAAGGAAAAAAGGAAGGGGAAGAAAGAGGAGGGAAAGGAGGAAGAGGAAAAAAGGGAAAAAAAAAGGGAGAAAAAAGGAAAAAAAACAAGAAAAAAAAAAAAAAAAGGAAAAAAAAAAATGAGGAGAAGGAAAGAACAAAAAAGAAAAAGGAAAAAGGAGACAAAAATGAGGAAGAAACAGGGGAAAGGAAAAAAAAAAAAGGAAAAAAAGGGAAAAAGGAGAGGAAGGAAAAAAAGAAAAAAAAAGGAAAAAAAAATGAGGGAAAAAAACAAGGAAGGGACAAAAAGAAAAAAAAGGGAAGGGGTTTAAAGAGGAGAAAGAAGAAAAAAAAATAAAAAAAAAAAGGAGGAGGGAAACAAGAAAAAGGAGGAAGAGTGAAGAAAACAAGAAAAAAGAGGAAAAAAAAAGAAAAAGAAGAGGAAAAAAAGAACAAGGAAAAGGGAAAGGAAAAAGGGAAAAGGAAAAGGGGTGGAAGAGCAGGAAAAAAGAAAGGGAGAAAAAAAGGGAAAAAAAAAGAAAAAGAGGAAAAAAAATAAGAAAAAGGGGAAAGAAGAAAAAAAAAAAAGGGAGGAAAAAAAGGGAGAAAAGGAAAAAGGAAAGAAAAAGGGGAAGAAAAAGAAAAAAAAAAGAAAAAGGGGGGAAAGAGAAAAAAAAAAAAAAAAAAAAAAAAAGGAAGGAGAAGGAAAAGGAAGGAAAAAAAGGAAAAAGGAAAGGAGAAGGAAGAAAAAGAAAAAAATAAAGGAGGAGGGAAGAATAAAAAAAAAAGGAAAGGGAGAAAAAAAAAAAAAAAAAAAAAAAAGGAAAAAAAGGAAGGAAAAGAAGGATAGGAAAAAAGGAGGAAAAAAAAAAAAGAAAAAAAAAAAAGGGAAAAGAAAAAAGGGGAAGAGGAAAAAAAAAGGGGGAAGAAGAAGAAAGGGAAAAAAAAAAAAAAAAAGGAAGGAGGAAATGAGGGGGAGGAAAAAAGAAAAGAAAAAAGGAAAAAAAAAAAGAAAAGGAGGAGAAAAAAGGGGGAAGGAAAGGGGAGGAAAGGAAAAGGGAGGAGGAGGAAAAAAAAAAAGGAGGAAAGGATGGAAAAGGGGAGGAAAAGGGAGGAGGAAGAAAAAAAAAGGGAAAAGGGAGGAAAAAAGGGAAAGGAGGAAAAAAAAAAAGGGAAAGAAGGAAAAAGGAGGAAAGGAGGAGAAAAAAGGACAGAAGGAAGGAAAGAAAACAAAAAAAAAAAAAAAAAAAAAGGAAAAAGATAAAAAGGAAAAGAAAGGAAAAGGACAAAGGAGGAGAATAAAAAAAGGAGGAAGGGGAAAAGGAAAAGGAGGAGGAGGGAAGGAAAAAAAAAAGAAAAGAGGGGAGGGAAAAAAAGAGGCGGGAAAGGAGGGAAAAAGGGAGGAGAGGAGGAGAAAGGGGAGAAAAGAAGGAGACAGGGAAAAAAGGAGGAGACAGGAAAGGAAGAAAAGGAAAAGAGGGAAGGAAGGAGGGAGGGAGGGAAAGAAAGAAAAAGAGGAGAAGGGGGAAAAAGGGGAAAAGGAAAGAAAGGAAGAAAGAAAAAAAGAGAAAACAGGAAAAAAAAAGACAAGGAGGCAGGGGAAAAGGGAGGGAAAGGAGAAGGAAAAGAGAAAAACAAAAGGGGAGGGGGAGAGAGGGAGGAGGAGGAGGGAGGAGGAAAGGCAGGGATGAGGGAGGTTGAGGATTGGGATGGAACGGGTCACCTCGAAAATTTTTAACGGCCCAACCCATAAAAAAAAGGGAAGGGAGAGGAAGGCAGAAAGAGACACAGAGAAGAATAAAGGAGGGAAATGAGAAGAGAGAAGCTTGACTGCCTACGAGAGGCTCTCTGGAGGCTTGTCACAAGTGGAGAGAAGAGGAAAGGGGGAGGAGAGAGGCCAGAAGGGGAGCATGGGAAGAGAAGGCTGGCACAGGAACAAGAGCCAGCTTCCTCTGACCTGTGCTGCTCTAGATTTGCTTGAATCCCTCCCTGTTCCCTTTTGACACCCCCCTTCCCCAATTCGTTGAGGCATGTGGAGTCCCATTTCACAGCTGAGAAGACCAGGCCAGAGAAGCGGAAAAAGCTTCCAGCGTCACTGGCTGGTGATGTCCAGGACTCTGGACTCTGCTTCCCTCTGCCTTCCAGGGGAGCTGTCTCTCATCCCTCCCTCGGGCTTTTGGGAACTGGACAGGGCAGTCAAACCTGCCAGTTAAACCCAAGGCAGGGCCGGTTTTTGGTCCGCCCCAGGGGGCACAATTCGGCACAGAGGTTTGGGTTAAAGGTAGGAACCAAGGGGAGAAAACAGAAATCGAAGAGAGGGAGAAAAAAAAATAAAGAAAAAGGGAAAAAAAATAAGAAGAAAAAAGGAAGGGTAGGGAGGGATGGAATCGGGAGAAAAAAGAAAAAGAGAAAAAAAAGGGGATGGAAGAGAATGACGAGCAAAAAAAGTAAAGGGGGAGGGTGGGGGTGAAACCAGGAAAAGAAAAGAGAACGGGACCGGGGGGGGAAAAGAAGGATGGAAAGGGAGGAAAAAGAGGGAAAAAGGAGAAGGAAGAAGAGGAAAAAGGGAAAGGAAGAGGGGGAAAGGGAAGGGGAAGGGGAAAAAAGAAAAGGGGAAGGGAAAGGAAGGAGGGGCAAGGGGGAGAGAAAGGAAAGAAGGAGGAGGAAAAACAAAAAAGGGGAAAAGGAAAAGGAGAAGAAAAGGAGGAGAAGAAGAAAAAGGGAAAAAAAAAAGGGAGGGGGGAGGAAAAATGGAAAAGAAAGGAAGGAAAGGAAAATCCGGGAAAAAATAAATCACACAGTCAATTCTTTTAATTTTAGGAGAAGGAAACCGAGAAAAGGACCTAAGGAAAAAAGGGAGAATAAGAAAAGGAAAGGGATTGGGAAAAAGGGAAAAATGGAGGGGGAAGGGGCACAAAAAGAAGAAGGAAAAAGGGAAATAATCCAGGAGAGGGGAGGGGAAAGGGGAAAAAAGGAAGGAGACCGAGAAAGGGGAGGAAAACAAGGAGGAATGGAAGAAGATGGACAAGGGGGAGTGGGAGAAGGGAGGAAAGATTAAAAAAGGGGAAAAAAGGAAAAAAAGGGAGAAAAAGGAAAAAAAGAAAAGGAAAGGAAAAAATAAAGGGGAGGGAAATAGAAGAAAGGAAGAGAAAGATGAAAAATAGAAAAGGAGGAAAAGGAAAAAAAGACAGAAAAAGGAGGAAAAGGAAAAAGGGAAGATGGGAAAGAAAAAAGGAAAAAAAAGGGGGAAAAAAAAGGATAAAGAATGGGGAAGGGGGAAAGGAAGGAAAAGGATGAAGAAAAAAAAGGAAAGAAAGGGTGGGGGAAGGACCGAAGGGGGGAAGGAAAGAAGATTTAAAAAGGAAGGAAAAGGAAGGGAAAAAGAGAGAAGAAGAAAGGGAGGAAGAAGAGGGGGGAAAAACAGATGAAGAAAAGGAGGAAAAGGGAAAGGAAAAAAGGGGGAAAAAGAAGGGAGGATTCAACAAGAAATGGAATTTGGGGGGCAACGAGCAAGACTGATTTGGAATTTTGTTTGTTAATTGGGAAATTTTCTTCTGGAGAGGTTAAGGAAAAGGATGATAAAAAGGAGAAAGCCATAATATTTTAAAAATCAAAAGGAGGGAAAGTTAGGAAAAAAAAGATGGAGAAGGAAGAAAGGGAAGAAAAGCCTGAGGTGAGAGAAGAAAATGATGAAGGCAAGGGAATAAGAAAGAGGGATAAATAAAAAAGGGAGGAAGGGGAAAAGGAAGAGAAGATTGTATTGAGTGGGAGTGAAAGGAAAGAAGAGAAGGATAAAGAAGGGAAGGAGGGGGGGGAAGAAACAGAGAGTGGAACAGAAGAAAGGAGGGAGGAAGAGGGGGGATATGGGGCAGGGGGGTTTTAACCCAAGGCTTTCTGTTATTCCCTTTGAGGTTTGAGGGGGAAGAAAGTAAGAGGTGGAGAAAGGGGACAAGAAAAAAAGGAAGGGACAAGGGGGAGAGGGAGGGGGAAAAAAGGACAAATGGGAAACAAGGGAGGGAAAAGGGATGAGAAGGAAAAAGGAGGGGAAAATGGAAAAGAAAAAAAACAAGGGGGGGAAGGGAAAAGGGGATGGAGGGAAAGGAGGAAAAGGAGGGGAGAAAAAAGGAAAGAAAAAAGGAAGAAAGGAAAGAAATGAGGGGAGGAAGGAAAAATGGAGAGAGGGGAAGGAGGAAAGGGAAAAAGGAAGGGATTAAAAGGGGGAAACAGGGGAACAAAAGTTGGGAAAAAAGACAGAGACGAAAAAGAAAACAGAAAAAGAGATCAAGGGAGGGACAAAAAAGAGGGGGAGGAAAAAAGGGAAGAGGAAAAGAAAAAGGAAGGAAAAAAAGGGGGAATGGGAAAAGGAAAAAGGAAAAGAGGAAAAAGAATGGAAAAAGGGGGAGGGAGACCAAAATGGGGAAAAGGAGGGGAAAAAAGAAAGAGGAAGGAAAAAAAAAAGAAAAAAGAGAAAAGGAATGGAAAGGGGGAAAAGAAAAAAAGAAAAAGGGAGAAAAAAAAAAAGGGAAAAAGGGAAAAAGGAAATGGGAAGAAAAAGGAAGAATAAAAAAAAGGAAAAAAAGGAAAAGAATAAAAAAAAAAAAAGGAGAAATAAAAAAAGGAAAAAAGAGAAAGGAAAAAAAGGGGGAAAATAAGGGGGAAAAAAAGGAAAAAAGAAAGGAAAAAAAGGGGAGAAGAGGGAGGGAAAGAAAAAAAGGAAAAAGGGAAATAAAAAAAAGAGGGGAAAAGGGAAGGGAAAGAAAAAAAGAGGGGAGGAAATAGGGGAAGAAAATGGGAAAGAGGGAAAGGGGATAAAAGAAAAAAGAAAGGAAGGGAGATAAAAGAAAAAAGAAGGAAAGAAAAGAAAAGGGAAAAGGAGGGGAAAAGAAAAGATAAAAAGGGAAAAGGAGTGGAAAAGGGAAAAGGGGAAAAAAGGGGAAGAAGGAAAAAGAAAAGGGGGGGAAAAAAGGAAAATTTTAAAAGGGAAATAAAGGAAAAAGGAATAAAAAAAAGGGGAAGATGGAAAAAGGAAAAGGAGGGAAGAAAAAAGGAAAAAGGGGGAAAAAGGAGGAAAGAAGGAAAAAGGGGAAAGGGAAAATGAAAAGAAGGACAGATTACAAAATGGGAAAGGGAAAAGAAGAGGAGGAAAGAGGAAAAGCGAAAGAATGGGAAAAAAAAAGAAAAAAAAAATGGGGGAAAGGAGGAAAAAGAAAAAAATTTTTAAGGGAAAAAAAAAAGGGAAAAGGGAGGGGAGGAAAAGACAGTAAAATGGGGGAAAAAAAGGGAAGAAAAAAGGGAAAAAAAAGGGGTAAGGAGAAAGGGAAAAAAAAAGGAAGGGGATAGGAGCCAAAAAAGGATGAAGGGAATTTGATGGCCAAAAAAAGGGTGAGGGGGGACAAAAAAAGGAGGGTTTGGAAAGAAAATAAGGAATAAATTTTGGGGGAGGGCCGAGGAGGGGAAAGGGAAAAAAAAGGGTGAAAGAAAGATGGGGAGGGGAAAATAGGAAGGAAAGGGGAAAAAAAAGGAGGAGAAAGGAGAGAATGGGGAAAAGGAAAGAAAAACAAGGGAAAGGGAAATGAAAGGAAAAAAAGGGAGTGGAAAGAAAGGAAAAGGGAAAAAGGGGAAGGAAAAAAGGGGAGAAAGAAAAGGGAAAGAGGGAAGGGAAAAGAAACAGGAAAGAAGGGTGGGAATAATGGGAAAAGGGAAGAATGAAAGGAAGGAGAAAAAGGGAAAAGGGGGGAAAAGAAGAAGGAAAGGGGTAGAATAAAAGGGAAATGAAAGAAGGAAAAGGAAATGAGAAGGAAAAAAGGGAGGAAAAGAAAAAAAGGAAGGAAAGGGAAAGAGAAAAGGAAAAAGAAATGGGGGGGAAACAAAAAAAAAAAAAAAAAAAAGAAGGGGAAAAGGGAAACCAAAAAAAATAAAGGGGTAAGGGGAAAGGGAAAATGAAAAAAAAAGGCAATAGGGGAGGGGGAAAAGGAAAGGAAAGGGAAAGAAGGGGGAAGAAAATGGGAGAAAGGAGGGAAGGAAAAAGGGGGAAAGGAAAAAGGGGGGAAGAGGGGAAAAAAGGAAAAAAAAGAGGGAAAGGGAAAGGGGAGGAAAAAAAGAAGAAAAAAAAAAAAAGGGGGAAAGAAAGGGAAAAAGATGGAAAGGGAAACAGGAAAGAGGGAAAGGGGAGAAAGAGAGGAAAAGAAAAGGCAAAAAAAAAAGGAAGGAGAAAAAAAGGAAAAAAAGAAAGAAGGAAAAGGGAAAGGGGAGAAGAAAGGAAAAGAATAAAAGGGAGTAAGGGGAGGAAAATAGGAAGGGAAAAAAAGAAGGAAAGGAGGGAAAAAAGAAAGAAGAGAGGGAGAAAGGGAAGAAACCCAAAAAGGGGAAAGGAAAGGAAATAAAAAAAGGGAGGGAGGAAAGAAAAAGGGAAAAAAAGAAAAGGAGAAAAGGGAAGGAAAAAGGGGCAAAAAAAATGGAAAGAAAAAAGGGGAAGGGGAAAAATGGAAAAGAAAAAAAGGAAAAGGGAAGGGAAGAAAAAAAAGAAAAGGAAAAGGGGGGGGAAAACAAAGGAAAGAAAGGGGGGGAAAGGAAGGGGGAAAATAAGAGAAAAGGAAGGGGGAAAAAAAGGGAGGAAAAAAAAAAACAAAAGGGAAAATTAAAAGGAGAAAGGCCGGAGGGAGGGAAAGGGGGAAAAATGAAAAAGAGGGAAAAGGAGGGAGGGGAAAAAGGGGAAGGGGGGGGAGAAAATGGAAGGGGGGAAAGGGGGGCAGAGGGGAGGGAGAGAGAGGTTAGGGTTTGGGAGGGGAAGGAACCAGGGGAGTGGGAAAGTGGGGGGGAAGGCGGACAGGGGGAAAGGGGGTGGGAAATGTTGGGAAAGGTTTTTAAAGAGGGGAAGAGGGAAAGTATAAAAACTGGAGAGAGAGACCCAGGAGGGGGGGACATTTGGGGGGGGGAGGGGAAAGGGCAGGTGCCCGGGGCGGGGGAGGAAAGGGGAAATGAAGGAAAGGTTGGAGAAAGGGCCAAGGAAAGAAGGGGGGAAGAGGGAAGGGGGAGACGGAGGAAAGAGAGGGGGGGGGGAAAAGAAAGGGGAAGGAGGGGGAAAAAAAGGAGGGAAAGGAGCAGAAAGGAGGGGGGGGGGAAGAGGGAAAAATGGGGGGGGGGAGGGGAGGAAAGGGGGAAGGGGAAAAAGAAAGGGAGGGGAAAGAAGGGGGGGGACGGGGGGGGAAGGAAAAAGGGGAAAGGGAAGGGGGGGAAGGCGACCCAGTCCCAAGGGAAACCCCCTCCCGGAACTCATCTCTTCTCCCCACCGGCCCAACCCCGGTCACCCGTCCTTTTTCTCAGGGAGGCCTGGGGAGGGGCCCTTCCTCCCATGCCTTTGAGGGCGGCCTGATTTCCCCTGCCCTTTTCTTTTTTCAACCCCTCCCCAGGGGCCCCCTTGGGGACCCCGAAACGCCTGGCACCTTAAAGGTCAATGTTGATGGATTGGATTGAAAGAAGGGAGGGGGGGAAAGGAAGAAAGAAAAAGGGAAAAGGAAAAGAAAAGGAAAGAAAAGGGAGAGGAAAGGGGGGGGGAGGAAAAGAAAGAAAGAGGGGAAAAAGGGAAAGTTAGAAAAAAAGGGGAAGGGGAAAGGGAAAAGAGAAAAAACTAAAAAAGGGAAAAAGAGGGAAAGAGGAAGAAAGGGGGGAAAAAAATTTGGAGGAGAAGGGAAAAGGGAAAGAAAAAAGAAAAAGGGAAAGGAAGAAGGGGAAAGATAAGGAAATAAGAAAAGGAGGTTTAAAGAAAGGAAAGGGAAAAGGAAAAATGGGGAAACTAGTTTTTTAAGGAAAGGAGACACAAAAATGGAAAAATGGATCCCAGAAAGGGGAAAAAAAAGTTTTGGGAAAAATTGGGGAAAAGGGAAAAAATGGTGGAAGAGGGAAGGAGGGAGGGTGGAGGAGGTGGGGAAAAGAAAAGGGGTAAAAGGGGGAGAAAAGGAAAAAAAGGAAAAGAAGGGAAGGAAAAAGAGGAAAAGGGGGAAAAAGAAGGGAAGAAAAGAAAGGGAGGAAGAAGAAAGGGAAAGGGGAAAAAAAAAGGGGGAAGGGGAAGGAAAAAAGAAAGAAGAAAATAAGGAGGGGGAAGAGGGGAAAAATTAAAAAGGGGGAAAAAAAAAAAAAAGGTGGAAAAAAGAAAGGGAGGGAAAAGGAAGGAAAGAAAAAAATGAAAGAAGGGAAATGGGAATGGAAGGGGAAAGGAAAGGGGAAGAGGGAAAAAGAAAGGAAAAAGGAAAATGGGGAAAGAAGGAGGAAAGGAGAAAAAAAGGGAATAAACAGGGGGAAAGAAAGGAAAGGGGAATGGAAAAAAAAATTTAGGGAAGAAGGGGAGAAAGGAAAAAAAGAGGAAAGTTGAAAAAAAAAGGAAAAGCAAAGAAAGGGGGTTAAGAAGGATGGGAAAAAGAAAGAGGGGGGGTGGAAGGGAGGAAGGGAAGAAGGGGGGGAAAAGGAAAAAGGAAAGAAAAAAGAGGGGAGAGGAAAAGGAAAAAGGGGAAAAAAAAGGGGAAGGAAAAAGAAGGAGGAAAAGAGGGAAAAAGAAGAGAAAAAAAGAAAAGGGGAGAAAAAAAAAAGGGAAAAGAAGGGGAAAGGGAAAATTTAAGGAAAGAAAAAAAAGGGAGGAAAGAAGAAAATTAAAAGGAAAAAAAAAAAGAAGAGGGAAAATAAAAAAAAAAAAAAGGGGGAAAAGGAGGAAAGGAAAAAAAAGAGAAAGAAAGGGGGAAAATGGAAAGGGAAAAAAGAAAAAGGAAAAAGGAAAGGAAAGAGGAAAAAGAAATGGGAAAGGAAAAAAGGAAAAAAAAAGAAAGGGAAAGGGGGGAAAAAGAAAGGGGAAGGAAGGGAAAAAAGGAAAAAAGCAAAGAAAGGGAATGGGAAGAATGAAAAGGAAAGGAATAAAAAAAAAAAAAATGGGAAAATAGAAAAAAAAAAAAGGAAAAAAAAAAAAAGGAAGGAAAGGAAAAGATTTTTAAAAAAGGAGGAGGAGGAAATTTTAAAAGAGGAGAAAGGGGAAAGGAAAAAGAAAATAAAAGGTAAAAAGGGAGGGGGGAGGGAAAAAAAAAGGGAAAAAAAGGAAAAGGAGGGGAAAAAAAGGGAGGAAAAGGGAAGGAAGGAAAGAAAAAGGGGAAAAAGGGGAAAGGTGGGAGGAGAGGGAAGAAGGGAAAGAAAGAAAAAAAAGGAAAGGGGAAAGGGGAAGAGAAAAAGGGGGAAAGGGTAAAGGGAAAAGGGGAAAGGAAAAAAAAGGGGAAAGAAAGGAAAAAAGGGGAGGAAAAGTTAAAAATGAGAAAAAAAAGGAAAAAGAGTGGGAAAAAAAAAGAGGAAAAAAAAGTGCGAAGGTAAAAAGGGGGGAAAAATAAAATCCCAAAGGGAAATTTTTTGGGGGGGAAAGAAAGGGAAAAAGGGAAAGGGGGGAAAGGGGACGGAGGGAGAAAAGGGGGACGGGAAAAAAAGGCAAAAAGGGAGAAAGGGGAGTGGGGGGAGGGGGAAAGGAAAAAGGGAAGGGGGCCCCGGGGAGGGGAGGGAAAGGTGGCGAAGGGGGGGGCCCCCCGTAGGGAAATTTTAAGGAGAAAAAAAAAAAAAAAAAATTTTTTTTTTCCTTTCCCCCCCCCACCCCTTTTGCCCCCCCCCTTTGGGGGGGGGGGGGTTTTTTTTTAAAATTTTTTAAGGGAAGGGAAAAGGGAAAAAGGGAAGGGGAGGGTGGGGCGGGAGGGGGGGGGGAGGGAAAAAGAAGGAAAAGGGATTGGGGAAAGAAATGGGAAGGGCTTAGAGGGGGAGGGAGGGGTGGAAAGAAAAGGGAAAGGGAAAGGGGTTTTCCCGGGAGGGGGGGAGGGAGGGGGAGGGTCTGGAAAAGGGGGGGGGGGGGGGAGAGGGACCCCGGGGAGGTTTAGGGGGGGAGGGGGAAAAACAAGAGGGGAAGGGAAAAGGGAGGGGGGCCGGGGAGGGGAGGGGAAAATTAAAAGAAGGGGGGGGGTGGGGAAGGGGGGGGGGGGAAGGAAGAGGGGGGGGGGAAAAGGGAAGGGGAGGTTTAAAGGAGGGGTGGAGGCCCAGGATGGAGAGTGTTTAGGGGGAGGGGAAGAGGGAAGAAAGGATTGGGGAGAGATGGAAAGAAATCTGGATAAGGAGGGGAGGGGAGGCGGACCCCCGGAGGGCCGGAGGAGGGAAGGGCAGGGAGCCCCTGCCTTCCCATCCGGTGGGGGGAGCCCCGGCCCTTCCACAATTTCCATTTGGGGTGGGGGACATGGGAATGGGAGAAGAGGGGATTGGAGGAAAGCAACAAAGAGTTGTGAGAGGGAAAATGGAGCAAGGGGGTTGGGGAAGAAGGAATTCTGAATCCGGGGGGGGGAGGGGGGTGGCCCCAGGGCACGAGGCCCGGGCCCCTGTCCTCTTCCAAAGGGGAGAGAGCCCCGCCTTCTCCCAGCCCGCCAGGGGGGTGGGGGGAGGCTGGGTCCCAGCGAGCCGAGAGGGGGATCGAGAGGAGGGACACAAGAGCCGTCCGCAGAGGCAAAGGAGGGCCGGGCCGGGAAGGCCGGAAACCTTCAGGAATTGGGGGACTGGGGGGGAGGGCGGGGGGGCCCATCCTGGCCCCGGGCCCCTGGAGCCACGGCCCTCCCGCCCCGGCCTCCGTCCGGGACCCAAGACCCACCTGAGCCAGACAGGGACGAGGCAAAGGAGAGAAGGGAGGGGGAGGGAGAGCGACAGAGGGCGAGAAGGGGAGAGAGAGGAAAGGAGGGAGACAGAGACGAGTGAGAGAGACAGGAGAGAGATGGAGAGAGAAGGACAGGAAAGACAAGACAGGAGACGAGAAGAGAGAGAGATGGAGAGGAACAGAGAAGGAGCACCCTATTGAAGAAAGAAAGAGTGGGAAAGACAGAGAAAGAAAGAAAAAAAATAGAAAGAGGGAGATGGAGAGAAACAGAGAGATAGAGTGACGGAGAAAGGGAGAGACAGAGACAGAGAGACATACACAGAGACAGGTGGAGAGAGACAGAAAGGAAGAGAAGGAGATGGAGAGAGAGACAGAGACACAACCAGAAAGATAGGGAGAGAGAGAGAGAGGCAAAACAGAGAAGGAAGGGGGAGGAGAGAATCTGACAGAAGAGGGCAAGAAAAGAGAGAGGGTGAGAGAGAGGAGAAAGAGAGAGGGAGAGAAGAAAGAGATGGAGAGAGACAGAGAAACAAAGGTAGAAGGAATGGGGGAGAGGGGGAGAGAAACAGAGAGAGAGGGAGAGACAAAGAGGGAGAAAGAAGGAGAAAGACCCAGGGAGAGACAGAAAGAGGGAAACGGAGAAGGAGAGAAAGAAAGAGGGAGAGAAACAAAGAGGCAAAGGGGAGAAGAAAGGGAGAGGAGAGAGTCTGACAAAGGAGAGCAAGAAAGAAGAGGGTGAGAGACAGAGAGGAACAGAGAGGGAAATGGAGAGAGACAAAGGGGGGAGAGAGAGAGAGACAGACAGAGACACAGAAAGAGAGGAACGGAGAAGGAAATGGAGAGACAGAGGGGGGAGAGGAAGGGAGAGACAAAGAAAGAGAAAAACAGAGGGGGAGGGAGGAAAAGGGAGAGAGACAGTGAGAAACAGGAGAGAGACAGAGAGACAGGGCCCGGCTCCCGCCGCCCGCCCCTCCCGGCCCAGCCTCTCACCTGCGAGTCCGTCTCCGGGGCAGCCCCAGCCCAGGCAGCCCCAATATAAGGGCCCGCGGGCCGGGCTCCCGCCAATGAGGGGCTGCCTCCACCTCCGCCTTATCTCGGGCCCAGACCCCCCGGCTCCGCAGATGCTAAATCGGGCTCCTCAGCTGTCATCGGGCCCTGCCCAGCCTGAGCCCCACCAGACAGCTGGGCCTGCCCTGGGGGGGGGGGGGGCACCTGTCCCAGGCCCATTTTTGGGCAGGTTCTCGGCCCAAGAATAGAAACCCCTGAGCTGGCACTGAGCTGGGGGAGGGGCCTCCTCTCAGCTGTCCGGCACTCCCTGCCGGGCCCCTGCCCCCACCTGTTCTCAGCCTGACCCCTTTTTGCCAGCGCCCCCCATGGGACCCACACGAGGCTCCTCGTGGGTCACGTCCCTCCCAGCCCTGCCCCCACACTTCTGGCTTCCTTCCCCTCTCACCGCGGAGGCCCCGCGGTCCCCCGCTGTCCCCCCAGCAGCTCCCCAGGCCCGGGGCCCACAGGCTCTGTCCCTGCCCCGCAGCCCCTGTCCCCGGGGCCCCCCTGCAAGGACCATGATCCTCAGCCCTCAGATAGCACTTGAGAGGTTTTTAATGCGCTTGTCAGAGAAACAGTGCGGCCGTGGGGGCAGTACCAGGATGCTGCGCGGAGGCTGTGGAGGCGCTGAGATCGTGGAGCTCTCGCCAGCCCTGGGAAGCGGGGGCCACACTTATCCCCGTTTTACAGATGAGGAAAGTCAGTCTCCAGAGGGGAACGTAATTCGTGGGGGCGGGGCCCAGGAAGTCCAGCATAGCGCCCCCCCCCGTCTGCCCCCCAGCACCTGGCCCTGGGCCCCCAGCACCTGGCCCTGGGCCCCCAGCTCGCGCCGCTGGCTCAGGGGAACCTGACTATAAGGGAAGGGAGAAGTGGGGGAGCCGCGGGGGTGGGGGATAAGGCTGAGGAGGGCCCCCCCACCGGCCCCAGCCGCCCCCCGAGGGCGCCTTCAGCCTCTGCCCCTCTCCCGGCGCTGAGGGCTGGGCAGAGGCAGAGGGCGGCGCGGGGAGGCCAGAGGCCGGGGAAGGCACACTCACGGCGGCCGAGGCCGGCAGCAGAGACAGGGAGAGGTAGGCGCCCGGCGGGCCGGGCCGTGGGGGCGGGGCGCTCAGGCCGCCTGCAGCCAGCTGCCCGCGCCCTCCACCTCTTTGGTGACCACCAGAAGCACCTCGCACGGGCCCCCGGCCAGGGCGGCCGACAGGAAGTCCCTGGGGGAGAGGGGCCGCGGTGGGTGCCCGGCCCCGCCCCCCGCGGCCCACTGAGCCCTCGCCCCCCCGGCCCCTCCCCTCCGCGGCCCCCCGGGCTCCCGCCAATGAGGGGTTGCCTCCGCCTCCGCCCTTATCTCGGGCCCAGACCCCTCGGCTCCCCAGATGCTAAATCGGGCTCCTCAGCTGTCATCAGCACCTCCCCCTCCCCTTCCTGCACTCCCGGGGCTCAGCCCCTCCTCGGCTCGCTGGGCCCTCGCCCCCCCGGCTCCGCCCCCCGCCCCGCCCCCTCAGCCCCCGGCCCGGCCCTCACCTGAGCTCGGCCTCGCCGCCCAGGGCCACGGGCTCCCGAAGCTTCGAGTCCAAGTTGTAGTAGACGTTGCCCACCTGGCGCAAGGCCACCCAGTGCCGCCGCTGCAGGGGAAGGGACAGCACGCCCAGGGAGACAGGGGAGGGCAGGTTCAGGATGAAGCCCAGGACCTGGGGCAGGGCCAGCTGGGTCAAGGGCCTGGGGAACAGTGCAGGGAGCGGGCTCAGCCGGGCCTCCTCCTGGGCCTCCCCCTCCCCTCCCCTCCCTCGGCCCCCCTCCGCCCCCTCCTCCTGGGTCCCCCTCCCCCCAGATGAGCCTCTCACCGCCGCCGGTCCCACCACACGGCAGCCAGCCCCAGGCCCTGAAGAGCAGCCATGATGACGTTCACATCGTAATTCCCCGTGCCCAGGAGGCTTCGATGAGGGTTCAGGCGGGAATCGGGGGCCAACCTGGAGGGGGCGGCAGGGAGGGCTCTCACGGGAGGCGGCTGGGGCTGGGGGCTCCCCCAAGAGGTGGGGAGTCCCCGTCTCCATCCAGGCCCAGGATGAAGCAGGCCCCGCCCTTCCCCTGCCCCGCTTTCCTCTGTGACTCCCCAGACCCGAGAGCACCCGGAAGGGAGGGGGGAGAAGAACGGAGGAGAAACCTGAACGGGGAGCCCCGTGTGAGCCTCGAGCACAAGAGGAGCATAATGAATGTTTTTGAAGAATGGACCACAGGAGCCCCGGCCACACAAGGTTCCTCCTCAGATCCCAGCCAGCCCTCTGGGATTCTTCCTTGCTCTTTCCCACCCTAGGCAGGGCCGGCCTCGGCTCAAGCCTCCAGCGCCCGGGCCTCCCAGCGCCCTCGCTCGCCTGTTCTCCCAGCGCCCTGGTCGGCCTCGGGAGCCCGCCTGGCCGCCCGGGCTTCCCAGCTGGGCCGGCCAAGCTCTCCAGCGCCCTGGGCCGGCCTCGCTCCCCCAGCGCCCCGGCCGCGCCTCCAGCGCGGCCTCCCAGCGCCCCCGGTTTGCCTTGCCCGCCACCGGCCTGCCTCCCAGCGCCCCGGCCGCCCCGCCCAAGCCTCCCGGCCGCCCCGCCCCTCGGCCAAGCTTCCCAGGCCCTCCCTGGCCGGCCTCCGCCTCCCAGCCCGGCGCCTCGGCCAGGCCTTCCTCCCAGCCGCCCGGGCCTCCCAAGCCCCCGCGCCTCCCGGCCGCCTCCCCAAGCCTCCGGGCCGGCCTCCGCAGCCTCCGGCCCCGCCCCGCCTCCCTCCTCCTTGGCCCTCCCAGCCTCCCCCGGCCTCGCTTAGAGCCCCTCCCACGCCGGGCCTCAGGCTCCAAGCGTTCCCTCCCCCAGGGCGCCTGCCGGCCTCCCCCTTCCCCACCTCCGGCCGGCCCCCAGCCGGGCCGGGCCTGGGGCCCACCTCTGGCCCCGCCGGCCCTTCCGGCTGGGCCGCCGGCCAAGGCCCCGGCCAAGCTAGGCTGCCCCCCGTGGCCACGGTATGGGTCCCGCCCCTCCCTCGGGGCCCGGTCCCCGAATGGGCCTGCCCCCGGGGGCACACCGGGCGGGCCCTCCCTTCCCACCCGGCAGGGACGGGGCCGGCGAGGCCCGGGGCGAGGCGGGTGGGGGCCCCGGGAGGCGCACCTGCAGAGGCAGGGCCGGGTTCCGGCGAAGACGGCTGGGACGGAGCGGGCCGGGGCAGAGCGGGACAGGGCCCCGGGCACACAGGGGCACTGGGCCCGCGCCCGCTCGGGTCCCGCCCCGCCCGGGCCCCAGGCCCCGGGGGAAACGGGCGCGCCTGAACTCGGGGGGCCCCGGAGCGGAAAGGCCTGCCCGGGCCGACCCGGGGCCGCGAGGCGCGCCGACTGATTGGGGAATCCTAGGCCTTTGACGCAGGGCCCCGGTCCGGGCGGAACCTTTCCCAGAACGGGCTGCGGTGGGAAGGCAGAACCCTGGGCAGGCGGGGAGAAACCAAAGGCCCGACCAGGGGCGGAAGGCTGCGGGACGCGGTGCCCCGAACCCCGGATAAGCCGAAACTTAGGAGCCTGGGCCCCTGGTCCACCCCTCCCGAAGCGTTCAAAGGCCTGCCCCCCCCTCCGGGAACTTGTGGGACCTGGGAACCCCAGAGGCCCTGCCCAAGACTGGAAAGAAATCCTCACGGCGAAACGCTCCCAGAAGGGCCCCGCGTTCGGAACCTTCCAGAAGCCCTTGGCCGCACCTTCCTCTCCCAGAATCGGGCAAACAGGGACAGGCCGATAAAGGCGAAGGTGCATGGGAAACGGAGGCTCTCCCAGAAGCCGCACAAACGCGGAAACTTCCGGAGGAGGGGCCCCGGGCCGGAAGGAAAGGGTTTCCGGAACCGGACCACAAAGGGGCCGGGGAGGTTGAAAAGAACGGGGGGGACCCCGGCAAAGGGCGGGTGGAAGGGGGGCGGAAGGACCGGACTCCCCAGGAGGCATGGACCGGCCGAAACGGGAGGCTGGAGGGTCGGGGATTTGGGTCCACCCGGACCGGGGACTGCGGAGGGATGGACCCGGCTGGGGCGGGGAGGCGACCGCGGGGCTGGGGGGAGGGATCGGACCCGGCGGGGCTGGGGGGGGAGGATCGGACCCCGGGAGGGGCGGAGGGATCGGACCGGACCGGGGCTGGGAGGGAGGATGACCCGGGCTGGGGGAGGGGAGGATCGGACCCGGGGGCTGGGAGGCGAAGGATCGGACCCGACGGGGCGGGGAGGGATCGGACCCGGGACCGGGGAGGCGGGAGGACGGACCGGGCGAGGGCGGAGGGATCGGACCGGACTGGGGGCTGGGGAGGGCGGGAGGATCGGACCACCCAGGGGCTGGGTGGCCCGGAGGGGCTGGGAAAGGATCGGACCCGGACTGGGGCTGCCCTGGGGAGGGGCGGGAGGGATCGGGACGGACCATGGGACGGGGGGATCGGGCTGGGGAAAGGTTCCTGCCTGAGCCTGAGCCCAACCCACAGGAGGCTTGGGTCCTCTGCCCCTGGGGGTGTGCCTCGGTCCCCCACCCTTATCGCCTCCCGCCAAGTCCCAGGGCCAGTTCGAGCAAGAGAGGTTTCCTTGGAGGCGAGACCCCGTTTTGACTGGTGAGGCCGGCGCCCGGCGGCACCGGGTCCTCACACAGGATTCCCAGCCTGGGCCGCCGCGCCAGGCTGAAGGGAGACAAGAAGGACGAGCTTCAGCCCTCTCCCCTGTGCACACCAGATGCATCCTGGTGCCTCAGTTTCCTTCGTCAGATAAAGGGCTTTGACCAACGGGTTCTGAGCCCAGAATCCTCTGATGGGGAGAGCCCGGACCTCTCTGCCCCAACTCTCTTTGCACTACTTATTCAACACTTGATAGGGCACCTGCTGTTGGGGCCTAAGGGGCATGATGGGCAGGGGAAGGGAAGAGAGGAAGAGGAAGGAGCCCAGATCTTGCACTGGGCACTGAGGGGCACAGAGACAGCCTGGGCCTAGAGCCGGGCACTGAGGGGCACAGAGACAGCCAGGGGCTAGAGCCGGGCACTGAGGGGCACAGAGACAGCCAGGGGCTAGAGCCGGACACTGAGGGCACAGAGAGGCGTGCTTGGGGCTAGAGCCGGGCACTGAGGGGCACAGAGACAGCCAGGGGCTAGAGCCGGGCACTGAGGGGCACAGAGACAGCCAGGGGCTAGAGCCGGGCACTGAGGGGCACAGAGACAGCCAGGGGCTAGAGCCGGACACTGAGGGGCACAGAGGCGGCTTGGGGCTAGAGCTGGGCACTGAGGGCACAGAGACAGCCTGGGCCTAGAGCCGGGCACTGAGGGGCACAGAGACAGCCAGGGCTAGAGCCGGGCACTGAGGGGCACAGAGACAGCCTGGGCACAGAGCCAGGCACTGAGGGGCACAGAGGCAGCCTGCGGCTTGGGCACAAAGTTGGGAGGAAGCAGTCTCAGGGATCCTACCCCAGGCAGGTGCAGACCCTGAATTTGGTTCCTGGGATTTCCAGCCCCTCCCCTCCGGGCCCCGCTCCCTGCCCATCCCTGGGCCCCGAGGCCGTCTGACCCACTGCCTGCACTGACCCCCGGGAAGGAGGGGGCGGGCTTACCCAGGAGGCTGCGCCAGAAGGCCGCGAGGGTGGCGGTGCCGGTCACCGCCCCAGGCTCGGCCGGGTTTTCCCCGCCGGGTCCGGACGCAGAAGCTCTGGCCGCTGGCCCCCGGAGGTCCCTTCAGCTCCACGTCTATCACGTGCCGGTCCACCAGGCTGGGGTCACAGGGGTGGGGTCATGGGCGGGGCCGAGGGCGGGGCCGTGTGAGCCCCCGCCCCCGCCCCAGGCCCGGCTCACCTGAGGTCCGCCACCAGGATGCCGACCACGCCGTCGAAGCCGAGGCTCGGGGCGGCCAGAGCCGCGGCGGCCATGGTGTTGGAATTGCGGGGGGCCAAGGGGCAGAGCCCCCGGACGGGCCCCTCGTAGAGCACAGTCCGGGGCCCCTCGGCGGGCCCCTTGCCCAGCGGCCCCTCCAGCCGGAAGCCGTGAGGGTGCGTGGCCATGGTTATGGAAAGGCTCTGGAAGGGGCACAGGTCACGGCTCTACCTTTCCTGGCCGGCCCCGCCCCCTCCGGCTCCAGCACCGGCCCTCCCTTACCTGCAGCCCCCCGCACGCGTCCAGCCGGGCGATGTCCTCCGCTCCCCACAAGGCTCCCCGAGCCACAAAAACCCACCGGCCCGACTTCCTCGAGGCCTCCAGCAGGCGCCGCTCCGTGTCCGGGTCGGCCAGGGCCGAGGGGGACCCCACCTGGGGAGGCGGGAGAGCTGGGGAGGGGGCGGGGCCGCAGACTGCGAGGGTCTTCACAACGCAGGGCCGGGGCTTAGCAGGGACTTTAGAACCCAGAACGGGGGCGGGGGCGGAGAGCGGGGCCTCAGAACACGGGGCCTGGAATGACAGACTGGGAGGGACAGCAAAGCTTCATCCCCAGGACACAGAGAGCCGGAGGTGGGAGGGGCACGACTGGCAGAGCCCGGCGGGGGGAGGGGCACAGGGTCCCAGAGCTACAAGGGACTGGCTGGGGTCCGAGAACCATCATCCGCTCTTAGAGAAGGGGGGGGTCTCACCAAGAGGTCAGCATGGCTCAGGATCTGGGCCCCAAAATCCCGGATGATTTGGGGGTGAGCGACCTCAACCACCAGGTCCGGACTCCTGTGGGGGGGATGGGGGAGAGAACAGCCGTGTTCCGGCCTCCGCGTGCCTAGTGCTGCGCCAAGTGCGGTACAAAGATTTCCTTTGATCCCCCTCCCCCGTGAGGCTGCCCGTTGGCGGAGGGGCCCCAGGAGCCTCGGCTTCTGCTGCATCAGCGGGGGCTGGATCGGAGGGTGCCCCCCCAGTCTCCGGATCCCCCCTGAGAGCAAGGTCACTGACCTCTCCCCCAAGGCCCCGAGGTCAAGAAGCCTCAGGGCGGGGGGCAGGGTGCTCTGCAGCCTCCTGGGGTCCCGGTTCCAGACAAAGCTGAGTTCCAGGCCGTGCTGCGCCCCCTCGGCCAGCAGCCGAGCCGCCAGGGCTTGACCTGTGGGGATGGGGGAGAGGGTGGCCCGGGTCAGGAGCCGGGGGGCCTGGGGCAGGAGGGGGGAGGGGGGGCCGCTGGGGCCGGGGGAGGGGCGGGAGCCGGCCACCTACTCACCCAGGCGCCCGTAGCCCAGCAGCCCGACCTTCTTCAGCCTCCGATCCTGGGCCATTTCTGGCGCTCCTGGCCAGCGCTGACCTTTGGACAGGTGACCTTTGCACCCCATCCCGGACTAGAGAAGGGGGCAGATCCCCGACCTTTGACAAGGGCTCTTCCCCTCGTGGGCCGGGCCTGGCTGGGGAGCCTCGACGGCCGTCTCGCCGGCTCCCCTTCTCTGGAGGTGCTCAGCCCTCCCCTCCCTCATTGCCACTGCCGCCTTTGCGGCCTTCTCCTCCCCTCCCGGGCCCGCCAGGTTACCATGGCAACCTCATCCCATTTAGGGGAGGGGGTTGGCAGTGAGACCCGGGAATGGGAGCTCAGGCTGGCTCTTGCAGGCGGGGGCTCTCTCTCCCCCCCTGCCTGTTCCCCCCTGACTTTGCCCTTTGGGCTGGGTGGCCTCCGCCCCCGCCCTCCCTTTTCCCCGAGTGCCCGGGCTCTTCCCATGGGGGGGCTCCTTTTAGGCTGCGTGGCCCGGTCTTTGGGGCCCATCCTGGTCCCCTTCCTCCCTCCTTTGTCCCCCCTCACCCAGCCCGGCCAGTCCCGGGGCCGGGACATCCCTTCCCAGCCCCCAGGGCCCCCCCCCCGAGTCACCGGGCAAAGGCCTTTGCCCCCAGACAAGGAAGGGGGGGCCTCGTTGGCCCCACCCCAGGACCAGCTTCCAGCCTGAGTTCCGAGGGGCTCCCTCCCCCGCCCGCCCCCCCCAAGCCCGCCCGGGTTTGGGCCGGCCCGCCCTCTGCCCCGGGGCGGAACGCAGGCTGGGCAGGGGTCCCCCCCTTCACCCCCTCCCCAACCACCTGGGTGCTGGTTTTCCCCAAAGGGGACGGCAAGGGGAAAGGGAAAGAAAGAGACGGAGGGAGAGGGATCGCCCACCGGGGAGGGGGAGGAGGGAGAGATCCAAGGATAGGAAACCCCCCCATTAACCTCACAGGGGAACACCCCAGAAAGAAGATGGAAAACACAGAGATGGCAGAGACAAAGTTGCAGGGGAAGGCAAGAGTTTCCCCGGGAAGCTCCTTGAGTCCCAGAGAAAACCGGGCCCCAGGGTGGGCCCCCCCGTTCCCCCCCGCTCCCCTTCCTCATGGGGGCTGGGGGACCGGCAAGAACCACAGTCTCCCACCATCCTTCCAAGTGGGCCCGGCCCCCCTCTCCCCCCTTTTGGGAGCCCCTTTATTCTTGGGGTCCCTCTGACTGCACCTGGGGTCTCTTCCCGTGTGGCTTCGGGCTTCTTGAACCACCCTCCCTCCCCCTCCCCGAGGTCCCCGCCCCTTCCCGGCCCCGGGCAGGCCCCCACCTGCGTTCTCGCCCAAGGGCCCAATCCAGGAGGGGGATCCACCCACTCCAAGGGGAAGTGTGCCAGGCCAGCCCCGGGGCTCTCCCGGGGACACGTGGCTAAACCTCTCCTGGCCCCCGCCCCAGGCTGGGTTTCAGGGCCCCCCCATGGCCCCTGCCCCCGCTCTCATGGGAATCTTTCTCACCCCTTCTTGGTCAGACTGAGCCACGGGCTGAAATTCTTCTCCCCTTCGTCTGGTTCTTTGTGTCCTCTGTTTCTCTCTTTGTTGTCTCTGTCTCGTCCTCTTTTCTTTTGTTCACTTGTGTTCCCTCAGTCTCTGTCCCTCTCATTCTGTTGTCTCTATCTCTATCCTTCCTCTTTCCTCTGTTTCTGTCTCTGTCCTCCGTTTGTCTCTTTCCCCTTCTGTCTGTCTATATCTGGTTCTGTTTTTCGGCCTCTGCCTCTGTCTCCCCTGTGTATGTGAGATTGTCTCTGCCCCCTTTTCTCTTTGGTTTGGTCTGTCCTTTCTGTGGTGTTCTCTGTTCTGTTCCTTTGCCCTTATCTGGGAAAGTTCCGAGAAAAGGGTCAAGCTCATCTTTTCCCCCTCCCCCATATTTGGGCCCTTCCTTTCCCACAGAGTGCCTCTGGCCCCGGGTCTCTTTCCCTCCTCCTTCCCTTTTCCTCCCCTTTCCCTTGTGGCCGAAACAGGGAAATGGGGCCCCTTTGGGGGTCTTCTAGCTTTTCCCCGTCCTCCTGCTGTCTCCCCCCTCCCCCCTCTCTGTCCTCCCCGTCTGAGCCCCACCGCCTTATTCTCTCCTCCCCAATAGCCCTCAACTGTACCTCTTGGTCTTCCCATTCTGCCCCCTTCTCCCCAACACTGCCCACAGGCCTCCCCCTCCCAGTGAGGAGGAAACGAGAGAGCCAACATCAAAGAACCCAAGGAGGGGGGAGAGGTTGGGTCGGGAGAGTGTGGGGGAGCGCGGGACAAAAGATTTGGGCCCGCCCGGGCCCGGCGTCCTCCTGCCTGGTCCCTGTCTCCGTGGGGACCTCTGTCATCCCCAGGCCGAGGGGGGGGGTGCCCGGCCCCCAACGCCACGACCCAAGGAGGGTGGCCCTTTGGGCCCCCCAAAGGGAAGGACTTTACCAGAAACCCCAAAGGAGGAGCGGCCACCACACACAAATCTCTCTCTCTCCCACACACACAACACACACACACACAGAGCCTCACAAAGATCCTTTCCCTTCTTCAAACCCCCATCAAGCCCTGCTCCGAAGGAATGGACACAGTCCTGGGGCCCAAAGGGTAGGGACCGGGTCCCTGGTCTGATGCCTCCCTTTTGCAGGAAACAGGTTGGGGCTCAATCCGAGGGAGGGAAGGGCCCAACCCCCAGTCTCCGGCTTCTTAAAGGCCAAAGGGGGCCCCCTCAAAGAACTCCCCGCCCATTCTCTGAGATTGTACTGGGGGCCTGGGAGAGCCCCAAGCCCAGCAGGTGACCTCAGTAATCACCTCATCTTCTGAACTTGTGGGCTGGGAAGGAGGGGTTTGATACAGGTCCTCTCTCTCCCTCTCCATTCTCTCTCTCTCTCTCTGTCTCTCTGTGTCTTTCTGTCTCTCCCTCTCCATTCTCTCTCTCTGTCTCTCTGTGTCTTTCTGTCTCTCCCTCTCCATTCTCTCTCTCTGTCTCTCTCTCTGTGTCTTTCTGTCTCTCCCTCTCCATTCTCTCTCTCTGTCTCTCTCTCTGTGTCTTTCTGTCTCTCCCTCTCCATTCTCTCTCTCTGTCTCTCTCTCTGTGTCTTTCTGTCTCTCCCTCTCCATTCTCTCTCTTTCTCTCTTTTTTTTCTCTCTCCCTCCTTCTCTCTCCCCTCCCTCATGAATTTTGCATTTCTATTTTCATGACAAAAAATTTTTTTTACTTTTTCTTTTTTTTTTTTAAAGTAATTACAGAGCAGGGTTAAACCCACCTCCCCTTCAGTATCAAAGTCTTGGAGCAGGTTCGGGGGGGAAGGATTTTGGGGGGGGGGGCCCCTCCCCATCCGATGGGCAGGGTTTAAAGGCCAGGGCTCGGAGCTTATGTGGGAGGGACCAGGCCGGGGGGTTGGAGCTCAGGTATCGGCTGTCTCTTGGTTTGGAGGAAGGGATGGGAGGGAAGGCATCAAACTCAAAATGAACCATGGGGTGGGGTGGGGAGGAGAGGGCCCCTCAAAAAAGCCTCCCTTGAGGGTTTCAGGGGGTGGGTGGGGCGGGAGGGTGAGGAGAGACCTGGAGGGATCTGGGCCATCTCTTCCGAACCCCACTGTCCCTTGGGGGGCTCTAGAGAGGCTGGAGGGGCAGTTGTTGAATCCCCAGCGGGTCCAGTTTCGTGTCGCTCCCATCCCTCCCCCCCCTTCCCATCCCCCCCCCAGGACTACACGGGGAGGGAGTAAAAACCAGGACAAATGGTCAGGGTTTTCCCCCGCCCCTCTCCCTTCCCGCGGGCTTGGGGAAGTCTCAGGTCCCGGGGACGGGGTGGGGGGGGAAAGGGTCCGAGGGCCGATGGCGCCCCTCCCCGCGTGGGGGCCGGGGCGTCCGTTCCCCACCGCGTTTCCCCCCCGCGCCCCCCTGACGCCGGGGCCCCGCCGGAGGGCCTCCCGATCTGGTTTCCCCTTGCGTTCCCTCCTTGAGCTGCCTTGAAGAAAAGGTTCGTGGGGGTTGGGCCGGGGGGCCCCCCCAGCCCCGCCGGGTGCTGAATGGGCCTTGAAGGGCCCAAGTGGTGGTGGTGGAGGTCCGCCCAGGGGAGGGCTGGGTGTCCCCGCCCCCCCCCGACCGGGGGTACCCCGGAACGCGGAGGGCGGCGGCCCCTCCCGTTGAGATCTCCACGGTGCGGCGGGGGCCTGGTGCTTTGCGCTGGTGCTGCTGGACTTGTAAAGGGCCAGCATCACGGCGATGAAGGGTCAAGGGCGCCGGGGTGATCTTGGTGGTCTTCATGCGCCCAGGTCCTTGAGGGGCGCTCGGTCACGTCCTGATGGGGACCCCGGAAGGCCCTCGGTGGGCGCGGGACCGGGCGGGCCGGGGAGGGAGGGGCGGGCGCCCCCGGGGGCCCCGGGCCCGCCCGTGGGCCCCGGGGCCCTTTCCCCGGGGCAGCAGGATCCGCGCCAGACTGGGTCTCCCAGCTCCCACCGCCACGGGTGGGGGTAGCCTCCCCCCCCCGCGGACCGCCCAGGGTGGGGCGGGGGTGGGGCGGGGTTGCCGCCGAGGGTCCCATGCGGTTTGGCCCCGGGTCCTGCCCCGGGGTGAAGTTGAGGGTGCCGCGCGGGGGATGGGAGCGAGGGCCGGCTATGGGTCCGTTGGGGTCAGCCGTTGACGGAGCCCGGGAGGTGCCCTGCCCGGGCTCGCCCCATGCCCTCGGTGCGGGAGGTCCGGGGCGTTTCCACGGCGGGCGTAGCAGGTGAAGGCACTGGTGGCCCCAATGGCGGCCCAGGCCGGGGGGCGGACGGGGGCACGTGGTGTTTGGGGCACCGCTCCGGGAGCCCCAGCTGAGCCGAGCGTCGCTGCAGTGCCACGGGTTGTGGTTGAGGTGCACGCGCTCCAGCCGGTGCAGGGGCGTGAAGAGGTCGTGGGGCAGGGACATCAGGTTGTTGTGGGACAGGTTGAGCTCCTCCAGGGACTTGGGTCGCCGGGGGCGTTGGGCCGGGGTTGCCCACCTCGGCTCAGCCACGCTTGAGGCTGGTGAGGGCCCTGGAAGGGCCGGGCCGGACACCACGGGCCCGACAGCCGGCCCTGGGCCGGACCCGCCGCGGGTTGGGGTTCCTTCCGGTTGCCTGCCCAGGTTGGGTGCGGGTTGGAAGGCCCCGGGCCTCCCTTCCCGGGAGGGCCCCCAGGTCGATAGGACGGACCCCGGTTGAAGGCGGGGGGTTCGATGGGGTTTTTGCGGCCCAGCCCCGACGGACGGTCTGAAGGCCTGCGGGGGCCCTGGGTCCCGGGGTTGGGAGCTCCGGGTGGAGGGCTGGGCCGGAAGGCGCCCCACCCGATCTTCCTCACCAGGTTCTTGTCAGCTGGGATCTCCGGCCCGGGGTGCAAGGGTCGGGTCCGGGATCCCCGGGGAAGGGGGGAAGCCCGTTGGCCTTGCTCTCCCCCCTTGGGGCTCGCCCCAAGGCGGATTTGGCCCCCCGGGCCCATTCCTGCCCACCACGGGCCCTGGCTGGGGGCCCCCAACCGGGGGGGCTCTGGGCCCCCACTGCCTGAGGGGTGGCCCCCAGGCCCCCTTCGCCCGCCCCTCCCGGGGTTCTGAGTCGCTCCCCCCCGGTCCCCTGGACCCCCCTCAAGGATCCCAGCGGCAGAGTGGCCCCGCGGCTGTCTGAGTACCCTCCAAGCGTCATTTTCTGAAACCCGGGGCAGCAGGCTTAGGTAATCCCCCCAGGCAGGGTGCCCAGAGTCCCCAAGTTCAAATGCAGCCTCAGGCCCCTGGGTAAGCCTAGGGTACTCTGCCTCGGTTTTCCCAACTGTACTTCCCAGACTCATTGTAAGGACCAAATGAGATACTTGGGCAGGGGCAGCATTAGCTCAGTGCCCGGCACGTGGTGGGCCCCAGGTAAGCCCCCATTTCCTTCCTCGGAGGTCCCTTGTGACTCCAAAGCTCTCGGTCCCATGGCTCGCCACTCTTCAGCCCAGGCAGGGGCCTCCTGATACTACAGCCTCAATCCAGTTTAGCCAGGAACTTGGAGAGGGGCAGGGGCAGGGGGACCAGAAAAGCAGCTGGGATGGGCGGGGATCACATGTGCCAGAGGATGCCAGGCTAGTACGAGGACCCTTATCCCAGCCCTCTCCATGAGGTTGGGTCAGCTCACCAGGAAGTGGGCAAGGGGGGGCCCTGGAGAAGGGATGGGCGGGGGAGGGGAGGGAAGGAAATCTGCGATTCTGGAACGATTCTGGAACCTAGAAAGACGCCCTGGAAAGAAAGAGCTAGCCTTGACCCTGACTAGCCACCAATTTGTGGGGGACTCTGGGTAAATCATTTCTCCTGCTCACTTTCTTCACCAGTCCCTGTGCTATATGAATAGCAGCATGGCCCTAGGGAATGGAGGGTTAGGCCTAGGGAAGCGCATTTAGGGTTCAGATCCTGCCTTTGAAGGTTATTAGCGGTGTGACCTTGGGGAAATTGCATAAGTAAGTCTCCATTTCCTCCTCAGTGAAAGGGCGGGGGTGGTGGTCTGGCCTCTATTCCCATCTCCACTTTTACTATAGCCCTGAGCCTCCTGGGAGAAAGTGGATGGGAGGTGTTTTGCAAGCCCGGAAGCATCCTGGGGCCTTTGGTTCCCATCCCCACCTCGGAGGGTTTCTCCGACATTCAAGGACTAGGAGGATTGTTTGGGGAGAAAGGCTCGCAGGCTTGGCAGGGAGGGCCCTGGGGATCTTGGGCCTTCCCATGGGCTGAACCTTGGGGAACAAATCTCACCTCCAGATGGGCTCACCGGCAGCTTCCTTTAAACCGGAAAATGCTGCATCCACCACAGCTGCGCCCAATTTCAGAGAAAGGCTAGAATCTCGGCACTGGAGGTTCAGAGGCCATTGCAGCCAACTGTGACTGACATTTATGCTAGCTCTGGGACCCTACACAAGTCGCCTTTTGAATCCTGGGTTTTCTCATTTGTAAAATGTGGATAAATTAGGATTATCCTCCCTGGATCCTCAGCTTTGTAAGGGAAATGTTTCGTAAGCCTTGATTTACATTATACACACATGTATGTTGGGTCCAATTCTTCATGACCCTAGTTGAGGTTTTCAGGGAAGATACTGGAGCTCTTTGCCATTTCCTTCTCCAGCTCATTTTCCAGGTGAGAAAATGGAGGCAGAGGAGACATGACTTTTTCAGGGTCACACAGCTAGGGTCTGAGGCTGGATTTGAAATAAGGTCTGACTGTCAGGTCAGTGCCCTCTCCAGCTGCTCACAGAGAGATGGTGGTCCAACTCGGGCCCCCAAGTCTTTTTCATAAGTCCTACTGCTGACCCAGTCAATTTGCATTCATGTATTTGAGGTCAATTTCTTGACCCCAAATCTCCATTTGTCTATTGAATTTTCTTCTCACGTTCAGGTGGGTGCTCTAGCTTGCCAAGAGCCTTTTGGATTCCGACTCGGTTATCCAGGCTGTTAGTTTTGTGTTATCTGCAAATCTGATGATGTACGTGCCATCGCATCGTGCAAATCACTGGTAAACGATTTACTCGGGTGAAGGATTTTATATTGACACTTACTCAACATGATCTTATTGGATTTTGCCCGTCACTGTGGCCTGCTGAGATCTTTTTGGGTTCGGATTCTAACATCCAAATCAATTGAACTCAATAAACATTTATTATAAACCGGCAAATACTGTGCTGGATTTGGAGATATAACAAAGAAAAACTGACTCTTTGTACTCAAGAAACCCAGAACCCATTAGACTGGGAGCTAGCTCCTTGAAGGTAGGCTGTCTTTTGTTTTTCCTTGTAACCCCACATAGCAGACACTTACTAAATGCTTGTTGGCGCAAAGACTGACAATCTAATGACATGTATACACGATCCCAGAGAGTATTACGGAGTCATCGAATGGACTTTCTTGCTTCTGAGATCATTTTCCATTTACGCAACAAATATCTCATTTGTATGCATTTGTTTGCTTTTTTTCTCCCTTATTAGACTAGAATTTCCGTGAGAGAAAGCACTGTCTTCTGCCTTTCTTTGTATCCCCAGGGCTTAGCACAGGTCCTGGCACATAGTAGGTATTTAATAAATATGTGTGTCGACGGTGACGTGCCTTTGTCACAGCCAAGAACGATGGGGGTGCCCATGCACTGGGGGATCATTCATGAATGTAATGGAATCATGTTGAAAAGGATGGTTTCTGAGAATCCTTGGAAGACTTAGCTGAACTGATGCAGACGGAAGTTGAGCAGAATGGGAAAACACTCTATATTATTAAGGACAAACAGCTTTAAGATCCCTGATAAATGCAAGGATCGCCCATGATCCTCAAGCATCCCTTCCTAAGAGAGAAATGAGACTCAAGATGCAGAGGAGACACAGATGGCTAAGTAAGATGACAAGTTTTGCTTTCCAATAGATATCTGACACAGCAAGGGCTGTCTTTATGCATTTTCTAATTTGGCGTGTGGTCTGAGGGAGAAAGGGGATGGGGTGGCAACTTTGTTTTTAAAGCACAGATATATATATATATGACCCTAGTTGAGGTTTTCAGGGAAGATACTGGAGCCCTTTGCCATTTCCTTCTCCAGCTCATTTTGCAGGTGAGAAAATGGAGGCAGAGGAGACATGACTTTTCAGGGTCACACAGCTAGGCTCTGAGACTGGATTTGAAATAAGGTCTGACTGTCAGGTCAGTGCCCTCCCCAGCTGCTCACAGAGAGATGGTGGTCCACTCTGGCCCCCAAGTCTTTTTCATAAGTCCTACTGCTGACCCAGTCAATTTGCGAGAGAGAGAGAGAGACAGAGAGAGAGAGAGAGAGACAGAGAGAGAGAGAGAGAGAGAGAGAGAAAAGCAGGAATCTAGACAAGGTGTTTTAGGAAACTGAAGAACTGAAGGAGGAAGAGATGATGACTTTCATCTAGGAGGAGGAGGAAAGGCTTCCTGGAAATACCTGAAGAAAGAGCAAGATTTCTCATGGCATCATGGAGTCAGAAGAACTAAGATTGAATCCAGTCTTGGACACTTTTCTGACTTTGTGCCCTGAGTCAAATAAGTCTCCTGTGCCTCAGTTTCCTCATTTGAAAAATGGGAATCAAATTAATTGTATCATCTATGTCTCCCAGTTGCTGTGAGGAAAGCACCAGTGAAATATGAATTGTGATCATTACGGATGAAAATGAGAGAAATTTCTTGCCTGGATATGGGAGAAGGAAAGACAAGATAAGGAAATATTCTGCTGTGTGAGGGAAAGGGATTAACAACAGGCTGAGTTTATATTTCATCCCTCAGGTAAAAAAGGGGGCATTGAAGGATTAGGGGATGGCAGTCCTGTAGCTTGTGTGGACGGAAGTGCCTGGGGTCCAGGAAGCCAAGCTGAAGGTTATTATTATGGTCCAGGAGAGAGTGATAAGTGTTGAGTTTAATCTATTGGCTCAGAGAATGGGAGAGAAAGGACTGGACTGAGAGTATCAGGGAGCTTGGATTTATAGGATTTAAGCCCTCGGAGGTGATGAGAGGTGGGAGCGGGTGAGAGCCTCAGCCCCCAGCGGAGGGAAGGATCAGGTCCAGAATGGAAGGCTGAGAGTTAAGGGACCAGTAGGTCACAATCCATGATCCGGAGTTTCCAAAAACCAGAAGAGGAGGCTATCTATATATCCCCCAACTCATTAATGAAACTGTAAATAATCCTCTCTTCCTTATAAATACATTCTGGCTAAATTGAACTATGGTTGAGAACTAAACGGAGAAAGTGATTTGAAAGCCCATCAAGGGGCTCTGGGAGTAGCAGCAAAGTCTTGTGGGTACAATAAGGATGAGAACAGGGCAGTACCCAGCAATCCTAGTGGGGCAGATACAAGGAAAGGGAAATATCTCCCCTTTCTTCCAAATCTGGCCTTTCTTTAGGAAAGTCTCCCTAGACTGATGTCAGCCAGGATAGCATCCCCAGACTCGGGGATCACCCTCGGGGGGGGCAACAAATTAACTAGAGCTGGGAGGAGCTAGAAGTCAGGGTCTGCCTGAAGTCTTCACTTCTCCATGGATACCCACTTTATTCTCTGCCTCAGTTTTGCCTCGATGAGTGTGGGAGAAAGATCCTTGGCAGGGCAGGGTAGAGAAGCAGCCAGGATCTGGGGAGCTCCTTGGTATCCTTTGTCCTAACTGGGGACGGAGCGGAGGGTAAACGGAGATTTGTAAAAAGATGGTCAAAGGAGGAGTGAGGAGGGTTAAGAGGAAGGCAGCCGGTGCATCCATATTTCTTCAAAAGGAGGAAGGAGAGCCCTGGGAAAGCTGACCCCCCCCCTCACTTAGGTGCTCCCACCACCTAACTCTCTAAGGCTCTAAGTCTCCTCTAAGCAGAAGCTGACCCAACAAGGACACAGGGCATTCCTCACCAGAGAAATAGAGACACAGAGACAGAAGCAGAGAGACAGAAGCAGAGGCAGAGAAATAGAGAGAAACAAAGTGGCAGAGAGAGAGAGAGAGAAACAAAGGGGCAGAGACAGAAAAATAGAGAGACAGAGACAGTAACAGAGAGACAGAGAGAAAGGGACAGAGACAGTAACAGAGAGATAGAGACAGAGGCAGAGAAATGACATAAAGGGGCAGAGACAGAGAGGAACAAAGGAGCAGAGACAGAAATAGAGACAGAAACAAAGGGGCAGAGACAGACAGAAAGATGTAAAGAGATAGAGATAGAGCAGTAGAGAGGCACAGAGGGAGACAAGAGGCAGAGACAGTAACAGAGACAGAGGCAGAGGCACAGCAATAGAGAGACAGAGACAGAGACAAAGGGGCAGAGACAGAAATAGAGAGTCAGAGACATTAAGAGAGAAAGAGAAATAGGCAGAGTGAGAAACGGACAGAGAGAAAACAAGACATGGCAATTGAGGAGGAATGAAAGGAGGGAGGGAGAGAGAAGAGAAAGAGATACAAACACAAAGAGACAGAGGAAGAGACAGAGAGAAACACACAAAAACAGACGACAGCAAGAGACACACACAGAGTTTGGCAGAGCAATTTCTGATGATCCTGGCTTAGGAAACTCATTTTCATTATCCCTTCCTCCTGGGATGAAGCCTTTCAAATAGGATGCTCTCTACCTCTCATCAGCCCTTTTTCTTTGTTACTTTTTCCTTGTTTCACTTGCATTCAGATTTCTGGAAGAGCAGGGGGAGCAGCAGTGGCCAGAGCACACAGGGAGGCTTGGACACCAGAACCAGAAGCAGCTAGGAACGACAGTACCAGAGGAACCAGTAGCCAGAGAGACTGAGAAACATTCTCCCCTGAAGCAAAGCCTTTAAGTTCAGGGGTCTCGAGAAGAGATGTTGAGAGTCGCTGGGACTGCTGAAATGATGACATGAGAAGCTAATCTCTCTTTTAGTCTCTGGTTCTGGACGGACTTTCAGTGCCTCATTTCCTCCTCCTTTTACATGAGCCACAGAACTGAAGACCAGAAGGAACTGGGAGGAGGGACAGGAGATGACAGGAGGTGGATGTGTTCGATAGGAGAGTGTTAGGCTTCTATTCTTTAGTCTATGTATGATCAGTCAGGAGATCTGAGCACACAGACCCTGAGTTCACCGGGCAGGGAATCCAGCTAGGTTGGGAGCTGGAGAGCCGGTTACAAAGAGTCGGGCGTGTATTTTAATATTTAGAGCAACATTCTCTATTTCCTAAATTAAATTCAGACCAGACCACTGAGAGATAAATGCAAAGTGTAGTACACAGTGTGGTTTGATGTATATTTGCAGAATGAGGGTCCCCTGGGGGCCCAAAGTCATAGTCTCTTAAGTGTCACCGCTCACGTAGGTCACAATACCTCCTGGTGATCGCTTCCCGCCCCTGGCTGGATATGGAATACACACTGTCTTTCTGGGAATAGTGAAGACGGCTCTCGAGCCACACAACCCAATGGCCTGAGTGACAGCTGTGTCACTGTCTCAGCATGGGATGCCATGTCTTTTGGCCTAGGGAACTAGAATGGCAGATTGGGGGAAAGAGCGGAAGTGGAGGAATTCAATTTCATTAAGTATTTCACAAGTTTCTCACACTATCATTATTCTTTACAAGGTGGAGAAAGGTGGCCTAGAGACGGTTCATTTGTTTGGATTTGGAACCGGTTAAAAAGTCCAGAGAGCAGACAGTAAGCGGACAACGTCGGCTTGGAAAGGGGCTTCCGGGGGAGGGCCTTAGCAGTCTGGCCCCTGGCCGCTTTATCGATGCTCTGGGGAAGGCATAGAGAACACGCTGATCAAGGCTGCAGATGAGAAAGAAAACGGGAACGATGGCTCCCAGGCTGGCCGATGAGTGAGGATGTGGGCCGGAACGCCGGGCCGAATCTACTCACATAAAGCTTGATAGAGATGAAGGGTCCCACACCCGGGTTCTCAAAGCCCTCTTCGCACGTGCGAGTCGGGGAGGGAGAAGGCAACACGACAATATGAGAAAATGGCCAAGCGAGGGGGCTCTGACGCAGCTCGGGGCGAGCGGGCTTGTGGCCCGAGGAGCTGAGCCGGACTTGGGCTATGCGGAGACAGGACCGGTGCCAGCCGGAAGCAAGAGCTCTGTGGCCCTGGCCCCGTCTGGGGCGCCAACCCTGGCTCTGAGAGGCCACCGGCAAGGAAGTGCCCCGCGGCGGGCCCTGGTCGGGACATCCGAGAGCCGGACGAGTTGAGCTTGGAGAAGAGAGGAGACAAAAGCTGTTCTCCCATATGGAGGGAAGCAGCAGGACACGTCTACCGCGCCCCAGAGGGATGGGTGGGGGCTGCGGAGAGCCAGGCTGAGGCCCCAACTCGAGGAAAGCGGCCGTCCCTTGCTCTTAGAGCTCCCGGAAGGAGCAGTCAGCCTCGGAGGGCTGTTCTGTGACAGCAGTGGAAGGGGATGGGGACGGCCTAGAAGGGAAGAAGGGAAGTAGCAACGGTGGCCCCGGGCTGGGGCCTGACAAAGCAGTCCCCCCGGCTCCTCTCGGCTGATCATCACAGCTCTGGCTGTTGGCGCTCTGAGCCGCGTCACCCTACCTGGAGCTCGGTGATGCTCGTGCTGTCTCTCCCTGCTGTGGGCACGAAGGGCCTTTATGTAATCCCGGCCATAAAGTGGAATATCAGTGCCCGCTGTTGTTCCCGGTGATCTCATCTGCTCCCACGGGGTTCAGGAGCAGCTCTGCAGAGAGCCTGCTTCTGAAGACCGAGTCCTGCTCCGGGCCCACGGGCCGGCCGGATGCCATGGTCCGTACACCCACAAGCACGGCACGTCCACACGGACAACCCGGTCCGCTGGTCGCTAATGCACCTCCCATTGCCAAGTCCTCAGCTACACTTGCCTCTGCACCTCCACCCCCTCAAATCCTTAGCTTTTGTGGAGGCCCAAGTCAGATGCTGTCTGCAAGGGATGGGGAGAATGAAGGAAGGAGAGGGAGGGAAAGATAGAAGAGGAAAGGAAAAAGAGAGGAAAGGAGAAGAAGGAAGGGAAGAACAGAGGAGGAGAGGAAAAAGAGAAAAGGAGGAAAAGAGAGAGAGAGAGAGGGAGAATGGAAAGGAAGGAAGTGAAGGACACGGGAAGAAAAGAAGAGAGGAAAGAAGGGAAGGAGAGAGGAAGGAAGGAAAAGACAGAGGAAGAAAAGGGAAAAGAGGAAAGAGGAGAGAGGGAGAGAGGAAGGAAGTGAAGGACAGAGAAAGGAAAGGAAAAAGAGAGGAGAGAGGGAGCTTGGAAGGAAGGGAAATGAAGGACAGAAGAAGGAAAGGAAGAGGAGAGGAAAGAAGAAAAACAGAGAGGGAGAGTGGAGGGAAGAACAGAGGAGGTAATGGAAGAAGAGAGGAAAGAAGGAAAGAGAGGGAGAGAGGAAGGAAAGGAAAAAGAAAAGGAGAAAAACGGGGAAAGTGAAAGAAAGGGAAGGACCGAAGAAATAAGGGAAGAGAGGAAAGATAGAAAAGAGAGAGGGAGAGCAGAAAGAAAGGAAGTGAAGAACAGAAAGGAAAGGAAAAAGAGAGGAAAGAAGGAAAGGAGAGAGGGAGAATGGAAGGAAGGGAAATGAAGGACAGAAGAAGGAAAGGAAGAATAGAGAAAAGGAGGAAAACAGTAAAAGGAAGGGAAGGTCAGAGGAAATAATGGAAAAGAAGAAAGAAGGAAAGGAGAGAGGAAGTAGAGAGGAAGGAAAGGAAAAAAGAAAAGGAGGAAAACAGAGGAAGAGTGGAAGGAAGGGAAGGACAGAGGAAGTAAAGGAAGAAGAGGAAAGAAGGAAAAGAGGGAGAATGGAAGGAAGGGAAGGACAGAGGAAGGAAAGGAAAAAGAAGAAAGAAGAGAAGGAGAGAGGGAGTATGGAAGGAAGGGAAGGAAGGTGGGAGGGAGGAAACAGTAAGTTCCTATTAGATGTCGGGCATTATGCTAAACTCTATATAAATATCACCTCATTTGATCCTTACAACAAACCTACATATAAGTGCTGTTTTATTTCCATTTCACTGTTGAAGAAACTGAGGCAGACAGAGAAGAGGCGCCCAGGCTCACATAGCTAGGAAGCGTCTCAGGCCAGAGTAGTGCTCAAGTCTTGCTGAGTCACTGTACCCCTGCACCCCAGGAGGAAGCCTTTCCAAGGTCCCCCTGCCCATTTCGGAGAGTACAAGCCCTATCTTCCAGCCGGCCCGGCTCTGGCGCCAAGACATGGTCCACGGCCTGTCTGGCAGGCACTTGGCATGCCGGCCGGAGGCCGCTGAAGGGACTTGGTCCGGGCCGCACGGTAAGTGGCCAGTGAGGCCTGAGCACAAATCCTCTGCTGCCCGCGGGACCTCGCCCCAGATGCTCAATCTCAGAGCCCTCTCTGGCCCTTCGCTCTCCCTTGTCCCTCAAGTCCAACTCACGGCCACATCTCAGAGGTTCTCCTCCCGGGACATCCCAGTCTGTCCCCGTCACTGCGCTCACTGCGGTGCAGTCTTCAGGCCCTCAACTGGCAAGCCAACTCCCCTCCAAACCGTCTCAGTGATCAGCGGGATTTCCTGTCACCCCAACTATTCCTGTCTCATAACTCCTGGCACCTGCCCCTGCCACACAATGCCCCTTCCCCCGGCATCTGCCCCCTGCCACACAATGACCCCCCTGGCACCTGCCCCCGCCACACAATGCCCCTCCTCTCCTGTCAACTGCCTCCTCTGTAAGGTTTATATGGTCATGTTCCTCCTCATCTTCCAGGAGAAATAAACTTCCGCTACTTTTCATCCATGCTATTCCATCTCCATGCCTTTTCCCAGCAGTCCCCCACACCAGACACGCCATCCTTCCTCACTGCTGTCTTAGAATTCCCAGCTTCCTTCCCATCACCGCCTGTCGCGCAGGAGCTGCATCCCCCGAGACCCTCGGCGCCCTCCACCTCCCAGCGATTTGTGCTGTCCCCTCAGTGACGCACTGTGACCTTCACACACAATGTCTGCCCCCCCATCCTAGAGTCCGGGTGGTTCCCCAACAGAGCGGTGCCTCCCTGAGGTGAGGGCCTGCTGCCTGTGTTCTCAGAGCCTCGCACAGAACCTGGTATGTAGTCGATGCTCAGTAACTGCTGGATGGTAAACAAGAATCCTAGTTGTCTCCTCCTTGCCACACACGGCAGCCTCTTCTCCAGGCTCCTCATCCTTGGCCCCCTGCAGCCTCCGACTCTCAACCCCCCTCAACCCCTCCCTGGGTCTTTGGGGCATCCCTTTCTCGCGTTCCCTGCTCTCCTCTGCGGTCATCCAGGTCACGCCCCACGCGCTGCCCTCCGTGCTCGTTCTAGGTCCTCTCTGCTCTGCCTTCTCCTTCCTATCTACAAGAGCGTTTGGGAGGCCTGACCCCATCCCGAGCCTCCTCAGCCAGCCCGAGGCAGCATCCCACCAAAATCGGCCCTGGTCCCATTGCCTGGATCGGTAGTCCTGCTCCCCCGAGTCCCAAGCGTCTAAGGCTCCCCGGCCTTCCCACCTCCAGTGGTCCTAATGAAAACACAAACAGAAAGCCATCCCACTCTGTCCTGGTGTCGGGCCCCCAGAGTGACTAAGACCTTGAGTCCAGGCTTCTGAGCTCTTGCTATCGCACCGCACCCATGAGCCTCGGGTTCCAATCCCATCGGGCCAATTTAGAGCTCTGGGAACTTGGGCAATTCTATGAACCTCTGTTTGCTTGTCTGTAAAATGGCAGCAATGAAGGCGCCCAGCGTGAGAATCCCTCCCAGCTCCAGGTCCCGGGTCAGCCCTGTCAGATAGTGTCCTTTGCCTTTTTCTAGTGGGTTCCCACCCAGCTACACTGCTGGCTCCGGGGCACGCCTTTGGCGGCGTCTGGATTACTTAGAGCTCGAGGTTTGCCAAGTGCTCTCCACTTGGGCTCCCCTTTGGTCCCCTTGATGAACCCCAGGAAGGGAAGGGTTTTGGGGAAGGCCCGGTGTGGGCCCAGCTGTTTCAGAGGATTTGAACCCAGGTCTTCCTGCCCCTCAGCTCAGCCCTTGCTTTGTCGCTAATTCCTCACGGTGTCCGGCCCATAAGAAATGTCCACTAACCACAAATTCCCACACGCCTGACCCCGGAGACTGTTACAAAATGCACCCTAGAACACAGAGCCTGGAGCCCGGAGTGGGACTCTGGAACACCGGCATGCTGTAAGAGGAGAAATCCTCTCCCTTTGAGTTCTAGGCTCTTTTTCTCCTTGTGGTTTTCAGGAAGCCTCATAATTCCTGGGCCACCTTTTCTTGGTCTGTTTTTCCAGGAGCTAGTTTACATTTTCCTCTCCCTTTTCCCTGGTTTTGTTGGACTGTTGACGTCTCATCGAGCCGTTCATTCCCATTTGTCCAAGTCTAATTACCTGTTGATTTCTAAAGTCATTAAAGTCTAAAAGCTCAGAGCTGGTGTTATTTTAGGAACTTTCATGGTGCGGTATCGATTTAGAATACAGAGACCCGAGTTCAAGTCCTCCTCTGACCTTTAACATCCCTCTTACTCTGGACCGATCACTTAACGCCCTTCACCTTAAGCTTTCTCATCTGTAACATGGAGGAGCTGGGCCCCTTTGTGGCCCCTTCGGCTGATCCTCAGAGTGCACGGATTAAACTTAAACGGGATTTGTTGGTCTCCACGAAACAGGGGCGAACTGACCGGGCCGAGATGGAGCCCCGGAGCCCGGCGCCGCAAAGCTACAGGGTTATGCTTTCTGGTAACAATGTATCACCGCCCCGACCCAGAACTCCGACTTTCAGGGGAGTCAGAAGCCTGCCATTTGTCCCATGCTCTGCAGGCTTGGTGAGGGGCTGGGGATTAAGGGAAGGAGAGCAGGCATTTGGGGCCAAACCCAAAGGTTCTGAGGGCTACAAACATTTCCAGAATCCCTGCTTTGCTTGCTTTGTAAGTGTCACATGATCTCGGCTACTACTCCTATTTACCCACATGACTGCCGGATCTCCAGCCCTGAGCGCTTTTCCGATTTCCTGCGTCCACTTGGCTATTCCTCCAGTCTCTGACCAAGGGTGTGCTGGTAAATGTTTAACAACTGACTGGGATGGGGGGACGTACCCACAACACACTTTTAAATTTAATCTCCATTCCACAATTTTCTCCAGTACTTAAGTCTAGTAGGTGAACAAAACAATAAAATCAGCACGAATTTATACCGCTTGCCAATTTCCAAAATATAAATGCTCTCCCTGAAAATTTAACAATCAGCTCTCCAGAGCCCATATGAGGCGGCCCCGGCACATCGCTCCTTTAAGAACCGCAACCTCTCTAGCACCAACAACAGAAACATCAGCCCATCAGAATTGCACAGACCTTACAGTCCCAACTTGGCCAAATGCAACATGGAAGAATCCCCTCAACACAATTCAGCGAAGCTTCTGCTTGAATACCTCTAGTGACAGGGTGCTTACTACTGCACCAACCGTTTAATTTCTAGAATCACGGAATTGAACTTCAAAGGAACAATTCGAAATCATTTTGTCCAACACTGGAACTTAACCTGTAAGAATCTGAGTTTATCCACTTTTCCCATGATTGTCACTCCCCCCCCCCCATCTTCCTGGTCCCTCCAGGCTTGAAACCTCAGAATCTGTCACCTTTGAGGTCCTGCCTTCTTCTCATTCTTTAACAACCCACTAGAAAGTCCCACCCTTCTTTCTTTATGATTTCACACTGGCTTTCCCTCAGTTTCCCAAACTACCTTCATTACTGCCTTTTATCTCATGACCACACTCCTTAGTTGCGTTCAAATCTCTCCACAATCTGGACCCATCCTGCTGAGCTTATTTTCTATCTCTCTCCACTATACGGTGAATGCACCCAGAATTTCCTCCATTCTTCAGTCTACCCTTGCTTAAGCTCTGTGTTCTTGACAAACCTTCCCCCAACTACTTCGGCTCTGGCTTCTCGGTGTTCCCTGCTCCAAACTCCCACGATCCTGTGATCTCCCCTCATGTGTCCAGACTGTGTCCTAATCTCTCTAACACTGGCTTCCTAGTTTGTCTCCTAGCGCCTCTCAGAATCTGGGATGAGGACGTGTTCTATAAATAACAAAGTATCCGGCTGTTATCTCATACTGCTTGCTCAGGGATCAAGACTGGAATCTCCTTGAAGTCAGGGACTGTCTCCTAAGCCTGCCAGACCCCCAGAAGGCACCGGCTTAGTTTCTAAGACCGCTCGGAAGTGTCCTCGTTGATCTCCAAGTCACCTCCTACATCACTGCCTTCCTCAAAGGTCTCTAAGAACTCCTGGAATCATAGGAACTCGGAACTAGAAGAGCACAGAATTACCTCAACCCATCCCCACTGTCAGAGCTGCCATTTATCTGAGGCTTTTAAGGTAGATAAGACACTTCATGTTACTCTCACAACAGTCCTGTATAACTGGGAAGTTGAAGCTTGGGTGACTTGCCCAAAACCATGCATCTGGAAGGTGCAGAACTTGAACTCAAGTTCTCACTTGAACTCCACAATCAGTATTCTTACCACTGCACCACAACGATTGTTCCCCAGGGTATTGAGAAATGTTTTGTTTGCACAACTGGGGTGAGGAACTCCTCAGTGACCAAAGAGCCTGTTCTCCCTCATGTGGAATGGAGATTCCTTATGTTGGCAGGGTGGAATTGGCCGGGGTGAAATCTTCACCTGAGGTGAAATGATATTACCAAGTCTGTCTCTTTGCACCTTCCCTCCCTGGATCCGTCTCTTCCCTCGAAGGCTACGCAGAACAAACAGGTTCATCCTCTTTCACGTGACGGCCTTTCAGATCTTAAGGAAAGTCTATCTCTGCTCCTCCTCCTCTCTTACCCAATCGAAACATTTCCAGATCCTTCAAACATCTCTTCAGCAGAGTTGGGAGTGCTCTCGCCAGCCTAGCTGTCCTCCCCAGACATGGTCCGCATATAAATTCTCTTCCTACAATACGGTGACCAGAAGTAAATACAATCTTCCATCAGTCGATCACCAAACATCTATACGCTCTTGCTACTGACCGATCATTATAAGCTGCTGAGATTGGGATCCAGATACAGAACAGAGGCTGCCCTCAAGGAGCTTGCACTGTGCTAGAGAAGAAAACACGGGTGTGAATGCACAGTAGACGCAAAGTAGTTAGTGGAAGGGCACTAGGGATTGAAAAGCCGGGAAAGGCTTGTGAATCCTGAGCAGACTCTAGGCGGCCTCCATCCAGGTCAGAGAATGGCAGACCTCTCCTCCCTGGTTCTCAACACTAGACCCTTAGTCCAGCACTCAGATCAGCTCACCTCGTTTGGCCTGTTTGCCTCCCACTCTATCCAAACTCCTCTGAGCCTCCTTAGTGCTCCATAAGTGGCTCCGTGCGAGCAGGGTCTGGAGCAGCCTGAGCAAAGCAGAATGTGGTGGCTCTGCCTGTAAACTCCAGACCGGCCCTCCCCCTCAGGACCTCTCTGGCCTTCCTCGCTTACTCTTCTGCTCCTTGCTCGAAAGACTCACTATCCTCCAAAAGTTTCCCCCTCTCTGTGCCGATCTCCTCGGCTGTCTGCTCTTTGGGCCTTCTTCATTGAAATCCTGGCCATTTGCTGAGGTCTGAGATGAGTCGTAAGCCCTTCGGGGCTCCCTAGTCTCTAGGAACTTTTCCGGCTTCCTATAGTCGAGACTGGCTTCGCCTCTCACCGATTATTCATTATACGCTGCCAACCGTTGTCTTTTCGGAGGTTTGTGTCTTATCTCCCCAATTGTCCTGTGAGCTCCTTGAGGATAGTGGCCTTAATGTTCCATTTAGAGGCAGCTGGATGGCCAAGTGGGTAGAGCTGCTCCTGGGGTCAGGAAGACCTGAGTTCAAATGTGGTCTTGGTCTTTATTATCTGGGACTCCCGTCAGGTCACTTAATCCTCTCTCCACCCTTCCTCTCTTCTTTTCTTTCTCCCTCCTCCTTGCTCCCTCTTTCCCCTCCTCCCTCCCTCCCTTCCCTCTTTCATTCCACGTTGAGCACTAGGCCTCAGACTCAGGAAGTGATCAGTATTTGCTGAATAACTAAAGAGACAGATGACACGATTAAAAACTGAGTCAGAAAAGCCCCACCACACACCGCCTGACTCAGTCTCTCTGGAACTCCTTTTTTGCTTCTGTCAAGTTAGAAGTTCTAGCACCCTGCCCCCTCAAGGAAAACCTCACTTGGAGTTATAGTAAATTTTCCAAAAGTATGTTACAGAAAGCACCACTGGGATCTCATTAAGAGTCAGGAAAAAGTCTCCTTGACAAGTCGGCACAACTTCTCTGCCCTCTCCTGCCTCAGAAGAGTACCCCAGAAACCAGAAGCTTCCAGGTACCCTCCTCAAGTCGAACAACCAGGAAGAAGCTCAAGTAAGAGCACAGACCGCAAATCTCTAACACCACTGGCCAGCACTCTCAACACAACACTGCCTCTTCCTATCGCCACACCCCAGCATGAGAAAACCCCTAGAAGTAGGGCAAGTAGATAGAGATGTTTAAGAGTAAACCTACACAAGACTGTATGCACCTTCTCTCCAGAAAAAAAGAGGCCCAATGGGAAAGGCAGCAGCTAAGTAGCACCAGTAGATAAACACCAACCACAAGTCAAGGGAAGATCCCCAAAATTCCAAATCAATGTAAAACACTTAACACTTCCTAACTATGTGACCCTAGACAATTATTTAACTCAGTACATAAGAAAAAAAAAGAAACAGAATAAAAAGTCACTCTGAGAAATTCCCCTTTAGTCTAACAAACCCAATTTTATTGTTATTATTTTACAAACCTCCCAGTAGCTCCCCATCCTTCCTATTCACAATACAATTCCCAAACCAATCCATACACAGCTTCAGAAATCAGAAATTACCAAATTTTAATCCCTTCAATCACTAACTAGTAGCAAAACCCAGAACAAAACCATTTCTTCATCATACACCAACCTCCCCTTGTACCAATATTCAAGAATACTATTTATACAGCAAACACCTTAATCCTTCTAAGAAATGCGGTAATCCATATTGCCCCTAATTTACAAAATTTCCATCCACCACACTCAAACACTTAGCCAACTATAAAACCTAAACACCAAGTCACTTTGCTCTGCCTACCTCAGCTTCCCTCATCTGCAAAAGTAAAACAACAACCCCTATATCCCAAAATTTTGAAAGAATCAAGCAAAAATATAACAAAAACACACAAACTCCAAAAACATAGAAACTATTCTTTATAATATATAGCAAAACCACTATTAAATATTACTTATTATTATTACACAAAATACTCAGTAATTTGCCTGTAAACATCCCAACCTTTATTCCAAAAAACCTCCCCACAATCTGTACCACTCTACCTCTTGCCTTCTGTCCCAATATTTCCACTTACCAAAAGTGAATACTCACTCCTAAATTCTCCTCCTACCCTCTCCCACATTTCTCCCACTACCAACTCCGTCATCCCTACATAACTTTAACTTCCTATTCCTTTCCCTCACAAAATTTCCATCTGCCCCATCCACCTTTCACCTCTCTCAATTCCCACTTGCTCCCTCCATAACCTTCATAATACTCCAACTACAATTTCCCCTTCTTCTCTCACTCTTTTACAACATGCCTTCCCGGTATGAACTTTACCTTTCCACTTACTCATTATTTGCCAAATATATACTCCACACCGCAATTTCCCAAACCCCAAGACGAAAAGCAAATCCCTCCCAATTATTATCCCGTAACACAACCTACTCTCACCAATCCAAATACATAAAATACTCACTTAACCTCTCTAATACAGCAAACTCCATCCAACTTTTACATTATTCCATATCATACAAAACATCTCGCTTATTTAAAAACACACAACCCTCATCTTTTGAAACTTCTAACATATTTCTTCTCTGCATTACCAATTCTACCCAACATGCCATTTACATTTATCCCCTACTACATTTACCTTTAAAATATATATATATATATATATATATATATATACCTACATACCTTAACCAAATCCCTCAACAAAATAAATTTTACACTCCAGAAACTGCTGAACAAATATACAGAAAAACAATCAATTCCATTCCATTACATACATAAATCACTATACAAAACCCTGAAAAACTCAACACTCAAGTAAAACAAACAACTTCCTATTCTCAAAACTCCAAGTATAACAAATACATAAATCCTACAAAACACCAAATAATTCCAATAATAAAACACACATACACAAGGCTAAAGCTCAAAGTAATACATCGTAACTCCAAAATTCAAAAAACCTACCAAACAATACCTAAAAACCCTCTGCTTTCATCCCACAAGAAAAATCCAAAGCAACACACACAAACAACAAGCAAAACTGGTATAACTCCCAAATTTACTTCAATTTCCCTCCATATAAACCATCCGTAATGCAAAAAACCTTTACAGGCTACACTACCAAACCGTGAAATAAATTCTAACCTATAAAAGTATTACTCTCCCCTCCCAACATACCCCCTAACACCGCCGTAACCCTATTTCTACTATACCATTATTCACCCCAATCTCACAACAACTCCCAAACAGAAATACTGTGCCTTCCACAAATAAAACAAAAAACAAAACAAAATACAGCGTAACACCAAAATACACAACCTACACAAAAATATAACCCAAACGAACACACTAAACACCTAGCCGTCCCTCATACTCAGCAACCGCGCTTCCCCACTATACCACATGCAAAACCCCACCAACCCTCTCTCCCTCCTCTACCGCTTACCGCAGCAACACACCATCCAACTGGCCCCGTCCACTCACAAACACTCCCATCCCATCGCGCCCCACCACCTTCTCATCTCTACGACTCCGCTTTCTCCCACGCCGCCGCCATTATCCACTCTTGCCAAAAAATACCCTACGCTCTCCGTACCGCCACCAAAAAACAACAAAACACATAATACGCTTACACTAAACTACTCTTCCTTAAATTCACACACAAAACCGTAAAAAAAGAAAAAGAAAAACAAAAGTAAAAGAAAAACAAGAAAAAAGAAAGAAAAACAACCAAAGAAAAAAAGAAAAGAAAGAAAGAAAAAGAAAAAGAAAGAAAGAAAAGAAAAAGAAAAAAAGAAAAGAAAGAAAAAAGAAAAATGCCAAGAAAAACAAAAAATGAGAAAGGAGGAGGGAGGAAAGGCTAAGAGGCTGTGATGTGCGGGGCACCCTGTAGTCACCTTGCGGACATTATCTCATTGATCTCCATGCTGACCCTGGGGGTAGGTAGGTGCTATTCTCACCCCCATTTTACAGATGAAGCGACCAAAGCCCAAACTGGCCAGGGGCCGCCCAGCTCTTAAGCATGCCAGACTGAATTTGAACTCGAGTCCTGCTGGCTCCCAAGAGAGAGGAAGATGTTTAGAAAGGAAATGGAGGGCACGGTGATCCCAGAAGATGCCTCGGAACTTTGTTTTAGAACCTCCTGGGTGGTCCAGCACAGACCGGGTGGGGGCGGAGGGTCTGTCATTTACTAACACTGTGGACTTGAGCAAGTCTTCCTCTGTGTGTGTGTGTGTGGGGGGGGAATAGGAAGGGCCTTTAGGTCTAATCCAGCATCTCAGATCCAGAAGGGCCCAGAAGTCCCCTCTCCAGGATGGCTCAAGAGAGGCCCTCCAGCCGTGTGGAGTCCTCCAGGAAGGGGCAGCACACTCTACCCTGGATAGCCCCCAGCCCCATGGGCCCCCCCAGCTCCCCCAGGCCCCCAGACAGCCCCCAGCCCCCTAGGACTCTTTGGAGCTCCCTCCCCCTCCAGCTTTTGTTTTCCCTCTGGGGCGTTCACAGGCCATTCCTGGAGCACGGGCACTGCAGCAGGTGCCCAGCAGGTGCCGCGGGCCAGAGTCTATAGGCCCCATCGTCTTCCATTTTGGAAACCGGGACATTCGCCCTCCTCCAGTCCTGCGGCCCTCTCCCATTCTCCAGTTTTCCCACAGCTGGCCCTGACGGTGGCTCGGCAAACCTTGCCAATTCTTTTGAGAGAGGAGGTAAAAGTGTATCCTACTGTGTGCCGGGCACTGCGCTAAGCCTTTTATGAATGGGACCACCGAGGTGGGTGCTGTAAATGATCCACATTTTACAGCTGAGGAAACTGAGGCAGAGGCAGGTTCAGGGACGCGCTCAGAATCCCTTCACTAGGAAGTGCTAGTGGGTGAGTTTGCACTCCGGGACCGACTTAGCTCTGTTCACTGTGCCAGCAGTTGCCTCGTAGGAACCGAGCAAGAAACTGAGGGAAATGGCGGGGAGGACCTCACAGCCAGTACGAGTCTGCGACTGAGTCTGAATCTCTGTCTCCTAAGTCCCACGGCCAGGGCGCCCCGGCTGCTCCTCTGGGCCATCCGCCGGCCACCCTGGTTCCCCAAGAGCCTCCCTGTCATCTCCTCAGCCAGAGGCTCCCTCCTGACCCCTTGTGCTCCCTCTCCGGAGCGGCGTCGCTCCTCTTTCCGAGGCCCTGGCTCCCGTCCATTAACCTCCCAACTTCTGAAAGTCCCAGCCTCAAGTAAACCTGCTGGAGACCATGCGACTAGAACCCTTGGCTCTCTAAACCCTCACCTCATAAGTACCTGGGGCAAACCTAGCACTTATTCCTTCTCTCAAGGCCAACACCTCACACCAACAACCCCTCCACAGCAACCCCTCCCGTAGCAACCCCTCACCCCTCCCTCTGTGCACTCCTCCGCAAAACTCCTCCCGTAACCCCTCACAGAAAAGTCACACAAACATCTTTGAAAATACACAAAAATACCTAACCAAACACCAAAACACCAAGCAAAAACACTCTCTAACTATCACTCAACCCACCCTACCTCAAACAACACCAGCGCTCTCTCCGCTACCCGCGCATCCACGCCCCACGCACCGCAAACACAACAACACCACCCCATAACTACCATTGCGTCTCACAGCAACCGAAAATACCATCCCCTTTCCAAACCAAAACAAAAACTCGCCCGCTTCTCCAAACACCATAAAACACCAAACGCTTCCCCATCTTCCTTTCTGTCCATCCACCTACCAACATCAGCAACTCCCCACACCGCACATCCAAAACCATTGCCGTCAGAAAACGCTTATCGCTTCACTCCATTAAAACAACCGCCGTAGCCGCTCCCCACCACAAAAGCCCGCTACGCAAAACAACCACTTCCGGCAAACAGCCATTTCTCCTCACTCCATCCAACCTCCCCAAAACCCACCACCACTCTGCGCCACCTACACCAAAACCCCTCCACCACCCGCACCACTACAAACGCTCCCCAGCATTTTCACCACGGCTTTACCACCACCACCGGCCCCTAAACTTCCACAAAACTGGCCACCGCCGTCACCGTAACCTCCAACACATCGCTCCCCTCATACAATCCCTCTCACCTCCAACCGGGCACCACAAACTGGCCTTCCCTCGCAACACCACTTCACCACCACACCGTCTCTTCACCGCTACCAACACGCCACCCCACAAACACTTACAAACCACCGCCAACCACCTCTCCCCACCACACCGTACGCCGCACCAACCTAAACCTCCGAAAAACGCCACCATAAAACACTCCCAACCCCTCAACCCATCTCACCACCACCACTTCGCTTCCGCAAACAAGCACAAACACTACTCCACACACTTCCGCACCGTCGCTACTCCCCTCTAAGCTCTCTACCCTCCCCACCACCACCACGCCCACAAAATCCCCGTCAACCGCCACCCCACCACACACCACCCCAGCAAAACACAACACAATCCCAATCCCTACCACCCCATCGCCCTCACGCACAACACACCCCATTCCCACAAAAACACAACTCCCATCCCAAACACCAAACGCAACCACTCACCCAAAAACAACCCCACCCTCACTATCGCCGCTTCCATGCCGCCGCCGCCGCCGCCAAAACAAAACAAAACAAAACAAAAACAAAAACAAACAACAACACAACAAACACCAAAAACATAAAACAAATAAACAAATAACACCAAAAAACCAAAACACATAAAACAAAACACATAAACAAACCGTAAAAACACCAAAACAAAACAAAACACAAACACCACACCATCCAAAACACATAAACAAAAACAAAACAAAAACAAACCGTCGCAAAAACAAAACCAAAAACACAGCAAACAAAAACAAAACACAAAAAGCAAAAACAAAACAAACAAACCAAAACAAACATCCAACACAAACAAGAAAAACCGGCAAAACAAAAAATAAAAAACAAAACAAAACAACACCGCAAAAACAAAACAACAAAACGAAAAACCATAAAAACAAACCGTAAACCATGCACCAAAAATGTTACACCTCCAAAACAACTCAGCAAATCCCTACACTTTCGCCCCGGCAAAAACATCTGCGTGGCCGCCGTCCCAAACACATGCCACCCTCACCACACCCACCACCACACCACCCACCACCACCACACACCACATCGCACACTTTCGCCACCCCACACACCACCGCCTTCCACCCCAAACTTCCATTTCCCCACGCCAAAAGCGCTTTCGCCATCGTCCGTAAAACACCATCTAAACACCACACCGAAAAAGCAAACACCAAAACAATTCTCCCGCCCCTACCACTCCCGCACCCTCCCTACCACACACACCGCCGCCCCACCGTCACCGCTCTACCGCCCTACCGGCAAACCACCACTTCCAAAACTACTACGCTTTACCACCACCACCAAAATACACCCCATCCAAATCCCAACGCTTCCCAATAACGCCACCACAAAATAAACAACAGGAAGCAGAGGAACACTGTCTCCCACGTGAAAGGGACGGATCCTCTCCCCATTTACAGCTGGAAAAACTGTGGCCCCGAGAGTGGAAGGGCCTTGCTTTGTGGGGCGCAGGTGCCGGCCCGGGAAAGAGCCTGTTTCTGCTGGCACACTGGGGGGGGGGTCACAAATGCCAGGGGGACAGGGCAGGGAGGAGGAGGAGGACTTCCTTTGTAGGTTCAGCCGGTCTCCTTTCCCAGTGCCCTAAGCGTTAGCCTGGGCACCCTATTTCCCTTTTCTTCGTGAGCCTCAGTTTCACCATCCACATGGCGATAGGGGGAGAACAGCCTGCACCTCCTGGCTCGCTTTGCGGTGGGGCGCGGAAGGTTCAGGTAGCGCGTGTTGACCGGGATGCTGGCCGGAACCTCAGCCAGTTCCCGCCGGGTACAGATCACCCGGCTGGCCTGGTTGCTGCAGGAACAGGCGGCGGGGCAGGACGTGGCGGGCGGGGCCCCCCCTCCGGCCGCGGCCGCGGGGCCCTTGCCGCTCCGCCCCAGCTGGGGGAGCAGAGCCAGAGGAAGAGCAGGGCCCCTCGGGGCCAGGACATCCTCCCGGGGAGCAGCAGGGGCCACGGGGAGCTGCAGGGACGGCGAGCCATCCTCAATATTCATGCTCTGCGGGGTGGGCTGCTGTGCTGGGGGGCTGCGGGAGACAGAGACAACAGGAAGGGAGGGGTTAGCGGCGGGGGCCGCCTCCGGCCGCCGCGCACGGCCCCGGGAGGGCGCCCCTCCCCCGTCACGGGCGCCGCCCCAAGGTGACCAGGGGCTGAGATCCCGGGCGGCCGCGGTGTTTACCTGGGCACGCGCTCGCACACGTGTGTGCGTTTGTGAGCCCACGCGCAACGGCCTGATCTAGAACCCGGCCCGAGTTCTGTCCGGAGAAGGGGAGGAGGACAGAGATCCCGGCACGGACAGTCAGGGGGACAGGGGGCAGCCGCCCCAACGCGGGGCAAGTGGGGGGGGCGGAGAGACAAAGCCCCGGGCGGGAGGGGAAGCCGCGGCAAGATGCGGAGCGCAGCGGGGCCGCGGGGAGCGCGGGAGGGGGGACGGCTCCAGGCGCAGGTGTGCAAGGGGCAGGACAGGGGAGGGGGAGGGAAGGGGGGACAGCTCCCCGGGCACTCCGGGGCCTTCAGCCCTAGGTACCCGGAAGCCCCGCCTCCCGAGCCTGTGATGTCGTGGGGAATAGGAGGGGAGAGGGACCGGCGTGGAGGGCAGAGGGACAGTAGCTTTTTTGGCCTTCAGTGTCTCAAGGTAGAGTAGAGGGACGGGAAAGAGAAGGGCACGTGCTAGGGTCCAGATGTCATAGAGGAGAGGCTCGTGATGAGGAAGGGGCATGGGGGGTAAGGGGTGGGACAGGAGCATTATGGGCAAACAATAGTTAAGGGAGGAGGGGGCAGAGAAGAGAGGGAAGGAGAAGGGAGGGAGGCACTGGGGGGGGCAGCAGGGGAGATAGGAAGGGGGAGGGAGGGAGGATTATAGCAAGGGGAAGGGGCTGGGGGGTTGAAGGAGGGGATCAGTAGGGAATATGGCGTGGGAGAAGAGCGGGGGAGGGAGGAAGGGGAAGGCAGTGGGGGGCAGGGAGAAACCGGGGGGACCGGAAGTAAGAGGAAGAAGGCCCGAGGGTTGGGGACCCCAGAGGCTGGCTCGGGCCCTGCTGGGGCCGGGTTCTCTCTTCCCTGACCCGGCCGCCTTCCAGACGGGAAGGAAAACCGGGAACTCGAACTGGCGTTTGCTTCCAATCTGCCCATTCAGTGGTTCCAGAGGCCTCCCCCCTCCCCTCCCCCGGGGTCTGCCCCTCCCATCTGGATGCCCACAGTGCCCCCATCAGCAGACGCCGGAGACCAGGCCCGCTCAGAGACACAAAGTCTCTCCCCTGACTCTTCCCACACGCGTGCACACACATAGATACACTTACACACAGAGACACACACACGGATACACTTACAGAGAGACACACATACAGACATACAGACACACATACACCCACATACACACACGAATACACAGATACACACAGAACAAGAATATACACAGAAGACACATAGATACACCCACACACAAATACACATAGATACTTTACACAAATACACAAATACACACAGAAACACCACACTACACAAATATCCACACACAGAAACACAAATATACACAGGAACTTACACATAAATACACACACACAGAAACACACAAATATACCACACAGAAACACAAATATACACAAACACACACCAAATACACCACACACACACACACAAATACCCCACACAAAACACAAACCCATACACAGAAACACACATAAATACACCCACACACAGAACACACAGGCCACACCCACACAGAAACACAAAATATACATAGAAACATTACACTTTCACACAGGCCACACCCACACAGAACACACGAATACACCCACACACAGAAACACACGAATATACTTACACACAGAACACGAATATACACAGGAACACACATAGATACACCCACACACAGAACACATGGATACACACACACAATACACAGATACACACAGGACACACTCACACAGATATACTTACACACAGAGACACAGATATACACAGAGACTTACACATAGATACACATACACACAGAGACACACGGATACACTTACACACAGAGACACAGATATACATAGAGACATTACACTTTCACACAGATACACTTACACACAGAGACACACAGATACACTTACACACAGAGACACACACACGGATACACTTACAGAGAGACACACATACAGACATACAGACACACAGATACACTTACACATACACAGATACACAGATACACACAGAGACAGATATACACAGAGACTTACACATAGATACACTTACACACAGATACACATGGATACTTTACACAGATACACAGATACACACAGAGACCTTACACTTTCACACAGATATACTTACACACAGAGACACAGATATACACAGAGACTTACACATAGATACACTTACACACAGAGACACACGGATACACTTACACACAGAGACACAGATATACATAGAGACATTACACTTTCACACAGATACACTTACACACAGAGACACACAGAGACACTTATACACAGATACACAGATACACACAGAGACACAGATATACACAGAGACTTACACATAGATACACTTACACACAGAGACACACGGATACACTTACACACAGAGACACACAGATATACTTACACACAGAGACACAGATATACACAGAAACTTACACATAGATACATTTACACAGAGACACACAGATATACTTACACACAGAGACACAGATATACACAGAAACTTACACATAGATACACTTACACACAGAGACACACGGATACACTTACAGATACACAGATTCACACAGAGACCTTACACTTTCACACAGATACACTTACACACAGAGACAACACAGACACACAGAGACACTTACACACAGATACACACAGACACACAGAGACACACACACAGAGACACCCCCCAACACCAGCCCAACCCAACAGATGGCCACATGGCAGATCCTTGGTCCAGAGCAGTCGGGGACCTCAGAGATCACCAAAGTAGCCCTTTCATTTTAGGGATCGGGAGGGGAGGGGACCTGGCCACTGGCTCGATAGCCCCGAGCAGAGCTGGGACTAGAGCCGGGGGAGGAGGCTCTGACTCCACTCTGCTCATAGGCACTAACCCCCCCCCCCCAAAAAAAGTGCTTGAACACACAGATGTGCAAAACCACACACATCCAAGCCTACTCAGGCAAGACTCCCACTACATAGTAACACAATGAACTCACAACAGACACCACGGAGAGGCTCCCGCCAGCCCCACAGGGTGCCCCCGGCCCCGCGCCTCCGACATCGCCTGGCCATGCTGGCACCGGCTCCTTACCCAGAGTCACACACAGCGGGGCCCCCCCTGGCTTCAGTCCCAGCACACCGGCACTCATGAAGCGGCCTTCCTCAGCCTCCCAACAGCCCAGACAGGGCTCCCCAGCACCTGAGACAGAGACACATCACACCGCACATGCACACCGGACTTGTGCATCTGCTGGCCCAGCTACTCCCCATCCCCTGGGCGAGCCCACCCCCCCACGCTCACACACACTCCCACGGGCAGACACTCTCTCCCTGTCTCCTCTCTCACACACACACCACAGTCTTTACCTCTGATCCACACCTGTCCCTCACACCCTCTCTGTCTCTTCTCACACACACACCACAGTGGCTTTTCACACACACATTCACATAACACAATCACACACACTCTGTCCCTCACACACACACACCCTCTCTGTCTCCTCTCTCACACACACACCACAGTCACACACACTCTCACACAATCACACACCCTGTCCCTCACACACACCCTCTCTGTCTCTTCTCACACACACACCACAGTAACACACATTCACACACACACATTCACATAACACAATCACACACACTCTGTCCCTCACACACACCCTCTCTGTCTCCTCTCTCTCACACACACCACAGTAACACACATTCACATAACACAATCACACACACTCTGTCCCTCACACTCACCCTGTCTCCTCTCACACGCATACACTTCCTTACACACACACATTTCCCTTCACACACACTCTCTTCCTTACACACACTCATATACACTTCCTCACACACTCACTCACACACACTCTCCCTCACACACACACACCCTCCCTGTCTCCTCTCTCACACACTCATACACTTCCTTGCACACATTTCCCCTCACACACACACACACACACACACACACACACACACACACCTCTGCGATTCTCCGAGCCATGCGCCATCTCGGCCTGCCCCCCACCCCCCACCCCGAGTCTGTTCAGCTGCAGATCTCCTGTTCTGGGGATGACACTTAGGTGTGTCGCTGGTCTCCCCCATCCGGAGCCCTCGTGAGGGGGGGTGACTTGCAGGGGATGGGGGTGGGCTCGGCCCTCCTGCCGCCCCCCCATGACCCCCCCCCTCAGCGTCTCCGGCTCATCTCCCGCCCTCCTTCCCCGCCCCATCTCCCGGTCTCTTTCTTCAGCTCCCGCCGCCCTACCTGGCTCGCTCCCTCCCTCGCCTTTCGCCCCCAGCCACCTGCCGCCCCCACAGCGAGGCGCACTCACCCCAGCGAGTCCGGCTTCCTTCGGGGCAGGGGGTCGCCCCGTCCCCGCCCCCGGGCCCCCCCCCGGCACATTCCTTCCCGAGGGGGTCTTTGCGTTCCCTCGAGCTCCAAGGAATCCCCACTTGGCGGTGGTTGGGGAGGGCGCAAGGGTATCCTGGGTGTCCCCACGCCCCCCCGTCAGATGAGGAGACTTGGCCAGATACCGCAGCGGCCCCTTTCTTTCTCCTCCTCTGCCCCTCGCGGCTCCCGCGGCCGCTCCGGGGCCCCGCTTCCTCTCTGGCCCTGACCCCGGCCACCAGCCGCCTCCTCCTTGCCTCTCGCTCCCTTTCTCCTTCTCCTCCCTCTCGCTCTCCCTTCCCCCTCTCCTCCTTCCTCTGTCCTCCCTCCCCCCTCCTCGGCTCTCCCTCCTCAGTGGTCCCTCCTCTCCCTCCCTCTCGGCTTCCCCTGCCCCCCTCGGCCCCCTCCTTCCCTGTGCCTCCATCTCCCCGGAGCTGGTCCCCGAGCCTCGCCCTCCCTGGCCCCGACGCTCCAGGCCCCTCAGGGGCCTCCAGGCCCGCTCCCCCTTCCTCCCCCCCCCTCCCCCCTCCCTTCCTCCTGCTCGCGTCCTTCCCCTGCCCGGGGCTTCTGGGGGGCTCCGGGCTCTGGGCCGCCTCCCCTCAGCTGCCGCCGCTGGCCCCGGCCCCCGCCCCGCCCCCACTCGTCCCTGCCTCCTCCTCGGGCGCCCAGCCCGCTCCCTCCGCCGCGCGCTCTCCCTTCCTCTTTGTGCAGTGATTAGGGTTTCTGGTCACACGACAGTGCAGAGCCAAGGCGAGACCCAGTTCTCTCCCTCCCCTCTCCTCCCCCTCCAGCCCCCTCCCCCTTCCATGGGGGAGGCTCGGAGGGGGGAGGGCCCGCGGCCCCCCCCTCCTTCCTCTGGGGCTGGGGGGGGGGGCGGAAATAACAGGAGGAGAAACCTTCCCAGTCCCGGAGCCCGCCCTCCCTCCATCCTTCTCCGCTCTAATCAAAGACCCCGTTATCTAATTAACCCGTTGGTTCTGGCTGGGCAGCTGAGGAGAGGAGGAGGGGGCGGGGCGGGGTGGGGGTGGGGGCCGCCTTCAGGCCTGTGCCCGGCCTTCCCCAGTGGCTCTGCCCCCCCACGCTGGGCTGCCAGTGAGAGCCCCCTCCCCAGTACGAGGACCCCTCTCCATACTGTTCTCTGCAGAGGGTACGCGCGTGCACACACACACACTCACACACAGGGCACCCCCCCAAGCATCCTCACCCACGGTAGGTACTCCAGGGAACACCCTCCTCCTTCCTCACTCCCACCCCCCTCCCCCGGCAAAAGATTGCTCCTCCACCCCCAAGAAAGCCAGACAGTGCAAGTCATCTGCCCCTCCGGGCTAACCCCCAGTCCCCCCAGGCTAGCCCTTAGTCCCCCTAGGCTAGCCCCCAGTCCCCCAGGCTAGCCCCCAGCCCCTCCAGGCTAGCCCTTAGTCCCCCCAGGCTAGCCCCCAGTCCCCCCAGGCTAGCCCTTCAGAGTCCCATACTCTCTGGCCCAAAGATCTGCCCTATCCACTCCCGTTCCCACAACCCAAAGCTAGCCGAGCTCCCTCCGGGGCTCCCCCAGGACAGAGGGCTGCACATCCTGACTGACGCTGCCCAAACCTTGGTAACTCCACCCCCAGGAAGCCACCAGCTACTACTACTAGTGCACAGGGCTTGCAGCCATCCTACCGAGCTCTCCACAGACCCCTGAGGGCAGATGCTCCCCCAGCAGGTCCCCCTCTCCCTGTTCTCCCGTGGATCCCGCCCCCGGGCCCCTCTTGAGCTCTGGAAGCATTCTTCCGGAACCCCCGGCGAGCCTCCGAGCTCTCCCCCTGCACCCTAAGATGGCCTCAGTTTTCTCATCTGTGAAGTGAGGGGGTGGGACTAAATGATCTCAAAGGTCCCTCTTGGCTTTCAATCCTATGATCCTATTATCACAAATTAATTCGCCCTCCTCTGCAGCAGACCTCTCCCAAGTGGTGCCTCGCGCCACATCCCCCTCCCCCTCGGAGCAAGACAGGGGAAAGGCCGCAGTCCCAGGCCCCCCAGATCTCCGAGGCCCGGGCAGAGCTGCTAAGCTCCTGCCACACTCGGGGACGGCCAAAGCCGGTCCTCCTCGTGTCCCAGACACACTCTCACTCACACACACACACACACACAACAAGGCACCTCACACCTCCTCCTTTTTCAGAGGACCCCAAGACACACCACACAGCACCTGGCCACACGGACACCCCACACACAGGCACACCACTCCCCACAGACATGCACAACCCCGCACACACAGACCTTCCTCATCACAGGGGCACTCACACACAGACACAATGCTCACACAGTCACACACAAATGCAGACCTCAGACACACACACATCTCTTTGCAAAGACACACATGTGTCACACAACCCTCCAGGTCCCAAACTCAATTTCGGACACCCCTAAGGATGCTCCTTCCCTTACACAATCCCAGGGGTGTCCCACCTAAGGTCCCCCTTCCCAGCACTCCCTGCATACCCAACATAGCCGTCCCCAGGGATGCACATGGCCACATCGTCGCTGCAGCGGGAAGCTCCTGGGACCTGTGCAGCTGCCCCCTCCCCAATGACCTGTCCTCCCAACTGGGGTCCCGGGCCCCATCTCCAGGAGCCCAAAGGTCCCTTGTGTCCCGGCTGAGGCCGAGTTCTCCCGCTCCCAAAGGAGGGGAGCCCAGAGTCGGGTTGTGCCCGGTGCCTTCCCTCCCTGACCCTTGGTCTCTCCTGGGTTCTAAGCGGCCTCCGGCTCTGAGCAGGCAGAGGTGCCAGGCGCTCTGGGCAGTGCCCCGCTCCCCACCAGGACACCGCTCCCTGCCCATGCTCCCCTCCATGCCACAGTATCCTTGGCTTCCCAGCTCTCCTAACGGGGCCTCCCACAACCCCAGTGCCTTCCCTCTTTCTTCATCCCCTGAGCGGGAGAAGCAGAGGGACCGGGATGGAAGAGGGGACACGGAGGCGGAGACCTCTGAACCCCAAGCCAGAGGGAGCAAGGCCCAGAGGCGGGAAGGAGACCCTTCTGGAAGGACAAAGAGGAAGAAATAACGGGGACCCAGAAACAGAGGCGGAGGGAGGGGGCAGCAGAAGAGAAGGGAAAGGCCAAAATCCCAGGAAAAGAAGTCAGATCTAGCAGGAGGGTGGGTGGGGGAAACCCCTCGCTCTCAGAAGGATGGCGGAGACAGCGGGGTGGGCCAGGGCTGGAGCCTGGGGAGGACCTCAGGTTTAGTGCACTCAGCCCTAGAGAAGCCGGGTGGAGTCAACAAAGGAGGGCCAGGGGGCGAGGTATAGACCCTCAGGCTGGCAGAGCTCTCAGGAGAACAGACCTCCTGTCTCCTCCCTCTCCTTGACCTCCTGTCTCCTCCCTCCCCTTACTTTCAACACTGACCCCAGGATCCTTACTCTTGCATCCTGACCATAAGGCTTCCCTAACTTTAGGGGAGCCCCACCTCCACCAATGACCTCTGACTGACAAGTCCGATGGCTTCCCCGCTTGGGACACTACCCCCTTGGACGCTGTGGGTCACTCTCTCTTCTCTCCAGGTTTTCAGGACCCTGCTCTCCTCCCTCTCTGACCACCGCTTCTCTGCCTCCCTTGCTGGGTCCTCTTCCCAAGATGCTCTCCAATCAGGGGTCCTCTCCGGGTCCTCCTCTCTTCTTCCTCTAAACTAGGTGACCTCCTCCCCTCCCCCAGACAGAACGACCACGTCTGGGCTGATGCTCCTCAGGTCTCCCTGGCCTGTCCCAGTGTCCAACCACCTTTCAGGCACCTTGCACCGGATATTGAGCTCCCCTCTCCAACGCCCCCTTTTCCCTCGGCTGCTCCCACACCCCGGGGCAGGCCCCATCCCTTCATTCCTGGATTAGCGCCGCAGGATCGTTACCTGTCTCAGGTCTCTCTCCATCCCAAACCACCCAATCCAGGAGCAGGCGCCATCATTTCACCTTCCTACTCAATGAACTCCAGCGGCTTCCCCCTGATTCTAGCGTCAGATAGTCCTCTGTTTGGCATTCAATGCCTCTCCTAACGCGGCTCCCTCCTGTCTCCTAGAACCCCCTACCAGTCTTCCTACACCCCAGTCCCATGGACAGCCCCAGTCTTTTGGATCCAGCGCCCCCAGGCTGTCCCACAAACCAGCTCCAGGCTCTCTCTTTGGCCCTCCTGCTGCCTGGAACGTTCTCCCTTTCAGTGCTGCCTCCGACTTGTGGGCCCTGGAGTCCCAGGAAGCCTCCTCGGCTCCTCTGCGCCCCAGCCCCTCCCCTCGGTTCATTCTTTCCTATTGGTCTAGCTAGATTTGGAATATTTGTTTATACGCTGCCTCCCCCAGTCCGTTGTGAACTCTCTGAGGGCCTCTTTTGCCTCCTTTTGTATCCCCAGAGCTTCGCACAGTGCCTGGCACATAGTAGGTGCTTAATGTGTATTGACCGCCGTTAGAATAAGACAAATACAAGCTGGCGCGTGCAACCTGGCTCCAACCTCCTCGTCAGCCTCATCTCTCACACACAGAACCAAGCTGGCCTGTTCTCCTGCTCCTTCTTCTTGTCCCGTAGTTTTTAAAATTACGCTCCCCCCCCCCCGCCCCGCCTTCAATTTCGATTGGCCAAAGTCCCTCCCTCCCTCCCAAGTCCAGCTACAAGGTTCCTTCCTTTCTGCCGAAGCGCCCCCCCCCAAAACTTCACAAGTGAGGTCCACTCCTTCCCAAGTAAGGTCCACTCCTCCCGGCCCTCCTCCCCTCCTCCCGGCCCTCCTCCCCTCCTCCCGGCCCTCCTCCCCTCCTCCCCGCCCTCCTCCACTTGCTCCCTCGAGCGCCAGAGGTGGCTCCTGGCGCTGGACGCGGAGCATCCGAGAGCAGGCGGTCCCCAGCCCGGACACCGGACTTTATGCGCGATGACAACCCGACAAGTGAGTGTTAAGTTCAATGAAATGTCAAAGCCGGACGGGCTCTGGGACACGGAAGGTCACGAAGCCCCTGAGGAGGTGTCTGGCCCGCGACTTAGAGTTTAAAACAGCCGGGGGGGGGGGGGGGGGGGGGGGGGGGGGGGGGGGGCGGGGGGGGGGAGGGGAGGTCCCGCGGCTCGGAACGCCCACCGAGCGCCAGCGCTGGGGGAGAACGTCAGGGCCCGGAGGAGCCTCGGAACCGAGGCGGTCAGGCCCGGAAAGCCCGGGCCGTGAGAAAGGGAGGGGAGAACGCGCGGGATCCCAGAGCCCAAACCCCCGCTCGGCTGGGAGAGGAACACGAATCGGCCTGAAGGGCGCGCGCCCGCCGGGGTGTCCGAGCTGGGGGGGCCGCGGAGCCCGAATCCCGGAGCTACAGACCCCCGGGAGCTCCCCGCTCGGGGCTGGGTCTCGGACAAGCTCTGGCCCCGCCGGCCGGCTCTCCGTGGCACCGGATGGAGCTGGATGTCGGCCCTGGCAGGGCCGCTGGCGCGCGGGAGCCACGTGGGACAGGGCCCGCCTGGGGAGCGCGGGAGCCGGGCAGAACCTTCCCACGATGCCCGGGGGTCTTCGCGCTCTTCTCGGGTGGGGGAGGGGGAATCCGGGACCGAAAGAGAAAAATCACGTCCTGAGTACAATTACCTCAGACACACGTTAAGCGGAACTCGTGTCCCGGAGACCTCCGAGGCGCACCAAGACCCAAGAGACCGTCGGTCAGACCCGAAAAAGGCTGGGCCAGACTGGAGGGGAGGCGGCGCCGGGAGCCGGGCCCGGGGCTTCCTCCGACAGAACGGGCTCCACGGGAGTCGCAAAGCTTGCCGGGGTCCCGCGGCCCAGACCTGGGGGCTGCCTTCTCCGCCCCACCTCCCCCTCCCCCCTCCCCCTTTCAGAGAGGACCCCCGGGGGGGGGGCAAGGAGGCCAATACAAGGGCAAGAGCCGGTGCTGGAGACGGAACAGCGGGGAAACCCCTCCAGGGGGGCTCCGGCCTCCCTGGCCTCAGTTTCCCCATCTGTAAAACCCGGGGAGTGGATCGGCTCCGGAGCGCCCCTCCCCCGAGATTCTGATTCTAAGCCTCATTACCGAGCCCACTTCTCTAATTAGTGGGTCAGATGAAGCCTGGAAAGAAGGAAAATATAGAAGTGTTTTGTTCATTCAACAAGCGGCTGAACCTGCCCCTGGGCTCGGCCACCACGGGAGGGGCGCACGGGAGGCCGAGGCAGCCTGTTCTGAACCTCAGTGTCCTCGTCTGTAAAATGGGAGAATGGCCCCGGTCCCTGGGCTCCATCTCAGCTCCAGCGGCCTCTGTCTGGGGGCTCTGCCTTCCTCCCGGTGGGGGGGGGACACCGGCCTTCGTGGCCCTGAGGAGCACCCAAGTATACATGTGGGGGGCGGAGAAAGGCAGAGGCCGGCCTTGGGGAGTAGGGGGGGAGGAGGCCCCCTGGTCATCTGCACCCAGCCCGGCCCGGCTTCCCTCTCACCCCAAAGCCTCTCCCCTCCTGCTCACACAGACCCCAGTGGGAGGGGGCGCTCATCTACTCCCGCCTGCCCCTGAGCAGGAACGCTCAGTCTGAGGGTCCAACAAGGCTCTGCCTGCTTCTCCCCTCCCCCGTCTCCTCCTCCATGCTCCGGTGTGTTCTAGGCAAAGGAGAGCCCAGAGGCCCCGGACCAGGGCCTGCGCAGGCAGTGGGCACTTCGTGTTTGCCATGTAGCAGCTCATCCTGCAGTGGGAAAGCTCTGGCCCAGGATGGACCCCTGACATTTACGGGCCGGGTGACCTTGGGCAAATGGCACACTCACACACACTCACAGACACACACACTCATACACCCACACTAACATACTCATAGACACTTATACACACACTCACACATAGTCACACACACTCACATGCACTCACACTCCCCCCCCCACAGTTACACTCACACAGACACACACACTCATACACTTACACACTCTCACACACACACTAACATACTCATAGACACTTATACACACACTCACACATAGTCACACACACTCACATGCACTCACTCCCCCACACACTTACACACAGTTACACTCACACAGACACACACACTCATACACTTACACATTCACACACACACTACCATATTCATAGACACTTATACACACACTTACACACAGTCTCACACACACACACATACTCACACACATACTCACTGTCACATACACAGACACACTCACATACTTACACACTCAGACACACTCTTGAGGGACCACTTCCGGCCCCTTGTTCCCGGACCCCTCCTTCTCCTGGGTCGAGGGGCTGCCGCGGGTCCTGCCTGCATTTCAGTCTCCGTCCCTGTCCCGCTTCCTCAGGACTCAGCTCACCCCAGCTCCTTGCGACCTCTCCTGCCCCCCTCACCCATCTGTGACCACCCCAGGGTAGCCTCTGTCCCCAGCCCGCTTCTTTGCTCCCTCCGCGCTTCTCCCAAGAGCCCACACTGGTTCCTGCCTCTCTCTATGGCCAGGACCCCGGGCCAAGGAGCCCCCACATCCAGCTCTCTGCTCTCCATCTCCCGATGCAGCCCCGAGGGCTCTCGGGCCCTCCCTTTGAGCTGCCCACTGCTGGCGGCCAGCCGACCTCCTCCTCTCTCCCTCCAGACCGGGCCCCTCTGATTTCCGGGTCACTGGCAATGGCTCAGGTTCCTACCTCATCTCTTTGCCACTGCCCCCATTGCCAACCTGCCCCCACCCCGGGCCCACGGTGAAGGTGCTGGCGAAGAAGGTGAGATTTTAGGAAGAGGAAGGAGAGTGTGGGGGACTCGGGGAGATGGCCAGAGGCCACAGACTATCCCCCCCCCACTAATCAGACCCCGTTTATCCAGAGGCCACAGAGCCCATTAATCAGACCCCGTTTATCCAGAGGCTACAGAGCCCGTTAATCAGACCCCGTTTATCCAGAGGCCACAGAGCCCGTTAATCAGACCCCGTTTATCCTGGAGGCTCCTGTGCCTTTGTTTGTAGATTAGAGCGTGAGCTCCTCGAGGGCAGGCCCCACACAGCGGGTGCTTAATGCCGGAGGAGGAAGCTTTCCCCAGATCCAGGCAGCACCCTTGGGGAACTCCCCCTTCTCCCACAGAGAACGGGGCCCTTCTCCGCAGGGCTCCCAAAGGCGGTGTCCGGCCCGCTGTGTCCCCCCTCTGTCCTTCCCTCTTGCAGCTGCGCCCCCCCCCAGTGCTTCTCCCATGGGCCTCTGGCCGCCGTCTGGCTCCTCCACGTACTTCCTGGGATGTGGCCCCAGAAAGGGACCCCTTAGGCCCCGGGCAGTCTGGGGCACCCCCATCTGTCCCAGCCTCTCCCCCGCCCCTGCTCCCTCCTTCCAGGACCGACCTGTCTTCTCCCTCCCAGCTGGGACGGGGACATTCCCACCCCACCCCCTCCATTTCCTAGGGCAACACCACAGCCCCCTCCCAACTTCCTCCTCTGTCTCCAACTGCCATGACAACACTCGAGCAGGTTACTAGGCAACCGAGGGGGGGGAGAAGGAACTGCCTGCTTTTCTCCAAACACCCCGGCCGCTCCCCCCCCCCCAAGTCTGGCAAATCCACTCTGCCTTGCAGGGCCAGGGACCTGGGAGACCCAAGGAACAGGGGGGAGGGCAGAGGGCCACACGTGTCCCCCATGGTCCTGAGTGAGGGCCCTCTGTCACCTCGGACAAGACATGGCCTGACATTCCCACCCTTGCATGCAGGGGAGGTTGGGGGCCCCAGAGAAGTGAGGGGGCCCAGGGCACCCAGATCCTCCCAGCTTCCCCTCGGGGGCCCTGAGCTATGACCCCCCTTCCCCACCCTGAGCAGAGGTGTCTAACCTGGGCTCGATGAATGCTTTGGGGGTCAGACTTCAGGAAGTCCATGAACCACAGAAAAAATCCATTTTGATTTCAATAAAATCAGTGTCCTTTGTAATTCTACATTTTAAAATCATGGTTCTGAGAAAGGGTCCCCGGGTTGCACCAGATTCTAAAAAGGTTCATGACATGCAAAAAAGTAAAGAAGTCACAAGTAGGGGCTCCTCCCCCCCGTGACCTTCTGTGAATGGGGTAAGGGAAGGAAGGGATCTGCCCAAAAGTCCCCATCAGGACCCATATCTCCCATCCTGACTCAGGGACACCCTAGCCAGAGAGCAAAGCCCCCGAGATTGGCCACCTCAGGTGGGCCTCCCAGCCCTGCCTTCCAAGGTCCTGTAGGAATTCTGAGCCCCTTCTAAAGAAGAGCCGCAGGTGGGGGACTTGCCTCTGTTCACAGCAGCAGGAAGTGACCGGGGGAGATCTGAACTTCTTTCTCTCTTGCTAGCTCCAAGCCCAGCCCTTGAACCCACTGGGCCCCTGGGCCGCTGTTCTGCACTGCTCTAATTACTGGGAAATTCTCCTTATATCTAAGTAAAATCTGACTTCCTTCAACTCACACAAATGTCCCAGTTTTGCCTTTTGGGGCCATGAAAATAAATTTTAATTATAATGAAGGGAGTGAAGCAAACAGAATTAGGAGCACAATAGACATGAGGAATATCAAAAACGTGCGTGGAGAGAACAGCAACCACAGAAAACCCTGAGGATGAACCCCATAGAATTCTAATGGTCAAACTTGACCCGGAGAAAGAGATGAGAAAATGACCTTCCCCTCCGTCTCCCCCTGCCTCAGACTTCTTTGCAAGAGTGGGGCCCTCTGAATGTGAAAGACTGTGTGAATCGTCAGGTGGACTTGATGGATCGGTGAGTTTTGCTGCGATTAATTTTCCTTCGTTTCTTTTGTTACAAGAGCTGGTTCACTGGGTAGGGATAGGGGCAAAGACAGCCATGCATTTGAAAATAAGGGGCATGTAAAAACAAAGGCTACCAACAAAACACAGAGAAAAGTAAAATTTCTATTCCCTAGCAACAGGGACATGATGAAGACTTTGGACTCAGAAGTCAAAAGGAGCGGCCGTCAGCCAACTGTGACCTGTCACCAGGAACAACAGCTGACACCGAGACAGAGGATGGTGGGGGTTTTATGGGGCTACAAAGCCCTCTACATCCATCAGCTTGTCTGATCCTCGCAAGAACCCTGTGAAGTAGGTTCTCGGTGTCTTTTTTTCCTCTCTGTTTAACAGATGGGGAAACTGAGGCTTGAGTGGTTCAGTGAATTCACCGTGATCGCATAGCCATCCTCAGAGACAGTATCTGAACTAGGGTCTTGCCTAACCCCAAATGGGACACTCTACATTGCTTCTCTACTGCGGTGTAAGCGGGCTAAGGGAATCCCTAGATTTGGAGCCAGAAGATACGGGTGCAAAAATCGGCTCTTCCGTTTACTGAATGATCTTGGGCCAAACTTGGGGGATTCAGTTTTCTCATCTGGAAGATGAATCTTCCAGAGGAACCCCAAAGTGCTCCATCCCCGCTCTAACTCCACTATTCTGGGACCTGCACCCGGACAAAGAGGTAGGTCCTTCCAGGAAGGAAGGCCCTACAGCGTGTCCCGAGAAAGAGAAGGGCAGTCAGTCCCTTGGCCCTGGATGCAGGGAGCCAGTTAGCAACTTTCTGACCCGACGAACTGGATTGTCACCTTCATCCAGGTGACATCTCGAGCTTGGCCGTGGAAGGGGAAGGGAAGGAGTCCCTAACAAGGGCAGTCCGCCAGGAGTCGCCTTTCCCACTCTGGGGTTCACAGTCTCCCCCTTCAGGGGCGCCGTTCCCCCCCTCACCATGTCCCCCAGATTCCCCTGTCGCCTCTCCTCTGACAGTCCCCTGAATGCCAGCAGGGAACCAGGAGGTCAGCTCCTCCACCACAAAGCTTGCCTGCCCTTTAAGATGACCAGAGAAGCAGCCGCCACAGCCTATCACCTCGGTCTGACAAGAGCAGGAGTGAATCACACAGCCTCCCACCACAACATCCCATCATCTGCCCCGTTCGTTCATTCATTCATTCAACAAGCAGTTATTAAATGCCCACTGTGTGCCAGACAACAAGTCACGCCTTCTGTAAACGTTTCCTCATTTAGTCCTCATCCACCTGGAAGGCCGGCTCCCATTTTACAGAGGACAAACTCGAGGCAGCCCAGGTTAAATAATAAAGATCATAAAAGCTAATGCTGACAGAGCGCTGAGCCCTTCCCGATGAGTGTCTCATCTGATTCCTCTGGGAGGGAGCACCTTAGTTGTCCTTTTTTTTTTTTTTTTCTTCAGATGAAGAAACCAGGGCAAACAGAGGTGAAGTGACTCCCACAGCTAGTGAGCGTCTGCACATGGATTTGAACTCAGGTCTCTCCCCCTCAAGGTCCAGGGCCCTATCCACTGACCAACGCTATGCACTGTTGAGAATCAGTTGTCGGCCGTGACACTGGGCGTCCAGCAGCATGGAGCCCAACAGCCCTTCTCCCACAGATCACAGTCACATCTCCCCAGATCACAATCACATCTCCCCAAGATCACAGTCACATCTCCCACAGATCACAGTCACATCTCCCCAAGATCACAGTCACATCTCCCCAGATCACAATCACATCTCCCCAAGATCACAGTCACATCTCCCCAGATCACAGTCACATCTCCCCAGATCACAGTCACATCTCCCCAGATCACAATCACATCTCCCCAGGATCACAGTCCAATCACATCTCCCCAGATCACAATCACATCTCCCCAAGATCACAGACATCTCCCCAGATCACAGTCACATCTCCCCAGATCACAGTCACATCCCCCAAGATCACAGTCACATCTCCCCAGATCACAGTCACATCTCCCCAAGATCACAGTCACATCTCCCCAGATCACAGTCACATCTCCCCAGATCACAGTCACATCTCCCCAGATCACATCCAATCTCCCAGATCCAGTCACATCTCCCCAGGATCACAGTCACATCTCCCCAGATCACAATCACATCTCCCCAAGATCACAGTCACATCTCCCCAGATCACAGTCACATCTCCCCAAGATCACAGTCACATCTCCCCAGATCACAGTCACATCTCCCCAGATCACAGTCACATCTCCCCAAGATCACAGTCACATCTCCCCAGATCACAGTCACATCTCCATATCAGAGTCATATCTCCCCAGATCACATTAGCTAAGAATGAACCCCTGGGAGCTCCTCACATTTGCTTGGTTACTCTCTGGGGCACTTAGGGTGCCTCAGGCATCTAGACTGGTCCACTCCACCCCTAGACTAAGTTCTCTGAAGGTGAGAGCCTATCTTACCTGAGTCTTAGATCTGCCCCAGAGCCCCAGAGCACCCTGGTTCTTTCTGGTCTGGGACCAAGTGCCAGAGACACAGGAGAGTGAGACAGAGAGAAGGGAGTGGGAGGGAAGAATGGTAGAAGAGGTCAAGAAAGGCAGAAAGACCCACAGATGGAAGGGATGGAAGGGAGTCACAGAAGAGGAAGGAGAAGCAGAGAAAGAGGGACAAGACCAGCGAGACTGAACTGAAGGCAGTGTCCTGAGATGAGAAGGTTCAAATGGGGCCAGAGGAAGGACCAGAAAAGGAGGGATGAGAAAAAGGGAGCAGGGCCAGCAGGGGAAGGGTCCAGACCAAGGAAGATGGCTCAAGGAAAAGAGCAGCAGGACTGGAGAAAGGGAGCGGGACCCGGGGATGGAGAGTGGAGGAAGACTGACAGAGCCAGGCAACTCAGGATGCCACATTGAGACAGATGGGCGATAAGAAGGGAAGGATGAGTGACAGAGGTGAAAGAGGGGATGAAAGATGGAGATGGATGATGAAGAGGGAAAAGGGAGGGGGGAGAGAGAGAGAGAGAGAGAGAGAGAGAGAGAGAGAGAGAGAGAGAGAATGAATCAATAAAGTTGGATTGCAGAGAAAAAACCAAGGCAGACAGACCTAGCCATGAATTGGAAGGGGCCCAGAGAAGGGAGGGAGGGAAGTCACTGAATGGGTTGGGGGTGGGAGGTGGCAGGAGGCGTCCAGCTCCTCCTCCCAGCAAAGGCTTCTTAGCCCCAAGCTCCAGGTCTCCCTCCACACAGCCCCGGGCGAGGGGAGGGTCCGGCACCTCTGTGTGTGTGAGCACCGGGGGCAGTGTCAGGGCCCCCAGCACCTGGGAAGCGCTTTCCTGGGTCCCAGGAGCCTCTGCCCTAGCGGGCTGCTTCTCTTAGCTGAGCATGGCGGGCTGACTGCTGTGTCTGCTTGTCTCCCTGGGATGCTGGGCTGTGTGTAAGTGTGAGTGTGAGTGTGAATGTGTCTGGGGTGTGTGTGTGTGATTGTGCGTATGAGTATGTGAGTGTGTGTGATTGTGAGTGATTGTGTGTGGGTGGAATTGTGTGATGTTGTTAGTGATTGTGTGTGGGTGTGTGTTGGTTGTGGTTGAGTAACACGGTCGGCTGGCCCCCACCCCTCCCCTGGGTGGTGTGGCCGGCCGTTTCCGTGACCGGGACGGTCCAGGAAGGCAGAGTCGGGCTGGAACCCGGGAAGGGGAGAGATGGGGCCGTGGGCACACCTGGAAATGAGGGGACACCCACTCATACAGGGATGTAAAGATGCCCCCCCGCTGGGCCCCCTATCCCCCGGGCTGCTGACTTCCCTTGCACGCTCGCCTTTTCCCCCCCGTCTGCCTTATTCTTCCACTTGGTGCGGTTGGGGTCCCCCCATGCCCTTTTCAAAAAGCTTTCCGGAGGGGGGGGCAAGGCCCCCCCGGTGTGGGAGGGGGCAGAGCCGGGGGCGGGGGGGACCCCCAGGGCTGGGCCGGTGCCCGGGAGCGGCAGCCCGGAGGGGGAGGAGGCCCACCCCAAGAGTATGGCTGCCTTGGCGGGGGTGGGGGGAAGGGATGGGGGTGAAAAGGGCCCCCGGGTTTAAAAAGGGGGGGAGAGTGGCCCGGAGGGGCCCCCAATTCCGCCTGCGAGAAAGTTACAGGAAAGGGGAGGGCTCTGGGAAAGGGGGGGCCCGGACAAGGCAAGGGAGAGGGAATTGGCCCGAAGGCCAGGAAAAGGCAGAAAGGAAGAGCCGAGGAGGGGGGACACCAAATGGAAAGGCCAAAGGGGGGGGCCAGAGCTGGGCACTTAAATTCCGGGAAAAAAAAGGGCAAAGAAGAAGGGGGAGGGGGGGAAGGGGCAGGAAGGAGGGAACGCCGGTTTGGGCCAAGGGGCCAGAGAAGAAAAGAGGGAGGCGGGCGGGGAGGGGCCTGGGGAGATGGAGGGGGGAAAAGGAAGAAAAGCTGGGGAACAGGCAAAAGGATGGAGGAGGAGGGGAGGGAAATGAAGCCTCTTGGGGGGAAAGGAAAAGGGCTGAGCAGAAGGTAGTGCCGGAACAACGGACATGGAAACCACAGAAATGAGCAAGGGGAGGAGGGAGGGAGGAGGAGGGCCGGGGCCAGGGTTTCCCAGGGCTGCAGGGGGGAAAGGGCTGCCAAAGGAAGGGAAGGGGTTAAAAAACGGGGAGCAGGGATGGGGAAGGGAAGGTCGGCCCAGGGAGGGCCTGAGGAGGACCTGGGGAACCGAGGGGAAGTGATGGGGGGCCCCAGGGCAAGGGGGAAGGGGCCCCCTTCCCCGATCCCTTTTCATCTTCCAACTCCCTTCTCCCGTTCGTACAAGGCTCCCCCAGGCACGGCCGGAAACTGGCCTCTCTCCTCCCCTCCCCTCCCCTGGCCCCACCCCAACGCGGCGAAGGGGACCTGCCCCCCCGAAGCCCCAGTCCCCATGTGGGTGTCCAATTCCACCCCTCCCGGCCGGGCCCAGGCCCCTAGGACGGGAGGGGCCTCGACACCGGCAGGAACACCCTTTGCCTCTGGGGGTGGGCCCCATCCGCCTCTGTTAAGGGCACGGGGCCCTCCCAAGCTCCGGCGAGGCAGGGCCCAAGCCAATGGCCTGGCCCGGAGGGGGTGCCCCCCGCCGGGGCGCAGGGGGGGACCCGGCCCTCCTGCTCGCCCCGGGGCCCGGGCCCCCAGGGACAGGGGGGGCATTAGGCCACTGGGAAAGGGGCCGTTGCTTGGCTCAAACGAACCGCTCCCTTCCCCCCCTTTGTCTCGGCCGCTGCTTCGGCCCGTCCGGGGGCCCCCGGGGCGGCTCCCGGAGCCCCGGCCCCGCCTCGGTTCCGGTCCGGGGCGGGGGGGAAAAGGGGGACTAGGCAAGCGGAAGGGAGGAAACCTTGGCGAGGGGGGGAAGGGGGAAGGGGGGGAGGGAGAGAAGGGAGTGGGGGGGGGAGGCGGTAAAAAAAAAAGGAGGGGCAGGGCAGGAAGAGGGAGAAGAAAGAGAGGAGGAGCAGCAGGGGTTGAGGAAAGAAAGGGGGGAAAGAAAGGCGGGAAAGGGGCAGAAGAGGAGGGGAAAAAAGGGGGGGAAGGGAAAAAGGGGAAAAAAAGGGGGGAAGAAGGGAGGGGGGAAAACCAAAACCGAGAAAAGGGGAAAATTTGGGGGGGAAAAAGAAAAGGGGGAACAAGGGAAAAGGTTAAAAGGGGAACGGGGAAAAAAAGGGGAGAGAAGAATAAGGAGGAGAAGGGAAGGGGGAAAAATTAAGGGGGAAGGAAAAGGGAGAGGGAAAAAGGGGGGGGGGGGGGGGGAAAAAGGGGGAAAGGAACGGGGAGGGAAAAGGTTGTCAGCCTAGGGTTAAACCAACCTGGGTGGGCCCTTTTGCCTTGGCCAATCCCCTTTTTGGGCCCAGGTTTTTTCTAAAAGGGGGTGGGAGGGGTGGGGACGAAAAGGGGAAATAAAGGGAAAGGAAAAAGGAAAAAAGGGGGAAAAGGGGACAGATTAAAGTGGGGGGCCTCGGCCCCAACATCGGCGGGTCCCCTGTCCAAGGCCAAGGACCAAGAAGAGAGGGCCCCACCTTTGGGGCGCAGCCCCAGGGAAAAGAAAAGGCGGGGTCCGGCACAGGGGGGGGATAAAAAAGGGTGGGGGCCAGAAACCCAAGTTTTTGGGGGGCCTTCGGTCGCAAAATCAGGACCCCCCCTCAAGAACCCCCAAGCTTGGGGGGGAAAGGCCCTAACAAAAGGGGAAAAAAAGGGCCCTGGGGGGGAAAGGGGGAGGGAAAATCGGGGGGGGTGGGGAGCGGACAGGGGCCCAAAAGGGGAGGGGGGTGGGGGCCGGGCCCCGGGCCTCCTGGGGAGTGGGTGCTAATCTTGCTATTACTCTTGATAAATATTGGAGGGAAGGAGATTTAGAGAGAGGAGTGGGGGTGAAGGTGGGAAGGGTCTGAAGCTGCTTTCAGGGAAGCTAAGAGAAGCAGCCCCAAATCTGCCCTCTGCTGCTGGGACCCGGAGGGCTCCTCAGCCCTGGCTGACCGAGGCCTTACCTGGGGTTCTCCGCGGCTGGCCCCGAAGGTCAGGTCTGAGCCATGAAGCCTGGGCTGGGAGGGAAGCCCCCATCCCCCTGACTCCCACTCTGACCCCTGCAACACCTGGGGGGGGTGGAACTCCTGCCCCCCTTGCAGTGCTCTGGGGGCCCCTGGGGACTGGGGGGGCCTCGGATGGGGTGACCTCCAGAGGTCTAGGACCTTCCTGCTCTAAACCGCTTTGGAGATGATGGTGTAGACCAGGGGGAGTGTGGCCCAGTGGGAGGGGCCAAGGCTCAGAGCGAAGAGCTCATTTCCCCTTCCCCGGCCCAGGTTTTCCTCCTTCTGTACAATGGGCTCAAGAGGACAAGAGGAGGAAGGTTCTTCCAGCTCTGGGGGGCGGGGCGGCAGCAGCCGAGGCCCAGGAACCCAGGACCCTGCCCCCTCCCGCCTTCTCACTTCCCAGGGTGCGGGGGATAAATATAGAGGTGAGAGCTTGGCTCAGCAAGCGGGAGGTGGGGAGGGGGAGGGCACTCTCAGGTCTGCAGGTAGGTCACGGTGACCCTCCCCCACCTCTCCCCTGCCCCAATTACCAGGAACCCCAGAACGGGTAGAGGTGGGGGGGTGTTTCTAGCTCCCTGCTTTCCTCCAGCTCTCCCCCATCCCAGACCCATCTGACCCGACTCCCCTCCCCCCCTCCCCAGGTTCCCTTGCAGTTACTGAGAAGCCCAGAGACAAAGCTCCCGTCTGGGGCTCCGTGGCCACCGGCAGACAAGGGGGGCGCCGGCAAAGTGACCCCAGGGGTTGGCTGGGTGACCTTGGGGGGGCCCCGGCCTCTTCCCCTGGGGCGGCAGGAGCCCGTGCAGCTGCTGCTCCCAGAGGCTCCCTCCCCTCCCCCCGGCAGCTGCCGGCCGGCCCGGGCCTCCTCTGCAGCCGCCTTCCCGCCATTCCTCACTGGCCGGCACACAGTAGGCACTTAATAAACGCGGAGTCGGCTGTACACCTTGTACCACATTGCTCATTGTGGGGGGAGGGAGGGGTGGAGAAACGGATCCCTAAAAGTAGTTTTTAGCGAGTGGCGCCGGAGAACTAGGAGACCTAGCAAACCTGCGGCCCGGGGAAGGGGGCCAGTCTGGCCAAAGCAAGGACCTCCCTGCCTCCAGACCCAGCGGGGGGCGTCCGGCAGAGGGAGGACCAGGAGGCCTGGGGGGCACAGAAATGGGGGCCAGGAACCTCCCTGAGGGAGTCCCCAGGGTGAGGACCCCCTTCACCACCCAACAGCCCTGCGGCTGAGTCCCGGCGGACCCCCAGGGTAACGGGCTTGGGCCCCCAGCCCATGGGAGGCCCAAATCAGCCTCCTTCTCTACCCAATCAGCGGCTCCCGAAGTCCCGCCACTCTGAGACCGGGCAGCCCCCCCCAGCCCCCTCCCCCTAGCTCCCACTGCCCACGGGCAGTCCCTCCGCCCAGAGCCGCTCTCTGGCCCTTAACAGGAACTCGCTGACCAGAGGGAGTCGGCCCTGGCTGGGGGGCTGCGCTCAGATCCCCATCACCACCAGGTGGACAACCTAGGCTCAAGGGCCCAGATGGGCCTGGGGGAAGGACTTCCTCGCTGGGAGTTCCGGGAAGTCCCGGGTCCAGTCCAAGCAGAAACGATCGCCCCTCTCCCTCTGATCCTGAATCATGGGTCTTCTCCCTGTGGAGATAGCCCCCGCGACTGGCCCAGCTGCCCACGGGGCTCCCCCCACCCAGTGCCAGGGGCCCGTCCCCCTACCCAGTGCCAGGGGAAGCCTTGCTCGCCTTCTCTGGGCGGCCATGGGGGATCCCTGCTCCCCCTCGTGACCGGCTGGCCCTCCTGCTTGCTCGGTCACCCCTCTGGTGAGTATCCTGAGCACTGGGCTTCCAGGCCCCTCCTCTGGGACACCCCGTGACCAGCGGGAGCACTGGGCCCTTCCGGGCCCTTACGCTGCCCTCCTCACCTGCACCCAGACTCTGCAGGGTCCCAAGAGGGGCGCTGCCGGTGAGGGTCCTGGCCCTTTGCTTTGGGGAGACGCTTCAGATGATGTGGAGAACTGTTCCCTCTCGGAAAATGCTCCCTCCCGCCCCCTCCTCCCTGTCACTCCCAAGCCTGGTGCCTCCACCCCTTGTCCGGGTGGCCCATTTCTGAGGACTGCCCGAGTCCTCTCCGTGACGGAGGACTCACGTGGGAGGCTGCTGGACGTTTCAGGGGCCAAGGCAGCCCCTCAGTGTCACGGAGGGACGGCCTCCTCTGCAGGGAAGCTCCTCTGCACCCAGTGAAAAACGCTTTCCCTTGTTTTGTGGCCGGCACCGTTTCCAGTCTTGTCCAGCTCTCCAGGATCCCATTCGGGTTTTCTTGGCAGAGACGCTGGTGGTGGTTCGCGTTTCCTTCTCCGGCCCATTTTACAGGTGAGGAAACTGAGGTAAATGGGGTTAAATGGCCTGCGCAGGGCCACAGCTAGCAGACAGTTGAAGCTGGTGTATCTCCCTCCCCCGTGCACGGCTGCCCCCTCAGTTTGTGCCTCAGTGAGTAACTGGAGGGCGCCCCCATAAAGCCTTCTCGTCCATCTTGAGGGAATCGTGGGTAGCTTCCCCTCCCACAAACTGGCCGAGGGTCTCCTCGCCCTCACTCCGGGGAAAGTGTCCCCGACCTCTGAGGTCGGGAGCCAGGACCTCTCTCCCTTCTCGCATCTCTTCCTCCGGCTTCCATGAGGAGTCCGCCCGCTTTTCCTCTGACCTTCTTTTCTCAGGCTCCTCTACGGCTCCTTGTCCTCCCCCTCACAAGCTCACAAGCGTGAACCCCCCTGCTCCTGGGTGCTGTTCTCACCCCCCAGGGGGATGGGGATGCTCGTGGAAGACTCTCGGGTCTGCGTCCGGACTTCAGTTTTCCCCCAGCCCCGTGTCAGCTTCTTCCCGGGCGTCTGTGCCCTTCCCAAGTCTTCCCTCCCGGAACCCCCAGCTTATCTGGCCCACATTTGGGGGCCTTTTAGGCCCACATTTGGGGGCCTTTTAGGCCCCCAAATGCACCCAGGATAGCCTGCATCTGGAGGGTGCTCCTTCCTCGGGACGCCAGGCTGAAGGGGATCCCACATCTGGAGAGTGTTCCTTCCTCAGGACACCAGGCCGAGAGTGCTCCTTCCTCAGGACACCAGGCCGAGAGTGCTCCTTCCTCAGGACACTAGGCTGAGGGGATGTCGCACATTCCTGCCCTCATCCCTGTGATCCAAGGTGACCACTCCCCTGCCCCCCCTTGCTCCTTCTTCCACCTCTCTTTAGTCTCATTGCTTCAGCTGAGCCCTCCTCGGTCCCCATCCCCTTCTGCCTTCCCTTCCGTGGTGCCGTCGGGGATTCCCGCCATATCCGAGCTCTCCCTGTCGGGTTCTCCAGCCCAGTCAGAGAGACCTGGCCGTCCCCAGGCTCTGGGCCAGCCTCTCCCCTGCAGGTGACCTCTCCTCTTCCTTCCTCTTGCACTGGCCTGATTTCCAGTGTCGCGTGACATTTAGCAGCGGTGTGACTACATCGGGTCTGGTGTCACGAAGCTCTGGGTTCAGATTCTGCCTGTGTGATTTTGGGGACGGCACTGATCTCCGACTGCAGAGAAGTTTCCTTATTGGCAAAACGGGGCCAATGATGGCACCTCCTCCCGGGGTTGTTGGAGGATCAAAGGAGATGTTTGTCAAGTGTTTGGCAAACTTTGAAGCACTGGGTAATGAGAGCTATTATTAATAATTAGTTATATACACCACAGGGTTGTTGGGAAGCTCAAATAAGATAATGGATGCAAAATGTGCTAAAAATGTCGGCGGTTATTATTATGCCTTCGATCGCCTCATCACCTACAACCAACCACCTACATAAAGCTGAACTCGCTGATCATCACCTCCTATCCCCACCCTATCTCCTCCCGCCTCCCACCCAAGCCCCCGGCCTCCCTCAGCCTTGCTCTGGGCCTTTTCCTCCCTCCCTTCAGTCTTCCTCGTCCTCCACCCCCAGAATCACTCGCTTCCTGGTCCCATCCCCACGGATGTCTTGCCAGACCTGGACGCTGGGTTATTCTCCATCATCCGCCGCTCCCTTCACAGCCAGCTGCCACGGGCTGCCACAGGAAGTCACACGACTCTGCTGAATGGGGCTGTGACAAATCGAGAGGGTCTAATCTTGACTGAACCTTCATCGTTGCAAGACGATTTTTCTTTTTTCTTCCTTTTTTTCTTTTTTCCTCCTCCTCGGCTGATGCACTGGGACACTCCCAAAAGAAATGAGCTCAAATCTTCTCTCCTCACGTCCCTTCAGAATCCGTATTCCCCTTCCCTCTCAACATATTCCAAAGAAGGCCTCAGCTTCTCCTTTGGGGAGACAATCGAGATCAGCCACCATGAAGGTCTTCTACTCCCTCCCTCAGAACCCCTCTCCATTGTCTCCCCTCCTCTTCTCCTTTTAGGGTGGTCTTTAATGAAGATGTGGACTTTCTCCTTGCCAAATCGACTCCCATAGTCTTTTTTAGTTTTGCAGTCAGATGACAAGGGGGATAGAGTGCCGTTCCTAGAGACAGGAAGATCAGAGTCTACATCCAGCTTCAGACACTTACAAGCACTGTGAAACCCTGTCTGCCTCAGTTTCCTCAACTGCAAAACGGGAGCAATAATTGGGTTACTGTGGGATAATAATTGTCAAGCACTTATAGCATAGTGCCTAGCACACAGTAGGCTCTCTATAAATGTTAGTCGTCATCATCATCATCATCATCATCATTCCCTTTCCCTCCCTTCTCTCAACTTATGTTCTTGATTCTCGTCTCTTTACTCACCTTCAGTGTCTTCATATCTACTTTCCTCTCCCACGGAAAGATAACCAAGATTCCCTTTCCTTCATAGCATCTTTCACTAAATCTTCACTTGACCTTCCTGTCTCCTTAAGCCCAATAGCTCTCCTTCCTTTCACTGCCAAATTCCTGGAAAGGGGTGATCTCCTTCCACCCACCTCCTCTCCTCCTGCTCTTTCTTCTACCTCTGGTTGGTTATTCTCTTTTGTTCTTAAAGGGGACCAAAACAGCTCTATGTTGGGGTCAAGGTACGTTGTGTCCGGCTGTGGCTGATCAACCTAATATGGGCTCAGGAAGCTCTGTGACAGACACAGATAGTTCATGTGAACATCTGGGGTGGAGACGTCCCCAAAGTTGCCCATCTCCCCTTTCCTTTGTGCTACTGCAGTTCTGCTTTGCTCATGGAGCACAGCACCTTCTTTGAGCAGACATGCCGTGCTGGGTGTTCTGGGGCCAGTAGCTCCCATGTCTCACAACTGATCCAAAGTTCTTCAGAGAGACCTTAGGAATGCCCTTCTTCTGACTCCCCTGCCAGCACTTGCTCTGGGTGAGCTCTTCATAAAACAGACTTTTGGGTAAGTGTATGCTTAGCATTTGAATGGCGTGGCCAGCCCATGGGAACCATGCTCTCGGTAGTAGAGTTGGGACACTCAGTGTGAGTTCATAAAACAGACTTTTCAGACTCCCAATAAATTATTTTAATGACCTAGAAAAATAACAACAAAATTAATCTGGAAGAACAAAAGGTCAAGAATTTCAAGGGAGCTAATGAAAAAAAAATCAAATGAAAGTGAACTAGCTGTACCTCATAAAACTATATTATAAAACAGCGGTCCCCAAAACCATTTGGTATTGGCTAAGAAATAGACTAGTTGATCAGTGGAATAGGTTAGGTTCAAAGGACAAAGTAGTCAATAACTATAGCAATCTAGTGTTTGACAAACCCAAAGATCCCAACTTTTGGGATAAGAACTCACTGTTTGACAAAAAAAAAAAAAAAAAAAAACTGCTGGGAAAACTGGAAATTAGTATGGCAGAAACTAGGCATTGACCCACACTTAACACCATACACCAAGACAAGGTCAAAATGGGTCCGTGATTTAGGCATAAATAACGAGATTATAAATAAATTAGAGGAACATGGGATAGTTTCCTCTCAGACTTATGGAGGAGGAAGGAATTTGTGACCAAAGATGAACTAGAGACCATTATTAATCACAAAATAAAAAATTTTGATTACAGAAAATTAAAAAGCTTTGTACAAACAAAACTAATGCAAACAAGATTAGAAGGGAAAGCAACAAACTGGGAAAACATTTTTACAGTCAAAGGTTCTGATAAAGGCCTCATTTCCAAAATATATAGAGAATTGACTCTAATTTATAAGCAATCAAGCCATTCTCCAACTGATAAATGGTCAAAGGATATGAACAGACAATTTTCAGATGATGAAATTGAAACTTTTTACTATATGAAAGGGTGCCAAATCACTATTGATCAAAAATGCAAATTAAGACAACTCTGAGATACCACTACACATCTGCGATTGGTTAAGATGACAGGAAAAAATAATATGAATTTGGGAGGATACGGAAAACTGGGACACTGATACATTGTTGGTGGAGTTGTGAACGAAGCCAACCATTCTGAAGCAATGGAATTATGCCCAAAAAGTTATCAAACTGGATACCCTTTGATCCAGCAGTGCTACTACTGGGCTTATACCCCAAGGAGATACAAAAAGAAGGGAAAGGGACCTGATGTGCCAAAATGTTTGGAGCCTGTGTAGAAATGGAAAAAATGGATCCCATCAATTGGAGAATGGTTGGGTAAATTGTGGTATATGAATGTTATGGAATATTATTGTTCTGTAAGAAATGACCAACAGGATAAATACGGAGAGGCTTGGAGAGACTTACACGAACTGATACTGAGTGAAATGAGCAGGACCAGGAGATCATTATATACGTCAACAACAATACTGTGTGAGGATGGATTCTGATGGAAGTGGATTTCTTTGACAAAGAGAAGATCTAACTCAGTTCCAATTGATCAAGGATGGACAGAAGTAGCTACACCCAGAGAAGGAACACTGGGAAATGAGTGTAAACTGTTCGCATTTTTGTTTTTCTTCCCAGGTTATTTTTACCTTCTGAATCCAATTCTTCCTGTGCAACAAGAGAACTGTCCGGTTCTGCACACGTATATTGTATCTAGGATATACTGTGACATATTTAACATGTATGAGACTTCCTGGCATCTAAGGGAGAGGGTGGAGGGAGGGAAGGGAAAAGTCGGAACAGAAATGAGTGCAAGGGATAATGTTGTAAAAAATTTCCCAGGCATGGGCTCTGTCAACAAAAAGCTATTTAAAAAATAAATAAATAAAACAGACTTCGGGGTGAGAGTCCGCTTGGCGATTGAACGGCGTGGCCAGCCCATGGGAACCCCGTTCTCTGCGGTGTTGTCGGGATGCTTGGGAGTTCGGCTCTTGAAGGAGTCCGGCGTCTGGTCCCTGATCCTGCAGGCGATCTTCAGAACCTTCCTAAGACAGTTGAAAAGGGAGAATTTCGGTTTCTTGGCCCGGCGCTGGTATTGTTTTCGAACTTCGCTGATGTTCAGCAACTACGCTCTGTAGCCCTTCTGAGTCTTCAATCTCTCTGCTCTCTCCCGCTTTCTCCCGGAGCTGCCCCAGCGCTGAACCAGCTCGGGCAATGCGTGAGTCAATCTCCGGGTGGTGGGGACATCCCTGGGAAGAACGCTGCCAAGGAGGTTCAAGCGCAGCCTTCTCTCCATTGCTTGCAGCGTCTGCATGAGGTGGCGCCCACGAGGAGCATGGCTGTCGTCCTGCTGTTACCTGGAAGGCCAAAATGAGCCCAGGCCCCAGAATCGCCCCGGACTTCGTTGTGAGAACGCCTCGAGGGCGCCAAAGTCCCGGCCCGGCTTTCCGGGCTGTGGTCTCGGCCCCGACCTTTCCGAGTTACTTCCCATCGGGCGGGAGCTGACCTCGCTGCTCCCCGAAGCCGAAAGCCTCGTGCTCAAAAGCAGCTCTCCTCTGCTTCGGGGGCAGCGCGGAGGGAGAGGTCTGCGATCGTCCTCCCTTACCCAGAGCCCCGCCAGCAGGCCTTCGGAAGCGTGCGCTTCGTCCCCTGCCTGTGCCCGGGACTCGGAGAGAAAACAACCGGAAAGGATCTGGGCCGCAGCTTTGGATAGAAATTAGCTTTCGATGAGCTGGCCTCTCTTCCAGAACCACTGGGATCCGGGGCGAGACACAGCCAAGGCACCCGGTGGCGGCTCAACATGCAGTGAGGAACCGGTGTCTTGACCCAGCTCTTCACAGCCCGGCTCCGTGGGAGCCGATCTGCCCATTCTTCTAGGGGGAGTCTACGGGGGTGGACGTTCCCATAAGTCCCTTAATTCACCTGTCACCTGCCTGCCATTGCAGTGGAACCTCAACTGGACTCCGCCATTCGGCCTCTTCCCTCTCCAATCTGCCCTCTATAGGGATGCTGGAATAATCATGTCACAAATCCCATGGCTTCCCTTCCCCGCTCTATAGTCCTATATAATTCCCTAGTGGTCTGGGGTCCAATAGTGAAGCCCTCCATGGCCTGCTACCTCTATCCCACCCCTTTCCTTTGAGCATTTATCTATTCTCCTTTACTTCCTAGAATCTGGAGCTCCTCCAGGCTCCGTTCTGCTGCCAAAGCCGCTGGCGAAACCGCTGGCTTGTCTCGGATTCACCCTGTCCATGCTACACGCCCCCAGTAGAACAAAACTCTTGGAAAGCAGCTGCCATTTCATTTTAGTTTTGTATCTTGGGCACAAGGTCTCGCATACAGTAGGAACTTAATGTGCGTTGAATTAAACTGAATAACTAGATGTGCGACTCCCATCAAGTTCCCATAAGACTCAGTTCCCTTACCTGAGGGTAAGAAGATCTATGAGGACCCCTGGGAAGCGAATTCAAGACCAAGCTAAAGCGCAATCAGCATCCAGGAGGGCGGCCATGACTCAGGGGAGTAGGCCTCTCATCTGCTCCCATGGGTTTTGCCCAAAGAGAAATGCCTACTAAGCCCTTTCTTTCTGCCCGCTCCGGCCAGAGACGGGGACTCTGGGGCAGGGAACAGAGGCTTCCAGGTCTAGTCCTTTTGTGGAGTACTCCGGACAAGGGGACCAGAGACATCCCTAGCAACCCTGGGGATTCTGGGGGACCAGGCTAGTCGTTGGGGGCAGAATTAGCAGGAGGCCGAGCTTGACCTGTGAAAGGAGCTCCGGATCCAGAACGCCTGTCCTCTATCATTCCGTCACTCAGGGAAAGTGGAAGGTCCACCGGCAGGAGGTCGTCCACTCTGGGAAGTGGTGGGGAGGCTCAGTGGTGACTGTTTGAAGCTGGTGCTTTCCGGTTTCTTTATGCTAAAGCTTGCTGCCTTAACAAATCAGGTGGCCCCTCAAAAGTCAACAGTCCATTTTATGAATGAGTCTGGTCAATGAGAGTCAACTTCCCAGACTGGGGGGAGCAGTGAGAGAGCGTGCCTGCAAAACCTTTGAGATCAAGCCCCTTTCTCAGCCCCTCCAGTTTAAATATAAATATTCATACATTATCTCCATACACAAAAAAATAACTATGTATATTTTAACATATTTAATGTATAGGATTACCTGCCATCTAGGGGAGGGGTGGAGGAAGGAGGGGAAATTTTGTAAGAGAAGGTTTTGCAAGGGTCAGTGGTGAAAAATTACCCATGTATATGCTTTGCAAATAAAAAGCTTTAACTAAAAAATAAATTAAAAATAAAAAATAACTATGAAAGGGGAAGCTAGATGGTGTGGTGGATAGAGCACCAGCCCTGAAGTCAGGAGGACCTGAGTTCAAATCTGGCTCAGATAATACTTCTTAGGTGTGTGACCCTGGGCAAGTCACTTAACCCCAATAGCCTCAGCAAAAATAAAGAAATAAATAAAAATAAAAAGTAAAAAATATGTAGGTTATAAAACTTGGACAAAAACAGAAAAGGGGAAATAAAAATGAAATAATATTTGGTCCTCCAGCCAATGAGGCAGCACTGAAATTTTTTTGAGGAGTGACATCTGGCCAGCTGTTTGATTTTTGAATATCCATTGGGCAGCTGTGCAGAGGATGGACAATGTGAGCAGAGAGAAGGAGACAGAGGCAGCAGGTGTTAGGGAGAGAGAAACAAAAGCTGGCAAGTGACTGCATTGGGGGCTGGAGGAGAAAGGTTTCTAGGGTGACCCTAGAAGTGCCAAGGGGTCCTTGACAAATATGAGGAAGTAGGGCAGAGCACTGGGTTTGGGGGGGAGGGCATCAAAATCTGAGGGGCAAACTGCAAGCATGGTGGTCACCTAGCCAGTGACAAGGCCCTCCGGCTCAGAAAGCCATGAGGTGACCGGGAGGCTGACTCCCACAAGCTACTTCAGCCTAGAACCGGCCTCGAGGCTAAAGCCCAGGGCCAGCTCGCAGCAGGGGGAATGGAAGAGCCTGAAGGAAGGGGCAGTTCTAACTAGAACCACCACATCATTGGCCATCATGGCAGCCCCCACCCCCCACCTACACTGAAGTCCAGGGTTCTAGATCATCTTCTTTGATCTCTATCATTGCTCATCATGGAAGCCTCCACCCCCCCCCCCCACATTAAAGTCCAGGGTTCTGGATCATCCCCTTTGATCTCCATCATTGACCATCATGGGCAGCCTCCACCTCCCATCTTACACTGAAGATCAGTGTTCCACATCATCCTCTTTGATCTCCATCACTGGCCATCATGGCAGCCTCCACCCACCCCACAGTATAGATGTTCTAGATCATCCCCTTTGAGCTCCATTATTGACCATCATGGCAGCCTCCACCCACCCCACCTACACTGAAGTCCAGGGTTCTAGATCATCCCCTTTGATCTCCTTTGAGCCTGGGGCCATGGGCAGGCCGGGAGCCCTGGGGAGGCAGAGTTTTGGAAGAGTTGTCAGACTAAGTCCCACTTGGGGAGGGAAGATTGACATGTGCAGGCTGTCTCGGGGCAGCCTAGTGGACAGAATATGTAACTACACTCCCTCCCCACAATCTCCAAAGGACTCTACTCTGTAGAGCAGAGAGAACAGAGCAGGGAGCTGGATGTGGCCGTTGACAGCTTCTGCAGGTCTCCCAGATCTGTACCTAGCACCCACCAGCTATCACTGACACAAAGGGGGAGAATAACCCTTGCACCACCTACCTGCCTCATCAGGATTTGTGGGGAAACACTGGAAGTTTGGAAGTGGTGGTAAGAGTTGCCACTTCTCTTCCTCTTCTTCCTCCTCTTCTGTTCCCCATCCCCCCTTCTCCTCCCTCCCTTCCCCCTCTTCCTCCTTCTTCTCCTGATTACTCCACCGTCTAAGCTTCAGGATGAATTGAAAATCTTACTGATGTCAGAACTTCCTCTAATGATGGCGATTTCGCCCTTGCCATCTGCATCCTTCCACCCTTATGCCATTGTGCCAGAGGCAATCCCCCAATGGGTTCAGAGCTTTCCTTACACCCTCTGGTGTTGTGTGGATGTCCATGAAGCACACGGGCTGTCCATCAAGCTCTCCAGGCTCCTCACTTTTTCCAGCGGGCTCCCATCCACCCCCATATGCCTCTCTGTTGCCCTCTGGACGGTGGTCAGCCTCCCTTCTTTGAAGATGGCGGCATTATTGCATGACTTCTAGCCAAACGACGCCACTGGAAAACTCCCAAGGCTACTAAAGGCTGGGCCCTTGCTTCCGGCAGAATTTTTGGGCCGTTAAGAGAATCGGGCAATTTCCAAAAAACGATCTAGCCCTCCATGCTCGCGCTGTTCCGTTCTGGACACAAACCTGGTGCCATCTGCTTTCTCTACCCCAAATACATTTGCCGAAGGGGAACCCCTGTGGCTTGCTTTGGTCTTCCTCTGGCTAGCCGGAATCTGCTTAGACCCAGCACTCCCTCCCCCACCGAGGACATCGGGGTTCAGCTGTCAGTCCGGCTGAGCAGTTCTGTGGACCCTTATGCCTATTCTGAAGGTCCGTGGGGACTTTCCCTCCCTCAATAAGAGGGAGAAGGCAGAAGTGCTGGGTCAACAGGAACCCCACATCCATCAAGGAGTCACACTGACCCAGAGGAATGGGGAAGTGGGGGTCGGAATCAGAGGCTGGCTTCAAGGGGTCTAACCCCAAGCAGCAGGGAAGAGTTGGAAAACTGCCAGTCAAGAGTGTGTTAAAGAGGAGCAAGTAAGCTCAGGTAAGTAAGCCCCTCAGGAGACCCTCCACCTGTGGCCAGGGGGGAACCCGAGAGGGACTTCTTGAGGAAAGGGTGTTAGGGAGCCACTATGGCAGAGCTATGAGTAGCTTTAGCCAAAGGGGTTTTCCATGTGTGAAAAACCATGTGTGAGTCCATCTCTTCTCATGAATGCTGTCTGTATTGGGGAATCATATGCCTTGGGTATAGGGGGGGGAGGTTTAGTAGCTTCTGTTCTTGCTGTATAGCAAGTATATACTTTGCAAAAAAGCTATCGCTTTAGGTAATCTTTGAAAAGGTGTTCATCCACAATGTTTTTCTTGTGTGGATAGTTAGGCCAAATTCTTCAAAATGATTACGGCTCTGACACAGAAGGCTCTGCAACACTCCAAGCACAGTCCGACCAGTCCGACGTCTTCTCCCTACATTCACAGAGCTAGTGACACGGTTTATCCCTTGACAGAATGTATGTTTCTCCTTGTTCTTGTCCTCCTCCCTCCTCCTTCTCCCTCTCCTCTCTCTCTTTATATCTATCTCCCCCATCTTTTCATCAGCTCCCCTGATCCCCCCCACCTCTCTCTCTTTCTCTCTCTCTCTCTATGTCCCTCCTCTCATCAGCTCCCCCTTTCCCTCCTTCCCTCTCCCATATCTGCTCTCCTGAAGGATCAGAAGAGATACCCGTCAGAGGATTCTCTCCAGGTCTTGGGAAAGGGAGCATCCCTCCAGCTGGGGTCTGCTGATGGCAGGTCGGAGATAGGAGGCCAGACTGAGATAAAGAGGCCCATTAGCGTGATCAAAACCATTCTTCCTTATATAAAACTCAAATCCCCAGGACATCGATTTGCTCTTTTTAACTTTTTGGGTTCTCTTTGGGTTCGCGTTCAATCAGCAACATTCTTCTGCCACTTAGGATGGAAAAGTGAAGCATTTCACAGGCAAGGAAGGGGCCGAGAAGAGAGGGATCGGTTACAGGACAAAGGGGGTCTATCTGGAACCCAGCTGGTAGGATTTATTAGGAGAAAAAAATCCTCATTCAAGGGCAGGAGATGAGGGAAAGTGATCAGATACGATGGGAAGAGCAGTCCTTTTAGAGAAAGCTGCAGGGTCTCTTATCAAAGGAGAGCAGATAGTCTTTACAACAGTGAAGTAGACCAACCTCTCACTAGGTTCTTGCAAAGGGGCTGGGACTTTCTAATAGTAGGTCACTAAATGATTGGGGGATTTCTATACTGACAGTCTGGCAAGATGTCACAAAACAATCGTGGCTCCTATTTTCCCTACATGGGGGGAAAGTCCTCTCGGTTAAGGTTCGGGAGTTCCAGAAGAGGGGGCTTGAGCGTTGGGTGGGAAGAGCACTTTAAATGCTGCCTCTGCCTCGATAGACTGTGATCTTGGATAATTCTCTGCATGTGTGTGGCCCACACTTCCCTCATTTATAAAACGGGGGGGGGGTGACCTCAACAATTTCGAAGGTTCCTTCCCTCCCTGAACCTTGGGACCCAATTATCTGCCTTTTTCCCCCAGAGGCTCCATGATTGTTGGGGAAGGGGAACGGGGCACCGAGGATAATGGGGCTTGGAGTTTTCCCCAAGATCTGTTGTCCGAAGACTTGGGTTTAAACCGTCACCCCAGCCCCGTGAGTGAGATTTTCAGCACTTCAGAGTTATGGAAGAGGCCTAGTCGGACTCCGGCACAAAGCAGAAATTCTCCTCGTAGTCAGTCTTTGGAGCCTTCGAACCAACAGCTGGATGACAGTAGGACCCGGACCTCTTCACCCGTAGAACAGAGCCCTGGAGCCCTCCCAGAACTGCCCTGGGGACCTAATCCGATAAGCCCTCTGAGAGGCGCGCTGCAGAGACGCAAGGAACCTGCCAACATCTGGCAGGAGTGCGGAAATCCAGCTGTGCTCAGCCTTGAGCTGGGCCGGCCAGCAGCTGGGCACTGAGCCACAGCCGCATTTTGGTAGCTTCGACTCATAGATCTGGAGGCTGGGGGCTCCGGAACACAGGGTGCCTCAGTCTCCTCCTTTTAACTATGGGGTGGCCGCACCCACCTGTCTCCTAACTCAAACACTCTGGCTTAGACCCCTAACCCCGACCTTCCCACTGCCCCAGCTTGGCCCTCGGACCAACCACCTCGAGGTGGGCTGCGGACACAGCCCCCGGCCCCCGAAGGCCTGGGCAGCATTGCCAGGTCCCAAGGCGATTGTCTCTTCTTGACCACCTCCTCCTCAGGCCCGCCCAGGCCCATTCTTCCCTCCTGAGCGTCCCTTTCTCTCTGAGAGACCTTCTGTTAGCCCTCGGTACTGGATGGCTCTCCCCACCCCCGAGGTCTCTCCTTGCCCATGTCTCTGCCTCTCTCCCTCTGTCTTTCTTTGTCCGCTTCTTTCTCTATCCATGTTTCTGTCTCTGTGTCTCCCTCTTCTGATCTCTATTTTTCTGTCTTTGTTTGTATCTCTCTGTCCCCTCATTTCTCTATTTCTCTTTGTTTCTGCCTGACTGTCTCTCTCTCTCTCTCTCTCTCCTGGTCTCCGTCTTCATCTATTTCTGTCTCTCTCTCCCTCCCCTCCCTCCCTCTCTCTCTCACTGTTCACATCTCTGTCTGACTCTCCATTCTCTCTCTCTCTATCCCTCCATCTTTCAGATCTTTTCCC